>NW_027526407.1:117423031-118023031 GCF_048455015.1 Haemaphysalis longicornis | reverse complement strand
GAAATTATTTATATATATATATAAAAAAGAAATCCTAAAACTGACCCTTGCGGAACACTGGAAATAACGGGAGATGTAGGAGAGTTTGAGTCATTAGCGCAGACAAATTGAACTCGTGCGGTTTAAAAAAAACGTGTATCCACTACAGTATGCACGGATGTGTATCCACTACAGTATGCACGGATGTATGTTAAGAACACTCATTTTATGTAATCTTCTAGAAATTTTGTGATTTGTGTGAAAATAATATGCTCCATAATTTTGCAGCACGCAGAACTGAGAGATATTGGCCTGCAGTTAGAGGGTATTTGAGAATCTCCTTATTTAAAACTGGTGCTTCTTTGTTGTCCAATCTTGTGGCAATGCGTCGAGATGGTAATATTGCGAAAATATCCATTCTAGTAGTATTGAATATTATTCACGAGCGTTTTTCAACATTTTTGAAATAATTTTGTCCACACCACAAGAGGATTTTGGTTTCAATCTTTTTATGCTGGCTGAAATCCCACTTGCGTTAAAAATATTACGATCCATCGGAAAGTAATCCTTTGACCCAACTTCAGGAGACCCAGGCAGTGTTCGTGAATACGAAAATGCCGTAACAAACGTGTTGTTTAACGCCGACGCGCCCAGACAGCTGGGTACGGGGTCACCTTTAGAGGTAGTTAATGCTATGTGGCTCGTATTCTGTGTCCTAACAATATTCCAAAATTGCTTTTGGTAACTTTTTAGTAATGTAGGCAGAGTGACACTAAAATACGTGAACTAAGTTAATTTAGGGCGGAAGAGTATCTCGAGTTGGCGGTTTTTTGATTTGACCAGTGTGTAGGATCGGGGGATCGTACTGGTTTTTAGTCTTTTCTTTCTGTTATCAAGTCGTTTTAGGTAATAGTTATACCAGGGGGTGTTGCGTTTAAAGAAAACCCGACGTAAAGAAATACATTTGTTCACAAGATCCTGTAGATTTGTCCTCACCAGATACTTTGAGCCTAAGCGTATTTGTAAGAACATGTAAAATTTTTTTCTGATTTTGACGCGGTTTCAGTTTTAGCATCCGGAGAAATGAAAAAGAGCAGGTTATCACGGCGCCCACGATGGTCTGCTTCATCAAGCCTAGAACCAAGTGTGCATGTTTCAGTGTCGATACGGTACTTGTTGACGTGATTCGTCTAGCTCTTCTTGCCGCCTGTTCAGTACTGAGGTTAATTTTCGACTTTTGCAATTATTTCTTACATTTCCGATATTGCCTTGGAATCATGTGCATGCTGTTGCTTTAGTTCTTTGATAGCAGAAGAGATTTTATTCTGCTGCGATTCCATACGAATAGTGCGTGCGTTTACCTTCCTGACCATCTCCAGGACTTCTGACAGTAGATCGTCGTCAGGACCCGGGTTAGCTTCAACGTCACCGCTTAGCATCAAAAACAATAAGAAAAATGGTTCACACAAGGCTTCAGGACCTAGAGGCACTATAGCAAACACATCATTTCCTTTGAAACAATAACGTGGCAGCTTAGAGTAGTAGCTGACCTGCACAAGGAAGAAAATGGAGTGTGAGCGTCCCATCTTTTCAGTGTTTTTATGCCCACTGATCGGTGCTCGTTGCAGACTTGGCTTTATGTGCTCTGTAACCACCGTAATCGATGATGTCAGCGTCCCGGGAAGCCAGTCAGAAGTCACGCGCACCAGTTTCGCCATCGTTGGGCTTGAAAGCAAGTCCGGTGATGGAGCAATGTGCTGTAGGCAGCTGCGCAGACCGCATCATGGCATTGCGTGTAGTCAGTGGCCTCGCTATGGTGATAAGCCTTAGCTGGGCTTATTCACCAGGGCATCGAAAAGCTGCATTACGAAGAAAATTGGGTGTGATGGTGACATTTTTTCAGTGCTTCCACGCCCACTGATCGGTTCTCGTTTCAAACTCGGCTTTATGTGCTCTGCAACCGCCGTATCGATGACATCAGCGTCCCGGGAAGCCAGGGAGAAGTCACGCGTACCAGTTTCACCGTCGGTGACCTTCCAAGCAAGTCCGGTGATGGAGCACATGCGCTGTAAGCAGCTTCGCAGACCTCGTCATGGCATTGCGTGTAGTCGGTGCACTCTCTATGGTAATCCACCGTAGCTGGGCTCATCCAAAAGCTTTACAAACTCAGCCTTGGAGTCTTTATTTTTCTTTATTGCCTGCTTGGCGACAACACAAAACGCACTGCACATTACGAAAATTAGTAGCTACAGCCACCAATAGGCGGAAGAGGGTGGATTGAAAGATCTTAAACTGGGCTTGAACATCCAGAATGGGTAACCACTCAGGAGCTTGTGGCATGACTTTATACACTTCTTCTATATAAGCAACGCCTCTAATAAAGTACTCTCCCGCTGCCTGAGCAGCCTCTTCGGTATTTTGAACTGCCATGCGAGTTTTCCGCATATAATGCAGACTCAGTGCCATGAACATATCATTGGGCACGCCTCCATCATTGTTAACGGGCAAAAAGCCATTAGGCCATTAGGCGTTAAGGGTAGGTCTTTTTTCAAGGTTTGTTGGAGGATGTCCCTGTGCAACACCGCATCCCAAGAGTCCTGATAAATATGTTGAATTGTTTAAAGCCTTTATGCAAAATCGACAGTTAAATGTCAATGGGTGTATATATAGTCCTTTTTCATATACTCAGGGTTTTACCGGCAGCGTGCTGCTATGAAGTTTGAAGAAGAGACATTGGTCTCTCATTTTAGAACATCTTTTCCTGAACTTACTGCAAAGAAGTCATGATAAACCAAAACAGGCAGACACACATCAATCATATCTTTGTACAAACGCTTCCGGAGTACACTACACAAGTACTCCAAGAAAAAACTAACCACCAAACTCCTAAAACCATCCACGACTTCCCGCAAGACACCACGCACACGTACACATCGGAGGTATGAATGTGCGACTACACAGTCGGCCATAACATCAAGTATTTGGACTTGTACTATTGCACGTGTAGAGCTATCTCTCTGCTTTCTCAGAAACATCAACCTAGAAACTATTTTTCGAATAAAGAAATGTGCAGTCCCTTTCCACTAAGTTCGACGCAATGGGTGCCCAACGTGAGCCACACAAAAATACTGAGAACTATCTCTGCCGCTTTTGTATGTTTCTTCTTGACACACAAATCGCCCGAAGGCCATACCATACCTTGGCAACGGCAAACAGATTACATACTGATGGACGTGCAAGCATTGCCAGATTCCTTTGCCGATTGTGCGACTTTCTCTCAAGCTCTTCAGTTTCTCCTTACGAGTACTCTCTATTGTCGTGGTAGCATTAAAGTGGAACGACCAGATACCTGGCTGGAGTTGTCGTCCAAGGCATATTCTCGAAAAACACCGTCCTACTTTGCCAGTCTCAGTGCCAATATCCCATGCACTTCTTCAATTTAACTGCACTGGCAGACAAGTTGCAAAACTGCTGTAGATCATTTTCCCCCTCACTCACGCTTTTTCTATCACTACAGAAAATGGCGATGTTATCGGCATATAAAAAAGTTTTAACTTTGTTGTAGTGCAAACGCAATTCGTGTAAACTTTTTTATGTAAGAATCTCTAAACAAAACAGCTTAAGATAAATCGCAAACAACCAGGGGCTCAAGGGGCACTGCTGCCCCACCGACGAAAATATATCAAAACTTTTTTCCACTTCATTGTTTCCAATAACACTTCCTGAGCACTGAGCGTACGATATCTTTACACCTTCGAGAAAGACGGATCCTACGTTAACGTGTTCTAGCACGGAGAAAAGAATGTTAGGCGTAACAGGGTCAAGGGATTTTTGCAAATCAATTTGAATCATCGCCTGGTGGCAGTAGGGCACCCCTGTACTTCTCGAAGTCAATGAAGGCATTCATGTGCAGCTGCACAAACGCACCTTACGTCCTTTCGTCTAACTCCTCCTCGAGGTAGTGCTGCTGTATAGGAGAGGTGAAGTAAAGTAGTGCGGCGTGACTATAATGAGGGCGATAGGTGCTGACTCAACAGGGCAGTGTGTAGCATGTGGTGCTGCTGTGTTTACCCGTTCATCGCCTAAGCGGACACCACTCAGCTTGTGGAACGCTGCCCTCGCGTTCCAGGAGCAGAGCTAACCGCAACGCAAGCGCCCGTTGTGCAGGCCATGGAGCACGACCAACGTGGTCACACCTTTGCATATGCGCCCACGCAGTAGGACGTCGCTCACCAAGCACAACTACAAGACTGCTGGCGACACACAAATCATGCTCCGTTCGCTGTAGCGTACTGGGACTTCACCGAACAACTTCCTGAAAACCCGTTCCGTTTCGTTTGCACGGTTTGTGAGCCCCTGGGGTTTCAATCAAATTTACTGATTGCTCCAGCGCGTGTAATCCAGTTTTTATTGTAGATGCGTCTAACGGTGCCATACCGATGACATATGAAAAGAGATCTGTAAGTTAATATTGTCGCATAATAACCATTCAAATTCACCTGTGAATACATTTCTCTTTCGTGTTTTACCAATTGCTATGTAAGAAGGATCAAGCACATTTTGTTAAGTGTCCTGTTTGTTCACCCAAAATTTCTGAAGTGCGAAGTCTTGTCACGCGGTTGAGGACAGAGGGGATGTGTGCTTCAGACAAGTATTGCATGAGGAATTTTAATAAAATCTTGTGATGGCCGAACGTGCACAACCACCATTTGTGGATATTTCCACGTGACACTGCGGCACGAAAACCGTTACAATAATCGGCAGGACAGCCCGAAGCACCAGAGTAACAGGAGGTAAAGAAAAGGTTTGAAGTATGACTGGTGACTAAGCAGTGTGGAATCAGGGGAGCCATGGTTCGTCAGGCTGTTTGCAAAGATGCGGCAGCTGTGGTATTCTGAGGTCGTAATCAGGGCGCCCGTACAACCCCCCAGGCTCCAGTGGCAGCCTTGTGTTCAGTTGCTCGAGGACCGTGTATTAACTCACTAGGATCGGCTGTGTGACGTGGTCTTTCCCGTACCGCTGGACGAACACCCACCGCAAACCAGGACTGCATCAATGCCTCAGCAACGACTATGCCCTATCGTGTTAGACGTTTATTCTTTCACAGGCAGGTTTCTAGACTGAACTGTGAGCTGCTGCTATTTTTTCGCCGTCGCAGAACTTGGTGTATTTAGGAAAGGGTTTGGTATCGCATTCGCCTTGCAAATGTAAAGTCAGCCTCGTTAGTAGTCTGGGCTATGTAAATGCTGGTCACCATCTACTACGCACTTCAAATGCGCTGCTCTCATTTGTGCAACGACACTACCGAGAACTGTACACATTTCATGACAACTGGCTTAAGAGGCACGACCGGTGCAGAAAATTTGAAGACCCAGATGCTAACAAAACTACATTTCTTTTGTAGAGAGCTGCTTGTTTTCTTGGTTTTGTATTGTCGTCTACGTATGCAGTAAGAATTCATGCTAAAGTAATGTGTTTTTTACTTTGTTTCAGCCTTAACCATACCTACCTTGCGAAATTTGTTGAATTCCAGGAAAAATTTCCTACAGCCATGGAAGTGTATGACCTTGAAGGTGAGAATATTTTGTAATATTTTATGGGTGCTCGTAATATTTATACTATGTCGAATCAATCACATTACTTCCCCTGCAATAATATCATGAAAACGATAATTATGAGATATTTTATGGATAGTAATACCTTTATAAATGCCGGGAACAGGCGGTTTAGAGCTTCGTGACATTGGCCAAGCGTATACCGAACGTTATGCCCTACTCTGCAATTCCCCAGTTCGGACCGTTTCTGACCGAACTGGCGCCGATTTTTGCGAGGCAAATAGTGGCGTGA
The DNA here is from genome assembly GCF_048455015.1 of Haemaphysalis longicornis. Classification (NCBI taxonomy): domain Eukaryota; kingdom Metazoa; phylum Arthropoda; class Arachnida; order Ixodida; family Ixodidae; genus Haemaphysalis; species Haemaphysalis longicornis. Next base: position 118,017,205 of record NW_027526407.1, on the reverse strand, counting down.
GAACTTTACCTAACTTTTGTAGACTTTATTAATTTTGCTTATAAGCTTTTAAATTGTTTGTGGCGAACCTTTAGCGAAGGTACAAGTTTAACATTTCTTTTGCCCTATTAGAATTCGAGGTTGCCACTGCCACGCTGTATAGCAATCCATCCTAAATCAATGTTAACCAGTTTAAAAAGCTTGAAGAAAAAATTCAGTTTTTGTTAGATATGTACATATAAAACATCGTGCGTGGCTTTGTGGGGCTTCTAATAGAAAGCGTAGTTTACGTATATTAAAAAAAAATATTGCGGCACTTTACTAGCTGCATTATTATTGAAGACATGAACCACAACTGGACTTCCTGTTCCATAGTTTGAGCAAGAGTGTTCAACGCGTCTGCAAACAGTAATTTTAACGCCGCCTAATACTTGCTGTTTATACCCCGAGGTGAAAAATGGCTCTTCTAAAGTAGCTGACACATTTTATTTGTACCCTTTAAGATGTTGGTTTTGCAGCACGTCTGTAAATTTTTTTATATCTGCCTACATTCGATCAGAGAAAAACGGGTGCAAAACAGAGGATAAGTAAAAGTGAACAAATTATACTTGAGTAGAGTACCCATTGCGAAGAACTCACAATTAGTGGACTACTAGTGAGATTGAGCGCCATAAAAATTACCAGTATTTTTAATAACAAGTGCAGTAGCTCAACAATTGGATCAAAATTATTACCCAGTTGCACCCGGTGGCAAATGTAGTGTAACAGCGAAGCTGTATTTCTCGTGTATTGCTTTAGACATTGAAACAGGCTAGTTTGAGAGCGGCAAAGCCGTTTTCACACCGTCAGCGGCTTTCACAAAGTGGTAGCAGCTCCGGGACTCCGGGAAGGTGAGGGTAAACTGCTTCCTCCTCGAGTAGACAGGAGAGGTACACGACCCATGGGAAACCGCTGCCCACTCATAAGGGGGATTGCGCACTGATTTCGGAGAGGCAACCAGCGGCGTGGCAACTCTCGCTAAGTTCTGTACGATGCAGTTCCTACAGCACAACGATTACGTCACAAAAGCAAAACAGCAAATCATGACAAAACGATTTACGTAACAGACTCGTACTGTTGAAAATCGGCCGAAGTAGTCAAAAGTGATAAATTTGAGTAGTGACTCCCGAGCAACAACGTACTTCTGTAGTTCTAAGAGCCTCCTACTTCGCATATACCACAGGTGAGATTGCGTTGCTTCTTACAATTAGGTTTTCACCCCGACGACAATGATGGTCACGTATCCTGTTCATGTAAACTTAGAGGGCTTTAGACATGACAAAAAAGTGGTTCATGCTTCTTTCACAGGAATCGTCAAAACACAAAAGTGAAATGTGCCTTCACAGGAGCATTTAAATGTTCATTATGCAACAATATAAACTTGTACACCGCAATTATTATTTCGTGGGTATGGCACCATTGTGCCCACCAACATTGAACACTGGATTACACGCGCCGGAGCATTGCCTAAATTTGATTGAACGCCCAGATTCTCGCAAAACGTGCGAACAAAACCGAAAATGTTGCCAGCGAACCGTTTCCTGAAGCCACAGTTCACTACGGCGAAAGGAGCATGGTTTGCGCGTCGGCAGCAGTCTCTTGGGTGTGCTTGGCGAGCCACATCCTGCTTGCGGGTGTTCTAGGAAGCGGTGCCCGACCCAAGTTGTAAGCTCCAGGGCGTGTACGCCGGAAGCTTAAGTTACGACCAGCTGAGCTGGTGGAACGCGTTTGCCGCGTTCCACAAGCAGAGCGGCGTTCCACATAGGCGCGGACTGGTAAGCACAGCAGCTGCACCTGCTACAGGCTGCCCTATCGAGGCGCCAACAATTAGCGTCAATTAGCGTTATGACCCGCTGGTTTTGTTCACTTCTCCTAGACGGCAGCAATAATTGAATAGAAACGTTAGAGAGAAGAACATAAGGCGCGGTTATACAACTACCTGGGCATGACTTTATGACTCAGTCGGTACAGCATTTAACACCTCTTGTTGCGGCTAGAGTGATCGTGGACTCTAAACCTACAGCGGCCATGCCAATCGAACTTTTTCTTGTGATGTCAGTTCTATGACGGTTATGACAACAGTGAGGTGTGTTTAACCCGACGTCAAACACGTTCGAGTTAAAATTTGCAAATTTTGACAACAGAATTGAGTCCACTGGATCCCCTGCCAACTAAAACCTCTCTTGTCTTACTCGCTCACCTCTCATGCTGTTCCTCTCACGTCCCGTTCCTCCTAAGATAAGACGTTATAGGTTTGGTCAATCAATTTCCCTTTACTGCATTTCGCTATTCACATTTTATTTTGCGGTTTGAAAGATCTTACGTGTCGACCGAAGGTGGCGATGGGAGACTGGCTCTAGATGAATCCGCGAGCACCAGGCGCCGTGGCTGTTAAGGGCACCCAGGTTGAGCGCCCCCGCAGTTGAGCAGGAGTTCTTGTTTTTATCTCCAGGTCGTGCCAGACCCACCATGGTGGCACTCCGCCAGTGGAAGAACTAGAAACAGAATAGAAAAAAGCACACACAACCAAAATCAACTGAACATGCAAAAACACTACACCACAAACGAGACAAAAATAGGCGGAGTGGTGGCTTGGGGTTGGCCGGCAACGCATATGGAAAGCGACCTCGGTAAAATCAGTTACCCTTGCTTCCTCGAACCTAGCCTCTGAAGGCCACAAGGATCTGTGGGTTTACCACGAGTAGAAAAAAAGTCAAGTCGGGAAATTTGAGAAACACAAAAAAAGCCGTTCCCCCCAGACAAAAATAGTGACGTGAATCATGAAGATGGATTCATTGCGATAGAGGAAAGGTGTAGCGAAAGACAGAGGAAGTGAGAAAGAAAACAAAAAAGAAAAAAGAAAAAAAGAGTAAAGAAAAGAAAGGGTGATCAAGAACCTGTCATCAACAACCAAAAAATTATAGTGTCATGGGTCAGGGCACCCCCCCTGAAGGGGATCCATTAAAACCATGGAAAACGAAGAAAAACAACTAAAGAACGGCCATTCGAAGGGCGCGCCAGGAGCGCGCCAATGAGCAAGCGCTAGTGCCAACGCAGCGAGGAATCATGGGAAAAGGTGGCAGCGCACTGGTCGGCCAGTTAGGGAAGGCCACGCATGGGACAAGTGGCGAGATGACCATATAAGGGCAGGGAAGAAGCCAATGGGAGTGCGCCACGAGAGAGCCCAGATGGTATAAAAGTGGGGCGCACAAAGAGAAGGGAGAGGCAAAAAAACGGGAGGCAGAAAACCAAGAGGCGGCCGGAGCACGTGAGCTTCACGAACGAGCCAGGGGGACGCGGCAAGGCCATCGACCACGCCATCCGAGCCAGGGCGGGAGCGGGCCGGCTTCGCATCGGCACCGTCATCCTAGGTGCACCACGAACCTGCGTCTTCGTGGCCCCAGCGGCATCGGTCGGGCACCAGTGGCCAGCGTCCACGCTCCGTCGACGTTCGTCTCGACGGCCCCGAAAGGCGACGTTCGGGCAGAGCCTGATACCTCCAGCGGCAGTGCCTACCAGGGGGTAGCCACTGAGGAAGCACGCCGCCGAAGGGATGACCGCGCGCATCGAACGCCGGCATCAAGGACATCCAGCGGGAGCGGATACCAGGAAGTAGCCGCGGAGGAAACGTCAGGACGCGCGGAGCCCCCGCCGTCCAAGGAGTGACCGCGCGCATCGAACGCCGGCACCGAAGCGAGACGAGGACGGTTACCACAGAGTCGCGGCCACGCAACGGGTGCGACACGTCAGCGCCGACGACAGCGGGGTAGGCCAGTCCATTAGGGACATATTCGTAGGATACAACTAGGGAGTTGTAGTGAGAAAGAGATGAAGTAGGACTTTACGTAATGAGTGAATTGGGACTGAAGGTGTAGAACTTTAGTGTAGAGTGTTTTGAGTTTTGATTTGCATTGTATATTGAGTTGTTAGGTTAGGGGTTTGTATGCGAGTTGTATTTTGGGATTGTAGAGGTTTGAGTGTTTATAGTTTGTGTGTAGTTTAAATATTGAGTGCTTTGCCTGAGGGGTTTTTTTGTGTGTGCAATAAATGTATGTTGTTAAACAAGTCAACGGCTTCGCTGGGTCCATTGCTCCAAGCTGGTAAAGACCACCCCACCATCCGTTCACGGGACAAATAGAAGGGTTAGATAAAATATACAGAACGATGGTGTGAATGGCATAAAAACGAGTAAAAGACCCAAACAGGACTGTAAAAGCGGTAAAAAGGGGCTGTGAAGTGGCCGCACTTAAAAGACCATGGTGGTGGTGATGGTAAAAAACATTTTTTTTTTGAGGAGCCAAGGGAGCTAGAAAGGGACGCGGTCAGCCTCCTACCTCCAGGAGGCCGCGAGCCTGCGCCGAATCCAGGGCTCGGTGCACCGGGGCGATTTGATGCTCCGGCGCCGAGCTGGTCAGCGCTCACTCCCACTGCTCAAGGGAGGGGGAGTAAATGGGGTTGGGGTGGTGGGGACATGAATACACAAGGTGGTAGGTTGTGAGAGGGATGTGACATTGTGGGCAGTTGTGGGGGAAAATGGACGGAGATATGTGGGAGAGGATAGTGTGGTTGTAGAAGGTTTCTGTTTGTAGACGCCGATATATGTGAGCTTGGTGGTTGGAGACACTGTAGTGTGGAGGAGGGTATGTTCTTCTGATGTGTGTGTAGTGCGCGAAAAGGGAGCTGTAGGTAGAGTCCAGCGGAGTTAGGATTTCATGGTCAGAGATGAGGAGCCCGGCGGTGTCGGTCCTTGCGGTTGGGAGTGCCCGGGTACGGAGATCGCGGGCTGCGGCACGAGCCGCCTCATTACCGGCAAAGCCAGCATGGCCTGGGGTCCCGACGATAGAAATTTCAATGTCCTCGGGAAGGTGTTGGAGCACAGGGGGACCTGGGTTAAAAGACGAAGGCATAAAAAAATAAATGAAAAAAAAAGCAAGCGTGCAATGGATTTGGAAAACAAATGAAGCAACTGTGCCTTCGCGAGGTGTCTACCAAGGAATAGCCTCCCACATAAACGGTTACCAATTTTGCAAAGCGGTTGAGGCAGATGAGACTGCCCAGCATTGTGGGGCTGCACGTCAGCCAAAATCCCCGTTCGTTAAGCCGATTTCCTTGGCAGCCGTCCTCGTTCAACCCCAAGACAGAAACCGGCTTGGGACCAAATACAGGGATGAGTGAGGCACACTTGGTTCACTTGCCGGTGTTGATGTGCTCGAGGGAACCAGTGTTCGCGACCCAAGCAACGGCTACATCCAAAAAGTATACCCTTTCGGGAAGGTCAAGAACGATGTCAGGCCGAAGCCTGACACCATCCTTATCCGGGATGAGCCGTTCACTCGAGATGGTCGCACTGGGGTGACGCTTCCGTAGCTTTGCAATGATCTGAGATTCGATGTAATTGTGACGTGAGCACCTCGGGGCCTGGAAAAAAGTGCACTCCTGGAGTATGTGGAAGGCCATCTCCTCCTTCTGACCGCAACGCCTGCAGAGACCAGCTCTGGGGTCGGCCGCATGCTTGTTGGAGAGGGTGCTTGTTGGGAACAGGTTGGTGCGCAGCCTGAATGACTTATTCTTGTCACCATCACCCATGTGGCCTGCACCCCGCCTATGCCACCTGTTACCCAAACGGGCCCCTTCGAAGGCAAAGAGACTGGAGTTTGAATACCTGGCCTTCCACTGTCTCCAATGTTCCTTCCGAACCCCGTCGTTTGCCGCAAGGAGCTCCTCCGCACCAGAGATATGTGATGCACCCCCAAGCTGGCGCTCAGGGCCCCACGGCACTCCATCAGAGGCCCTTCCAGGACGGCGTCGACGGTGGAAGAATTTAGGCGCTCAAGCCTAGCGAAAGCCTTGAGTTGGCATTCCGGCGCAACACGTGCCAGCTCCAGCGCCCCCAGGCCACCTGCTCTATGAGGGAGGTGAATCGTGATGTCCAGAAAGCTGGCGGGCAGGTGTAGCAGTTTATTAATCACCTGCCTCATGTCGAGGTCGATCTTCTTTGCGACTTATTGAACTGAAAAACAGCTGGAGGACGCGTGTAGAAATCTTGGGATCCACAAAAAGTTGATACAGTGAAGCTTTTGAAAGGGTTTCAGTTGAGAAGATCAGATAAGTTTTAATTCTGGCCGAATGAGATCAACTGAAACCCTCTGAATTATAGATGTAAAAATCGACTCCCAAATACCTGATGGGTACATTGCGGGCAACCGAAGCGACCACGGCACCACCGAGAGGAAGCCCCGGGATGCCGTAGTCGAACAATTTTGCCCGGTGGGAGTCGTACGTCTACCCAAAGTTTACGGTTTTCTTATTATTCAATGATTACCCGAGCCTTTTGAAGTGCTCTTGTGCGATCCTTAGGGTCTTCTGCAGTTAATCGAGTGTGGAGGCGACAAGGACAATGTCGTCAGCGTAAGCTAAGGCAGACACAGTCTCACCATTGCAGTTGTAACCAAATCCGGACGAGTTTAACTGACGTATCAGAGGGTCCAAACAGAGAAAAAATAAGAAGGGCGATAGGGCATCCCCCTGCTTAATGCCCCTCTGAACGTAAACTCGCCGGCCGTCCGACTCCCCTTTATAAGAAATGTAGTCGTCTGGACGGAGTACAATCCCTGACTGTGGCCACGTAGTTACCACGCACCCCCCCCTCCTCAAGAGAGGCCAGGAGAACGCAATGGCTGACCGAGTCAAACGCTTTTCGGAGGTCTAGGGAAGCTGCAAAAAAGGGCCAGTGATGTTTTTTCTGGTATCTTTCATCGGGCCCTGAAGTATGAGCAGGTTGGCCAGTGTTGCCCGATTCATTGAAAAGCCACTTTGGAGGGGATGGAAAGAATGCTCCTCCTGGAGCCTCATCAGCAGCAATCGAGAGAAGGTCCGGACGAGCAATGACGAGATCGTGATCGGCCGAGGCTCGCCTGCCGTTGAGGCGTCTGGGCTCTTTGGGATGAAAACTGTTCTGGAGGCCCGGAGCACCCCTGGCAGATGCCCAAAGGCCAACCAATTATTGAAGATGTGGGCCAAAATGTCTGCCGGGATTTTCTTGAGCTCTGGGACTGAGAGCCCATGAGGTCGTCTGCGCTCGATTTTTGTAGGTAACATAGGGCACAAGCCACCTCAGCCTCAACAAATAGGGGAGCATCGGCCCTCAGAGAACCTGCCCGCACCCCCACGCGCCGCACTGCTGGACAAGGATCCGCGAAAATGGGGTCGAATGTCCGATGAATAACCTCCACGGACACCGACCCCAATCCCGCGGATCCCGCGATTAGATCCTCCAGGAGCACATTCGGCCCCAAAAAATAGAGTCTCTTGTGCTCCTTATACAGACGGCGCTTGAAGACACGGGAACTCTCGCCCTGCTGTCGCCGCACCCTCTCGCATTTCTTTTTGCCCTTGCCTGGTTTACGTAGCCTTACATTGAAGTGTTCGTAGATTGCAGTTATGTCAGACATTTCAATGGGGACTTCAGCAACATTCCGACCTAGCCCTGGTGTTGCACCCTTATATTTATCCAGACAACTTTCAATATAAGCCGGGACTGTGACCGGATCACTACAATCGTTGCTGTCACTGAGGGGGTCACTTGGCGTGGGGGTAACTGGAGGGGAAGGGTCCCTGACGGCGCCACGTTGTCTCTCCTCTGCCAGTATCTGTCGGTACGTATCCTGCCTCCTACATCTTTTGATGGCGTCAAATATTCGCATGGGGTACAAATTTACCAACGCCTGATTAATATTGCGGATGGTTGGGGGAAGGTGGATCTCAGCCCTGGCCAGAAGACGAAGCTGTGCATCTGTTCAGCGGACGTAGGAAGAGCTCGCCTCAACAGCTGGTCCGCGGCAACGTCCAGAAGCAATGGTGCGGCCGTAAGGGTAAGGCAGCTCCCGAACCAGTAGCGTCGTTTCGATTCTCGACTGATTGGGCATCGGCACTTTCAAGGTTCGTACCTGTAGGAGAGCCAGCCGCAGCGAGGCCTGGCGAGGTAGCCAAGCACGCATGAGGGGACGCCAACGTTTGGAGCCCGCTCCTCCAGCACTGCAGCGCCACTGGGCTGTGCCCCCCGTGGGCAAGTTGGCAGCTGCTACACCCTCCCCAGAGCCCAGGGGCCTGTCGGCGTGGGGCCTGGCCTAACAGAAAAAAACCTCTGTTGTCTTACTCGCTTAGCTCTCATGCTGTTCCTCTCCCGTCTCGTTCATCCAAAGATAACACGCTATAGGTTTGATCAAGTAAATTCACTTTACTGCATTTCGCTACTCCACGTGAGGTGCCCCCATGCCAGCACTTTAACATGCTCACTGACGCTGTAATAGCCACCAGGATCGGTAACATTGTACAAGTTGACACCACCTCAGGTATTACCATATCACTAAATGCGAGATGCAAATAGTTGAACGGTACTGGTCACACCCTCGGCAGTGATCAATTTATTATCGAGACAATATTAAAGCACACGATGAAAATCAAGTACACTTCCCTCAGGCAACACTAATTGAGTGAGGCGAGTTCGCATTCCTCTGAAACCGCAATGCAGATTACGTTCCAATATCAAACATATACACGTGGACGGAAGAACTCCTAATGGACATAAAAGTCACCACAAAAAGCTTGATCTGGACATCCCATTCCTAACCATTGATACCAGCCTTGCCCACGTATGGAAGGCCTACCAAAGCATCCAGAAGCGCTGGCGCAGACAACCACACAGCTGCAAGCTTAAGTTGCGCATTACCTTACTGGAAGTGGAAATAGAGGCACACGCCATAGACCTCGCGCGAGATATATTGGACAAAATTTCCGACCTGCTTCAAGGAAATGGAGAGATGGAAAAACATATGGCAGCTTCTCAGACACATCAACGATCCTAGCCGCAGCAAAGCTGAGAAGAGGAACCGCCCAACACAAATCATGCATAATTGCCCAGGATCTTTTACCGAACACCTTGACAAAATTCGTGACAGACATTGGCCATCGAGTCCTACACTCCAGCTGCCAGAGTACACAGGTCTACGAAGCGCAGCTCAGGGCGGGCATCGCAAAACTTCGAAACAGCTCAGCTCCTGGCCCCGATGAATTAATAAAGACGCGTAACATCGGTTCTGAACGTCCAGAACGTTGGTTCTGGAAACATTCCAAGGTAGTTCTGATTCACAAGCCAAACAAACCTCTCGCATTCGAACATTATACACCCGAATAACAAATGACGTGATAGACACAAAGCGTTCCGCATACGATTAGAGGGTTCTAGCCGGTTAATCTACACAAGATGGTATGCTCGGACTCCATCATCACGTCATACGATGTTCGCCTGAAAGGTTAGTCTCATCGCCAGCTCTATCACTAGATCTAACGAAGGTGTTTGATAATGTTGGTCACGAGGCCATTCCAGAAGGCCTGCAACTGATCAATCCTGGAGTACGCACCTATAACTACGTTAATGTGTTTATCTAGGACAGGACGGCTGTTATACACGTGGGTGGCCTCGTAACCCCCATTTTCTCGGTGGAAGGAAGCGGTGTCCTCAAGAAGCTGTCCTTTCTCTGCGCTTGTTTATTCTGGCCATCTTAAAAATCTCCAAGAGACTATACAAAATTCCGTGCCGCCATCGTAACCTCTACGCGGATAAAATCAGTCCGTGGTCCACCACAGATAGTGAGGCCTAAATTGAGGAAATGTATGACAAAAATGGATTTGTGCATTGCTTTACAGGGGGTGTACTAGAGAGGCCTTCATCACGCAATAGGCACAGCTGCATAATAATATGACGATAATGAAGGCGAATATGACGATAATGATGTTGGCAGAAATAATCACTACACCGGTGACAAACTCCCAATGTCTGTAAAATTATGCAAGTACAAGCTGCTTTCCACCCACTCAGGCGTCTACTTTGGCGACCGACGTCATTTCAATAAATATCACCCAAATAGGTTTTTCAGGCTCCAGATTAGGGACTACGCTCCCTACCAATGTTGCATAGCAGTGGCACTTCCTCATAATTGTATGTGATTTCAAACAGTGCGTAGTAAGCATAACACACAACGAACAGTAAGCTACCTCCTGAGCACAGCGCTTTTAAAAAATGTATAAGGCTCAAAAATGCAGCCCAATTGGGAAAAGGGGTAATGCGAACGCCCACATAAAAGACATGCTAAAACATTCGACCCAAAGGGTCCATCCACTTTTGTTGCTGTGCAAGACCACAATCTTTTAGGCCGGTTTATAGCCAATCTCGAATGTGGCGTGGCATGGTTATTTGTAGGACCTGCGCCAGTTTTTTTTGGTAGTGTTCCAGGACACAACTACGTGAATTATATCGTCGATTGGGTTGTGCATACTTATGGGCGGTACTGTGTGTGCTATGCATATCAATGCGAATTGAACGAACATTATGCAGTTTAAATCTCAAATAGTCTTTCTACGCCAAGTACCACAATATCAACCATATACTGGGAAGAACAAATGGGCTACTACATGTGAGCAAGATTGTTCCTTACGTGTAAGTTTATTGACTCGTAGTGTACCAACAGGAAAATGATGAGAATATGAAGCCTGTAGATAAAATACCACAATCATCCAGGTTTGTAATTTTATAGGTTCATATCAGTACACTTTTGAATGAATTTCAATGAACTAAAATTTCCTGACAAATAAAATGATGTACAAATGCTACCCCACCATAATTGTATCTGGAGATATGCTTGGCGTGAAAGAACGACTTCCTCGTGAAGAGCTTCCGGCGTGTGCCAGCTTGACCTTTGAGAACACTCTTTTCCGCGGTCGTGGCGAGAATTTCTCGCGGGGTCTTGTACTCAGCAGTTCACGTTCGTTCGCATCTGAAAGGGGAGTACAGACGCCGAGTTCGCGAAGCCTGTTGCTGTGGCTTCTATCTCTTTCCAAAATTAAAGCCCCTGCGGGCAAAACCAGAAGGCATGCCATTTATGGGACACTTTACGCGGCAGGTGCAGAAATCTCTGTGAAGTGCAACAGCCGGGTCTCCAACGAAGGGAGAGGGGCCAGCAGCTCTGCTGTTTCTCCCGCGTGCATCACTGTTAGAAGCGGCGCCAATTACTTTGGGTTGCTTTCAGGTGGTGCTGAAAGGAGGAGTACTCGGATACGCGATGAGGGGCATAATAGCTTTAAGTTTTACAAACATAAGGAAAAATTTATAAATGACAGCTACCTTATTATGTTATCGCATGTTGACCGAGAATGAGGGTAACGTTTTTTGCCTAGGTTTTCGGCCGCAGAGCGAGAGAAGACCCGTGTTATCATACGCAAAGTTCGGGCATAGTTATAATTTTGGGTTTTACTGACGTATCCGGTGACTACAATGTGACTTGCCATGACTTTGACTTGCTGATATCTCCTTACGTTTTACGTGAGGGCTAGGCAGAGGGAAGCAACGCAAGGGTGATTGGAAAGTCTTGGGGGTCTTCGTTGAGAAACACCGGTATGTTCGGTTTTGTGAAACTTGGCCCTATAGAAAATGGTTTCGTGCCAACCTAAAATTTCAGGTACAGTGATTTTCACGTTGATTTGCAATTCTTTAGGATTAATTCCCTTGTTACTTGAGCTAGGCCTATCGAGGTTAGCACAAACTTTCTCAGGTGTGTTTGCCAGAGCATAGATTTTTCATTTTTCTTGCTTTAGGCATGTCCAAAGTGCCCACAGGCATACATTCCTATGATTAAAAATAATTTCAGGCGTTTTTCAGCATTGGCGAATACACGCCAGCCTTACGTGTTGCAAAATGTTTACGGCGTTTGTACTCGTAGAAGTGAACAGACGAAAAATCTGTAGGTCTAAGCATTCGCAAGTAGTTACCAGAGGAGTGGTGACAAATGATAGTGCAGTCGTGGTATAACAAAGTCCTCACCTTGAGTCTACCCCTTTAACACGCCAATAAATGCTCACGGTGTTTGCAGCTAAGCTTTGGAGTCTGGCACGCTGGTATTGGGAGTGCCAAAATAAAAATTCAATTTTTGCGTGTAGGCCTAATATCACTGTGGCAGATTACCAATGTCTATGTTATACCATTGTTAAGTGTCCTACGTTGACGGTAGTGACGATCGAACGTCATACTCATTAGAATTTCTTCATCTGGCGAGTGTGCAAATCTGTCCGATAATTGTTTGAAACACAACAGATTATTTCAGTCGTAAACAAAGGCTCAATACCTTCTCCAAGTCTCTTTTGCACCTTTCTTAGTAGTTAATGTTAGGTTGCCCTTAGTGCAGCCTAACTGCGTGTTAATCAATGCTTAAATTGTTGCTTGTCGATGTGGGGTACCAGCCACCACAGTGAGAAATCAGCTATTGTAGTACGCTTCCTCCAGGTACATCATACAGCCGCCCCGCCAATGCCAACGGCGCAGCAATCGAACAAAAGTACTGAGCTTAAGCTTTTCCAAATAGACTTGTCAGCGTACGCTTTGCAACTGGGTGATGACGGTTTTGGCATCCAAAAGACGGAACTACTAAATACCCGAGCGTGAGCTCTCTTCGTCATGCAGAAATGATAAACATCTTGAAGTGCACCTTTTTCCCTCTTAAGCTACCTTTGGCACTAGGAATGCCATAACAGAGGCCCTCGCTATGCATGTAGCGAATCAGAAATGGGAAATTGAGGGGCTCAGTGAATTTTTACAGAATAAGGGTTGGCAGTCAAGCAAACCTCGGAAAGCAAGGGGGGGGGGGGCAGCTGGGGAATGCGCAAAGTCATTGCAACACATAAAGCATTTTTTTGAGTCAGAAGGAAAGTGGTGAAGAAATGCCCGCCGGGGGGTTCCAAATCCACGATTTTCTAGAATACCGGCCTGTGCCGAAGACCACTACGCTACCGGTGGGGCTGTTTTCCCACCATTTTATCGGGTATTTATGTTAAGGTATTTTTGTTAACTGCCTTTGGAGGTGGTAGCCAGCGCCACTCGGACTACTCAGGGTGAAGGGGACCTTTTTTTAACCCCAGAGCCGCGACACGAGTGTCTACGACATGTCGCGAGTGGTCGACCAGCGTTGAGCACTCTTAAGCTACCTTTGGCACCAAGACTGCCAGAAGAAAGGCCCTGGCTCTGTTGTAGCGAATCAGAAATGGGAAAATGAGGGGCTCGGTGAATTAGACAGAATAACAGTTGGCAGTCAAAAAAACCTCGAAAAGCAAAGGGGGGAATGCGGTAGGTAATAGAAATAGATGAAGAATTTTTTTCAGTCAGAAAGAAAGTGGTGAAAAAATGCCCGCCGGGTCGGATCCGAGCCCACGACCTCCAGAATACCGGTCTGGTGCCATGACCACTACGCTACCGGCGGTGGTATTTCCCACCACTTTCTTGGGTAGTTATGTTATTTTAAGATAGCAGCAGTAATTAGTAGATGTTGAGCAATTACCCAAAATTAGTGATTCACAAGGCGTGGTACCAGGGCCCATGCATGGTCCCCAAATTCCTTCTTATACGACAGTCACTGGGTTGTACACACTTGAGACCCACCTGCTTGTAAACTATCGCTGGTAACAAGTCTTAATAAACAGGCCACCACCAATTGGCGTTTCACCCGTAAAGTGTCTCAAAACAGCTGTCTGCTCAAAATATACATCAACCAGTGAACTGTTAGGTTTGAAACATATTTTAATTTGCAGCTGGATGTGCAGCACTGCCCTCAGTTACGGTATACATGTCACGGTATACAAAAGCGACGATTCCAATTTTGATGATGGGTTTTGAGAATAAGCTGTGATGAAGCTGTGTAATAAATAAAAGACGCTTCAATTTGCAGACGATGTCGTTATTAGCGTGTGCATGGAAGTTGTATATTGAATATTCGTCTTTTAGTTACGGAGACGTCGTAATTTAGATCTATATGTCGGTGTTCCTTTCGGTCAATCTGCTTGTCGGCTGTTCTTTAAATTCATCCACCCGACCGCGCTTTGAAATAATTCTTTAATGAAATCTTAATCAAAAACATTTACGCCACGCTAAATCAGGTACCATTGGTCATACATGGCGACAATAAAGAGCAAAATCAAAATAAAATGCATTTTGGAAGAGAAAACATTACACAACAGCAACACGTTCATATCATTCAAAAGAAGAGAACCACTAAAAAAAACTGTCGATTGCAATTCCTCGTAAATTGAATCCATTTAATAGCTTTTATATTCGGTAAAAAACAATATTTTTTTTTAAATAGATGTGTGAACCAAGAAAGAGTTAAGAAATGGTGGGATAATATTATACGACTTTTTTTAAGCTAGGATACAACCGTAATTCGAAACCTAAAAAAGCTTGTTTTTCGGTTGTTATTTTCCGTGTGCAATAATGTATTCAGGGTTTCTAGGTATCAACCAAGTGGGCAATTTAAAAATATAAAATATTTCAACCCATTTCATCCTAATTGTAGCACTGCTGTATAGGTTTTTATTTTAATGTTGCTTGTTTATATTTACATTTGCTTTGCGTTTTTTTTTATTTTGTTTGTTCCTATCAGAACCTACTGAAGAGAGTTGTGGGCTACCAAAAGGTAAGTAGCTGGCAGTTTAAAAATGTAGAAATTATTGTAGCTGATATTGTATTTAATTCACTGTGATACCGTCCTGACTGTCCTCTCTGTTTACCTAGGAGTTTAGGGTCTGCAACTGCACTGCGTGGCTTTTTCTGTTAGGTGATACTTGTATCACCACTGTTTTGGAACAAACCAGTATTATTTTGCTCACGTCCAATCACACTGAGTTGTTATAGTTCATACCATAAGCTAGCTGCAGCACTCTAAAGGCTACATTGTTGTCCCCCTCAGGGCGCCTAACTCACCGCGAAGGAAGCGACAAAAGGCACCGCGGCCTTGCGGTGCCACTTGCCGAGAGGGGAGAAGAGAATGTCCTTTCAGGAACCCCTTTACGGCGAGTTAGGCGCTCTCAGTGGGCGCACTATTGATAACCATGTAGCTTCTACATTGTTGCAGCTAGCTTGTAGTATGAACTATAGGTGTGCAAGAGGAATCTGTCACCCAGTCGGGTGAAGGGCTTATGACATAGGTACTTTTGAATGTCCTAACGGCACTAGTATATGTTGGTGATTGAGGCATGATAAAAACGACACCGTAAAAATTTATATACAAAATACTGGAGTAGTTCACGCGGCCTTAGCTATTTAGCCATGCTCGTAGCCATCGAAGGTTTCTTGACGGAAATATTAAATAAATGTCAAGTGGCACAGGACCTAATTCACAAATTGAACTTTCCTTCAGTGTAAAATAAAACCAACATGTCTTGGCTGTACTGGGATTTCATATGTTAGTTTTAAATAAATTTACAGCACAATTTTTGCACAAGCCTGCTACTCAATGCGTAATCAAACAAAAGCATTTCGAAACGGCATAATTTTCTAGGCGTGCACTCATATGTTATGAGATTGTATAAACAAGAATACGACAAATGTACCAGCAAAAGATAAGAAACGACTTGATGTTTAGAGGATTGTCGGCGACTGCCTCAGCGGTTCCTGTAAAATTGTGCACAAATGTTAACCGATTCTTCAATACAATATTAACTAAAGACTTAAAAGAATGCCTATCTTGTTACCTTCCGCCAATTATTTATCAGAGCATGCGCAAACTAGTCCCCAGGTAATTGCTATGTGGCAAAATGTGAATAATACGTGCAAATACAAACTCTTGGTAGAATCACACGAGCGAAAGTGTCGACTCGAAAAAGAATTGTTAAGCATTATTCTAGCAACATTGTCCCATGAATGAACAATTGCACCTCGACCAGAAGAGCTCGTTTGAGCCTGAGGGCACTTACCCGCCTTCCATTTTCAAAATTGCGTATTTTGGAACACATAAAAAAAGTCCCTGAGGCTTTTGCTATTACTTTAAACCACTCAAATAACACACAACAAAAATTAATCCTCCCGTCGAGGTACACAGTTACAAAGCTTTATTTCCATACTCAAGCAATTGTATACATGATCATTTGTAAGTTTGTGTCAGTGCGTTGTTTTAAGCGAAGGAAATGTTGTTAACGTTGTGTCACCGGGGAGAGGTAAAAAATTTTAAGACTGCAAACTTTCGCGTTTTAGGCCTCCTCATATACAAACCCACTTCAATCGCCATTGAATAACCGCGGTTGAAACCCTCCCCGTACTCGGAGTCAACCTACAAAAATCGCTGCAACGATTCCACGCTACAAAAACTCAGTCAAAGAGCTATCAAATACCATATTAGATCTACGAGAAAACTGCCAGCGGCCCCGGCACCCCCCAAAAATACACATTACAGCTCTCTACAACTCTCTTCACCTCGGGCGTCGCGTACTCCCAGCCCTGCTTATCGCCCACACAAGCAGAACTCTACAAATTGAAAGCCCTCGGCGCAAAGCTTCTCTCATAAAGAACCCTCTTACTAATTTCTCCTTTTAGGATTGCTCACTCACGGGAAATATTTGGAAAACAATTACACCAACACAGAAAGTTTTTTGATCATATCTACTAAACATTAGGAATATTTACTGTCGTTGTGTGCACACCGGCAATCATGCGTGTACGCCGTCATGCCGGTCCCTGCGCGTCCCCGTTCATAAGAAGATATCGTAGGCATGGGCAGTGAGGAGCACGGGCAACCGTGATTCTGCCAAGTTGCCAGCGTCGCAGTTGGTGCTTTTTTGTACAAGACGTGTTCGAGTTATTATATAGCGTAGGGCAAGTCCGTAAAGTTGGTTACGCGAAGACAAGGCCGGTTCTCTTAATTGGTGTGACAACCTTACCCTTCTATTCAACCCCAACTTCTTTTCCAGCGAGAAGAAGTTGTTTGGGGCACAAAGGGTGCAGAGTGAGTGCCATAGTAGCGTTTCTGTGCGGCAGCGGTTATGCGACTGGCCATAACGGTATTGGTTCTTCTGTGGTGAAACGTATAACCTCGACTTAAAGTTCTTTTTCGCGCAGCTTCCCACAGCCCACCTTATGCGAAGCACGAGTGAAGTCGTTTGCGAGTTTATTACCATCGATCGTGCTGTGGTAGCGCCGACGGATTCCTCACATCTCAGCGAGCGCCTTCCCCTTCTGACGCCAGTTCATTTTCTGATAAGTGTCTTAAGTATTCCAGCCAACAATGCAATCGATAATATTGCCGCGAACCATGGATCGGGTTTGTTTATTTATGTTTTGCTTTTACCGACCGGCAGCGCCAGTCTGTGCTATCTTTGTGCCAAGTGAAGAGCGTGTTCTATTCGTTCTTTCAATGCAGCATAAATTATCTCCTCTGATAGCGAGAGCATTTCGAACTAACGTCAACAGCCTAGAATATTCTTCTTTGATCTACAGTATTCTGGATGTAATTCGATGGTTGGAGAAACACTCGCGCCCAAAAATGAATTCCCGCGAAGACAACGCCACAGCATTTCATTTGCCGACACTCGCCTACGCACGTCAGTTTGGCGACTGCTGCTTCACCGCATAGGAGGACAAGTTTGCTCTAATAACTTATTCTTTCTTTACGACAGCTACGCTGTCTTTTGTCTACATGACAATATTTGATTTGATTTGATTTTTTATATCTTGGCAAAAACCAAGGGGAGACTGAGATTAAAGGCGAACGGGGCCTGACGGAGGCCTCAGCCACCCGATTTACAGCGTACATGACAACACGTCTGTTCACAAGTTTAAGCATGATAGCACAATCGTAATACAGAAATAACACAAAGGAAAGTCAATACTACATTTCATTTGTATTATACAAAGCATAGGTCTCAAATTCACAAAGGGATCACAATGTACGCATAAACGCAGTAATTCGTACGCATGAACTTTCACGAGTTACACTAGTATGTCATATACTTGGAACCCTTAATTATATATGAGTATTGCGTGCGTTTTGCTTAAGTAACATTTCTTTGACCTGTTTTTAAACGTAAGTTCGCTGGCGTCCAAGATTAATTTTTGTCCAAATTTATTTATTATTTTAATTTATTGGTAAAGAAAAGATTGCTCACCATAGTTCGTTCTTAATTTTGGAGTGTGCCGTATTGTATGTCTGAGATGGTAGGCAGAAGATTTATTGTTAACTTGATTGTGGGTCTTTTGCTTATAAATGGTGGGCAGAACCTTCACGTAATAAATTTGGTCAGCTCGAAGCATTGAATATTCAGTAAATGAAGGGCTTGTCCAGAAATCTGCGTAACAGGCACGATAATCTAAATATAAGGGCAAAATTATTTTTTGCAATAAATTAGCTTGTTATAATTAGTTTTAGTTGGGGTCCCCCCACACCAAAATCCCGTAGCATAGTTTCGAATAAATGAGAGCACTGTATGGGTTTTGTTTCAACCATAGCGGTATCAAATGGCCGATTCTATATATGAGACCTATACTTTTAGAGAGTTCGGAGGACAGGTGAGCAATATGCATATTCAACTAAAAACACCTAAGAACTTCTGTTCTGTCACTCAGTTTAACTTAAAGCCGTTGAATATAATGGGGATTTCTTTCTCGGCATTTTTATTGTACGGCCTAAATATCATGTAAGTTGTCTTTGTAGCTTTAAGTGGCAATTTTTTACAAAGCAACAAACAATTGCAATTATTATAAATCAAATTGCAATTGCAATTTATTATGAAGCAACAAGCATGTTTTTGCGACATAGAAATAGCAACTACAGAAGGAATGCAAACCAAAAAAGAAGCAAACGCGAACAAAGCAAAGGGTGAACGTGACCCACCAGGGGCGGTGGGGAAGGGATGAGCGCTAAGAACGCAGACTGCTTTTCAAAGTGAGCTAACGGCAAATAGCTTTGGTATTTAGGGAACGCAAGCCTAGTTTTTTTAAAAACGGGTTTAGTTTATTAAAATATAGCTTTTATTTTAAAGAAATTTTTCGTTGGTCGGCTTCAAACGGCTGGTATCCCACATTCGAATGAACACTTCGAAGCTGTGTTAAGTTCAAAGAAAAGCGGAAGGTGAAATTGTTTCAAAACTCAATAAATGTCATCCATGGACAAATAAGACGTTGCTTTTTAATTTAGGGCTTTATCAAGAAAAAGCAGAAATTTCTGAGGTGTCTTTTTGAAGCCGTCATCTTGGGCAACATGGTCACAGATGCCCTGGCCAAGGGCTCTGCTCGCCAGGAAGGGCTACCAGCCTCCCGGGATGTGGGTTCATTTGGCGCTTCAAAGAATATCCTGGCCCGAGTGATGGAGGCCCTGCATCCGGATGTCCAAGCGGTCAGTGGTCAGGCCCCACGGGTCCTGTCCGGACGCATCACCAGAGACGCCAGGTCGCTCCTGTCTCGCGTGCGGCTTAATAGCTGGAACCTGGGAGCCCGCCTCCACCACCAAGGCCGCCAGGCGTCCCCCACCTAGGCCGACTGCAAAGAGCCTGAGACGCTTCGAGCACCTACTGTGCTTTTGCCGCCAGTATGACAGCGCGAGGGAGGAACTCCAGACCACACTCCATCGACTCGGTGCACCAAGCTACAAGCTGGAAGAATTCCTTTTCACCACAGGATCGGACTCCTTCTTACGGGAGGTCTTCCAGCACCTCCTCAACTTCCTGGTAGTGACAGGACTAGTCCGCGTTTGTGGCCGTCGAGCCTTCGACAAGAAGAACGCGACATGGGCTTTCCCCCACTCAACCCTTTCTTCTCTCTCATTCTCTCTTCCTATCGTTTGAAAGCCGCACTCCTCTGTCCTGGATTGGGTTGTAGGAGGAAGAACTCCCCGATGAGTTCAACATCCCGAGTTATTTTGTGTTCCCTCCTTTCTTAATAAATTACAACCACCCATCTGGGAGCAAAATTGAGAGAAGCGCAACAAGCAATGTCTTACAGGATATGTTTTATCATGAGCGGTACATGAAGCCATCGCCTCGCTAAGTGTGTTTTGAAAAGAAGGGGCCAGTAGCGTTTCTCTTTCCACAGTTCAGACCGTCTCGCTAGCGTCTATTCCAGCCCTTTTATCTACGGTGTGGTCTTTCTTGTTTGCACTTATTTGGTGCAAGGGACCAGGTGGGCTGGAACGTGCGCCTAGGATGAAAGGTTGGAAACGCGAATGGAGCTCTGATAAACTCGGTTTTGAGCAAAACAAAAATAATCAATGTAATAAATAAACCCACGCCCTTTGATTGAAGAAAAAGTGCCCGTCTCGTACAACAACTGTCTGTATATTACTGCAAACTGAAGTTTCCGGCTCAGACCAGGACAAAAGCACGGCTTTGAGTGTTAAGAACTCACGGGTATGTATAGGGCACATTTGATGCGGCAGTTATTATGCGGAACTGATGTGTTGTATTACACGACACCTATCATCGGCATCAGGAAAGACCCTGGTTGGTGTTTCCGGAGAACTCAATACAATTCTGTGAATAAATGCTTCAAGGTGTACAGAAATCAACAAGATTGCGACGTGGTATAACGTGCAGAACCGACGCTACCGTGATGTTCCTAAATGCAGTTTCTAAAATTACTTCGCGGAATAAGAGCAAGCACAGCGGCGAGTTCAGCACACGATTAAAGATTCCGGCATGGCCATGGCGCTGGAGCCCATAGCGTTATCTGTCGGCGGGTTTTGTAAAGCCCTTCGCGGCGTACGTTGTACGGTTCAGTGAAGCTTCGTTATATTGTAGCGGCAGCTGTCTGTAGTCAATTGCACATGCCGACATTCCACACTGCCTCGTCTTCAGTTGGAACTTCCCGCTAAAAAGGCTTCCTGAGATAAACATCCAGTAAAACGAGTGGTTGTCACCCAGTCCTATTACCAGCGGGTAGAGAACTCACTACTAAAATATGTACGCACGCTCCGGCCTTTCTATCCCAAGTGACACATATTAAAAATCTACCGCTGAAAAGAAAAAAAAAGACATCTAGGAATAGGGTTGCCATTTTGCGTTTAAATTGCAGTCTTTCGAGGTGTGTGGCGTTAAGCAAATACAATACACTAAAACGATGTACTAAACTTTTCTACAATATCAAAAATTGAGATGATTAGCATGGAAAAAGATTAGGCGCGATAGCGCACAAATTAGAAAAAATGTGGAAGTTTCCATTCATGTCTTGCGTATAAAATTTATAACATTTTCCTTCCCACCCTCCTAGCTTTCCTTTGAGACAAAGACAAGTTTTAACCAGTGATTCTGAGGGGATTACCCAATTACTGTACGCTGGGGTTCTCATGTGCTCATACAATGCCTTCAACTCAATCGTTTCTTTGTTGCTTATTGAACTGTTCTGAGACAAAACGTATCTACTTCAAGAAGTTGCAAGGACTTCCTGAAAACCTGGCTAAATACAGAAGCTTCATCGTCCGATGCGACCGTCCTCATAAATAATAAGCTCACGCTTTGTGTTTCAGGCATCGAAGCATTCGAGAAAATGGTTCTTGTATACACGGATGCAAAAAATTTTAGTTGTAGTGTCTATGTAGTAACCTCTCTGGACCCAGACTCCGAGGAAGGTGAGCAATTCCAGTGCTTGCACAGCATGTTTCACTGACGCACTTTCGTAATGCTCCTCACAAACGCCACACCATGAACGAAAGCAAACCGCAATCAAAGAAGATAATTCATTAAAACGTCTTAAAACCCCAGACAACAATATGCGCATTGTTGTATTTGGGAAAGGTGTGAAATACAAGATTAGGTCGCCTGTATAAGACGGCAGAAGTTTCAACCAGAATGAACCTAAAAAGCGTCCCCGTGTCTTTCCAGTGCGCCGCGAATGTCATCAAAAGAAGATAGTCTTCTGCAATCCCTGCGCCGTAAATACTTCTCTCCACGTTCACGTCCGCCTCACGCGCTCTTCCACCTTCGTGTCACTCTGCCCGCTATAAATAGGGCTGAGTGTTGCTTCAGTAGGTTTGATGGAGCTCTGCTCGTCTGCCCACACCCCATATACTGGAGCCTTCTTTGCAGTGGTAGCTTTTCATTGCTGCCCCGCGGAGACACCTGGAGCACTTTTTTAAACAGAAAGTTTGTTTTTTAATTGCATGTTTTTAGTTGCTAAGGTAAAAGTGCAGCAGCGTGTTATTTTGAAATAAACGAACGTTGCACGCACTCGTTATTCTATAACGTTGGGGGTCACCGTGCGTAATGTTTTCTTGTTGCTCAGCAATGTTAAAAAATGGAAAAGTTGTCACCAGATTAAGCAGCTTGAAATTTTTTGCCCACATGAACGTCTAATTCAAAACTACCTTCTAGTTTTGGCCGTGATTCTGAATAGAGGGACGCAGAGCCACGCCAAAATTTTGGGTTTTAAGTAAACTAAGAATAACTATCATATTTAAAAGGCAGCTGACTACTGAATGCTGTTTTCACATATAAGAAAATTCCAAGCGATTTTGGCGTAAGTATTAGGCTTTTGCTTGTTCGTACGAAGGTAAATCATAATTTTACGCGAACATTTTTGTTGCTCCAAAAAAACACAATCACGTGGCAAACACTTCCACTGGACAGTGTGTCACAGTCGTAACACTAACAGACTGATATTTGAAATACATTGGGGAAAACCAGTTCCGGCAAACATTACGCAATTTTACCCTAATTTACACATTGTGTAACTGAGACAAGAAAAATGAGCAGAGAGCAAAGTTGATCTACACATCAGCTGTTTTCTATTTGTAATAAACCCCCAAGACCCGTCTTCAACCTCGAACATCATCAAGCAGAACACTGAATGCTAGCCACAAGAACACCTGTCAATAATGAACATAAACGCGTTTGCTTAACTGTGTTTGCTTAAACTTGACCTCGGAGAGTATCTCCTTCAATCTGCTCTGAAGCGATAGCAAATTAGCGTCTTTTGGCAAAAGGAAAGAAAAAATTCGCGCCTGCATTTCTCTGAATAAAGCATGCGGTGAAGGAAGGACACGTACGTTATTAAGTGATCATGTGAGGTGGTCGTGGCGGTTTAGATACTACCATCTCCCGAAGCGCCAGCTCTTTTTGCATGCGATTGCAATTACATCTAGGCAAAAAACATTTCGGAGACCACAGTATGGCACACGGAATGTTCCTGTGCGGGAGTTGTCGTAATACCCAGCAATGCGACCATGTTTGGTCGCGACTGATAGGGATTAGTTTTAGAGTCGTTGCTCCGCTGTGCTGGAATTGTTTGCTCTTTGTTTAGGTGTGTAGTATTGGATAGGTGTCCTCTAGAGCAAAACATGGTTGCACCTTAGCCCACAGATCTTTGGATATGCCAAGGGAAAGAATGGGTTAGCGTGGTTAAGTCTTGTTTCGCTTAGTTACCCATTTATTTGTCTGTAATTATCTTACTTAGGTATACACACAGTGTTGGGCCTAGTATGATTGCTCTGCTTACGTCTGTGGCTAAACATAACTGTCATGAGTGTTTATAAGACTTTTCATCAGTCTATAACGCCAGGTCTGCGTGCTTGGCATTCGGGACCCTGCCGAGCTCGCGTGGGCCATTTCCACAGGGTGTTCAGACCAGGCTTGCGGTACTGCTGAAAGCCCGCCGCTCCAGAGAAACGCTGAGATAAGACGGCCCGACCTGGCTGCCATGCATGGCCAAGCTCGCACGGACACGGCGAGCGCGGCGCTTTTCTTAGCCGGACGTGCGGCGACTTACGTGGTCATGCAGCTACCTAGCTACGTAAGCTAATAGCGACCTGAAGACAAGGGCCGAATGCGGCCAAATGGAGGTCAAATGGGTGGTGGCTTATGAAACTCTGCTCGACTAGGTTATATAAATAAAAACCTCCACATGCACGCAACCCCCACCCTCCCTAGATAGCACGGAATGCTCCTCTGCAAAGAGGTCTCGAAAAAATTTTGGGCAACCTCGAAGAAAAGTGGGTTTTCCATATAAAAGGTGCACCTGAACAACATTTTGAATGGGGTTAATTTTTGTTTTACAACCCGAATAGTTTCTGACTAAAAATTCATCCAAAAACAAGTCAGCGCGGCTTAGTTTGTGCTGCGTTACATCTCGGCGGTGTGTGACATCAGCAAACGAAATATGTTCGGAATCTCACGGCAGCAAGTACCGAGAATTTGCACATCTTCGGCAGTGAGAATGTTGCTAATGTTGAACATTTTAGGGACAAACAGCTTCGATTCTACAGATTGATATGAGGAAAATTGGGCTACGACGTTGCCTGCATGACAAAGTCCTGACAAACTTGGCGATCGTGGGGAGTCGAATCAACGTATATCTGTAGAGTATAGAAGTAAACAGCGGCCATTTCTCAGTCTCAAGGTGAACCGGTGTGGCATGCCAAAACCGATAAACTTTTCGGGTTTAAATACTCAGCAAGCTGTAGACCTGAAGCTATTCATGAGCAAATATAAGTTGGTGAAAGAAGGAGCTTTTAAAGACCTAAGCAGGCAGCGAAGGACACAGAGAACACCTTTGTTGCAAACTTCAAGATGCAGGTAAACGACGAAACTTCAATAGGACAGTCTATTCCTGCAGGAAATTGATGCGTTGAGGAAGTACGTGAAGAAACTCCGCCCTTTAACTTTCCTGGTATAAGGGAAGTTAAACCAGGTTCAACTATTCTAAGTATTCAACAATTTTTGTTTTCACCAAAAATTGCATTGCTGCTTTCTGTCTTCCTACCTGCTCTATGCTACCCTTGTTGCCCATGCAGTTCCCGGTGAGGAAGCGTCGTCAAACCGCTAAGCTGCGACTTTTTTCCTCCTCCTCAGAACTAATTTACCTGTCGGAAAATAACCTTGAATCTTGAAACTTGGTGGGAGCCTAATGGAACATCGGTTCAGTGGAACGTGAGCACCAAACGTTAAACACGACCCGAAGCCAGCGGCCGGTTTTCGAATTCATTAGTAATTTCAAGTTTTAGCAAGAAACAACTAATCTCTGTAAACCAGTTACCAGTGACACGCGAGTAAAACACAAAATTATAAATCATTCATTAGAACTGCATGGAGTCTTGCAGCTCCAATCAATTGGTTACGACGAGCTACTGTGTTCGGCGAAACGTACTCACACTGGAGGTATTATTTCACCAAGCCATGTGTAAATTGTAAGTTGAAGGAAATATAAAATCTTTCGTTTTGAACAGCATCACTAGGATACAGGTGTGTAAAATTAATATTTGAACTTCCACATTTACCTAGGGTAACAATTTTGTATAGATATAATACAAGAAATATAAAATATATTTTACATAGCACCTGTACCCCTCTTAAGTTGTACCCCACCTAAAGGGTACATCGATCACACCCTGAGATCCTTGTGCAAACTGCAAGAAAGACAGGGTAATTAGGTACGAGTATCATCAGCGCTTACATTCAATCATTGTTGTGAGAGTTTTTAGTGTTATTCCTTTTACAAACATCACAGCAGTGTCTGCATTGCAGCTGGTGATGGCGGGAAACTCCATCACCGTAATCGAAATCGAGTCGCATGTAGTAAAGACATCACATAGTATGCCCGGGGTTGAGATTGATTACTCGAGGCTGAAGACTCGGCCCCATGAAGGCCGCGCCAGAAGTTATGATCCGTGAGTCACTTTGGCCACCTGGAAATTCATTGCTTTTGATTAGAGACCAACCAAGTCATGGGTTGCAATACATTTGTATTTAGGTTTTTGAGTGTTTCCGGCCTTCTTAGGGTTGTCTAACCCAGTGTTAAAAGGGCACTTATTGTAAAATATCAATTGATGTTTTTACTGGGCCCTGAAGTTTTTAAACGGCGCTCTCCTCTGTGGTGGTTTTAACATATCAATTGTGAGAATTTACTTGTCTGGGGAGATGTGCATGAATATTTACCCACAATAGTTAAGCGGCGTGTAAGTGCCATGCCATACCTACTAAACAACTTGCTTCTCTGAGCAACACGTTAAATGTGCTTTTGTGTGTGCACGTAATTTACGAAATCGTTCTGTTATCCTATTTTAACAGCTCCAGTGGGGTACATCTGCTGCATAATATATATTTGAGGGTTGCTGTATTACATCAACACAAATTTGTTACAATATCTGAACGTGGAAATGCAATTATGCATATTGCCCACGTGTGCCCTAGTGATGCTGTAAGTTTAAAACGAGATATTTTATATTTATTTCCACTTATAATTTACACATGGCTTGAGACAGTTCCGTTTTATGACTGTTGTCGAACCGGAACCGAACCGCACTGAAAACAAGAACGAAACCGGTATTTTTGCCGGAGCAGATCCTTAACCCGGAGCGTTATTTTATAGCCCATTGAACTCGAAACAGAAGGGAACATAAAAAAAAATACTGGTACCAGTTGATAAGGAAACGGTTCGACCATCCTTTGTGGATAATGCACAGTACACGCCGCGTGGAGGTTCTTTCTTTCATGCGCTAGAATTTTCCTATCTCTTCCCTCGGGTTCCCCTTCAGGTCAGTCACGGCATTATCTATGCTCAATTTCGCGTCACAACATGAGAAATAAGGCGCACCAATGTTGCAAAACTATGCTCCTGCTGGCGGTGGGAACAGGGGGCAAGGGCGAGCACACACAATATCACTCACTCCTGGAAAGCCTAAATATTCGACGAGGGCGCACCTCAACAGACGGTCGGTAGCTGAGCCGCCATCTGTTGGCCTCACGGAAGCGGGCCCGATCGCTGCAACCGGAGCGTTTTTTGTGCTGCAGACAAAACACCAAATCTTCCATATGTCGTGATTTTAGTGTACGTCAAATGTACCCAGGTGGTGTATCTTATTCTTCCGGCCTGAAATATACAGTGCGCCGCCTAGAACACGAATAGTTTCGGGGCATCAAAGACGCAGATTTTTAATGGGGGAAATGTTTCCAGGCGAAAACCAGAAAGAAAGGTTTCACCACTTGGCTTGAAATCATTCCGCACAGAGTTTCCACGCCAAGAAAATTAGCTCCTTCTTACTTTCTTAATCCATCGAATACGCTAAACACCAGCAGGAAGCGTTTGCTTTAGACATCTCTTTGTTTGGACATCCTCTAACATGTTCCAAACTTGTCATCAGGACGGAGGTAGCGAGCACCGTCGTTGCTGGGCCGTTTTTTAGGATCGTTTTAAACAAATACAGATGCGATAGATGCCTGAGAGGAAACTCTCAGCCCAGTGCACTCACTTTGTTTCTTTTCCAAGAAACTGTATTCTTTGACCCTGCAAGCGCAACAAATTTCCATTAAAAATGTATGCTGCTTAGTTCAGCTTAACCTCTATTTGCAAAGCGAAAGTTTGTGTTATCCTGGTTAAGTATTGGTTTAACTTGTTTCCCTTGTGATTTACCTGCAATAATGATACTATTCGCCCACAGCCTGCCTTTTATTGCGGTTGTTTTTCCACTTCACGCACTGTTTTCTCTCTCGGTATTTCGGGCGTTATACGCGTGTTTCGTTCGCTCTTTCTCACTCTGACGCTAGCCTCGGGCGCTTGATATTTCATACCCGGCTTGCCGGGCGATACCCACAGGGTGATCAGAAGTCGGTATCCGGCAACAGTTCAATCTTGCATCTCCGGCGAAACGCTCACAGAAGAGGGCCCAGCCTCAGTCTCAGCCGCGCCAAAGCTTTAAAGCGCGTGGCGAGATCGTCAGGCGGCGACCCAACGCGGACAATTCATGCGCTAGCGGGCCGTGGTGCAAGGAGTGGATAGCAAACGCTCCCGTCATCGCACCTCAGCCCGGTGCGTCACGTGATGTATCGGCATAGATAAGGCGCAGCGGCAGTCAAACGAAAGTCAAACTTCCCGCGATGGTAAAATCACTAAGCGAGATTATTAAAGCACTGAATTAAGGAACATGGAACTAAAGAAGCAGATGAGTGCATTAAGGCAGGCCGTAATCATACTATCCAATTTGCCAAATGCTCATAGTTAGCGCTTGTCCAGCTATTTTCTCTCTTTTTGCAAACATTTCTTTGGAGATCTGCTTTGAATTGGTACTGTAACTCTACTTACTCCGATTCCACGAACAGTTTCGGAGGTAGATCATTCCTGTGAACAAACTAAAGAGCGTCTTCCCAAATGAATTCTTTCTCGGGCCTCCCGCGATAAATTACGCTTCCAGTGTGTAATTACATAACCCGTTATGATTCTACAGTTTGAATATAGAACAAGAACGGCAGTTAGGCGGTGTGGCATTGAATTTATGGTGGCAGAGATATCCATGATAGGCAACGCAAAATGAAATACATTGATCTAACCAACAAACTGACTGCGCCTTAACTAAAACTCGAATTTACCATTTAAAAACTTTACCTTACAGCCCCTAAAGATGAGTGAAACAAGTATTGTCGGTGGACAAACTATCGCATGTATAGGTAGCAGTGACGTGGCTCCTCTGGGAAGTTTTGCTTATAATACAACTGATGAGAAGCCTCCGTTGTTTAAACAAGTTCTCTTCGAATGAACTGACGTGAATCGCCAGAACGCATGCCTATTTCTAGCTGTTTACCGTGAAGCTTCATGGGAGTTTTTGTAGAAAGCATTGAGATTTTAGTAAAAAAAATGGCAGCAGAAAGTATATTGTTACGATGACGCTCAGGCGTTGAGGGGTGAGCTGAGGGTTTATTTAAAAAAACCTGGGTGAGGAACGTCGCTTAGCGTCGAGTCCGAGCCCTGGATACGCGAAAAGCACCTCGTTCTTCTCTTCGTCGCCCCAGCGTTCTCGCCGTCGGGATTGGCCTGTGACATAGTCAATGCCATCTACTGTGCACAACATTCAACAAGTTATGTAGCGTTACAATATACCTCAGTCCTAACCCATATCGGTTGCTTTATTGGGTCCTATGACAGTACAAGGGCTTGACGGGATAGAAACTAGCAGGTAAATAGTAACTACTTCATCTGTTTGATATAAAAGGTAGCCTCATTCCTTACATGTGTCAATAGAATTCCCCAATCTTCATTTACAAGCACCATCTTCTGAAATAACCAGAATTGTGCTTTGAATTTTTAATGCGACTTTAAACTCCAAAACAGTTTTTGCAATTTTAAAGCAAAGCTTTCTACCAGCCAAAGTTTCTTTCGTGGAGTGCGGGACCAGAAACTCCCAACGCGGCTGAGGAGGAGAAAGGCGCTTTTCACTTACGTGGCACAGTGATGGCGTGGCGATAGGCCGCCATTACCCAGCGTTCCACGCGCTCACTCCTGCGGGCGCGTCGGCGAGTCCAATCTGTTGGTTTTGTCGTCTGCTTTAGCGACAGTTGTTTTGGGCCTGCTTTGGCGGAGCTTTGCGTCCATTGCGCGGTTCCGTCACAGGGCTAGATTAAATTGATCGACATCCCCTCATAGGTAACTGTCATGTGGTAAGAACCCATACCCGAAGGGGGATTGGCCCCAGAAGAAGATGTTGTCAGAAAAGATGAAGAAAACGAAAAATCAGCATACGGGATGGTGAGAAGGATGTTGAAGTGACCAATGGAGAAGAAACACAGGGTAATCGAAGGGGAGGAGGAGGTAGCTTGTTCAGCGAATGGGAACTGCACACGATTAATGCGAGGTGAAGAGGAAGAGAACAAGGTTGGAGTGGACAGAGTGGAACGGGTTCTTTGGAGGAACGGTGGGAAGTTCGGGCCGTGCCTGCACAACGCACCAGCGGCATCGCACCGTTTGGCAGCGGGCTGCCCGGAACCACCGATTACCAGCAGCTGCGCTCTGCTGGCCTCCTGCTGACCGGCGGCATCGCACCGCCGGCGACCCGTCGAGCAGTGCCCCACGACGCACCAGCGGCACCGCACCGTCTGGCAGCGGGCAGCTCAAGACCACCGATTACCAGCAGCTTCGCTCTGCTGGCCCCCTGCTGAGCCGCGCTGCTCAGCGGAGCCGAGTCATCGCACCGCGGTCCGCCGGACCACGACGCACCAGAACGGGCCATCGCGACGTTCGGCGACGCGGAAGCCAACCTACCCCCTGGGCCACGTCATCGGCATCGCACCTGGTTCATCGTGGTACCGGCGGTAGGATGTTTGGATTTGGAATAGACAGTTAATGGGTTATAGTGACTATCTGACTAGATTTTTGGGATAGTATGAGCGTGTGCTTGTATTTTTGTGTATAGTGTGATATGCTTGTGAGTGTGTTATGTTCGCGTTCGTTTGAGGTTTTGGTTCTGTAAATATATTGTGTGGTCATCAAATGAATCAAGTTGAGCCTCATTTCTCCGCCGCGTGAGACGCGTGACAGTAACCCTGACCCGACGAAAGTAGGCTTTGTACGGCACATATGACTGAAGAATTGGTTTGCGTGGCGGGAAAACCAAATAGAAATACCACATACAGACATCTGGCTGCTAGTGCGCACCTTTTGCGCACTGCTTGCCATGAATGAAGCAGAGTCTTCAATATTGGTGAATACGAATCCGGTTGTCTTTTAACAAGTATTACGAGAGGCGAAATGAGCGACTGGTTCTGATAAATAGCGATGATACAAGTTTCCTCAGCTTTCTCGAAATACCAAAACTTACGAAACTAACTAGTTTATATCTGTAGAAATGGGAAACACTAAGCTCACATAGCGAATTGTTTCGGTGTCGGCGCTTGTGACCGGCGTGGTGTAGCCCCGCGCTAGCACCTCACATTTATTAGCTTCCGCTGTAGAATCCTTTGAAAGACGCTTCTGGCCGTTTTCTTTCCGCCGCCGACCCAGGGATACCTACAGCAGCAGTGTCCGCAGCTCTACTTCTGCCATTGCCGACGCTGCTGCGTTCGGGATACCACCCCGCGAGTCCCAGGTAACGGCTGGCAGAATCTCGTGTTGTGCTCCTTGTAAAGCCGCGTGTGTAGATTCAAGTGAAATCGCAAGGGCAATTCTCGTGTCGGTCGTTTACAGCTTTGCTTTACTGGCGCCTTCACAGCGTGGATTGTAGCCATTTTTTTGCCAAACCAATAAATTAAACTCCCTAAAAACGTTAGGGAACAGGTTCTAACTTGCGAACCGATTCGCGAGTCGGTTCGAAACAGGATTTTTTTTAAAGGTAACTGGATCGGAGCCTAGTAAATTCAACCGAATCCGCAGAGTAACCTAAGCGGTATTTTCTTCATTTCGGCCGATGGGTTCACATGTGGGTGAGAAGTACGAATCAAGACATGCGTATATAAGCCCGTATGCATGTTCCTAAGTAAAAATACAGCAGTTTGCTTCCACAGAGTTCTTGATTAGAAATTCTAGGATATTTGAATTACTAGAGAAATTGTAATGCAAACCTATATAACATAGAGTGTGTGGTAAATTAAACTTCTATTACTGAATACTCTTCATACGGTGAAACAGTGATGGAGCGAAAAATATTTGTTTCAGTATTTGTTGAAAGGGAAGCTTTCTCCTACGGGTGTTTGGAGAACAGCAGAAAAAGGCATAAGAAGGCCAAATTTGGTTGGTGGCAACCACTTTCAGCACAATGTTTTGATTACTTGGTTTCTTGTCGCGTAACCTTCCTCTTTTGTTTGGTACCAAACTTGTGTGATCTTAGTAATCGGAGTGAACTGTGCCTTTTTCTTTTTCTGGTCTGTGGTATAAACTTTTTCGGCTGATTCACTTCGAACGCTTGAGCTCATGTTACCAGATCAACAATGAGATGAAATACTCAAAACAACCGCAGATAAAATATATACACGTCCTTCTATGTAAACGTGCTGTCATGTTCATTTTCTCGATGCTAATTCCCTCTTTTATTTCAGGTTCCTGTGATTGCCACATGTATATTCGAAACAACTCTGTTGATACTGGCCCATCCCCTGGCTGTCAGCGAGCTTTCAATGGGAGCTGTCAGGGAAAGACAGCCTACAAGCCCTATATGTCCGACTGCAAAAGTAACCCTGGTGTAATTCCATAGACTTGGTAAGGTGGGGGCACAACCAAAATGATGTGCTAGGTAACTGTGCGTGCTGCCCAGAGCAGTTTCCTCATTAGTGTTTGCTTTCGTTCTCAATAATTGCTGCCATCACGAAAATAAACGTCTCCACTCTACATTGGCATAAATGATTTGAGATACATGCCCCGTAAACATCGGCTATGTTTTTGAGATCGTAACCTTTAATTTGCCAATACTTGTGTGTAATGAACCATCACTGAACGAGGAGTATCAACAGTTGCCTCGTTTGTTCGGCACGATGAGTAAGCCACACTAACTACAAGTGTTGAATGGCTCCAAAATGAATAAAAGGACATGTCAGTCGTTGCCCACGCATTTTACCCATTGGGATGTATTTTTCTTGGTAATTAAAACATACCGTTTGAAAAACGTTTGTACATTCGTGTTTTTTGTAGTTGAAGGGCATGTACCTCTTAAAAACACAACGTACAAGCGTTTCTTGTTGAGCAAAGCTAACTAACGCACAGTTACCACGTAACAGTGTGTTCCATTATTCATATGCGTCATTGTGACACACATATGAAGCATACCAACTGGTCTCGTCTCGTAGCTATACTTCAGCTTGAGAGAGTGGGGTCAAATTTAGTAATCTCTGTTTCCTTCGTTATAGAATATTTCATTAGTGAAAGCATAACGTTCGTCATCCCGTTGAAAAAGAACCGGTGACACAAAATGACCTGTCGGATGTCTTTGTCGTGTTTACATTAGCTTCAGCCCGGGTTTCCGGTACGTTTTTATGGTTTTGGCTTTTTTATCGGGCACTCACACATAGATCAAAAAAGGACATCCTTGTTTACGTGTTTTGTGGGTTATGTTTCAAATTTGGTGTATAACTTGGGCAGTTTGTTCCCGTAACGTTAGTTTCAGGCCTACATAAGGGCCAGCGAACGTCTGGTGGAGCAGGCAGCGTTGAGGGCATATATCAGCGTTATTTTTTTACGAAACGATGGACTTGATCATTTAAAGTTTATTTTTGCCTTTAAGTACTTTAGTTTGAATGTTTTCTGGGCTTTAGGTGTGTTTCTGCTTGGATACAACTGAAACCTCGTCTTACGTTAAGGAGATAGAACCAAATAAATGAAAATTGCCATAAAATCTTCATTTGGGAACCATTATTTTGAAAACTTGCTGTAAGGTGGTATTATTGACTTGTCAATAAATATGACGACCTATATCATTCCACCCCCCCCCCCCCCGCTCCCGCCTCCACCCCCCCGCTTCCTCCGCCGCCCCTTCCCCCCCCCCCAAAAAAAAATAATCACAAACACGGTGCGTAAGTATTCCGCCGAGTTCAATACTCGTTCGGCGCGGGTGCTTGAAATCTCCCGCCTCGTGCTCCCGCCCATGCGTAACCCCTCCAGGCACGGCAGCGTAAGCCACCTGCTCGATCAGCCAGCGTAGCGAAGCGAGCGAGCGGTGACGGCGGTGTGGTTGCGCAGGCGGTAGTTTCTGCTATTAATATTAACGCCGGTACCGACAAGTCCACAACGGAGGAGGCAACCAAAGATTATATTGCCGCAGCTATCACTTGACACACTAACGCAAGCAACGGCAAAGACACCGTGGTCTTCTAAGCACACACATTTAACGTGCCAAGGCCCTCGCAGGCACTCGTTGCAGTTTATATTCCAATTCCTTCGTCTGGCACCATGGGTACGGCGAACACTGCATTACCGCCGTGGCCACCACGGATAAAGAAGTCTTTTGCTTGCTATCTTCGAAACAAAGTAGCGTAACAGACTTTCTAGTGAAGTTTACCGGATAGCAGTATAGGCAGTGCGCACTATGGGCAAGCAAAATAAATGTTTTGTATTCAATTTCTATCGCGTATGTGGTCGCTTAGCGGTACAGTGGACCGTGAGGCGCTTTACATCTTTGCATGTCTGCAGTATTGCCCCAACTAAGAATACATTCCTCTAAACTGTGAGAACATATGTAAAGAAACAATGAATATAATGCAATCATTAAGGCTCCCTTTCAACTTCTGTATAACTTTCTTTGAGTGTATCCCCAACAGCCAGTTCAGATGGCGGCTAGCTGTGCAAAAGACATAAACGCTGCCGGGAAGTATTCAAACTAATCCTGTGTATATAATATTGCCGGAGACGTACCTTCCGAAGGCGGTGGACATCGTTTGAGTGCTTAGACACCTTATGCAAATTTCTAAACTCCAGCCCTAAAATAGCACATAAATGTTCCATTGAGGCCGTCTTTTTTTCAACGCCTTATAGCTCATATCTGTTTATTACGTAGTTTGAGGACTAGCCATCTACTTCAAGGAAATGTGGGCACCTAGAAAGGGGACGTCATGGCTAAGGGTCCCAGCCACTGATTTCACCACCACGAGTTCCATTAGTCCCAGTGGCATCTGTTTTTGTTTTCTGAAAGGGTAATTGAAAAATGTTTCGTGCCGGCAATTTTATGCTTGCAATAATCTTTTGCCGCGCTAATTTTTTTCTTCGCCATTGCTGCACGGCTCACCGCAAATGATATGCAGCTTTTGCTCATCAATAAATATTGTGACAGAAAGCGTGGTCTTCTTGGTTCAACTTTAAAAAAATGGCAGTATCTCCACTGCGTGGACAGGTGTGAGGGTACTGAGTACTCGGACTTGAAATGAAACCAAAGTTGCGCCCGGAGTGACATCCGATTTGTTTCCCGACAGTAATACGATTTAAGCCGTGAGTTGCACCTTGATTATTCTCCAAATGAAACTGCAACATG
Source organism: Haemaphysalis longicornis (assembly GCF_048455015.1). Lineage (NCBI taxonomy): Eukaryota > Metazoa > Arthropoda > Arachnida > Ixodida > Ixodidae > Haemaphysalis > Haemaphysalis longicornis. The sequence goes on along the minus strand of NW_027526407.1, from coordinate 117,982,679 downwards.
CGTTTCAAATCGACTTTTGCTTGATTTTCGCTTGAGGGTGGTGTGCGCACGGATAAACGCGGACGGACATTGGATGTCCTAAACTAAATTTCTCAGCTCCGTTTCAGAAGAGGGAGTAAGCCGTTTGACTCTCGGGTCCTAACCCTCACGATCGTAGCCTAATAGGAGAGACGACTGACACTAACTCTTAGTGGTCTACCAGACACAGATTCGAATCCTGCCGGTGGCGCCCTGTGTGGTTTTTTGCGATTGTAAATGCTATGCGCACGGACGCGGACGGACATTGTGCGGTCCTAAGGTACTCCGCACATAATTGGGTACACCTGTGTTTCGGTTAGAGTAAAAAAATCATTCAAAAGCTAAATTCCTTGTCAAGCGTCATTTGACATTCCTGGCTGTGTGCTTTCTCGAGCCATCAATTCACTTTGCGGTGCTATAAACTGTCTAAATAGTGTCATAAATAGGTCCGTCTCTAACCTCGTTGTTTTTTGAACTAGTACAAATATTCAGTACTTCACCTTACAGGAAGTATTGGAAAATATTCAACACATTTGTAAAAAATAACTGGTTAGATCTTCATCCACAGCTGATACCGCAGCGCAGCACCACTACAGCTATTCATTTCTGCTCTTTTTCAACCTTTTTTGCCAAACTACCAATTTGCAGTTAATTACGCTCCGTAAGTGATACATAGGAATTCCGTTAAAACGTATGCATCATGCAGCGTTTTGCCGCATAGTAATATAAACCCAATGGAAAGACAGCCTAAAGCCAAAATGTTTATAACAAACCAAATGAGGCCTCTGTTCTCAGCTCTCACAGTCTAAGCACTGGCTGCACTTCCGAAGAAGGTACGTTCAACTTCTGTCCCAATTTTTGTAGCCATAAAAATTCATGCATAGCAGTAACACAATAGTTCCCGCGATAAATTTCTGAAGAAAGGGGAAGTGTTCGGAGGTTTACATAAGGTGCGGGGCCAGCTTACTGAAAGAATTGCCAAAAACCTGCATACGAGTACCTGCATAAAAGATGTGGAAGAAAAGGAAGAAGCCGTTCGGACACGGCGGTAGCAAGACGGCACCCATCGTGGTGTTGGCCCCAGCACTGTCTAAGTCGCTGTCGTCATGGCCATCACCGGGCTGTGTAGGCCCGGCGACTGTCCTTGACGCTGCCGGGAAAAGCCGGTGTCTGCCCGCCGAGTGGCGCTGTGTCCGTTGCGCAGAGCACGGACAGCGAGACCTCCTCGCCCGACGGCCATACCTATAAAATAATTTTTAAGCAAAACCAAAACTTTTTACTCTCAGTAATACTAAATCAACACTGAAATGAGTAATACAAAAAGAAATAAATAAACTTTCAAGTGTACAGCACTAATAGCCAGTGCGAGAAAAAATTACATGTGCTGCAAAAGCATATTTACTAGATTTGAAACTGTACAAACTGCACGGTGCGCGCTAAGTGGTAATAGCAATTAGCGTACGAGATCGTTTCCCGATAACTACTAAACATATGTCATTTCTCTATGAAGTGCTTGCTCCGAACGGCAGTTTCAACACCCGTGTTCGCCCAGCCGCAGGTTAGCGCACAAGAACCGGACACCCCTAATAACGCGTAACAGCCATATGCAGACCGCATCAGCTGGATGTTAACGCTGAGCGCTGCAGTGCTTTCATCGGACGCAGAAAAATGAACCTGTCAAGAAGTGCCATACCATTCGAACCCTGTGCAGGATCATTTTGTTTCACGGCCCTCGTAGTCATATATTTGTTTGTCCACTGCCAAGAATTTTAGCCCCTCGCCATCCCGGAAGAAAACTTTCAAAACATGATTTAAACACCCATTACACATGCAGGATTCTGACATAATGCGTTATGGTAGATTCATTAGTCCTTTTTTCTGTAAGAGAGTGCGCAGAAATGAAAAAATGAAGCCATCGGACAATTTTATGTTGGGAAAGACGCGTGAAAGAGAAACTAGGTGACGGACGCTAATCGAAACGGTGCTGGCATGGCATTTATGTGCGATGTTATATACCGGTTCTCTCCTAACATTGCCACCCACTACCTAGTCAAATGATACGTCCAAATTCATCGCAACCCAGAAAAAATGGCGAATTCATCCATCACGCCGCTCTATCGCTCACCGATGCCAACAGGCAACTGCGAAGGCCCCGATGAGAAACGCCTTCGAGAAGGCCTCTTATGACGAATGACACCACTACGCCTAACACGGCCGCGGTCACGGCACTATGCTGTAAAAAGTGTATAACTTATCAGCCCGGATTTGTTTTGCGTGTTTTGATATTGTGGTAAACGTATATTCAAATTGACTGGCTGGAATGACTCAGGCCGCCAAGAGAATACAAAAACGACAAGACCTCTAGCCAGACTACAGACATCAATGGCTAGTGCCGAAACCTCACCGGCAGCGTATGGGGCACCACTAAGGAGACTGGGACTGAACTTGAAGTAGACAAGATGGACATCATATTAACTCATAAGATTGAGTACATGAACTCTCTATAAGCCTGCTGGAAAAAAGAAGGCCTCAAGTGTAAACTTTGCGAAGACATCGAGGAGGTATATTGCGACATGGCTGAACATTTTCTTGATCTTTGTAAGCAAAATCGCTGTTAGCTGTGCAAAGCGATCAACGGCCAAATGCAACGCTGAAAAGCGTAAAACATCGCATTACATTTACTAGAAGAGGCGAAGACCAAATCGCGTCAGCGAGACCAATTCGCCAAACTCCCACACTAGGAGGTGATGGCCAGAGGCCATCAGAGGCCAGAGGCCAGAGGTGATGAGGAGGTGATGGCCAGAGGCACTAAGGCTGCCAAAGACATATACTGAGGAAGTACCTGCTAAAGGCGGCTTGAAAACAAAGCAGTCCATATACTGAAAAGACTAAAAATTCTTAGATCGCTTTATTAGCGTTGACGAATGAAGAACGGCGCTCCAGGCCCACAACAGCATATTGTCAACCTCGCCTGACCACATAATAAATAGAACCATCATGGACAGCGAGGACCAGTCAATAATATCTCAAACACAATACTACAACAAGTACTGGGCAACAAAACTCCCCGGACAGTCGAGAGAAACAAAAATGATGCGTGTAATGAAGCCGGGCAAGCTCCCAGACAAGGACAGGTCCGGCCCACCCCTATGGCGCTCTCTGTTTGTAAAGTCGCTCAAGCACGCCCAGCTCTATAGGTGCAAAAAGTTGCTCGAACAGATAGAAGCTTTTCGCTACATAATTATCAAAGTAAGGCAATCTTTTGGCACCCAAGTCGCATTCTTTGGCTCAAAAACACGTAATAAACTGTCAGGCCACCTGCAAAAAAGCCATATTAGGTCTCGACCCATGGCGCGTATTTGAGTACATCAAACATTCCGCAATTCTAAGACAAATATTATTTATGACCATTATGATCAGGAAAATAATTTATGACAAGCAAGATAAATAAATAAATAAATAAATAAAAAGAGCAAGGAAATGAAGTTCTAGCCTAGTAAAACCGTTCTAATACCTTGCAGGTGGTGATGTGATAGCAACAAAAATCACTTATGAGCGATTTATTAGAAAACTGCGTAATAAAGTTAGCGCAGGACCTGTTATTTCTCGACGCTCAAGTGTAATGACAAAAAGATGAGCCATTCCACTTAATGTGACATCTGTCAGAAATGCAGGGGAGGGATTCGCCATAATGTCCATTTTTTACGTTTTCCACTCACTGCTACCATCCATCACGCTCTTCGCCTCCCTGTTTCACTCTTCTATTGATGAATTGAACGGAGGTTTGGCCAATGCAATTCAAATTTTCCGCCTTCGCAATGCCCGCGCGACCCCAGTATGTCGAGAGGACAAGCAAGAGTTCCGTTCCTTTTGTTTTTGCTTTCATCTCGCACGTGCCAGCGCCTTACTGTGCTGTTTGGGGTGCATCGTTTTTGGCAGCCACGTTTTTCGCTCACTATCGTAAAATATCACCCAACGGGCCTTCCTAAATAAATAAATGGGAACTGCCGGTAATTTACACAGATTTTTCTTCAAAAATACCAGAAGTTTTCTTTGCGCTAAACACCGGGAGATACATAGAAAGCGCCAGTGGTTCCGGATTTTTGAAGGGGAATGACTATATAAACCGCTTCTGCTTCGGCGCCTCTGTTTGAGTTCCTTACGCTGTAACGCCACGAGGCTCTACTTGGGTCCGTTATCGCTATGCGCCACCTGATTCCGGCAATCGCTTGACATTGTGACAGCGAACGGGCCACGAGAAGGCTGGCTCCTAAATTGTTCTGCACCTAAAATACGTGGCAAGTCGTGTCGAATGGGTATAGGTATATATAAAATTTGCAGCAGCGACCTTTCTGTGGTCTGTATTTGATGTAATTTTATCAGTTAGTAATGAAGTCGCAATGTTAGTTGATTAGGTCGCACCAAGAACGAACTGAGAAGTGGGGGAGAATAGGAACTTTTAGATAGCGGGAATTATGGACCTCAAGGAGTCTTTTTAAATGATAGAATATATATGGGCCGATATTGGGGCGTAAAGCAGGCGTCACCGATTTTAGTACAGGAAAAGTGTCCCCGAAGTTCAGTTATTCTGAAGAAAATCCAGAAATAAAGTACCGTCATGACATAACTAATAACATGCGGCACAAGTGGACTGACCACATTTATGTGGACGACAGGAATGCTGTCTAAGGCAGTCTCGGTACTATTTAATACGGTAATACCAACCTCCATTTCGTCAGATATGGGGTAACAAAAAATATTATGGGCTGCGCAATAGTTAGCAATATTCTCTTCAGAAAAAAGTCGACTAGCAATAGTCCAAAAATTGTTGTTGAAATCATTGAAAACACATGGCGGTTTGTTGAATGATGACTGCCCCTGAGTAATAGAATAATGTGCAGTTGCTAAGCAGGGCTGTTTTGGGATGCTTTATCTAGTGTCCGTTTTTCTTTATATTGTTTCCGAGCTAATTAATTTTATTTTATTGTAGGGTAGTTTGGCTTCTTTAAGAAAGAAAACACTATTCGGGACTAACGTTTATAAAGTGGTCCAAGATGCGAATTTAATTTCTTGTATCGTTTTTATCTATGTAATTTTTTGCACGAGACGAGAAGAAAAAAGTTGGTAAGTTCAGGGCACCGATGCACGGTGAAACAACTAATGGAAATGTAAAAACATTGCGCAGTAATTCACAAAGTAATAATTGCTCCAACAAATAACTGCGAACGAGTACCGGGATTGGAGGCTTTCAATATGTCCTTTTTAAAAGTTCTTTTTAAACTCCTTTTTTACATTAAATTTTCACAGATATGTCTCGATCAAACTTAGATAGCCTTTAGGACTCCGTTTGATTGTGTTCGCGTTTGTGAACGCACAAAATAGATACAAATGATCAGTATCGTAACATTCAATAGTGGCTGCTGGCCCCGCATATTAGTGAAAAAAATATGGCTAAGGTGCGACAAAACTGAACGATTTAAACGCGTTTACGCGTGTTTATAAGTGAATAACATTAGATAAAAATGCAGGAACTGTCAGGGGTACACTGTAAGAACATCACCTGTTTTCGTGGTATTTATGCCGATCTCGCTGCAGCAGCGGTTCAAACGTTCCTTCTGCAAGTGACATCACCCAGAACTCACCCTTCGCAGGTGGAAGAAGCTCTACTTACATCTTAATGAATCAAAGCCTTTGTTATGTAATCAAAAAAGGGTTTATTTTCTTCCTAAACTAGAAATTATTGGTCTCGAACTGATTAAAGCAATGAACTTTACTGTAAATTTAGGAGGAGTCTCAACGAACAATTTTTTTCAGTGATGTCAATCAACGGTCTCCTTCAGTGGAAGAGCTGATGAATATTCCAATACACCATTAAAATCCAATTCTCAATGTGTTCAAAAAATGAAGACCCTACTCACAGAAACAAAGAAATGCAAATTTTGAGGCGGTGGGCAAGGGATATTTGCCCTATTTCAGGTGGTTTTTTTACAATAGCTTATACTGTGATTCTCGCATTTTGACCACCAAAGATTTTGATGCAGTGTTGGTTGGTTATAATAATAAAAAGAAGAAGTGTACTGCCGAAGTCCAGGTATGGTATCTGTAGTAAAACAAAATTCGTAATACACAGTTTCACTACTTCAGTGCTCCTCGTCTAGCAACTTGTGAGGTTCGTACTCAAAGAATTCATCAATAATTATAAACAGTGAATTGTAGCGAAGTAAAGTGAATGTTTTCTTAGTTGATCGGGAAAGTTTCAGGCAACTATGCAAGACTGCTTTGCGTATATCTTCGTCGAAATAGACGCGTTTTCCGAATGTCTTCACAACATGTAATTAAAGATTTGCTAGATTAGCAAAATTTGGTTCTGCTTCAAGTAAGAATGTTGTATAAGTATGGTTTTAAGCAATCGAGCAGCTTTAATTATGAACAACTGGATGCGTTTTTTCAGGAGGGAAATAGGTATCCTTTGAAAATAGTGTACTATTGAATAAAAACCACATTCTTTGATAGCTTAAAAAAATGGACATAGATGTTCTCCTCCTAAAATTCTCACAATTTTGAGGTGCCAGAGATTTCATCGGTACAACATAATAAAATAAATTTTATAAAAATAGCTTGTTTCAGATTCTTTGGGAAATTTTTCCGTCTGGCACGTGACGGGAACACTACTGCATTGTGCCTATTGTATATAAAACGGTAAGAAGATATAGCGACCGGTGTTGTTTGAGAGCGCCAACTAAATGGAAGGTGGCTGTGGTGCTCCAACTGTACTAAAATGTGGAAATGAAAGCTCAACCAGATGACCTCGACGACGGCATAATGCTCACCCACTTTCCTCACTGACAACAAATGAATGCGGAATCTTAACGGCAGTTTATCTGGGGAGCCGTGTTGCAAAGTTACCATTCTACATTTCATTTCTTCCAGATCTATTTCATCATTTCACGACCTCATATTGCAAAAGCAACAGACGGCCAACATCACTGGTGGGAATGTAATAGGAAGGGAATTGGGTGCTTTTGGGCGGAGTAAATTGGGAATCAAATGGGCCGATTTTTTAGACGAGCTGAAAATAGCCTCATCTGGGAATTACAGGCAGACTTGCTCTTGAACCAGCACAGTTTGCGTGTGCCTACTTTGCAATAACTTCTACTTTACTGGGAAGGCGAATAATTTGTGGGGAAACATCCAGAGGAGATTACGGAAGGAGTTGACGGTTGGGGATGTTTGATTGGCGGTACAATTGCGTTCTGTCAGGTTCGGTCCGAGGAAGACATGTGAGGACCAGAGAGACACTGTCGAAGCTGTTTGGTAGGTCTCTGCCGCTTTGCGTAGGGGTATTTTATACACGAATGTACAGAAAAAAACATGTGGGAACGTGTGCGTTGTACAAACCCGCTAAGGGCTCACAACATGACATTGTTTGCATGAGCATTAGGGCTACACGAAGCAGAAACTTTAAATTGGCTTTAAAATGAAATTGCCTCTAAAGCTTTAAATTAGGCTAGCGCCAATGGAACCAGAAAGATAATGTGGCTATAAGAAAGACGTGGGAATTTAAGTATTCTGATTGCCTAACTAATCATGTTTCATGACACCACCGCACTGTCCTACTCGCTTTCATACTACCAATCATGCTTAGTGCTCTGCAATATTGAATATTACGAATGCGTGTAGACTTGAGCAATGTGCGGACAACCTGGGTGGGCCTTAGGCAAAGGTGGTGGTGTGATGATACGGTGAGCTCACAGCCAGGTAACAAATTAAACCCTGCGCAAAACGAAGCAAGCGGACAACGTCGTAGTCTTCCCAGAAGTAGTGGCTGTGTTGGCTAGCAATGTGTTTGCAAATTCACGGAGATGTGACGATCTGGGTAGCAGGGGTTCAAGAGGAACAGACAGGACGCAGATTACGAGGTTAGAAAAACATGTACCATTTCGTTACCAACCCGTGCGCCCCCATGTGTTCTGGTGTGCAGAACGGCCGTGCACACCGCAAACCTGCACATATCCTCGCCCTGTGGGAGAAGCTATCATGTGACATGTTATTCTACACTGCTACGCTTTTCATCTGCTTTCGAAAAACCATAGTTCATTTAAACATTCTGATATTCAAACTCCGCTTAGAGACAAACTCAAACTCCCTGATCGCCTATTCACATTAAACTCGATAAGCATTGCTAGCGGTCGCGTGGAATAATATTGTGGGTGCCTTTTTGATTGTTACCCCTTTACTCATGTCAGCAATGTCTAGCTGTACTCTTATAAAGCACAAAATATAAAAAAAACGATTCTTTCTTTAGCACCACGGAAGGGCAAGCCATAACACAGCGCTGATAATACAAATATTGTAATATGAACCCGAAATACTAGCATTTCATTTAGAAAGAAGATTACTCCCCAATAAAAGAGTTCACACCATCCTTCCTACCACGGCTTTACAACAGCTTGACACTTCTAACGTTAGGACACGTTTTAGCAGTTCACAACGCTCATGTAACGTCATCTCTTGATGCAATCATAGGTAACTCAAAGCAACCAGCAGCACAAAGTAAAGTTTATCAATTACAACAATGAAATTGGCTTTTCCCAGCGTTCTGGAAGTGGAAATAAGAAACGTAAACGTTCCGTCAAAAAACAAGGGATGTAAAGGCGGGCAGGTACACTCCTCGTAATCAAATTGTATTTTAATTGGGCTTTTCATTCCCCAAAACTGGTGGGGAGTACTGAGGTACTGATCCACATAGGCCAAGAAGTGACCCCGCATTATCCCAAAGAAACAGATTCTCGCTAAAACTGTTGAAACTAAACTGAGGACGACTCAGGGAGCGATGGAAAGGAAGATGATAAGGGTAACATTATGTACAAGAAGAAAGCGGAGTGACTCAGGGGACAAATGCGTGTTACGGCTATATAGTAGAATTTATAAAAAAGAAATAACGGGTGTGGGCAGGGCATTTAATGCCAAGGCAAAACAACAGCTAGTCATTACAGGAACAATGTGGATCGCTTGAGAAGGAAAGTGTTGCAAGCGGAGTAGAAAGTTAGATAGGCCTGCGAGATCGAGAAGTTCGCGGGCATAAATTGGTCGCAGTTAGCAGAAGACCGCAATAATTGGAGATATATGAGAGATGCCTTTGCTCTGTAGTGGGCGTAGATTGGCTAATGATAATGACAGAGGTACACAGAGTACGAAAGCGTGATTGTACGCTGAGAACCGATAAAAAGCATTCAGTATTGCCCAATGATTATCAACTTACATACTGTGCTTCGCCCTCTGTTGTCATCTGTTCGCTGAGAATAACGAAGTGCAGCTATTTTATGATGCCCGTTGAAGCGGGAAGCGGACCTGACAGCAAAAATCGTCGTTCTAGACGAGCTTCGAGGCATTGCTTCCGGCTTCCGAATAACATGAAAACCATATTTGCCGTGCTAACAAAAAATTGCTCCTCTTCATTCTGCACGAATATTTTCCGTCTCGTAATGTTATTTTGGCTTATCGTAAGCATGAATATTGTCAACCTTGAGCTGCCTGTTTATTTGCTTTGGGTTGTAAAATATGAACAACAGCGTAAAAGCCCACAGTGAGTACTTTTTGTCGCTGCTGGTGACCGGTGGTTTGTCATACTGGGAGACTTCTGCTAGTAAGACCTACTTGAACATAAGTGCTTATTGATTCAAATAACAACTCACTGATTAGTCTTGAAATGGAGCGAATCATAGCCGTCAGGTGTTTTTAGCAGAATGTTTAGCAGTCCCAAATACTTGCAAATCACATTTACATTTGATAATACAGAACTTTTCTTGGTTTCTTTTTACATGTTCCGATATCCTAAAAAGTGTTTAAAAAGGGTCGAGCAAAAGTTTTACAAACTATAGTTAAACAACATTTCTTCTGTTTTTTATTATATTAAGATAAATTTTAGTACAACGGAATCTTTTAGACGATGGACTCTTCGTGATTGCAGTTTTGACGATAATTATGTTTTGAGTGCGGGGACGCTACAAGAAAAACAAACTGCGCCCTGCCTGTATACAAAAGGCAATGCCAAAGCACAACTTTTTTGTCCCCAAACCCTGCATAACTGTGGTTATCCGCCCTTTAAAAAAGAACCAGAGGTCACTGGTTCAGTCGTAAGCCCCACCTCAAATCATCTTCACACTCTAATTCATGAGAATAAGCTCTCAACTCTTTTGTAAACGCGAAAAAATTGCGGTTCTAACACTATAGAAACACAACTATTTCGTTTATTGATTCAAGGTTTCTGGCATAAAAAGAGAGTATTTAAAAACATTGTGTGCAAGAAGGCCATCTCAACAATTTTATGGGAACACAGTTGCTGTAATTTTACTGTTCTACTAGCACCATGTTGTGAGAAAAGTAGAAACTGAAAAGAAAAGTGTTCTCCGTGTCAGCCGTACGCTACCCTAGGTGTTGATATTTCAAACCCAATCTAGACAGGACAGTGAAATACTTAGGGAAGTACTATTATAAGCAATATGAAAGGGAACGGAGGAACGCGTAGAAAACACCCTCAGACCCAGCTATAAGTAAAAAGCCGCGGCCGCCTTCGAAAAAAAAAAGTGGAAAGGGGGACGCTGTTCTCACAATTCTTCCCATTCCCGCCCTGAGTCTTATCGGCTGTTGCATGATACCATATTATCGGCTAAATGAGCGTAAGTTGCGTAAGTAAGGGCCAACAGTTAGCGGAAGAGTGTTCTCCTTTCCCCCTTTGTTTTTCACAGCACCATCCACATATCGCTCGGAGTCTGTTTCGAGGCTGTTTGCGACGAGTTCTTGTGTTCCATTTCATACTGGTCATAATATTACGTCGTGTTGGGCTCAACATGCGCACACATAGAGAGATGCCGGAGGGGCCACCATGGTGTGTTTATCCATTAGAGCAGAAACATTAAAGAAAACTGGAGGGAAGCAAGGAACAAGAAATAGGTGAAGAGAAACCCTGAACACTGGAATGGTAAAAGAAGGAGTGTAAGACCTTTTTTCGGAAATTAAGGACTGATCAGAACACTCAGATTGACGAGAGGGGCTATTAGTGCTGGGTGTTTGAGAAAGTCGGCGAAGGTCGTCTATGAGATTTGACGAATAAGGACCAGTCATACTTTCGACGATTTCGTAGCGGCATATAAACCGGTACGCATGTTTGAATTGGAATCCTTAGAGGCTGTGAGTTTATCTTAATAGTTCTTTTTTATAGAAGTGGGTGTTTATTGCAATATCTCATTTGCCTAGTAACATAGATATCCTGTGGTGTCATGCAAAGCACCAACGAAGAAATAGATGGACATATTTCTAGGGCAGTCGCCTGAAAATGCTCAAACTTTAAAGGTTCATCCTGAGGTATCGCTAAAACGCTGAGTTCACTGCAGAGCACAGTGCAGGCCATTCATCTTCTGCCTATTTGTTCTATTCTAGAACCATGGCTTATGCGTAATATATGCACGGAGGGCAAAAGTTCGCACCTTAAGTGAATATGCGCCCCTCAGTAGCTCTACGTGATGTGAACGGTGCATTGCACTCTCAATTTTATTTTTGAGCACATTGCACTTGCTCCGTTCAGTATCAAATCACGACATTCTTTTGTTCCCTTTCTTTTTCCTTCCTTTGCCCGTCTAGTCTGACTCTGCTCTGGACACTTGGCTGTGTGTGCACCAGAACAATTGTCATCGAGAAAATGATAACTGCCGGATACGTTTCTGTATAAAACCCAAGTGGTCGGCTCTTAGTGCAGGCAGAACTGGTGACGTGTGCTACTTCAGGTTTATACTGGGCACTTCCTTCATTTTCTTTCTTTATGTCGGCTAAATTGTTGGGACACACCCGCTAGGCCCCACCTCTTAATTTTCTTTGAGCATACAGTCGCATCAAAAACCGGTTAGCAGCATACCCAGCCTCACCATGCACAGCTGAAATAATTGCCGCACTCAACATGTCTTTGTATGCCTATTGCCGAAAGCCTAGTTACAATACGCTTGAATGTTTGTTTGTATTAGTTATTTTACTTACAGCACAATAGTGCACTGTACTCTGTTCGTACTAGTGTCGGCATGAAAAAACTTATGCTCTTATTTTATTTCGGCGTATCCTTGGTGACGGTTCTCGTATCACAGCGCTTGAGGCTAATACATCTTTGTTATTGTCAACACAGAATGGGCTCCACAGTTTTTATGCCTCTGCAAACGCACGTAAGTAGTCCTTGCTTAGGGAGATGGAACGCTGTTTCTCAGAAGAGAAACCCGAGGTGCTTACCTGAATTTCAGCACCGACACGCTACTGCGCAGCTGATGAGAGTAGGTGAAGAAAGGCAAGGCCCAATATATTACACGGAAAAAGAAAGAAATAATCAGGATAAATAAAAGAACACACCCAAAATCACAAAACAACAGATGTTCAGTTTGTGTCAGCAGTGCGTCTGGTTTGGAAACTATAAATCCCTTCGATGAGGCAAATCTTGTCCACATTGTCGAAGAACGCCAACAGTACTTCGCCTTCAACTGGTGGAGAGGCCCATGAACCAACAAATACTTTCAAGGTGATTGGTCCTGGACTGAGGCTCTGTAGTTCCAGCACAACACTGCATCTTACGCGCGTATATAGGGAGCACTGGAACAGCAGGCCCTCGGCGTGTTCCAGCAATCCGCAGTCGTGGCAGTAAGGGTTTGTGGTGACAACAATTTGAGAAATGTATGACTCCGCAAGCGCTGTGCTGAGACGTATTTGGTGGTATAACGTCTGGAATTGTCCCGGAAATACCTCTGGCAGCCTCATCCTTAACTCAGGTTTTATGTAGCGGGCAAAGGCCTGATGGTGATCGGGAAGGTACCAGAGAAGGTTCCATTCAATGGCGTTCGCCATTGTTGTGGTATCATGCTCAGTGAAGTAAATCTTCCTCACAATGCTTATTTCCTAACCGCTGCAAGCAGCGTCATCGGCTTTCTAATTTCCTTGAACACAAAAGCAACCCAGGAGCCACTGAAAGGATATACTGTGCACAGCAATGTGGTGAAGGTATGTGATTTAAGGCGAGGCATGGAAATGATGGTGAAAGATTGGTGCGTTGCAGGCTTTCGAAATTTGTGTTCGAATCAGCCGCTGTGCACTATGATTCGTATGGCTTCAATGATGTGATTCTCGGCGGTCATAGATGATGTCGCAGGCTTGAGTCGATAGGAGAATGTCAGGCCAGTAGAGAGAATAAAGATTCTCGAGGAACTGCGCTCAGGTGTGCAGGAACCATCTGCGAAGATGTTCGCGTCAGTGTACAGCTGGCTCACATGGTGAAGTGGGTATTGTAGGAGTCCTTGTCACTCATGCTGTTTTTGAAGTCAATTCCACGAATGTTGCATCTGGTTTGTATGGGCGAAAGAGTCCAAGGCGGCAAATTTGACATCATTGCTTTTTGGTGGATCGGAGTGAACAGAACGATTTTTGTATCTGTGTGTTTGCGAGAAACTCCAATTACCTTTTCCAACCATGTATATTAGTACATGACTTTATATATCAGCCGATGTCGCAGATGCATTCGTAGAGTTTGACTTGAAGAACGCCCAAAGGGAGAAAGCCAGCTTCAGCGATCGTAACTAAGCAGGACGACATTTCAGGCAGCCGAGGCAGATGCGGAGGCACTAGTTTCTGGCAGAATCTAGCTGCTTTCTGTTTGTGGGCGGAAGATTCTGGAGGACTGGGAGGCTGTAATGCAGTAGACCTTCGAGAGAGACTTTGCAGAGCAATACCATAGAGCAAGTCACTTTCCAAGCACCTCCCAGGTAGATACCTCTAGATTTTTCACCTTGTGGTTATTTTTGTACGCCGACCCGCCGCGGTAGGTCAGTGGCTAAGGCGTCGCGCTGATGATGAGGAGATCCTGGTTTCGATGCCGGGCCACGGAGGCCGCTTTTCTGATTGAGGCGAAAAGCAAAAAAGCCCTTCTGTACGAGATTTCGGTGCATGTCAAAGATTCCCAGGTGGTCAAAATTAATTCGAAGCCCTCCGCTACGAGGCGCGTCACCACCTGCGTTGCGTTGGCGCGTTAAACCCTACCAGCAATCAATCATTTTGGAACGGTGTTTTTTTTAAATTCAGGAGCCCAGAAAACATACTGGTTTATTAGGATTCCGAGGAATATTAGAGATAGTAGATATTGTTGATTGCGATCTCCGAGAACTAGTTGATATCATTTTTTGTGCTTGGGTGTAAAAGCAATGGCAACACTTTTCTCCGAAGGTAGGTGGAATCCTCTGAGTGAGAGGAACGCCGGTATTTTTGAGGGAGCTTTCTGTAGCGTTTTCTGCGTGGTACGATTCCACGCCGACTCACCCCGAATACACATATCTGCATAAAGTGCCCGTGGATGGCAGGCAAGAGTAGTCGGTTTAGGTTATTGAGACGAACATTGAAAGCAGACGTTTTGTGACGGCTCCTTGAGGTACTACATTTTGTATACTTTAGTTGTAGCTTGGGCCTTCGGGAGTGGTAATGACAAGTTATCGCTCTTGAAAGTACCATAAAAATAAAAACTCTTATTTTACACAAATGTTTCTCTTTTCCCACACTCACCCCTGCACGTCAGGGTCTTGTGACCTCCTCCAATAAACAGTCCATCAATCAATCAACCACAAAACCAGAGTGCAGCAATGGATCTCAGAATGGCATCATAAAAATCCGAATCAAATTCAGAATTCATATCTAAAAATCTGGAAATACAACAAATACGTTGCCTAACTCCTCTTCAAGTGAGGAATCCACTGCAACCAAGTTGCCAATAGCTGCTCTATTTTCGCATAAGCTATACATCTGAGGCGGATAGAATAGAGGTTTTGTTCTCCAGGTACCAGGCCATTATACTGAATATTATTCTCTATAATTTTTCAAACACAACTAACAAAGCTATCGGACTGAAAGAGTCATACGTCGTTGATGGTTTAACAGGTTTTAGGACGGGCACCAGCTTATATAGTTTTATTAGAAAGATTCTGGGCGAGGAAAACGATAATTAGTTTTCACACTCTAGAAGACGCAATTGAGAGTGATGGGAGAGGTGAGACATGATTTAGTACAATATTTCGCCTTGATTCGGTGGAGAACGTTTCTTAGTGCAAGCAGCGGCTGTGGTGAGTTCAGGTGTGGAAAAACAAAAGCCGATGACAGGGCAAGATGCAAGCGGGACTTAAATCGGACCACTTGTGGGGTGTCTCGGCGGTGCTGATGTAGACAGTAGCTTTCAACACTCTTCAGCCGCGTCTTTCATTGACATTTGGTTGTGCAATGATCGCATTTGGAGTGGGCACATAGGCTGAACATTGTTGCGCATTTCCTTAACGACGCGCCAAGTTCGTGATAGAGGGTTGTGAACGTCCAGTTTCAGCAGAAGTTGTGGCATCGCTCTCTGATCAAATTTTCTAAGCAGCTTCCTACCGGATTCTGCACTCTGCCAGACTATTGAACGTCTTCTGATTCCGTAGTGCGTCGTGCCTTTCGTTCGCATACCTGCGAAGGTCTAGTAACCTTGTATAGTCTTGTTCTATCTTTACGCTCACACGGTCGATCATGGATCGGAAGGACTCCTTAACACAGTTGTTCATTTGTTAGAATAATGTCATCGTCTGAAGTTGCCTCCATAATTCTGAGCTCTACAGGGGATTTGTAGGCTTCCCAGTCTATGACTGTTAGCCTCCTTCGAAGCAGACGCAACGCCGTAATGGAGAGGATATGAGATTGGGAAACTGTATTCTTCTTTTGTTTTCTATATCCATTTTTAATGAACTTTGCGTACGAACTGAATTGATAAAAACGAAATATCAATGCAGCTGCTAATTGCTACGTTTTTTAGAAATGTAACATGGCCGTCATTATGAGGATCTTTAGAATACTTCATCATCAGCTCGTCTATTCCTGCTCTAAGGACCCTTTTGTGTGCTCCCCCAAATTTGGTTGTGTGCATTGGACTCGCCGGAGATTACGTGTGGCAGGGTAAAGCTGGTGATGATACGTTTGAGCCTCGAGGCATCAAATGGAGTCCCTGGCTCAAAGTAGGCAAAGTAGATAGGAACCATTGAATTCCAATTATAGTCATCGCACTGACGTACTTTTTGGTTGACAAGGTCGTACGGCCACTGCTGAAGCAACACATCACTGCGGAAACCATGTAGCAGCCCGCCCAACGCTTATTCTGGGAAGTGCTGAATCATCAGCAGTACTTCGCATATGCCCGCTTGGCTGTGGGTGCGCCCAATAAAAGGCGTCAGCCATCCCTGCTCTATCAGCAGCCCACGTCTCTTCGAACATTTCATACGGGTGGTGTTCTTGCACCTCCATGCCGCCCTCGCGATCACCGAGCACACCCTGGCGGCTATGCTCCGGGTGACGCCTTCAATGGCCGGCCGTGCCATTGGAGCAGGATATCTCCCTGCACTGTTCCTGCAATGGCTTTTGCATGGACCATGACCAACCGGCAACAAGATCCTCTTGTGTTTGCTGGCATTCCTGCGAATGAATCTGGCGATTGCCTATACAGCTACCAAAAAAGTGGGCGCGTTTTATTTTTTAGACAAATGTGAGGCACTCGTCAATGTGGCCTTCTACATCACGGAGATGGCCAACAGGCAGTATTTTAACAACGAAGATGACTTCCGAGATATGAGCTGCTTTATGACGCAGTTTCAACAGAATTCGGGCTGGCCGGAGAGCGCCATAAAAAAACTCTTCCGGAGAATCCGACATGGACTTAAGACGTACTTGATTTAAACTGAGGACAGGATTTCCTTGTCCACCAGGAAAAAAGTATTCGACAAAGATCCAGAAGCTAAGCCACCTTATGAAAGAATTAAGCCTGTTTTTTTTTAACGCCCTTGTCTTTCAAACACCGACCAGTGTACACGAGATTTCTAAGATACGTCAACGCTTGTGAGTGTTGAACTCTGCTAGCCTAATCCTCCTTGATAACCTTCCATCCGATGCTGACTTCCGCTTTTTATATGTAGTATTACTAGGAAAGAACACCAGGAGTTAATGACCCATGGGATTTTCTGTGGAGCGGTAGGTTTTTCCAGGAACAATTTGCATGACTTGGTTATAGACTGCACCAAATGGAAAGTGCGCCGCCTGAGTTTCCCTTTGCTCTACGGCATGCTGTCAAGTACTGCGAGACCAGCCCACCACAGTCTCAACGTGTTTCCGATCTTCTGCTGCGCACGCTCTCTCTCTCTGACACCCCTTATCCGTACAGCCCTTTCCATTCTCTTTCGCGACCACTCGAACCAAGTATAACTGTCACTTAAGCGGCCTCGTTGTTTGATTTTAACGGTGGTGCCAGCACGATGAACCTCCCTAACGCCTTCGGCATTATATCCCGTGAGCGCTGTGATCATGGTCATCATCATCAGCCTTTCAACGCCTGCTGCAGGGCAAAGACATCTCCACAGATCTCCAAATATACCGGTCATGTGGTAACTGTGATAATTGTGTCCCCGCCAACTTCACCTAATCTGGCCACCTATCCCCAGGCTACTCTGGCCATCTCTTGGAGTTGACTCTGCTACCATTACTGACTAGCGTTTACATTGAGTTCGCATTAAATGCCCCGCCAAAGGCCTGTCATTTCTTATTTCTACTACTATATATATTTAACGCGACTTAGTTACCTAAACCACTCCGCTCTCATCCTTGTCCCTTACCGTAACACCTTCCGTATTCTGTTCTATAAATCGCGCAGTCGTACACAATTCAAGTTGAACAATTTTAATGATCTTCCAAGCTTTTGCCCCCTAGGTTATGCAGCCGTTATGCAGTTTTCGCTTCAGGGACTATGGTAGGCGACCAAGAATTATCTGAAAATGCCTGCTGAATCAACTCCACCACCATCATGTTCATGTAATTATGCCTACCTCGAGGTTGGGATTCGGGGCCACTTCTTGGCATAACTAGATATATTCTTATACCGCTTCCACTACCTCGACACATAGCTGAAACTGTTGTGCTCTCCCTAGGGTACTGCGTATTGGGTTAGCTTTCTGCGTTAGTAGGCTCAAGCCCATGATTCTAGTCTGCTTTTCCAGCGCGCTAATATTTCTGTTCAATCCGCATCGCGAGTTACTTACCAAAGCAACGCCATCATAATCAAATCTGCAGTGATTGAGACATTCTTCAGTATCCGTTACGCCAACCTGTTCCCAATCCAAAGTTATGAATACCACTTGAAAGCATGCTGTGAATAACATTAGAGAGATTGTGTCTCCTTGCGTGACGCCTGTCGTTATCGGCATTTTACTGCGCTTCTTGTGGAGGAGGACCGTAGCGGCGGACTGATTTTAAATATCTTCTAGCACTCTCACGTAATGCTCGTGTACACGCTTATTCATCAAAGCATGAATGACTGCTGAGGTTTCGACTGAGTAAAACGGTTTCCAATTAGGTATAAATAGCGATTCAGTATATTTCGCGTGTTTCTCTAACACCTCATTCATTGTATGAATATTTTTCATTGTTGAATAGACTTTAGGAAACCCAGCTCTTCATTATGTCGACTGAAATTAAGGTGTTGGTAAGTTCAGTTGTAGACGGCTGTCAATAAGCTTTTCGGCCAGTATTTTTCTCTCCTTCAGGCGACCTTTCTTATTGATTAGAATATTGTTCGGTTTTTTTCATGATTTCGGTGCACTCGCGCTATGAATCATTAAGTATATAGGATTGCCAGTTTTTCTGGTGCCCTTTGCCCACCAATCTTCACGAGGTCTGCTGTTCTATGATACTCACCAGGTGCATTGCTTAGCTTGTAAATCTTTCACAGCCTTCTTTACACTTTTGTTGTTACTAGAGGCATGTGTACCTCCTCTGAACCACTTCCTCGTTCGGTTTAAATCTGGATGTCGCATCAACTGTACAGATATCTATAAAACTCTTTGGCTACTTTAACTATTTATTCACAATTTGTGATGCCATTGCCTCGTTGTCTTTTGGTCTAAACATATAATGTTTGCCATGCCTAGACGCCCCTTAACTTGTTTGATGGTGTCTCGTTTGTTTGCAGCATGCTCAATACTCTCCATCTAGCACAACCGTACGTCAGCTGTCTTACGGTTATTCATTACTTCGAAAGCATTGCCATTCCCTAATAAACTCTTCAGTCCCGTGAAGAACATTTGCCACGACCCTGCCTAAGGATTTTATCTGCGACTTCTACGGCACATTCGGTTATAAGGCATGTGACAGCGTTACTATATTCCTGTGTCGGAAACTGTGCTTCATCGGCTAGAATTCAATATCGGTTGTGCAGCACGACCCTGATTTATTTAACTATGTGTTTTACAATTAGCTTATTAATGGGCTTCTTCATACAAGCTCGCTAGAGGACATTCTCAAATCTACAATATCTTAGATCTTAAAGGGACACTGAAGTGATATGTAAACATTGCGGGATTACTAGCGCAAATTGTAGTCCGGAGTCCCCAGGCCATGTTTCGACCACTCTAGGCGCGTTTACGCGATTTTATTTAGTAGAAAAACTAATTCGAAAAGGCTGTCCTCCTCTCTTTACGCTCGCCCATTTTCTGTGGCGTTTTCGTGTGACGTCAGGAGGGGATGAGCTGGCAATTGGCTGCGCCACGGCTGCGCTACTGCACGGCTCCCCGGCCGACAGAGTCAGTCGGCCCAGCGTTTCGTCCGCCGGCCGCCGGCGGGTCGTCGCAATCAAGGAGGTTAAAAAACAATTGCTTGGTCGCAATTCGTCCGCTTAGTTGAAACGAAGCCAGGACACGTTTGTGAATGGAAGAATGTGCCTTTCTTTACTTGGTTTGTTTGTACACTGTATCTAGCTCCAAGTCAAGTTCGCTTCACACAAGTGCTGCACAAGCGCACATGCGACGCTTCGCTGACTGGTACGCCAGTAGGAAAATATAAGGCCTCTTGAAGGCGGGAGAAGAGTCAGCGAAGTCAATATAGGTACTAAGGAAATAAAATCAACTGATATTTTTACCGTACAGCGTAAAACTAGGGCGCGGGAAGCACTTTTTTGCGCTGGGCGAACAAGCACAGCGGTCAGCAGCACGACTACGCATCTGCGAACGCTTTTCCGTCTACGAAATGCAATTACTAGGCGTGAGCTACTGTGGAAACTCGGGCGACGCTTACTGCACGATCGCAGTACAACAAATAGTCACCGAAGCTGCTTGAAATGCCAAAACTAAATAAAAGTGTAAACTGGTTGTACAATATATACCCTATATTAGCAAGGCCTTCGCGTCCCGCTCCGTGGCTCAGTAATCTGGGGCGCTGGGTATGTCACCGCAGATGTTTTGCAATTCACGAGTTCGAATCCCCGCGGGTACGTGCTTTTTTTTTTTTTTTGTAAGTTAACTTTTTTGTTTTCCGCCGATGTTTTCTACATTGAGTTCACCTTTTTTTGGGCCGCAACGTTCATGGCTACACGAACTAGTTCACAAAACGCGCGCAGGCTGGCACATGCATGGCGCGCTAGCGAGTTCTCGTTGGCGTGCTGTTGCCATAAGCACCGACTGCTTGCAGGCAGTGGGCACAGGCCAGAATGAACAGACCCTTGGCCTGGTGCGAACACGCTTTTTACGATACAGGCATGAGGGAGGCAAGCTCCAATTATGGGGGAAAAGCGCATGACATTTGGGCGTCTACGGGTACGCGGAGGGCGTTCATGCACTGCGTAGGTTTCGGCTAGTGAATGCTACGATTCCAAGCCGTCCTAGGAGGCTTATCTTTATGCATTTTTACAGCTGACAACATGGCAGAAGCGCGGTACGATGATTACTGAGTCATTGAGAATGCCCATCCAACAACGCCACCGGTTGTGTTTTACAGAACCGAAACCGAAACTTGTTTGGTTGCTCACCTTGGGCATCGTCCAATCACGGTGCCCGCTCCTCCTAACGTCACAGCTTTAGTTGGTGCGGCCGCCGCAAACCGCGCATGGTAGTTTTTCTTCTTTCGCGCTTTGTAAAATAATTACCGATTTGTCAATCGTAAAAACGATGAAAAGTGTGCTAATTTGAGCCAGTCTACACAGTGCAAGCAAAAACGGGAGCTTGACAAATTCACTTCAGTGTCCCTTTAAATATTGTAAACATGGTCGGAAGGTGTTACGGTAAGGGACAAGGATGAGAGCGGACTGGTTCAGGTAACTAACTCGCGTTAAAGATATATAGTAGTAGAAATAAGAGTTGAGTGGCCTTTGGGAGTCCGCCCAGCACACTTATAAGGCAAATCCGGCACACCAATAATTAGGTTAGCTAAGGCAAATGATACAACTCCTAACGAAAAAGAGCAGTTAGGTACGCACACCACACGCATCTCCGGCAAAACAACAGCTTCCGTCCCAGGAGCGCATGGAATTAGGTGGTAGTTATGAATGTCAGAGCTTAATTAACTAATATTGAATAATTCACATTTTAGTGGCTGCAACAAGCAGGTGTGTTTGTATTGAAAAGTTGGACGGAATTGTGTTTCTAAGCAATTTCATTTCGCAGAATTTTTCTAGCGCGTCCATACTCCGAGATATCAAACTGCGAAGTTTAATTGCCGTTCGCATGATTACGCTTGTTAGACACTGAACACCGGCGCAAAGCTCCTCCTTTTTCTTCCGTGTTTCGATAGTGGTTCCGAGTACTGCAGAATGCGATAAAGGCACCCAAGACTGAACGGCTACCAGTTGTCACTTTTCCTCTGCCTCTACCCAGTTGTCAAACTAAACACCATACACATCAGACACGTCACAAAAGGAAATAGCTTTTGGCCGGTTTTCTGTGTCCAGCATGCGTAATCACGCGAACAGCAAACGGCAAAGAAACTTCGCAGTTTGATATCTCCGAGTGCAAATGCCCTAGAAGAATTTTGCGAAATGAAATTTCGTGGAAACACGAATGAGTCCAACTTTGCTAGCTTTGCTAGTGCTAGCTTTGTTTCGTTCACTGAAAACAAGTACTCCGGTGCTGTCTGGTACAAGTACACGGGTGCCGTCTGGTGGTGCTAATTAGTGAATAGGAGTCCAAGGGAACTCTTCCCAGAACTCTGCCTGGGTCACAATATACCTGTTTCCTTGCTCGCTAGGTTCTTGTCTGGCACACCATCCAGTTGGTTTAAAAGCAAGCCACGAAGGAGTGTCATGTTGTTTTAGTGAATGACACGACTGAATTTACGTAAGTTGTATAGTTGTATCGTGCTAACATGATCGCATTACTTTAGTGCTTTGAAGCTGGTGGCGATGGAGTTCTTCGTGGGCGCATATCACAGGCTTCAATTACCGTTAGAGTGTCCGACACAAACTTAGTTTTTCCGTATATAGAAACAAGGTTTTTGCAGTGCTGTTCTTTTCGTCGTTCTATTTTAAACGGTGTTTCAATTTTGAAGCGTTGACTGAGAACTCAATAAAAATTTCACCTGTCTTCCTCTTGCACTTCAGCAGCCACGTTGCAATCGTACGAGAAAGTATTTTCGCTGATCCCCTTCTTATTATAGCACGAGACTACCTCAATAGAGCTTAAAATGGTTTTACAGCTGGGTACGTGCGCGGAGCCCTGCGGCCTACGTTAAATGGCCATGGTGTAATTACAGCAATATAGGAAAAATGATGTCTTACGAATATATATTTTTACAGGCTTGTTGCATTAAATTTTCCAATGAAATTTTTATATCTGCACGAGGTGAAGTTCTCGCTGTACAAAATTTTTATAGGACGCAGAATTATAGTACGCACGCGGCTCTTTAGTGAGCGTTCAGTAGCTTGCTGATTCACTAAAAGGTTAGGTTATTTTTTCAGTTAAAAAGGAAAGGGTTGGCTGTCTTAACATCAGAAAGAGCAAACGGACGCTCTGCGGCGAATAAAGGAGAAGAAACTCGTGCTAGCTTAGGTGTAGGAAGCAACCAAAGTTTAGCGTTCGTGCCGTCAAATAATTTTACCCCATATTCAGTGGGACCACGCCTGCATTATATTTGCAGTTTTTTTTCATATGCATTGATAACTCGTTGGTAACAACTATCACTGTAACCAGTGAATGCGAAATTGATGAGGATGTTCCCTGGCATCTCCTGTGTTTTCTGTACAGGCTTCGCTTGCAAACCTTTTGTGTAAATAATAACACATGCTCACATGCTCACTCAAGGTTCTCACATTGCTTATTGGGAACTTTATTTCTGTTACAATTTTCCCGAAGATGAAACCACTAAACCGAGTAGGCTTTACTCTGTTACTGTTGTATTGCAAACACATCGCCATTTTTGTTTTTACCCAAGTTATCAGTACTAATTGAAAGATGTTACAGTACTTTCAGATGTATCATGTGCTACAAACAAGCTACCTCATAATATTTTGCGTGTTAAAGGGCGTTTTTAACATTTAATTTTAGAGCCACAAATATTTTTAATGTGAACGTTTTTGGAAGTGCGTGTTCGTTTTGAATTCTAATAGCTTTGTTAACCTCAGCATTGTCTGCTTCTCCTCCTCCACATTATCGAGAGTTTAACAATTTATTGACAATGGAAGGTAAGGTAACCTCCGTATCTGCCTCTTTCAGAAAAATGGCATGCCAGTGCGTACGTCAGAGCGCTAATTCTTAGAGGTGTAGCCAACCTATCATGGTAGCCAACCTAGCATAGCAGCTAGCCAAACTAGCATTGCAATAAGTGGCTCACTGCCCCTTTTGAGACAGATACCTATCTTCAGCAACAGACACCGACAGGGTGACTACTGCTACACAAGAGCCTATGTTGCACAAAAGAGAACAAAGTACACAAAACAGCCTATACAGAATTTGCAAGTGCCAGAAAAATATGCATCATTGTACTTCACGCTGGCCGAAATAATTCTGAGCGGACAACACCAAAAGTATGCTTTTGCACGCGAAGGAACGCAAAAAATTGTGTAGCAAATCTTTTCGACCCAAATAGTTTTCACGTTGACAAGAGTTTTACGAATGCCGGATTTCCTCAGAATAAATATGCTAGCTTTTTTGGTGGAAGTTGATGGGATCAAAAGGTGTAGGCGTGCGCCGGGAAAACACCGCAGGAAAAACAGTACCCAGTACAGCAGTCCGGTACAGTGGTCTTTGTTTTATCTTTTGATTTGCATATGCATAACCTCCCAATGAATGGTTTCGTAAAATTTTGATAACAATTTACAAGCAACATTAGATAATATTTCCGGCAGGAACACACATCCAAGCACACATTATAAACAAGTTTTGCCATCGGTGTTCAATATTCGAAAAACCCTTAAGGTTCTTTACTTACAAGTTGCACGTTTTGAGAACTTCACAATGGCAACACAGATAAGACAACCAAAAATCCGCACTATTCGTAATTTTATTTACAGTTTCTCACAAATCTCAGGAAGACGCCGGAATTTAGGTTACAAATAAACACAGGATACCAAGTTAAGTGTATTTAGTTTATTTATTCGTTACAATTGCACACATATGTACGTGACAAAGAGCGACGTAGTCGCACCACATATTTAGCCTTTAGAGGCGAGAAGTTTATATACCTGTGTGCAATTTTCTCTATAATATGTGTAGTTTTTTGTGGTATCGCAATTATTCCTAAAAAACTGTTTACAATCATCCGACGGACCGTTCGCAACAGTGCTATTTTTTATGAACATCTGGCAAAGATATGATTCTGAAAGCAAAGGCATGAATTAATTTCATTCCTATTCACGCACATTATGGGTAGATGCATGGTCTCTTTCTCTCTACCACTCTCGATTTCTATGATTCAATAATGCAAACAAAAAATGTAAACACTCTTTTAAAGATAATACATGCGCTCCAGTCGCGAAGTGCAGGATAGCTGTAATAAATATCGGCAGCCACAGCGATGCTAAAAGTTCTTATTGTAAACACATGTTATCCTCTCGCAGGACTTAAGATTTACTTTTTGGTGGAGAATTATGCTCTTAAAATTGGGAGACAATTTAACTATTATGCTTTCTGCACAAGTGAATCAATTCCCGGCTTTTGCAAGTTTTCCTACGTCGAAAACAACTAGTAAAGTTGTTTCTGTTTGAGGGTATTGTATTCTACGATACCCGCCAAGCAATGAACTTATGATTTTTTATTGAAAGTAAAAATGTAAAAGCTTTTATTTTAAAACAAATTAGCATTCTTGGGTGTAAATACATTAACAATGCAGTAATTATCAAAGCTTAGCTTTTCTCGAAAAAGCTTCCAACAATTACAAAATCCCCATGCTCCTGAAATCATGCCATAACAGTCCTTCTTACTCAATCAATTGCACTTTGACAACCGCTGTCAATTTTGTGCTTGGACAGATGCATGAATTTATCAGGTTCTTCTCAGCAAAGTGCTTAGCGGCTTTCTCCCGTTGGTCACAGGAAGTTACTTTTGCAGGACTGTGTCTTGGTCCTGAAGTGCTTCTTTCTTTTTATTTTGAGGAGTGTTTGCATGGCATTTTCTTCACCAGCTCCTCGTTTGGCTCTCACAGACATTCTTTACAAATTTGCAAAACAATAGAGCCTGGCAAAAGGGGTTACCACCTGAGCAAAAAGTACAGTGGCCTCATAACAGAAGTTGAATAAAAAAACAGACGGTCCCAAAATCCTAAATATCCCTTTCGTGGTCTAAACCACATAGACAGAACTGTCGGGCTTCAGACATTTGGTGCCTTCGTGACATTTTAAGACATAAAACAACTTGCAAGATGCAATCAGCACGCTCGGTTTTAATATATACGCAAATTTATATTGAGTCCGATATTAAAATATGTGGAACAAACATACCTTATGCCCTTGACAACGTCTATTTGATAATTTGCATAGTACATAATTACTCGGTTCTAACGCGCCCCCGATTCTAACGCGCACCCGATTTTCCTGGCATAAAAAGATAAAAAACTTGCATCCCCGATTGTAGCGCGAACGGAACTTCGTGAGCAGGAAAACCGAATGCGAGAGAAACGGGCGATTTATTTCTTGAAGTAATATCACTGATCTTTACTCCTCGTCACTCTCCACTGACCACTGCACCTCGTCCTTGATGCCGTCAAGCGTGTTCGCGATGCCACACTTTTGAACGAACGTTCAACCATGGTCGATGGTATCGTGGCCCACGCCTCACATGCCCATCCCGCGAGTTTCTCCAGAGGCGCACGCTTCAGCCTACCGCTCGTTTTGAACGGGTGAGAACCGCTGCTGCCATTGCTCTTATCAAGCGCGCAAGTGGAACGATTTGACGATTTGTGTGAACGCCGATAGAAAAGCCTAGGCGCCTATGCTTCCTGCGTCCGAAAAATCATTGCTAAAAGCTTTGGCACCATCTTGAGATGGCGATGGCGATGGGTGGGACCACATTTTCGCCTTTTCGGCTGTTTAAGTTTTGTATCCGATTCTAACGCGCATGCGATTTTTCGACATATTTTTCCGGAAAAAAAGTGCGCGTTAGAATCGGGTAAGTACGGAAATTTCCCGAACAATTAAGTAGCCCCTTGACAATACAGAATTGCGGCAATTCGATAGATATAAACTGTGTGAACAACTGTGCAGTTTGGTGTTACCGCAGGTATTGGCAGCTATTTATGAGTTTGAAAAAGCAGGATATTGATGACTCAAAAACAAACTAATTGTTATTATTGTTGAATTGCTACATATTGCGAAGTAGTGACAGGGGCATGATCTCTGTGAAACGTCCTTTTTTGCAGCTGTTACAAGCTTTGTTTTCAGTGCTAAGGCTGGTATAGAATGAACACCTATTGAACGATGTCTGTGTAAGGCACACGATGAAACACGAACAGCTAAATGCTCGGTAACAATGCATTAACAATGTCACAGATGACGAGATGTGTGGGTCATGGTAGCCAGAGGTTTGCCCAGAAATCGAGGGCTGTTTCTTTCTCAAAGGGACTTCCTAGTATGTCTGTGGTACGTTTGTTGTTTGGTGTTTGACACATTATGCACAAAACATCGCTTTCACACAATTTATCTTTTATTATAGTTGCTAAAGAACCTCACAATACACGGCTAATTGGGCATACATACATACATACATACATACATACATACATGCGACATACATACATTCATACATACATGTACATACATACATGCATACATACATACCTACATACATACATACATAAATTGATGAAGCAGGAAACCCTCGATATCAGCAAAAATGGTTTCCTATGATGTTTTCGCCAAAATAAAGGTCAAAGTTTCCACTCTTGCTGTTGCTGAGAGTTCTTGGTTGTGTCTCTAATCCGGCTTTCTCTGGGGTGCCCCACTGTGCGTGCATGTTTTCGGCGGTGTTTCACATCGTGTGGGCATGCCCCTATAATCAGGCTTACCATCCTTTCTCTTCTCTCCTGTCAAAAAAGCTGCGAGGCTGCCCCACTCGGCTGCACAACCCCTAGAGCCAACGGGCTCTCATGGCTAGGGCCCGTGTTGCTGCGGAAGCCACGGAGATAACTACACTAGGGACATTTCCTAGACATTGTAAAGGGTCGGCACTTCAAGCCGCCTATCTCTCTGTCCCCCTATCCGTATTGTAAATAGGGCGAAATAAATCTTTTCTACCACCACCACCTTTTTGTTTTGACCCCATCTTGAACGTCGACGCCATGTTCCTTTTTATACATAAATGCATATATCGTCACAACTTCAGGAAAATGCATTTTGAACATGGGGCCATAATCTTAATGTCCAAGAAGAAGAAGCAGCATGCGGCAGGCAGCGTACGCCGGCGTTATCTTTGTCCCTGTGTGCAGTGTAAATACATGAGTTACTATTCTGAACCATGGTTCCTCCCACTTTTTTCTGTCACTGGGTAACATCGCGAACGTGATGCTCAAATGCATTTTTTACCACATTGCTTTGTTATAACCAAAAAGCCAGAAAGAACCTTTATGTTTTACTTTTGCATTCGCAACATTTAAACAAAATTCATGTTGTTTTTTTTTTACCCAGTTGTGTTCTTGAAGTTTACACAATTATCAGAAAACCCTGTCACAACTGATGCACCTTCTGCAACGCATCTCCCACTTCTGTCGAGGCAATAAAGAGCAAGATACATTAGGAATACTGTAAGCTTTCCTTATTAGCCTGCATAACGTACGGAACCCCGTACCGCGCTCCGAAAACAGAAGAAAAGGTTCGGCTCAACACCATGTTTCGCCAAGCTTACAAAATTGCGCTTGCCCTCCCCACTGCTACTGCGACCTACACACTACTCGCCTCGGGAGTTCGAAACACGTTGAAAGAGCGGCAAGAAGCCCATCGTTCAGCTCAACTACGCCGCCGGGAATTTACGCCCACAGGTCAACAGGTGCTTACAGCATTAGGACTCCGTCCGATTCCCCCGAGAAAACAAAAACAACGCATTTCTCTAGCCCTGCGAGTTGGCATACGGGTGGCCCGAAATCCTCGCAATATGCACGTAAACTACCACCTTGGCCGCCGGGCTGGCCGCGCTCGAATCCTGCCTGCCCGATACGGGAAAGACCCCCTCCCCTCAATAAACAGATGCTACCCCATAGGCTGGGCGAGACGACCACATAGCCTGTGTAGTTACTCATACTGGCCTAAGCGTCAATGCCACCACTACTACCACAAGCGCAATTGATACTGCCGGAATAATAGCCATTGCCCTGGCCGCCATTTCTCGCCCTGACCCACTCACCATTCTCACTGATTTGCAGACAGCCTGCCGAACTTAGCAGATTTGCCGAATTTTTTTTATCAGCCCTTCACATCCTGAAAAACTGCTCAACGACTCCTGACATCCGTATTATCTGGGCTCCTGGACACGCCGCCCTCCCCGGCAATGAAGTGACTTACGCCGTGGCTCATGATCTGATAAACATAGCCATTTCCGATGGTGGGCAATGTTTACCTCCTCAAGATCAGCCTCACCCAATGAGTGGCTACACAGAGATTCTCGCTCACAACAGGCGAACTCGCCGTCGCATCCCCCCACCACACAGGCGTCTCTCAAGAGAGAAAGCTACAACTTGGCGGCGGCTCCAAACGAGTACCTACCAACATACCACCCGCCTCCACCTCATCTTCCCCACCCAACGACCTTCCCGCTGTGCTCACTGTCCCCAGCCAGGCACCCTCTACCATATACTATGGGAGTGGACAGGTACTCCGGACTTACCCCGAATTCCCAACCTAACCTACGAGCAGAGGAGGGCTTCCCTTGCCAGCCTAGACCCGGATACCCAGCTCAGCCTGGTGACCCGATCAAGGACAACTAGCCATTGTCAAGGCATCCCTCACAAGGCATGCCTTCCAGGGGGTGAGGCGCATTCATCAGCCTCTACTCAACAAAAGAAATATTTATTCTCTCTTTTCTCTCTCTACCATCACTTGCGCAGGTTTCATAACAGCTCGGTGGTTGACATGCACTTTCAAGTAACGAATACTTATACACGTATAAATTAACGACTTATATCGTCAGTCTCGTGGCAAAAAAAAAACATTGCAGGGCCTTTCGTGACTAAAACTAGGTGTCAAGAACTTGTAGGCTTTTTTGCATATTACACATAGATATTTTCTTTATACATTGGCACGAGAATAACAACAAGGTAATACTGCTGCGAAGCACAATGCCACACAACACTTAGGAAGGAGCGGCGTGCGAAGAGCAGCTAAGCGCTATTCTGTCTCCAATATAGCCCTTCTAGTGCGATGCAACAGGTTAAATAAATTGTGCTTATATGCCGTGCCCCACTTCTAAACCAACAGACAAGATTCCAAACCACTTTATTTACGTAACAGATATGGCGAATTGAGCCACGAGATTATATTAAAGTAAAAAACGATCAAGACCACTTAAAAAGTGCCATTGATGGGTGTAGAACTCTGGGAACTGCTTCACAAACTTACGAAAGTACCCGAAAGTACTGGGTCAGGCAAGTGAAGTTTTTTTAGCCTCTGCCTAAAGA
Source organism: Haemaphysalis longicornis (assembly GCF_048455015.1). Taxonomy (NCBI): domain Eukaryota; kingdom Metazoa; phylum Arthropoda; class Arachnida; order Ixodida; family Ixodidae; genus Haemaphysalis; species Haemaphysalis longicornis. Next base: position 117,952,721 of record NW_027526407.1, on the reverse strand, counting down.
AATAAGATGTGTTTCAGGAAACACCGCAAATGGCGCTGGGTGCGCACAAGACATTCCTTGGGTATAACCACTATGAAACAAAATCTCACAGCAGCCAGCGCGGGCCTGTTACGGCTGCTTGTAAATAGATGTTATATCTTATAATGACATTGTCTATTCATCAACCTTGTTCCGTGGCATCTCTGCAGCTGCCACGTAACAATATTGCTATTTGTTGATGTAGTTTTTGCAAAGCTACGCTTCAACGTTGTGGCAATGCATTGTTTTACATTAACTTATTTTTAACCAGGGTATAAAAATCGGAATGTTCGCACATTTATTTTCGTTCTAATTTTTAAGTTGTGTTTCTGGCAATATTTATTAAGCCAGAAAAATATTTTTATTTTTATGTTTTACAGTATAGTAAACAATTCAGCGTTTTTAAACGCGCCTGATTTCTACTTGCTTTTACTTAACAATTCATGACATTGGTGGCTCAGCACTACAGCTGTACATGCAAAAATATATAACTGTTTCTTTATCATTTCTTTCAAGGGTATTTGAGACCAAGTGGAAAGGTACAGCCTTTAAAGAAAATACTATAAATAATTGAGATGTCCTCAGGACCTGCATACTTACTGTTCAAGTCGGCTTCATGATGTCTGTGTTTGAACAGGAATACGTTACAGTTATAAGTGCGTGAATCAGAATACAAAATTTTCATCTCTCCATACCCGTACTTTATTATATCTGTAATATAACATATAGTTACCCGTAATACCTAACACATAAACTCTCAATTGAAATGAACGCCTATTGGAAACACAAAATTGCAGCTGCGTTAACGAAGAACACGGTTATCGGTATAAACATGGTAAATGGACGACAATGCGAAACAGTACATGTGAAACGTAAACGCAACGGTTACAGAAAGTGCGTAACTAGGTTTGAAATCGGGCCTAAGGTTGTTGTTGGGCTGCTTATTTTACTAACGCTGCCAAATACCACTGGTTATTTTATCGGTTTTTTTATTATACAGATTTGAATTATTCCCCACCAACTTTTACGCTACTTGGACTTGTACTGAAAACCTCACGAATCGTACGCTTTCCTAGAGAATTGGAAAAGCGATAAAAAGCGGTAAAATCGAAAGATCAATAAAGGTACCCTATAATGATCTGCGGAATTATTCCTCCAACACTCCTATAAAGCTACCACGTACACTACCACCTCCTTTATCTTGCATCGGATCTGTCCAGTCTGAGGTTTCTAACAATTTACTGGCTTATATAGGGATACTAGCATGTTGTAACCAGAAATACTCGCCCAAAAAGTTGTGTTGGTGGTTTAAACGCCACCAATTGCCGGTGACATGGTCGTCGTACAGTTTACAACTAGATGACTAACACGTGTCGTTGCTGGGGCATTTCATCAAATTCCCTAGGATAGCTCGTGTCATGATGATACCAAAAATTGGAGGAAAATATTACCTCTAAGAGCAACAGTAGTTTAAAAACGTGGCATATCTGCGCGACAGGCCCGACTTTTATACTGCCTAGTTGTTATTTTTTGTCACCGAAGATAGACGGATTGTGCAACTGTTAGCTACCTGGCTTATTCGGGAAACCGACGCACAAAATCAAGATCTAGATTGTACCTGAGGATAGCCACGCCTTACTTCAACCTCAAAGAATTGAGGTTGAGATTGAGGTTTACGTATATACAAACATGAAGAAAACGGATCGCCAGCAATATCTGCATTACCAAAGCGACTACCGACGTCATTGTAAGAATAGCACTCCTTATAGCCAGGCCCGCAGTTTCAAACGAATCTGCTCGTAAGCGGAACATTTCACTACCAACGCAAAGAAATTAAAAACCATGCTGGAGAAGCAAGGGTACCCAGCGCGAGTAAGTGATGACGCCATAAAAAAAGCCGAAGCACTGAACCGCGTGGACGTAATTGCGACCCGTCCCCCACAACGTGTCCTCCAACGAACCAACCTATGAGTAACGTATAGCGCCAATTTTCTTAACGTAAAGAAATATCTTGAAACGACACTACGATATTCCCGAACAAAGTGAACGCCTCAAACGGGGGTTTCCGTCCGCTCCAGGTGCCATCTCTCTACGATCCCGAACCTCAAAGACACACTCGTGAACGCAAGATTAGATTCATTGTGCCCGCATAATGCATGCCGGCCATGGCTGAAACCGCGGTGCCTCGTCCGCAAGATTATTCAGCAGACAAGCACTGCTCGAAGCTCCAACATAAAGTACTCTAAAAAGTCGCAGGAACTTCACGTCTGACACTCCCAATGTGACTAATTTTCTTTATAGCAATATGTGTGCAAAGCAAAATATATCACAAACAGTGACCTCCTTCAGACTCCGGTTCAATAATCACTAAGCGCACGCACAAATGAACCCGACCCTGCCCCTCTCCAAACACGTGAGCCTCCAAGATCAGTATTTCGATAAACGAAGCGTTATGCTCTTAGAAACGGGGTTCAAGCACAAACCGAGAACGAGAACAGCGTGAATGATACCTCATATACCGATTCAACAGAATCAAAGAAGGTATAAATGAGGACCCAGGCGCATTTGCAGCCATTAAAACATTGTCATCTACCTAACCGTATCAGTGCACTGTGTATCTAACCGGAACCGTACTCACGAAATCACATGTACGCGTGAGCATTTGTTGAGTAGATTTTTTCCCGCTTTTCCCGCAGTTTGTTCTTCCTTTCTACTTTGCTAATGTTTTTCTGTTTTTTTAGTTTTTTTAGTGTTTCTTCCTTTTCCATCCTGCGTATTCTTTCCCATTCATTTTATCGTTTTTACGTTTTTACTTTCTTTTTAAAATATTGTGTCATACTTTTGGAATACTTTTGTATATCTCCGTCACAATCTTACAATTTAGGTATTGTTGCTTAGCACCGGTGCTTTATCAGCAATAACTCCTTTTTACCTTCTCCCCAAAACATTTGCTAAAAATTGGTTGTGATATTTCAGCATTTGGATATTCCACATAACCCGTAAAATAAGCAATACAATTCTGGGGTCTACGTTATTACCCGAGCGTACATATCTTTTCCGCCGTTATCACTACTGGCCCCCGCAGACTGGTTACAATTGTGACCTCCTAGCACTTCTGTTTTGTTTTGTTTTTTTTTCCTCCCTCGCATCTACAGTCGTTGTTTAGGCCGGCTACCAAACCATGGCAGTATATATTCTCCGTTTTCCTATCCTTCCATTGAGCAGCTTGTGTTCTAGCTTGGATGTCCCTCCATCTCTCCCCCCCCCCCCCCCCCATCTAGCGGAGGTGATACAAGGACGATCCACGGGTTTTCGCTGAGCTGCTGCGTGGCACCTCTTAACAAAGACCTGAAACCTCGGACTAGCACCCCGTGCTGGGAAGGCGGTCGTCCTGCGGGAAAACAGTAGAAAAGGCGCGAACCATTTCCTCTTGCCTTCTTCACGTACACAAAACGTCCTGTAATTGGCTCATTGGCTCAGCTCCCAAAACGGGCCCATAAACGGGCTGTAAAATGCCTTGTTCGCAGTTTCCGAACGTATGGTCGGACACTCGCTTCAAATAAACGAATATTCGATCCTTCTGCGCATCTTGGCGTTTTCATGCTGACGGCTAGCGGTGGTATGTATATTGCCTTCCCTCCTATGTTCCACAACCCGGCTTTCGGGCGCTGTTGAGCTTTTCCCATTTCCGCCACTTCCTTACCATCTCTCCCAACTCGAATTCCTGTTCAATGTTCTTCCTTCTGCCCTCCCCCTCTTTTTACTTTTTTTTCTTTTTTTTAACTATGTTGGCGTCTCTCCCTCTTGCTTTTTTGTTCAGTTTTTTTCATTCTCCTATTCAGAAAGATTCCCGCTCATTGTTTGTGTTATTAACGTATGTTTGTGTGTGGTATCATTGACCATTCGTAGACCCGCTTTCCATGCTCGAAATGTATGCTCTCTTCCGAAGCCATCATTCCCGAAGACGACTGGTCTCAAGTCGAAACGTCTAATTAAACCATCCGCTGTCACTGTTACCGTAGTATCTTATATACTTCCAATGAAATGTATTTGATTGAATGCAATGTGTGTCGAATGCAATATATAGGGCAAACGGGTACCTCTTTCAGGCTCCGGTTCAATAATCACAAAACGCACGGGAAAACGCGCCCGACCCTGCCCCTCTCCTGACACCTCAGCCTTCCAGATCATTCTTTCGATAAACTACGCGTCACGCTCTTAGAGACGGGGTTCAGGTCAAACCGGGAACGAGAACAACATAAATCATACCTCATATACCGATTCAATACAATCAAAAAAGGTATAAATGAGGACCCAGGCACAGTTGCAGCGATTAAAACATTGTCATCTACCTAACCGTATCAGTGGCGCTGTGTATGTCGCCGGAACCGGATTCTCGAAATCACATGCGCGTGAGCGTTTTTTCAGTGGATTTTTCCCACATTGCTGATGTCTTTCTGTTTTGATTTTCATTTTTGTTCCTTCTCTCCTTTTCGGCTCTTCGTGTTCACTCCTACCCTTTTCTCGTTTTTCTTTTTTTTTATTCTCTCTTTTATAATATGGTGTTATAACTTTGGAAACCTTTTCTAAATCTCCGTCACAATCCACCAATTAAGTAATTTTGCTCAGTGCCGGTGCTGTTTCAGCAATAACTTCTGTTTACTTTCTCGCCAAAACACGTGTTCAAAAATTTGTTGGAAGGTTTGAACATTTGGATATGGCGCACAACCCGAAAAATAAGCAATACAATTTTGGGGTCTGCGTTAGTACTCCAGCGCACATGTCTTTGCCGCTGTTATGACTATCTATTCGCCCCCGCGGACTGGTTACATTTTTGATGGCTTGCGAATCTATATTTCCCTCCTTTGCACCTACAGTCATCATCTAAGCCCGGCTACCGAACCATCGGGGTTTATTTTTTCCGTTTTCCCCTCCATCCCCTTGAGCAGCTTGCGTTCTGTTTTTGCTGTTTCCCCCCCATCCCCCACTCAGCGGAGGGGAGACACCGACGACACACGCGTTGTCGCTGAGCTGCAAAGTGGCAGCTCTTAACAAAGACCTGAAACGTCGGCCTAGCGCGCCGTTCTCGGAAGGCGTCCGTCCGGCGAGGGAACGGTGGAATGGTGGCGGACCGTTTCCTTCTGCACGGCCACAAAACGTCCTTTAATTGTCTCAGCTCCGGAAACGGGCCCATAAACGGGCTATAAAATGCCTTGTTCGCACTTTCGGAACATATGGCGGGACACTCGCTTTCAATCAACGGAAACGCGATCCCTCTGAGCGTCTGGGCGTTTGCATGGTGACTGGTAGCGGCGGAAGATATACTGCCTTCTCTCGTTTGTTCTACAACCTCACTTTCGGACGCTGTTGAGCTTTTCGCGTTTCCGCCACCACTCGGCTCTTTCGTCTCCATTTCTTCCTTTTTTTCCCCCAACTATCTTGGCGTCTCTCTCTTCGTTGTTCATTTTTTGTTCATTCTTCTAATAAGAAAGATTCCCGCTTCGTGTTTGTGTTATTCACGTATGATTGTTTGTGGTATCGTTAGCCACTCGTAAACCTGCTTTCCACTTTCGACATATATGCCATCTTCCGAAGCGACCGAAGCCATCATTCCCTTAGAAGACTAGTCTCGAAGTCAAAACGTCGAAATAAACCCTCCGCTGCTCCTGTTACCGAGGTTTCTTACTTTGTGTTCACCACGCCTTCGGCCCCATCGCCAGCATGCCAATAGTTTCAAGACCGGCCCCCGGCGCACCCTCGGAGCAGCAACTCACGCGGAGGTTCCCCAAACATCCGCCTACCTCTGCAGTGATCGGAAATTCACAGACTCGTTACTTCCACCAGCACTTCAATCCGTATGACACAGCGGCCCCTGCCTTCATCACCATCCGAGGAGCGACCACGTTTGAGATAGAAAGTGAGCTTCCAAGTATTCCAAGAACTGTGAGAACGCTGGTGTTCCACGTCGGTACAAGCGAGCTGGAGCATTACGGCTGCGATGAGACCCTTTGCCATCTTCGCCGACTGGTAAACAACACCCTTCGAACCAGACCGGAGCTCCAGAAGTTGGTCGTGTCATGTGTGGTGCCACGTCACACCAACCGCCGGCTTGACCGACCAAACGATCACTTCGTGAAGTCGTTTAATTGGGAAGCCCGGAAATTCAACGAAAAAATCCGGAGCTACTGTCGTCGCCCAACCAAAGTGACGTACGTGGACTATCAGTTTGACTCACTCCCGCCCCGTCGTTTCCTGGCTGCGGACGGGCTTCACCCCAGCTTCCTAGAAGTCGCTGTGATGGCGCAAACTTTGAGGGGTCTTCTCATACGGGATGCAACAACGATGGCACCCGGGTGGTCATCAAAAGTGGAGACTGCCAGCAGTCCTTCGCATTACCAACCTGCAACCCGGACCAACAGAGTTCCGGTTCGGGACGCCTAGTCAAGTGAGCCACGCATCCCCGATCATGATGCCAACCAGGAGAACATCAATGAAGCAAGGCCGGCCGCCACAGTTGATAACTCCGATGACCGCCGCCATCCCCGCATTGTGGACACGGTTCAAGTGGCCTTTCCCGGAGTTATGGCTGAATACATCGGCATGGAGTTTCCGACAATCTCCAAGAGCATGACTCCCGGAACACCTGTGCAGCAACGCCGCTCCATGATATCTTTAGATATCAAACATACAAACACTACGGTTTAGATTCTGTTTGATTTTGTTGTCAGTCGTGTATTTTCGGATAATCGAATTTGCAATGCAAGATTTCTGCAAATAAAGCAGCTTGTTTATATGCTTTAGAGAACAATATGCTTTTTAAAGAACAGGTTTTATTTAAGGCTTGAGTTTCGCTGCCAAAAATGTTCTTTTTTTCTGCATGAGCAAAGAGCGCCGCCTGCTTCATTGTTCGAGTAATACCCAAAGTGGGGTATGAATGCTTCCCGTTGATAGGATGAAAATTTTATAAAGTACACGAAATGTGTACAAACGCTACAGTTTGAGCAGTTGCAAAGCTTATGGTTTGATAGGTTGTTGTTAGACCACAAAATAACGATAATTTTATAAATTCAGACCATATAGGCCAAACGAATCCACCGTGCATGAACTTAGGAGAGCACTTGTAAGCCGTATTCTGCGCCGTTCAGTGGAAACGCGTAAATGAGTGAGAGCCTTGAATTTTATGTAAATGCGTACTATTACAACTTTGAATGAAAGAAGACTGCGTGGAGTCGTCTGAATTGTGTTGTGAGCTCAATTCGTCTGCAAGAGTTCAGTGAGGCGACAGCGCACCGACAGTCGTCATGGGATGCAACGCTGTTTAGACCGCTGCCGTGGCTACCTTCTTCATCGCGAATCCCTCGTGAGTATTGCGCATCTCACCAACATTTCTAATCAGATATTAGGCTTTATTAGTTTCTTCCGGTGTATCTTTGTTGTATTTTGTTGCTGGTGTTGTGTAAAACGTGCCTTTGAAAGAAAGCGCTAGCGTCACAGACGGGACGGAGCAATAACTAGATAAATATTTGCGCTTTATGTCGTTAATTTCCGCACCGTCCGCTCCGTTGGCTGCCACCTTCTGTCCAAGTTATGCACAAACCAGCCCGAGTTAAAACTCTTGTGTAGCTTACCTCGACGAAAACGGTGGTTGGCGACGCGATCTTTAGGGATTAACAGCGCTTGTAGACGAGGACATAGCAAGAAGAGGATGGCACGAAGTGCTGAATTATAAATGAAATTTATTCAGACAAGAGAGGCTGACACCGACAAACATCCTATAAGTGTGGCAACACCATCTAACGTAAACTTCATCTCGCGCAATGCCAGCTACACCCATTGCTCCTACTGGTGACTCCAAGCGGGTAAATTTGGCCCAGAAAAGTATCTAAACACGGAAGCTACCGTGATGACACGCTGTAGTTGCCAAATCAGTAGTTTAAAATACCGTTAACAAATTTTGCAAATCAGGCACAAATTCAGTCCCGTAAACTAAACCTAGGAACCATCTACTACGTATTGTTGGTTTTATAAGCTTTTGCTACGCATTCATGTTTGATGACCAAAAATAAATGAAATAATAGGCGAAAACAAACGGGGGCTGAGGCGCAAAATTCAGTTCCGGTATTTTGTAGGGAACGTCAATCATGTGAAAGTACAATATAACACCATGGTGTCGTCTACAGCATCATTTCCATGCTTGCGGGAACTGTCTTAATTACCCCTGTACGCCAGCCAGCACACTGCCAACGATAAGAATAAAGCCGCAGCAACCTGACGTAAAAGATACCATTCCCTAAATGCCGGGGGGTGGCTGCTGCCGATAGTAACTCGCCGTGAGCTGGTCATGCCATACTATGTGAGACATTGTTAAGCATATCGGCTGCCTTTGAGTGTACATGATTCGTAAATTGAAAACAAGCAAGCGCCCGAAAAATTTTACGATGTCTAGCCTAAACTAGGTTCTTGTTTACGTGTGCGGTGATACTCTCACTACACGCAATTTTGTTTGAGTGATATTTAAAACAAGCGCCAAAAATTAGTTATCACAGTAATAATTTTATTTGCAAAATGAGATGGTTTTCTAGAGGAGGACAAGGCGAAGCCGAAATGAACCAGTTTTCGATTGATGCATGCTCCTTCGATCAATAAAACACGCAATCCAAAAAATTTAGGGTAAGATATAGCGCACCCGTATGCACTCCTAATGAGGATTTGGATGACACATTAACGATGCTCGATAGATCAGCGAAGTTGCAATTTTTCACGTATACTTGTACTTCCATCTTATATAGCCCACCTATATACCTGCATATAGGACGAGCTCGAGGAGTAAAAATCATTCATGCGAGCCTTAGGCGCTAATGTCTGGGCGCCAGCCTCGCTGGAGGTTAAAAAAATATGCTGTCCTTCCCTGTGCGCCTTCGTTAATGAAGGCAAGCAGCCGCTTCTCTTCGCACAGGGTTTTTCTCGAAATGCCTGCGGTTATGGCAAGAAATCTCTGTCCATATAAATCACTTTCGAAGTTTCTTGTACAAACGTACATATGTTAATTCTCAAGTCGTGATGGCATGTTGCGTTTTTGTACAAGGCTAAGTGAACCACGGATATATCTCTCCTTACAGCAGTAAAGTATTTTGAAGGTACCTGTAAATTATGTATTGCACCTTATCAGTTAAATTGTAGTGGTAATGTTGAAACAGCTTCCAAGTAATAAATACAGAAGGTGAATCAAAGTGCTTAGCATGTAACAATAACCTTTCACTAGTGTAGAGTATTACTACTTCATATGTATTGCATGTACCACTCATTAGGATAGCCGACAATAAATTAAACTCTGAATTTTTTTAATTGCAATAGTTACATCTCCGCGCATGGGTTCAGCCAGGACAGCCTGGAGACATTTTTCAGCTGCACACATCCGTTAGAAAGAAGGAAAAATAAACCATCCGCCTCGCAGTCCGACACGCCTAGCACAGCCTCCCTATTTATGCCGTAAAACCGGTTATCCCAGAGATTCCGTGCCAGAACTTGTCAAATTTCCAAGCTTCCATTCCAGCGTGCTCACAGCAACAAGAATGATCACGAAGTTCCACTACCAAAGCTTGGTGCCAGTAATTCTGTAGCTGAAAATCAAAGTTTCAGCTCATTCTGATTGAAATCACCGGAATTTTTAGTTTCATCAAAAATAATGGAGGGTTGATAATGGCATCAGTTACGATGTATCATGTACTGAACACCACAGAACATATTCTCTGGTGCGATTCCGGCAACGAAACAAAGACAAATCTTACATTGACACCAGTGGTTTTTAACTCTTCAGCAGGTTATGCTTGGGACATGAGAAGTTATATGTGCAAGTGAACCCCATAAAATCCAGTAAACATACATCACTACATTACTTTTTATGTGTACAGCACATATAGTACATCACTCTTTGGCTGCGAGAATAAGCAAAAAAAAAACACAGAAAAGGCAACGGGCCCATATCTAAGAGGACTTCTCATCAATATTTTCCTCCAGGCCTTTAGTGAAGTTCGTAATTCTTACGGCGAGTCTAAGATGACGTAGTGTGCAAGTTGAAGGAAAGGAGGAAAAGTAGAAGAAAGGAAGGAAGGTTATCCAAGGAAAGAATGAAAAAAACTGTACGGTCGGCTGCGGTACACATGGAAACGGGGATAAGCGGTTTGTAAGGGAAAGAAAGGACGTATAAAATAAAGAATAGAAAATTGAGGAGAAAATAAAAAAAAACAGGGCGTTGTAATGGCAAGTACAAAGACAACACCATGGAAAAAAAAAGAAACGGCATAAATATAAGCAGGAAAAACACTAAAATTTGCAAACGAAGGATGTTACTCGCTGGTAATGTCTTAGAGAAACTCTGTTTTTTCCCCTCTTACGCACTTCAATGTGCTTCTTAAAGACAAGAATCGATTTGATTGCTTCCGCTGCACAATTTCTACAAGTGAGATATCACTGATTTGTTGTGTACATGAAGTAAATACTGTACACAATTTTTTTTTCCTGAAGTGGAGCTGCTCCTGTCTGGCAGGCTCTTGTGCCAAACTGGCTCTTCGAAATGCACTTGTTCTGCTCATGCTACCTCTCACTTCATTTATGCTGCCACTATATGTACGAGTTTATTTCGTTCTTCGGCCCATCTCAACTGCAAAATGTTTGTTATATTGCAATTGGTTTTTCTTGAAAAAACTTTGGCTTCTAGCCCTATCCATTTGTAGGCATTAAAGCTGTAAACCTACCATGGCCATGCTAGAGGAAGTCAGTTCCCCACATTATTTTCCTTGTTCCTCATTCTGAGAGAGGTGGATGTGGGATTTTAAAGAGCAAAGAGCCATGCGGCGATACTAATAAACACTTGTACTGATTTCTTTGGGTTTGTAAGTACTTAAAGCTAAAGTTACCACCAAACCAGAATGGCGCTGCATGTTTTTCCTGATACCGTTTTAGAATTTGGTTTGCTTTATTGATGATGATGATGGTTGGATGTTTATGGCGCAAGGCCCACTGGGGCAAAGAGCGCCAAAAAAATAGTCATATATGAGGGGTGAAACCTTAAACACTAAGTAAAGTCAGCAAAAAGAAAAGTAAAATCACAAAACGACAATGAGCATGGCTGGTGTATAGGGCCAGATTTCATTATGTGTGATACGAAATGAGGTTTAAAAAGTTGAGGTCTGAAAAATACTCAAACACACGCTTCACGGAAACAATGGCATCGACACCTATAAAAAACAATGGATGTAGGAGAATATGTTGTCTGTAGAGTTCTCTGAAGTGTTTGTGTCGTGTTGTGTGAAGTGCCGTGCATGTGATTAGTATGTGCACTACGGATAGGGCCTCTCTGCACCTGCTGCACTGGGGTCTAGAAGACCCCGTCAGCAGATACGAGTGCGTTGCATGGGTGTGCCCTATCCGCAGCCTACCCAAGGCGACTTCCGTGTGTCTGTTGTGTGAGTCAGTTGTGCATCTTCCCAAGTGTGGGTTTATTACGTGTAGTTTGTTATCTGCCTGTTCATTCCACTGTGCTTGCCATTTCCTACGAAGGTATTGTGGAATTTGTAGCTTAAGGTCACTCTGTGGTAGTATTGTTATATATACTGTGTTCCTGAGTGCAGCAGCTGCGGCCTTCTGATCCGCAACCTCATTGCCAGCAATCCCAGCATGGCCTGGAACCCAGCACAACACCAGAACAAGTTTTTGGGCATATATACACATGGTAGTGTTGTAAACCATATTGACGATTCTATTTCTTCATGGCTTGCATGATGCCCTTGTGCGCACAACGCTCAAGGAATCTGTATATATGATGGACTTCGAGATTTTGCGTTCGAGAATGTGTTGTGCAATGAGTAAGATGCCATATGCTTCAGCTGAGTAAATTGTGGTGTATGTGCTCATGGTTCTGCATGCATCAAAGTTTGGTCCATGAGCAGCGCAAGACACTATGGTTGCAGTTTTTGATGCCTCACTATAAAACTCTGCACATTGATACTTGTACTGCAGGGAGAAGAAGTGCTGCAAAATTGCAGTTTGTAGTCCCCTGGTTTTATCAATATTCATGAAAGACAAGTCACAACACACAGGTTGAAGCTGCCAGGGTGGTAAAACGTCAGTAAAAGATGTGTAAATGTCTGTAAAGAAGATGTTAAAATCCGAAGCTTCCTGTCTCACTCTAAGTGAGAATGGCAAAGGAACGGACGGGCGATATACAAACACTGGTGATGTGGATGCATCATTAAAAACAGGTTTAAAAGGATGGTTATTCATCGATGACATTTTGAAAGCGTAGAGCAAGTCCATGTACGTTCGTTGGTCCTCAAGGCACCATTTGTTACATTCAACGTATAGACTCTTTGCCGGGCTAGTGCGGAACGCACCCGACGCAAGACGGAGTCCCAAGTGGAGTACTGGGTCAAGCATTTCTAGTGCGGTTTTTGATGCCGACCCATACACGACACTGCCGTAGTCTAACCCGGACCCGACCAAGGCGGCAAAGACCCGGAGAAGTAGTTCTTTGTCAGCACCATAGGATTGGTGGGAGAGGACCTTGAGAATGTTTTGTGTTTTGAGGCATTTACGTTTAAGTGCTTTGACGTGAGGTATGAACGTGAGCTTGTTATCAAATATGACACCTAAAAACTTGTGCTCCCTTTTAACAGGAATAGATGCACGGCCAAGATCAATCTCAGGGTCCGCATTAAACCCGCCCTTGCGGGAGAACAGAACAGAAGTACTTTTGCCCGGGTTCAGTTTAAAACCGTTAAGGTCCGCCCATCCAGCAAGCTTCTTAACACCGAGCTGTACTTGCTGTTCGCAAATTGACAGTTTACAGGATTTAAAAGATATTTGAACATCGTCTACATAGATGGAACAGGAAATGGTTGGTGGCAACGCCTTCCCTAGGGAGTTCATCTTAACTATAAACAATGTGCAGCTAAGCACTCCTCCTTGCAGCACACCATTTTCCTGCACATGTATCATGGACAGGGATTACTCAACCTTAACACAAAATGTCCTCGTGGACATGTAGCTAGAAATGGTATTTAACATGTTACCTGACAAACCAAAGGACTTCAGGTCGCTAAGGATGCCATATCGCCAGGCTGTGTCGTAAGACTTTTCAAGATAAAAAAATACCTTAAGGCATAACTGATTATGAGCAAATGCATCTTTTATGAAGGATTCCAACGCGACAAGTTGACCGTTGGTAGATCGCCCCACCCTAAAGCCTGCCTGGCAGCTCTCGAGAAGACCATTGTACTCAAGGAAGTACACGAGCCTGCGATTTATCATCTTCTCGAGCAGCTTGCACAGGCAGCTTGTTAGAGCAATGGGACAATAACTGGCGGGAGAGGAAGGGTCCTTCCCTTCCTTCAGGAAGGCCACTACTATGGCCTCCCTCCAAGAGTGTGAAATCTGCCCAGAAAGCCATATTTTATTGTATAGGTGTAGGAGTGTTTCAAGCGTGTCTGGGTGTAGGTGTTGTATCATGGTGTATGTAATCTTATCTGCCCCTGGAGCTGAAGGTTTACATGTGCTCAGGGCAACCCTCAACTCATAGAGTGTAAAATCAGAATTGTAACCAGATTTTGACCTGTTAATGTCATGTACGGACTTTTTTTCACAAGCGGTTTTATGTTTCAGGAAAGTGTTTGTCTAGTGTGCAGAACTGGAAACGGGTTGGAAGTGTTGTGCAAGTGTGCTGGTTATCTTCAACGTGCTTGAAAATTTTAAAATGTTATGGCAGCTTAGTGGCTAAGGTGTCGTGCTGTTGAACCGGAGGATGCGGATTAATCGGGACAGTGGAAGCGGTATTGGCAATAGAAACGGAAAATGATCTGCAAGTGTCAAAGCTCCAATTCTCATTCAAGGTTTCATCATGCTATCAATTTATGCCCTTTTTTCTATAGAGAATACGTGTTTAGGTGTAGCTTTTTTGCATCAAATCCACCAAAATATAAATTTTTCTGACCAGTCACAGCATGGAACCATGTTGTCATTCATCATATAATATAATCAGACAAACTCAGGCAAAATATGTTCATGCGCATACCCGCTCCAAACACCCAGAGTGGTTTTTACTGATCGTAAAAACAGTGCACGTGCATTCCAAATTCCAGAAATCATATACTTCACGATGATGAGGATGCCATCTTTTACTTAATGCAATCTTTTACATCATTTTCTGGCAGCCAGAAAGGCAGCTGCACAGCATTTCGTTAAAGATAATTTGTGGGCACGGTGACTCATTATCTTCAGGTGTGTGCTAAGGTTGAAGTTGTCATGTGGCATGAACTGAGATGTGTGATCGAAAGCATGCTTTGGTTTTCTTTTTCTCTGGCATACTTTGAGCAGAGGAACATGTGTACTGTGTCGAACGACTGGCTGCTCTTTTGTTTCGTTTAATTAATCAAGTGTCCCTCCAGCTGCTCCACTAGAAGTGGGTTGCCACAGAAGCAGTAATTTATTTAGGGCTATCCACTCCTAATTAAACAATATACCGATGCATTTATTGCTACAGCACCAGATTCAACGGTCACAAAAACCCGTGTTGTATCTCGCTGTATGCTGAAAATAAGTGTTGTGCAGTGTACTAAGCTCGATTAACCATTACCCCTAATTTCTGTATCATCATCATCATCACCAGCCTATCTACTCCCAATGCAATGCAAATGCCTCTTCCATAAATATCCAATCATCACACTCCTGGCTAAGCACGACCAATTTAGCAATGCAATCGTCTTGGTCTCAACTGAACATCTAACTTTCAGCCGCCCTCTGCCAAGCTTGCCTTCTCTAGGGATCCACTCTGTTACCCTTTATTACAAACGGTTATATCGCCTTCGTATAACATTCCCTGCACTACCCAACTCTTCCTAAAATCTACTAATATGTACTTAACACGCGTTTTTGCCTAACCCACGCTGCTCTCTTCTTGTCCCTTGTTGTTAAAGCAATCATCTTCCGTTCCATTGCCCGCTTAGTCGTCCTTAATTTAAGTTGAATGCTCCAGTGAGATCCCAATTTCTGCCCGTAGGTGAGCGCCGGGGAAACGCAGCTGTCATACACTTCCTTGTTGAGGGACAATTGCAGGCTGCCATTGTGTATCATGCCATTTTTAAAGCTGTATTAACGACACAGATTTCCTTTTACTCATGCCTATATTGAAAATATGGCTCGCATGGGAGGTGCTACCACACAGTCTGCAAAAAGCACCTGGTCAGGCTGCCATTGACGGATAACTTGGCACAGGAGTTCTCCTGGTCAGGGAAAAAAGGGAAGCACACATTTTTCCAAGTGCGAGTGGTAGCTTCTGTTGTGTGTAACTAGATAACTTCGTGTTGTTACAGACATCACATTCTTTCACCAGACAGTGGATAGAGCCCATATTTCAATTTTTGTCACATCCTGTGCAAATATCAGCCTGATTGACAGCCGAAAGCTTCTTTGTTTGTATTTCTAGAAGAAGTAATAATTCATTTAGGCGTGTGGATCATGAAATTTTTATCCACTTTCCAATCCTTTCGGTCTGCAACAATTTTGGCAGTTTCTGACACCGCAAAAGAGGACGCAAATTGTGACAAATTCCTGTTCTCACTAACTGATCGTCAAACGCACGACTTAACCACCATTGAAGTATTTCTGTGCTTCCAAGCATTTCTGCTTTGTTGTACTGTTCCCGATCATGTCATTAGGCGTGAGTTATGTCGTGTTATAAATCGTTCTTGTTGAGGCAACTAATATTACATGATTTTTATTTGCCCATTTTTTTGTTCCGAAGCATATAACTTTGTATGAAATTTTTAATTAGTGTAACTTTGTGCTGTATTGCTAACCACCATTCAATAATTTCTTCTTCTAAAATTGCGGTTTCCTTTGATTTATTGTCCTGTCATCTCACTAGGGGTAAAATATTTGGTCACCTAAATTTCTACTGCTCTTGTGACCACCGTAAACTCATTTGTGTACATACAGCTTTTTTCTAGTGCTGTATAACCATTTCCAGAGATGTGAGTTTATATAAAGTAGCATCTAATTGTACGGAACTTGAAACACCCTCAAATCTTTACTATGTTTCCAAGCTGCGTTTGTTTTATTGTTCTCCTGTCTTTTCACTGGGTGTGAAGTATTACAATTTTGGCAAACTTGCACTTTTGTAACTTGTAACCACTATTGAATAATTTCTGTTTGCACAATTTTCTTGGGTTTGTTTGCAACCATTTAACTTCGTGTGATAAATTTCAAGTTGCAACACTATCGTGTTCTTGCATTTTGGGTTTACATGTTTTCTTTCCTTACTATTTTGGCCAATGTTTCTGCTGCGTGTCACTTACTTATGTGATGCAAGTTTGTACTATTCTTCTAAACATAAAATCTGTACCTTTTGGGCCAGGGCAGATACCTTAAAAATAAAGTGGCAGTACTGTGAAAGCGTATTGCGTAATTTCGAAGGCAATGTAAACAGTTTACCTGAACTCTTTTGTGTTTATTGTGTACGTTTAGAGCTTTCTCTCTACCCAGGTACCCTTATTTGCAGCTAGCTTGGCTAGACTGACAGTTTAATTACTTTAGATTTTGATTTGTTTCTCTGACAGTTTATTTGAAGAAGGCCTCTAAAGCCGTGCTGTCTTGTCCAATTCGATAACAGTGGTGTGGTTTCCTTAGTTTCAAAGGTTTTGCGCTGATCAGGACTGGTTTGGTGTATGTACTGCCACTTGTTTTAGATGCAACATTTACTGTTTGGAGCTGTGGTTTGTACGCTTTTGCAGGGCTTTTGTGGTCAGCTTGGCTCTTCTTCATGCTGTATGCAGCACTTCAAAATTGGAAACATATTACTCCAGAAATTTTGCGCACTCCACCCCATTCTGACCCTTCTAATTATCTCTGCCTCATTTTTGGGATCCAGGGTCACAACTTTGCCTAAGTAGATCTATTCCCTTACCACTTCCACTACATCACCCCCTATCCCAAACTGCTGTGCTGCTCCGAAGATATTGATGATTACTTTGGTTTACTGCATAATAATTTTCAGGCCATGGTTCTACTCTTTTCGTTCAGTGCGAAAAGCATGCTTTGCAATTCGTCCTCTGAGTTACTTAGCAAGGGAACATCATCATCAAATCTGAGGTTACTGAGGTATTCTCCGTTAAACCCTTACTCCCACCTGTTTCAAATCCAACGTTCTGAATACTTCTTCTAAACATGCTGTGAATAACATTGGAGAGATTGTGTCTCCTTGTCCGACGCCCTTCCTTATAGATATTTTACTGTTCTCCTTATGGGGGATAATGGTAGCTGTGGACCCATTGTAGATATCCTCTAGTATTTTTACATATTGCTCATCTACCCCCTGGTTCCGTAATGCCTGAGTGACTGCTATGATTTTAATTGAGTAAAATGCTTTCTCATATACTATGAAGGCTATATAAAAGGGTTCAGTATATTCACGCACTTCTGTATGACCGGATCGATCGTGTGAATATGTTCTATTGTTGAATAACCTTTACGGAACTCTGCTTGTTCTTTCGGTTGACTGAAATCTAAGGTTGCAGAAATTCTTTTACCGATTACCTTAGTACCTTGTAGACGACTGACAGTATGCTGATCGGCCTGTAATTTATTCAAGTCCTTCATGTCACCTTTCTTATAGATTAGGATGATGTTCGCGCTCTTGCAAGATTACGGTACACTTGCGGTCATTAGGCATTGCGTATACAGGTTTGCCCGGTTTTCAAGTACAATTTCTCCGCCATCCTTCAAGAGGTCTGCTGTTACCTGATCCTCACCAGGTGCTTTGCCCCCTTTCATTTCTTTCAAAGCCTTCCATACTTTTTCGGTCGTTACTGGTGGGATGTCTATCTCCTCTGAACTCCTTTCTCGTTCGGCATCATACTGGAAACTCCCGGCTACTGTACAGACCTCTATAGAACTCCTTGGCTACTGTGACTTTTTTCTCCCTATTTGAGGTAACATTGCCTTCCTTCTATTTAGGTGTATACATCTGATTTGTTCCCACACCAAGACGCCTCTTCACTCCTTTCAGGCTACCTCCTTTTTTACAGCGTATTCGAACCTGTCCATATAATACCTCCGTATGTCAGCTGTCTTATGCTTATTGATTAACTTCGAAATCGCCGCTAGTTCACTTGTGTCAGCTGGGGTGGAGATTGTCATGGGTTGCCGTTTCTAATTATATCTTTCGTCTCCTGAGAAAGTTTACCAGTATCCTGTCTAGCCATTGCGCCACCGACATCTACAGCACACTCCGTGATAATGCGTGTAAGGTTGTTGCTGGCTTCCTGTACCGTAAGCTCGGCTTCGTCGGTAAGAGCCGAATATAAGTTCTGCATCGCGATCCAGAATTTTTCTACTTCAACGTCTTACTGTTAGCTCATTATTCGGCTTCTTTCGTAATAGCTTGTTACGATCCCTCCTCGAATCTAGTCCATCTCGAGATCTTACCATACGGTGGTCACTACACCTTACCCTTCCGAGCACTTTCACATCCTTCACGACGCCAGTGTTATCGCATAATAAGAAGTTTATTTCATTTTTATGGTCCCCATTCGCGCTCCTCCACGTCCACTTCCGGCTCTATCGTCTACAGAACAAGGTATTAATTCCGCTTGGGTTATTCCGTTCTTCAAACTAAACTAGCAGATCCCCCCTGCTATTTCTACAGCCCAGATCATAGTTCCCAACTGCCTTGTCTCCAGCCTGATTCTTGCCTACTTTAGCATTGACGTCCCCCATAACTAGGGTATACTGCGTTTTTACTTGAGTCTGCCGATTCCACATTTTCATAGGAACGTTCCACTACCTGGTTACCGTGGCTAGATGTGGGCGCATAGCGCTGTACCACCTTGAGCTTGTACCTCTTATTGAGCCTAATTACAAGAACTGCTGCCCTTTCGTTAATGCTATAGTATATCTCTATGTTGCCAGATATGCTTTTATTGAGTAGAAATGCCCCTCCCAGTTCTCTTCGGTCCGCTAGAGCACAGTAACATGGGACAAGTCCATTTTTCAGCACCCTCAAGGCTTCACCTGTCTTTTTAACCTCACTGAGCCATTACACAACCCATTTATCGCACTTTAATTCCTCGAAAAACACTTTTAGTCTCGCTTCACCAGATAAAGTTCTCCTGTTACAGGTTTCCAGGTTCAGATTCCAATGGTGGCCTGACCGGGTCCAGGGATCCTTAGCACCCTCTGCTTCGTCACAGGTCTGACTGCCGCCATGGTCAGTTGCTTCGCAGCCACTGGACACTGCGGGAAGTTGGTTAATTGGCGTATTCATGAGATGTTGTGGCCGTTACTACACGAGGGTGGCCAATCCTACTCTTGTGAGGGAGTGCGTTGCCGGCAATGGTCGCCAGTGTCAGGCCGAACCCCAAGCCCCATTCTGCAATTCCATCAACACGCGGAAGTTTTGTTAATATGGTAGCAATTTTCTGGCACCGGGATTCCAGACACGGTCCTTCTGCACGCGAGGCGGATGCTGTACCTCTACGCCACCGCTGCACCATTGTTCCTGATGAAGAAAGTGTACGACAGCTGCATCCTACCGGTACTCACCTACGGGGCAGAAAATTCGGGGATCACAAAGAGGGTTCAACCTAAATTGAGAACGACTCAATGGGTAATAGAGCGGAAAATGATAGGTGTAGCATTAAGGGACACGAAGAGAGGGGAGTGTTTCGATGAACAAACGCGTGTTAAGGACACATTAGTAGAAATCAAGAAGAAGTGGAAGTACGCAGGGCACGTGATGCGAAGGCAAGATAACCGTTGGTCATTAAGGGTAACAGAGTGGATTCCTAGAGAAGGCAATCGTTGCGGGGGGTGGCAGCAAGTTAGAAGGGCAGATGAGATCAAGACGTTTGCGGGGATAAATTGGTCGCAGTTCACCCACGACCGGGGTAATTAGAGAAAAATGGGAGAGGCCTTTGCCCTGCAGTGGGCGTAGATAGGGTGGTGATGATGATAATGAATGTGATGACTCTAGAATCCAGGACGCAAGTAACAGCAAACAGTGCTGAATGGCTAGAAAGACATGTATTTTAGATATGAGTTACCAGGACGCGTAGACAACCTGACCAAGGGAACTGGCCATGCTCCCAAAAAATGTAAAAAGAATGTAAATTTAATGTATGCAGGTTCATCTCAAAAATATTATACTAAAGTAGACTAGGCATGAATTTAACAAACTAATGTTTGCATCAAAGACTGCAAAAATTGCAGAGTAGACATAACACTACGTCTTTCATATGCACCACTAGAATATCTATAAGCTGTATCGCTAAGGTAACATCCCGTGAACAGCATATAAAAGTACCATGACACATGTATGCTCCGTTATCGTTCACGTGATTTAGATGGATCTTTCGTAGTTGTAGTAACGTGGAATATACGGGATTTTAACCCCAACGGTATGCCTTGTGGACATCTAGAATGTTGATTTCTGACATCTCCAGGATTTCTGCATCATGTAACAGCGTTTGTTGGGGCGAAGGTTCCGTTCTACTTTTTTGTATGCCACCAGGCTAACGTATTCGATTGGGATAGTGTGTTGCCTGGTCCTACCCTTTCAGCCCTGGTGTGCATTAATTAAGGCATAACTAAAATTCTAGCAATTTGAGAACAAAACAAAATCAGCTTGTATTCTGGGAACGTGTTTCTAAGAATGCCTCTTTCGTTAAATATCACTATTGCGCGTTTAATCAACAGCCAAGCGCTAGAGAGAGTAAGACATTGCAGTGAACACCAAAGAGAGTTAGGTGTCCCCAACGGCAGAAGTCCTAGATTGATTACAAGGCCTTAACTCAAAAATACTTTGAATAATAGCTTTATTTTTCGTATGTGGTCTCAGTGGTGTTCGAAATTTCAAAAAAAATTTAAAAGACAACTTTGTAGGAATTTTCAATTTGAATTGCCTGATCGACTTAGTAGATATGGTGACTCAAAATTGTTAATAACTTGCATTAATGGCTGAACCTGTGCTAAAAGGAGTAACAAAACGAGAATGTTCGCCTTCGATCACCTGTGTGCTGGATTCATTTGGACGCCTCCAGAAATATACACTCGGAAAGATAAATGCACGCAAGGCAAACACCAGTGCATCAGATTTTCCGACACCATAGCCCAATGGCATCTTGTTAGCTGTTATTTCGCTACTTGCGTAATTGTGACCGTTTTTAATGGAGCACATATTCACTCCAGAGGAACATTTCTTTATTGAAAATACTTTTGCCATCATTGGATACGAGACACCTGCTGAGGTGCGGGGGAACCGTACCCTAAACATGCAGCAAACCAGCGGCTTAACAATCTTTTAGTTGTAAAGTACACTGTTTAAGGTAGTCCACCGAACACAGCGACAATGACAAAACCTGCGTGTTCATCACCCGAGATTCTGCAAAATACGCGGGAACCACCATTGTTCCGGACAATGCTGGTTCCCACCAACCAGAGCACAGTTACTGATTCATCCGTGTACCCTTCACTGCTCCCCCTGATGGCAGCAAGTTGTGAAACTGAGGGGGACTCGATTTTTAGATTCTTGAAATTCCCACAAGGCAGCACTGACGTCCTGTTAATGAACTTGTGATGTAGGCAGTTGATGAGGGGAATAGTAGCTTAGATAGACTATCCACACAGAATTAATGTAGGTGCTGCGGCAAATTTTTAGAAACAAGCATCAACTACCAAGTAACCTGTCAAAGTTACATGATCTGTGAAGGAACAAAACCAGCACTGGAGACTGGTACGCCGGCGGAAGCACTCCGTCAGCCGCAAGCTAGTGTATACCACTGCTCTCCGCCTCGTGTTTAAATCTGCTACTACTTGTCACTGAAACCCTCCTGCCGTGATCCACTGTTGCCTGACAAAGAATTTTCTGAACACTACCCCCCCAAATACCGACGTGTACAGAAACCTCTTTTCGTTGGCTTTGGGGCCACTGCAGAGAAGCAGGTCACATTAGCCGACGCTGCCCGCACAAGCTACCCCGACTGCAGGATTTTCCATCGATGCACCTCACCTGTTGCCTCGAGAACGCCCGACCGAGAAATAAAACAACTGCCCTAGACAATACGACGCCCCCACAATTCAACCATTCTCCATCACCATATACATACGTGTTGTCGAGACACCACAGCACCACTGTGTTTTCATGAGGAAGGCCGCCTTGGTAATGAAGAGAAAAATGAAAGTACGTGCACATATATATCGTTCTATGATAACTAGTTTTTAATCTCATTGTGTACTCGGAGTTCTTCCTTTATAATTATATTTTACCTGGATACTCGGGAAGAAAGCTGGGGCTACCAAGCTGGCGGAACGGGTGCCAACCAAAATGCCAGGGGTGGAGGCGGTGTCCATAAGGTGGGTGAGATCTGGGTAAAGTTTTCATATAATCCGAGGTCATCCGACTGTTGGTCTCTTTAAGCACACCAACAATGCTGACGGGCGAACGGATACAATGAGCACAGCCATGGTGGTGCTACCGATGGCCAACCGACGGGATAGATGAACGAGAGCACTGCGACTTTGCATAGGTTTTCAAAATGTGCAGAGCAATATCAGTTTTGTTGGTAGAAACTCCCATTCAAAATGACTGCCTTAAGTGCAAAACTGAACAGAATCTTTTCGGCGCGGAGCGTCTTCTTAGCGCGAGCTTTATCCTTAGGAGTTGGTTTTTTTGCTATCTTAGTACTATTCAGGTCTCGTCTTTTAATAGCAGGGTTTGGTAGATACCCCTATTTTATTTGCTTCCATAATGCAGGACTTTTGAAAGTGCATTTAGCTCACCTGACGCTTCAGGATATTCAGAGACTATCATTGATTTTGCAATTGGAACGTTTTCAGGGTTTTGGTCGTCGCAGACAAACTTCGCATATTCGGGATGAAACCAACTGCAAAAGTTGAAAAAATACACATCTTTTTATACAGTGCGCGTAATGGCATATGCTATTGATTATCGCGCTGCTTTGGTTCTTGCAAGCGACTGGTTAATACCGTTTACATCTTTCCCTACAAACAAACGTTCACACTAATATTTTGGGTAGTACTGGTCAGCTGATGGCTGTAAAATTTGAAATGGCGCAAACATCGTTGCGTTATGTTTTCGATAAATTGGGGAAATTACGGGGAAAAGAAAACGCCGATTCTACTGCCACTGCTCATTCAGTGGTATGAAATTGGCAAAAGGTTGAGTTTGGTTTTGTCAAAGTTTACCAACAACGTTAAAAGCGAACATTTTAACTCGAATGTTCTGTATAAAGAGCAGGCAAAGACCTCGAGGGGGAATTCCTGCTGACAGTATTTAGTAAAAAAAATTCATTGATTTAATACTGACCCCCAGCAGAGGTGTTAAGGCGAGTACCTTCAAGTTATTTCTATAGCGTTGTTGGAAGAGCATGAAGTAAAATAAAAACAATATTTTTTCTTTCGCTAACTAACCCCATTAGGCGAAGCAAACTGACACAATCTCAAGATCACCTTGACATGCCCCGGTTCTGAAAGATGACCAACGTATTCGCCAATGACTAACCAACGCAAAAGCATCAGCACCAGAAAGAAAAAAGAAAAAAATGCAAAATTTTTTTATACTGCATACAATGAAACCGCAAACAATGTAGAAATAGACAATAAACAGAGATCTGAAGACGAAGATTAGCAGAACAGAAATAAAAATAGCGGGAATATTCAGATTTTCTTGAAAGAAAACTGTCTATATGATTGAATATAAATAAATGGTGAACCACTATTATATAAAGAAAATCAGTCACTACAGCGGCTTTTGTTTCCAGTAATTTGTCGATCATTTTCTAAATTTTCAGATGCCATGATTCCTTGCGAAATACATAGAAGATCATTTCTAAACCAGGTAAATTATTTCGGGGACTCCTATTTTTTACTGGAGCTTTGTAACATCCGCCAATTTTAGAACTGTAAGTAGAATCAAAGCGAACAAATTGATGGTTTCGAAAAAGTTATAAAGTAGGTAAGATAGGGAAAGAGTAGAGGATGCTTTTACTGCCATTGCAGCCAGTGCCGCCCACTTTGTGCGGCTGTGTATGCTGTGCTCATACAATGGCGTGTTCTACAGTAAAGGAGGGTGGAACAACAGCAAAAACAAGGACAGCCGAAGCTAAATATTTCACTGCATGGTTCATTCTCGCTGTGTCCGACTTGCAGACGTGATGCTGAATACGCATAGAAAGCTGTAAGAGTGTGGTAGCTGTCTGGGGCAAGTAGATGCAGAAAAGCTTCGTTGAGATTGCGGCGTGGCAGACTATAAGATAGATAAGTGTCGTCTATTCGGTGTTAGCTAAGCGGGTGTAGAACTAGGTGCAATGGTAAGTAACGAATCTCACCAAAGCCGGGTTGTTAAACAAAAATTAAAAGAAGCGGAGAAGATGCTTAAAACGAGTGTCATTTCGCGATCACATCTCGAACATCTCGGCCTATGCCACGCAGCGGAGCTATGCGTCGAGCTGACGGTCGGGACGAGGGATAAAAAAGGCGACAGCAGCTACCACGGGCCGAAAGATAGGCTTACCAAACCCGTCGGAAGGCGGAGTGACTGTAAAGGGTAGGATATGTTGATGTAATCACTGCCGGAGATTCTAACATAAAGACGAGCAGCTCTGCCGCGATTGAAAGTATTGAGTGCGATACGCGTCTGAAGTTTGAGCGTTTCCCCGGTCAGATGATGCAGACGGTGACTACAAAAGCGAAGGCGAAGCTCGCCTTGTCCACTAGAACTACAATTCTCTTGGTGGGTGCCACTGTGCTTCACGATGCTTTTAGGATGAGGGAAAACTGTGTGAAGAGATAGCGAAATGGGAAACAACCTGCCGGCACCGGCTCCAGATGGACTCATTGGAGTCTGCGCTGTGGCATAGGTACCAAAGCAGGGTCTGCTCACCGAAGGGGCAGCGCTCGCTGCTACAAGTGACATCGACAGGCGCGGCAGCGAACTTGAGTTTGATGTGATCGACTTAAATTGCATAGTAGGCAGCATTGGGCATACGCAAGCTTTCCAGTGGGATGAGATTCACGCAACTAGGGTGGCACTTACGTAGGAGAGCGGTAGCTTTTTTAGGCTTTCCTGCAATTTTAAGGGAGGTTGGGCGTAGGGAAGCGATGGACGTAGGCACCTCCAACGCTGGGAGGCAGGCAGGGCTAGACCAGGCCAGAGAAACTATAGCCGTAGCTGAGAACGCACACAAAGCATAATTAAGTGGACAGACTTTGGGAACACTTGAGGAAAAGACAGAAATTAACCCCGTAAGTATAAAAGTAAACTGAAGAGAAATCCAATATTAAATAGATATGACCGAGTTTAAAAATCCCGGTAAATTATCTTCGGTAAAGATATGAGGATAGTGTGGGACGAGTTTTCTGAGACGATGTGTATTGGCCTGCACAGACAGAAAGTTCCAGAGGTTGCCAGTCCAACCATGACGACAAGAGATGACGACGATGATCATCATCATCTTCTTCATTTACGCATGGTAATGGCAACGGGGTGTGGATACAAAAGACTCGAAAGCGTGCCCCTCGTTGTACACTCTGGTCGTGATAGTGGTGGTATATCTTGCACTGCGTATCACATAATGAAAAGGCGGGAATTCTCACAAATTTTTCCCCTCGGCTAAAGGTGGCCGTGTGGCCACAGGAGGTTATGGTTGGTGACGGTCGTTTCGATGGCCCCGACGTTCCCTTTCGATATTCACTGGAGAGACGCGGTATATTACGAAGAAACTTCTTCGACGATGACGTAAGGACCAATGTACCTACGAAGAAACTTTTCACAGACCCTGATGTGCAAATCTTACTCCAAGTAGCACCTTATCTTCTTTGCAGAACTGAACAGAACGATGTGCTGCACCGTTTCCTGCCTTCCGTTCTTGATGTTTGAAATTCCTTTGAAGTCTCGCAATGCGTCGACAGTGGGCGATCCGCGTGCCGAACTGCTCGTGAAATGGTGAAGTGGCAGGGTCCCAAGCAGAAAAAAGGCGGTGTCTAGAGCAAAACAAGGTTGGCGGTAATAAACATGGAAGAAGAGGGGAAGACCCGTCGTGCTCTAAACCGCTGAATTGTAAGCAATGTTAAACGGGTAAAACAATTTTCCAGTTTCTGTTGTCGGCGCTGATTTATATAGAGAGTATATCGAACAAAGTGCAGTGTAAACGTTCGGTGAGGCCATTTGTTTGGAGAGGACAACTAAAACAAGTTTTGTGAACGTGTTGCCACCGCGAAGGACTTCTGCAGGGATTTTCAAGGTGAATGTCTTGCCGCGGTCACTAAACCAGCTTCCAGGGGGTCCCCGTGGCAAGATGATACTCCGGAAGGTACAGTGGGTCACTTCTTAAGCGCAGCCAGATGGGAGGGGAGCAGTATCTGCGTACCTTGTCAAGTGGTCGACGACAGTACGATCCAGCGGCATCCATTAAATGAGTGAAATGTAAGCCCAAACTGACACACCGACGAGAAAGAGGAACCACACCTCGTCCACTATCCCGCTATCCCGCTCAGTTTGCGTGTCCCAGGTAAGTCACAAATTCAGGGTACTGGCCGGTGTACTTTTTCTGTAAGCTGTTTGTGCCGCTGCTGCCTTTTAGCATTTCGTGCAAGTGTACCAGCTAATTGTAACTGGTCGTGTCGGCTTTGGCCGAATCAAAGTAAGGGCACTACAAATACAACCGCTGCCGATGTAAAGGCGATCTGGAAGAGAGATTACCAATTTTTGGAAGAAATTACCAGCCAAAATTTTGCAAAACCTTAGGGCCTCTCAAATTCATCAGTGACAAGCTTAACAAAAATAGAGAACATTTTGCCACACTGAAAGTATAACAAACTTACGGGACGAGAACAAGTCTCCTAAAACAAAGTTTCACGTTTCCTATGCTCAAGTCACTGGAACCGAGTGCCACGTATAAGAATGTGAGTTATATCCTACAAAGTAGCCACGTAGAAACTATACGTGTGCCTGATTACAAGCATAAAAGCCTTCCAGAGAGCATGGCTGAAATCGGGGACAAGAGATCGGGCAACTGAGTTCCGCATTCGTACTGTGAAATGGGCCATCGCATGCCCGTTCCTATAAAGGCCAGCCAATAGAACAGTGCGGGCCTGGTTGCTTGTCGCACAAAGCAAGAAACAATCCTTGATAAGGCCCGTAAGGCCAAAAGTGTGGCCACTGATCGTCGCCTTCTCGGTGTTAATCCGGTTTTTGTCATTGAGCAGCTTTGCCCAGAAGGAAAGAGGCTTAGTTCCCTGACGTTTGGCGGGAATGCAGTTCGCGACACCCTCCCGCAGACAAGTCCAGAACAAAGCTGTTACCAGAATCCCCCTGGCGTCATATGTGGCACAGTACTTAAGCTTCATAAATGCCAGTCCTTGAACTGCAATTCAAACGATTTTAAAGATGATGTTTCTAGGGTTATCTCAGCGTGGAAATTTCGGTGTGGCTTTACCCGTGCGTACCCGTTCCTAGATTCAGCTGCGCGGGTAATATAAACACTCGTTGACGAAAACGGTTTCATAAACAGAACATTTACAATAATAAATGTTGTGCCTATGTACATAATTGTATTATTAATTTATGAACAAAAAGAAAATCCCTAATGGAGGTAAACATCATTGTACGAGTATAATTTGCAGCCTTCTTCTAGATATATTGCATGGCTGCTTGAATAAATAAACCATACGCACAAAACGTGCAAAAAGCCCTTTCTCGCTGTGCGGGCCTTCCAAGTGGCATTCCGAGACGTTAAAGCACAACCCCAAAGAAACGTTTCCGCAGATGGAATGCGCAACGCGCGTGGGACAGTAGAACATGGTAAATCTGAGTTGATTCTTAAAAACCTCTAGTATGTTTACCATAGGTGGAGAGACCGAGGAGGAAGAGATTGCTATGTCAGTATGAGGGAAAAGATGGGCAATGGCGGAATGCGGACCTCCCCTTTTGATGGCATTTGACAAAGTCAGCAGAAAGGCGGCAATTTATCTCTTAATATATCTTGTTGCAATTTTGGTATTGGTGAAAGCTCCCATCCAAAAATTGTACTACCACTCTCAGCCAATAATGTGTATTCACGCAATAAAAAGTGTTTCTCAGATCAGTTCTGTAGAATGATCACGTCTTTCTCAAATAACAGTGTCTTACGAACAAAAATATGTTTTTCCACTGACTTTGACATCGAGAAAAAATTGACTTTTTACGCAGGGACAGGCCTATCAGGCCGGCCTATATTGCGTTACCGATTTTTTCGCTCCATTTAGCCTTGTAGTTTTTTATATCGCAAGTTGGCTTGAATGGCTCTATGCAAACTAAACACGTTAAATGACACTGCGTACGCCGACGACGGCCGATGCCTCAGTTTTAAGAGTGATGGTCTTTAGGCTAGCGTTGTGGCGGCGACCTAGCAAAAAAAACCTCTCCCAAGCGACGATGTCATCGCTCGAGCAGGAACCTCTCGGCTTTCATGAACACTCTGCCCTGCCTTCCTGGTGTTGTCCTAGGCATTTTCTTCTCCTAACCCGTTCACGTTCGTTTGTGCCTCAAGAAGGAAGCACAGAAAAGCCCTTGCACCAGATGCCGTATTCGGGTAGGTGGTTGCCATCCGTTCAGGTGCTTACTAACACCGTCCACTTTCGGAGACCTGCGTACCCGAAGCGGTCCAAAAAATCCAGGCATTTACTCACGGAGAACTTTCAAGGGCAAGTTCGGAAATCTCTGACATGTTGAACAGCGGGGTAGGCAGGTAAGGGTGCAACAGGGAAGCGCGCGAAAGAGAGGGAAGGGTGCGATAAAAGAGCATCAAATCCCAAAGAATAAGAAGCTCGGCTTGAAATGTGGCGCGATGCTGCTTCAGAACGGGTGCGACGACAACTGTCCAATCCCGAATATCGCGCTAGCAAACCGGCCGTTGAACTTCAGTGAGCTGCATATGATCCAGATTTATTACATCCGGCGCCTTGTAAATAATTTAATTAAAAAATGCTCATTGCAGTTTGTGGTGCTAATGACAATACCATGCTCAAAACGTGACCGAGTTTCTCTGCGTAACAACTAAGGACACTAGGGAGGGTACCCAGGCATAACCATTCATGAGCTTCGCAAAATCAAGAATAAGCTAGGTTAGGCTGCCAAAGTTGCATTTTTCTCAGCCTTTCCGCCACTAGTGTGAAGGCGCACCATTTTTTGTATTGCAATTTGTAATTTGCCAACAATAAACAAAAATATTACCGGTCTTTTCAGTATTTTTTCTGTTTACTTTCATGTCGTCATACTCACGGAGACGTATTACACCAGTTATGATGGTTTTGCCTTATGCGATTACTAATCTTTGCTTTTAAAGAGGCAAACAAAGCGAAGTGGTAGCGTGCTTCAAATATAAAAAAGTGAAATTTTTTTTGGAAATGGATGACTGGTTTCCAGGTATTGCCTGACAGCTATAAAGTGCTCTCTGTCACATGCGAGGATGACCCGTTTGTAGTTAAATACAGGCCACAAACTATCAATTCGGGTTGCTTTTTCCTTTTTTTTCTCTTTTTTGAAACTTGTAAGCTTCAAACGGTTCTTCATGTGAACGTCCTGGTGCAAGGAACATGGCATAAAGAGTTGACGGTTTTCTCCAGAAGTACTTAGCCGAACTGTTATGTGAGCATCCGTTCCGCACAACATATTCGGATCAGAGCGTTCACGATCTTCAATCGAAGGTCGACAGGAGTTTCCAGGTTTTCTCAGTCCATGTAATGAATTTGCACTATTTGCCACCACAGGACTTTATTGAAGTGTTGAAGACCGCAATATACTTTGTAATATGGTGCTTGCAAAGATATACGATGTTGCAGTGTGTCTGGAATCTGCACTGGTGGCGAATGTGCTTCACTACGTGGACGATTTATTCGTGCTTCTGGAGTGTAGTAAGAAAACATTAATTATATAGGTCTCTGAAACAGCTATAATTGTTTAGAGAAGGATTAGCCCCTCTGGATATTACTCATCAGGTTCTGGCGAATGGATCAATAGAATTTTTGGATTTGACCCTGGCAGTACATGTGAAACATTAATGTTGGCAGTACAAGCCTCGCGTCAACAAGCCGCTTCATTGTTATCATTCCGCCCATTAAAACTGGTATAAATAGGAATAGGTAAGCTTGCGTTTTCGACGCCCTAACCAAGCCGTGCCCCCATTCCTTGCAAACTGCCTTCAACGAACCAGTAAGTGGAATCCAATCGGCTGGTTACCCACTACATATTTTTTTATCTGTGACGGAAGGCATTCTAAGGAACCTGAAACCTTGCCATAGTAAGGATGTGCATGACAGGCCTGATAACATGAGTAATGGGAAAATTGTTGCCGTTGTCCCGTAATTTTACACCTTGTCTCACGGTTTAAAAGAAATTGCCGGCCGTAAACACGTGAACGTAGCACGTATTGTTGCCCAAAAGTTCTTAAAGTTTGCAAAAGAGGCAACAAACAGCTGCGAAAGACTTTGGGTGTCACGTAAAGCATCCTGTGCAATACGCTTCTGCTATAGAGCCTGTTGTTTCTTGCACTCTCCTTTAGAAATGTGGGTCATTTTACGTCGGTCGAACTAGCAGATGCCATAATGACACCTTGAGGGAGCATGACAACAATGTCAAAAAAGTGAATGACGGGTTCTTAGCCGTGCCTTGCAAGTCCTTCGGGTGCAAACATCAGTTTGACATGTGCGAGGTGATAGAAAGAAGTGGGGAGCAAACAATGCGAAAAATATTTCAAGCAATTGAATGGCAGCGTAATTTTTGATGCGGGCGTCAATGGCGTTGTCACAAAAAGAGTTAGCTTTCCTTCCCAACCCCTGTTGTACATCGGGTAAGACTTAACTTGGTGTCTATATTGTTTATATTGTTTGTTAGTAGTAGTGGCCCGGCGCAGCTTGGCGGCGGGGGATTGTGTACTAAAAATTATAAAAAAGAAGCGGAGCGCACAGTCGCGAGGAACAGACCTAGCTCGCTCATACCGTTCATGGAAATTTGGCCCGTATCAGGGCAGCCAGCGTGGGAACGGCTGTTTGGCAACCTACTTGCGTGGGATCCGCGACATGATGATGTCAGAGATGCGACGTCCCGAGTTTCAGCACCAGCATCGGTGCCGGAGCCCTCAATGACTACGCCCGCAGAATCGTGCAGCGTCCAGGGAATCCACTGCCTAGCGTTCTCGAAGTCCCCGGCGCTACAAGTTAGGTCTGCTTTTGGGTTGTGTGCTGGGTTTGGGCAGTCGCATGTCACTTATGCGACACAAGAAGAAAGCCGCCGTGGCGGTCGCCCGTTTGGTGCACTAATCAGGGCCAAGGTTCTACAAGCACGATGCTCGAGCTAGGCTCTTACCCCATGCCCGTGCTAGCCACCCATTGAGATCCTCAACACAGAGTAAGGTGCCAGGGGTACGCGCTATCTCAGCCAGAGAAAAACTCAGCTTGGCCGCTGGCCCTGATTTCCAGGCGGCTTTTTTTACAAGCACAGCAATCGAGAAAAAGACATTTTCTATTGAAACATTCGCTTTTAAACATCTAATCAGTGGCTGAGAAACCAGGGCAGGCTGCTACGTATTAAGATTACTTTTATAAAATGACGGCTGGTTAGCACAACTAACCATCGATATAAAAAGTTGGCTGAAGTTGGTTGAGCTTCGGTTTGACGTGGTTAAATTTTAATCTAGTTGCAAAAGCGTCCCTTTGCCAACGGTTGCAGTACCACTTCCTGCGTTTTCCGAGCCAAATTTCTTGCCGCGGAATATTAACGAAGTGTTCAAGAGCCACTTTCCAGCGATGGCTCAAAGCCCGGAGGTCACGCGCAACGCTCAGAGAATGCGGCACTGTCTTCCTCTTATTGATGGCCAAGCTCCCATGGACGTGGCGAGTCACGTGGTAAGACCCGAACTAGTTGAGGAGGGAGCCTTGGCCATGCTGCCACCGGCAGCCGCCGTGACAACCGCGGCCTCAGACGTGCCGTCAAATGGCGGGTGTTGCTGCGGTCAAATGAAGGTGCGATTTACCGAGCCGACCAAACGGTTAGTACAGCTTTGCGTCCAAGAAATTTGATGAGCTGACAGGAACCCGTCGCAGTACGGCCGCCTATCTTGAGGGGTATTATTGTCACATCAAACGTCATGTGAAACAGACCCACAAATATGGCACAAATATTTACGTGGCAACAAGACAATAGGGATGCTGCGGTAGTGGCGAGAAAGCACAGCATATAAGATTAGGAAAACAGGCACTTGAGCTTTTCCAGTAAAAAGAAGGGTGGGGGGATGCGTTTACTCCTCGCCACTGCCGACACACAAAGACCCGAGCTCCCATTCTAACGGCAACCGCGAGGAACACAGTGAAAGGGCACTGGAATAATTTTACGATGAACCACTATTGAGAGGAGGGGCTGCTCTTCCCTGGTGATTGTTTGGAGCTCTAAGAAGAAATAGTTTGGGAGCGTCTATTCTGCACTACTGCTGCTGCTGACCAAATAGCCCTAATTTACAACCCTTTTACGAACCAAGGGGTACTAGGTCACAACGCTGGCCTACACGACATCGAATTGCATTTGGGAAATAGACCCAGTGGACCACAGACGTCCATCAAACATCCGTTGGACATCCGGTGTCAGACATTTGGACGTCCATCAGACATCTCCAGAAAGCCAGCGGACGTTTTACAGACGTCCGTGGGATGGTCCGATGCAAAGGAATTGCTCATCCTACGAACGTCCGACAGCGTCCTAGCCGGATTTTCCGACATCCGGCGGATGTTCAAAATCGGACATTTCCACACCGAAATGTACAGGGGATGTCCAGGGGATAACACAATGCGGATATTGGATGTCCGCCAGACGTCCGTTTCTGGTCCCAAATTTTTCGAATCAGGGAGAACCTGTACTTGCTGTAAGTCTCAGTGCCTTATTGATAACATGCCTTGAAGCACTACTCCAGCTTTAAGAATACTTGATGGAAAAGCCCCTTCTGTAGCTTGTTTTGGCACAACCCTAATTATAAATGCTTGCACCATGCACTCTGTGGACAGACAACTCCACATCCTATTCATATGTCTTTCCAAGAGCGCGAACAGTGATGTTACAGAAGTATAATACAGTGGAACGTTGCAAGCTTATCATCACGACTTTTCAATAAGGACTACGCATACACTCCGGGCTTTGTGTCAGCATAAATATGACTAAGTTGTAGTCAGCATAAATGTGACTAAGTTGTAGTAGGCAGGCAGTTACAAACTCGGTGAACAGGATGCTTCAACATGACAGCCCGCAGTGTACACATGGTTCCGTATTGAAAATCGGTTACGATAATAAGCTCGCAACTTTTCACTGTATTATGCTACTGCAAACATCACTGCTCCCACTCTTGCCAAGAAAAATATGAATAGGGTGTGGAGTTGTCGGCCCACACAGTGTGTGGTACAAGCATTTATAATTAGGGTTTTGTGAAAACAAGCTACAGAAGGGGCTTTTGTATCGAGTATTCTTAAAGCTGGAGTAGTGCTTCAAGACATGTTATCAATAAAGCGCTGAAATTTACAGCAAGTACGATTCTCAAGTTTATTATAGAAAACCGAAAACTACACTAGTAAGCTTTATGAATCTATACCGAGTATGTTTGGGATATTTCCATTAAATTTCTAAGACAAAACTTCCAGCACTGCACGCTAGAGAACAAACAGCTTGAAAAAGTGAAGTATTGAACAGTTAAACAGGCTGCTGAAAACAAATATGCTGAATGAAATAGATCGAGCACACTGCAGATTACATGTTGCAAAGTACGCAAACTAGATGAAACGAAGTCGCAAAGCTTGAAAATTCTTTATTTAACGCTTTATAACCTCCAATGTAAGTAGAACCTTTCACGTGCCCATTGTGCTTCATGCTAGGAACATTTTGGCTCAAAAGTTTCCCCAACTCCTCGGTCAGCACCTGCAAAACCAAAAGCAACAATTTCATGTTTTTGTCCTAAATACGGCTACATTATTGGACACACAAAAAGACTTTTAGGCAGCTTTTGAACTATTTTGGTTGGCTCGAATCTACAGCTAATGTAGTGGCATGACAACAAATACCAATGATGTTAAAGTAATTTTGACTGCACCCTTCAAAAAATTTTTACGCGGCATTGGGTATTCTTTACTGTTGTGGTTTTATGTCGGAACATGCTTCTGTCATCCCTTCATGGCGAACTAAATTTTTGACTCTTGAAAACCTGTACAAAGCCAAATGATAGCTGAAACTTGTAGGATTCGCAGTGATTCGCCGGATTCCCTCGATCTCACTGACAAGCTGCACTCTCTTGCGCACTAGCATAAGCAATTTGCGGATAGGGTACTGCAGAAAAAATGCCTAGCCTAATTTAAAAAAAGAAAAACTGCATACCTCGGTTGCATCGAGCAAAGCTGTTCTATGCCCGCCGAATATTCTACAATATAAACATACGTTTTCACCAACGCGCTTTGACGGCATCTATCAATTATGAGGTGTTCGCGCAGTAGTGGAGGCCGCGGGATTAATTTTGACCGCCTGGATATCTTTAACGTGCGCCTAAATGTCGTACACACGGGCGCTTTCTCTTTTCGCCTACATCACAAAAGCGGCCGCCGCGGCCGAAAATCGAACCCGCGTTCTTGGGCTCAGCAGCACTACGCCCTAGCCACCGAACCACCGCGGCGGGTGTTGACGGATACGTGCGTCTAGAAGCGCATACAGCAAGCACGGTTAATAGGCAGTTTTAGCATATCGGTACCGCGTTTGCGTTACCGCTTACCGTGTAAGTGCACAGCGCGAGAGTTACCGCGAACGGTAACTTACCGGCACAGGCTTCACCGTCGCCAGCTGCTTCCGGTAACCCGGTAAACGGTAACGCAAACACCGTAACGATATGCTAAAACTGCCTAAAAATTCCCCGCATTTCCCCGAGGGGAAGAATGTGAAAGTGAGAATGCACGAGTTGAATTTGCGCGGTTCGGTAATGTTCGCGAAAGAGAGATCACACACACACACAACTACAAAGAAAGCAAGATGCATTTATTCACAGACACCTATTTGTGTTGTCGTTGTACTTGATTGCTAGAGCGGATCTCAGCTTTGAAATTTCGTGTCAGTACTCCTTTAAGCGGGTGCATTAGCCCTTCTCACGCCCGATTCCTGGCCAATCCCCCACGTGGGTATGTGCCATGTCAGCGGCCAGGCAGCGCGCGCCCATCTCCCCCCGTTGCCAAGGAAGACGAGGAGATTCCTGGCCAATCCCCCACGTGGGTATGTGATGCGGACATCGCCGGTGGACGCAGGTTCAGGGTCGCTTAAGAAGTGCATTGCACTTAATATATTAGTACACGCTTCATGCTCACGTCAGCAAAACGCATTTACTTCGCCGCGTTCGCCGGCATAAACCACACTATAGGGCACCTCGGCGTAAACACTACGGCCGCGTCCTCACTTCTGGGGTCGTGAAATCACCCACCTAAAACGCACCGTACGGCTTTTTACACGTTTCGCAACACCGTGCCTACATTTCACCTCAAGGCCAATGCATAACGCATCTCCGCAACGGTAACTTACCGGCGCAGGCTCCACCATCAGGCAGTTTTAGCATATCGTTACGGTGTTTGCGTTACCGTTTACCGTGTGAGTGCACAGCGCGAGCTACAGTTACCGCGAACGGTAACTTACCAGCACAGGCTTCACCGTCGCCAGCGGCTTCCGGTAACACGATGAACGGCAACGCAAACACGGTAACGAAAGGTGATTCTCTGAGCGCGTTGGCACTGTCATTCAAAACGCGCTAAGCCAGTTATGCCTAACTTCGGCACAGCGTACGGGGTTTGCAGTACACGGAAAGATAAAGACGATTTCCCGCCACCTCCCCACTCACCGGCACTTATAAAAACGTCTTACCTTTCGTTGAGGTCGCAAGAAGATGTCTAGAAGAATCAAGAAAGCAGCAGGGAAGCTAGTTGGCGCTTCGCAACTCGCACACTATGGTCCCTAGAAATATAAGCTAGTCTGCCGTCCGCCGGCCGCGAAGGGGGCTCCTCCGTGATGCATGCAGCGGCGGCGCTGCAGTCAATCGGAACGCGGTGGCCGGCCGGCGCGATGGGCAGCGGCGGACGGCGCTCTGCCGTGCCGCTGCTGCCTTCGTACTTCTGCCCTATTTCTGGGCGGGTTCAGCCCATTTGAGTGCCCCTTTTCGAACCCTTTCCGTTTCTGTCGACAAACCAGATTAGCCAAATAAGTTGGTTCTTACCAGTACGAAGACTTTTAACCGAAGCGTGAAGTGACAGGAGTACGTTTTCGCGTATTATGAAGGATCGAGCCTTGTAAAAACCGCGGAATCGTGTCGCTACGCTAGCCCCCGAGTATGTGTCGAACCGATTTCTACACATACACGGGGGCTTCGGGAACACTGCCGACACGGCATCGTTTTCCAGCTTGGAAACATCATGCGGGACTTCAGCTACATTATCAAGCAAACAACCGTTCTTTGTTGTTAACTGAGCGCGTGAAAATGTGTGTGTGGTGTGTCGGCGCTCTGCTTTTTTGTATGGCTCTTTGGAACCGTCTTTGCAAGTTTCCCAAGATGTTGTCCCCTGTACGTGTATGTAAATAAAGCAGCTCGAACCGGTGCCTTCTGACCTTTCGCATCGTTGATCTGGAGGCCCTTAAGCGCACGTCTTCGCGGCCCCCTCAGTTACGCCCAGTGAACTGGGAATCTGTTAAATGTAAATGCAGAATAAAAAAACAAGACGTGTGCACATGCATACGAAGTTTTATCACTTTCAGTCATCAAATACAGTGATTTCTTCATAACTCTATCTCGGATATCTCGAAACATCGGTTAAGTCGAAACCTTTTTTTGCCGTGCATATACCGGCCATAGGCGACATTTTCCACCCCTTGTCTCGAAACGTCTTTTCGGGGATCACGGATATCTCGAAATGTTGACAAAGAGGACGCAATGCAACATCCGCTGCAGGCAGCTGATAAGCTCTTGGTTAAAGCTTAGCTCCCATTACGCGCCGAACACCGTCGTGAACGGCAAATGTGCGCGACGTACGCACTGTGCGCGGCCGATGTCTCGTTAGCGGAGTTCTGTCTGACGCCTACATCGTTGATATAGCTGGGGAAGATGCTTCTGATCATGTGGACGACGACGTGTCTCAAGAAGTGCCGAAAACGGCAGGAACAAGAAAAACATATGCTTTGCCTCCTTCACAGCAAGATAGAATATAGCGTTGGCGACCAACAGTTGATGCGGCATTGAGAAGCTCGAGAACACTTTTTTGGGACCAGATGCGAAGGCGAAACAGGCGAGCATCACGCAGTTCTTTTTCCGCAATACCTAAAAAAATTTGTTTTTTTCTGCAAATTATTTTGCCTGTATTCCGGAAGCGTCCCTGTGCATTGGAGCGTTTGTTACCAGCACTAGCTCTTATTCCACTGATCTAGCCATACATTTTTTGCATTTCGCTTAACCCAACACTCCGCTTACCTCGAAATTTTCAAAAATTTGGGTACTATCAAACCTCTTTTGCGTGCCTCTAATTTTCGTGAATACCACGATTTGAAACATTCGCCAGAAATGGGTACGTGAAGCTAATTTTTAATAACACCCAGCTGCAAATCAGTAACTTCGCTTGCATTCCTCATTGCACAGGTTAATTCTTTTTGATGAGGCACACACTCGGAGTGAATTGCGAGACGCACGCGGGGAAAGCAAAACGGGAGAATATTTGTGTTATAGCCAATCATTATAATCGCAGCTGTTTGAAACCAAGGAGTGAAAATATTGAGGTTTATTTATACTGTCATGACAATAATATATACCTTGCTTTACCCCCCCCCCCCCGCACTCTGCCCAAACTATACAGGAACAAGTATTTGCTGGCACAACATTTTACTCAAGCGTTCGCTTTTCTTCTCGTCAGCCTACCAGCCGGCTGCGTGCTTGTCACCGTCAATGACGTTCGGGAATGACCCGGCAGTTTCGATGTGGAACAAACGCAGCTTCTGGTGCCGCAGGGAGCTCTTTTTGAACGGGATCTCACTGTCTGAACATTGATGGTTGAACGCGAAGCTTTCTTGAGAGCGATTCCTTGTCGTCTGAGTTTTGACTTTGACTCATTGAGATTTAACTTTGACTCGCACGCATTTTGGACTTATGATCGCGCCGGATTTGACATCGACCCTTTGACGTTTGATTTCACGCGAAGAAAGCTTCGTGTTCAACTATCGTTGCGGAGTGGATAATATTTCTGACTAATTACATGTGCACGTCCATGCAGTCCTCTCCAAATCCAAACTGCTTGGAATTGCGCAATGAGATAGACGTCGGCTTCATAACGCGATGGAGCCAGCTTCGATTCTGACCACGGGTAGCGTTTTTTTCCCTCTCACTTTACTCATAAACATCACCGTCGTCAGAGACAGTTGGCTTTCCTGCAGTACTTTTTCGAGGCGACATAGGCCATCAGTGAGACATAGAAAGCTTCACTGTAATAATGGTTTAAGCAGTGGTAGTGAAACGGCTACGCTGGTTGCTGCGGTTTCATCCTTCGGTCTCGCGAAATTCAGCGGCCGCAAAGAGGCTCCGTAGCCCAATTCGCGAAAAACTCGGGGCGTGAAACTAAAAGGTCTTATAGTACTATCGTACCTTCAATTGTGAGCTGATGTACCTCGTACCATTCGATTTCACCACTCTAAGTGGCCGACAAACCCCGATGCGCGCTCGCGCTCCGCGGCAGTAGCACGCGGCACAGGCTGGCCTGCGGCCGCTCTCGCTCCGGCCGCTCGGGCGCTCCGATTGCTCGCAGCGCCCTCTGCGCAGCGCTGTGCGTGCATAAGCGGCGCGGACACGCCTTCCCATAGAGAAAGCGCGCGGACGGCAGACTAGCACATATTTCTAGGGACCATACGCACACATACGCGAATGGCTATGGCTATACGGCTTGACGTGGCTTGTCACCGTGTTGGCTTTGCATCGTACAAAAGGTAAACAAAATTTAATTACAAAAAGAATACATTTTAGCCTAATTAGCAGCAAATAAAACAATACAGCATTGTATATCAACGCAACTGTTTTTATGAACCTTTACGAGATCTGCTGTCCTTTTAAATTCGAACATAACTATATCAAGTTGACTCGTTCAGCCCGCATCGAGTGTTTTGAGCGCGATGGCTACAACTATTTCTGAGCTGACAAATTGTTTTCCTCCCGCTGCAGGAAGCAAGAATATAGACAACATAATTAACTTGGGGCTAATTACGAGAAGTTATTAACATGATTGCGGAATATTGCTTCAACCATGCAGACGTACGATGGGCGTCCAGCGGACTTTATTGATGGGACCACAGTAAACGTCCATGCACAAACGTAGCTCGGACGTCCGTCGGACCAAATTGAACGGACGTTCACGTTTCCCAGAAAAATACATAGAAAAGTACGTCCGCCAGAAAAGTACGTCCGCCAGACGTCGAGCGCGGGACTTGGACGTTCAGCTGTAAAACGGACGTCCTACGGATATCTGTGGTCCAATGGGGAAGTCGTGATAAATTGTAATTTACTTTTAAAAATCGTTCGTAGGCTACCTTGCCATAGATAATTTTTACGACTTATTTTATCATTTGTGTCTGTATCTTTAGGCTTGTTTCTCTTAAATTTGACAAAATTAGTTTTGTGAAAACTGTTCTATCAGCAATTACCTGTGTTCTGTGTGTTCTTGAAGTGGCCTTACCCCAAAATATTTTCCTTTTCTCATGTTGCCTGCCATCATTTTTTAACTTATCCAACCCTTGTAGACCGGCATCAGGGAGCGCAATAAAGAATTTTTGAAACAATTAATATTTTAAAGTAGTTTTTGCAAGATTACAAAATCTTTCCGTAATTATGAAAATTAGGTTCGTTGAAGTTACACCATTTTTAAAACGAAAGCCTCAGAAAACTACCTTGGCAAAAAATCCGGCGTCCATGACACAGACAAAGTCGCTGTGCGAGGTTGCCAAAATCTCCAAGAGGCAACGGAAAAACCGATTAGCGACAGATCAAACACCTTAGTGTTGCCTGCTCTTCAATGTAATCAAGATAGAAGTTTCAGACATTGCCGTTTTAGACGCAAACGTACGTCACCACCGTCACTTCTTGATGCATGCAAAGGTTACGAGCGGGTATGGGAGATATCTTCATGCTCTCGGGTTTATTCTTTGGCCGCGGCACTGCGGTAAAGTGGAACACCTATTTCATGAGCTTCGACATGCCGCAATAACACACAAGCATGCTAATTACACAATTCTTATTCGTTATGTTGCAAAACCGGTACCCCATGAAGGTCATCTTATCTTGGCGATCCTAACAAGGAAGTTGGTGGAGTCAAGGTACGAAATAAAAAGAAACACAAAAGGTTAGAATATGATACCGAAGCAGCACGTTAGCATTTTGCAACTGGGCTCGTGTTTCCCCGCTACCGAAACCTAAAGAGCTTAGTTTTGCTGTTCTTCAATATCCCATGTAGGTTCAGAATCTTGCAATGCGGAAATCCAAACCAAATTCTACGAATAATGTCACGAGGCATGTTTTTGCATAACACAAGTACAGTTGGCAATCAGAAAAAAGTTCATGTATCATGTGGTTTTGAATAATAGAAATAGCGTAGTGCAGTTGTGGGCATCGTTCTTCAAAGCACATGACAAATTGGCCGATCGCGTTTCCTACTTCAATACACGGCAGATAGGATCCGTCAGCATAGTACACACTACCTTATGCTTGAGACGGCAAGCTGGGCAGTTCGAATTGTACGACAATAAAACGATAAGTAGCAGACACTTTACAATAAATAAAGACACATAATTTTTGCTTACTGGTATCCTCGATAAATGCGTTCCCTGGTAACAGTGTAGTTGTAGTCCGACTGCGAAATGTTTTTTAGCTGGAACCGCCGGCACGAACAGCCAATAAAATACCAGTGATCGAAAGGCGGGGTATATGTAGTATTGTAAAATGCCTCCATATAATGCCATAGGGGATCACTCGTGTTCAGAAGCTTAGAAAAAAAGTGAAATGAACAAAATCAAGCAATGGCCTCTTCATCATCATTATGCACAAACATTCACAGTACACCTATTCTGCCACAATTGTGGATCATAAGAAATTCTGTTCGCTAATGGTGCCAACGCATTTGCAATACCTGGTAGTAACCGCAACAGACACGTCGAATATGATTGTATTGTCCCTGAGAAAGCTGAATTGTGGTGTTTTTGTGCTGGGCTTTCGCATCGTTTCTGGCCAAACACTTACGCGGGGAGCAATGATACAGTTTTTGACCATAGCAATATCACCCGACACTGATCAAACATTTCTTCTTAATTATATTATACAGTTTGCTCGCAAAATTTCTCTACCAGTGAAGTGGGAGTCTCAGTATTTGAAGCCAATTTACATATAACTTGGTGTACTCCGGAGTTGGGCCGCTTCGACTTTCCTATTATACGGCAGCTAGAAGTTCAAGGCTTTTGTCATTAAAGGAATATGTTCAAAATGACGTAGAATGGGGCTTGTTGGTGATGCTTAAAATTGAATTGCGCTAAGTATACAGACGAATAGGACGCTAACAGGACTGGGACGAGGCGCAAACTTGCAACTGTTTATTAAAAAGACGACATAAACGGGGGACACCTAAATATACACACAACAGTGACACTCTGGGCAAGCGCAATAAAACTGCTGAAAACTGAAACTTGAGTTCCAAAATCTGTGCGGGTTTTGCGTTAGGGATTTTTTACAAGTGCTCGAGTTATACTTGAAATCATTGTACATAGCTTTTTATGGCATTTGTACGTATAAGATGACGGCATTTCCATTGCCTTGTATTTGGCACCCTTGTTATCAGACATTTCTCTTGCTGCAGAGGACCGAACAACCAGGGCAGAGCGTAGCAACGCAAATGTGATGGCTTGCTTCAGATATTTAAATGACTACCTAACATGCCTGGACACCAGGCTCGAACCCACCGCCACCCCGAAACGATTGATAAACGTTTTAAAAGGTGCCTTCGCCATGCTCGATTTCACCCAGGAGGTTTCTGACAATTTATGCATTCACTTTCTGGACCTACACATCAAAATAGGCACAACCCAAACTTGCTGGATGCAAAGCATAAATCGTAAGCAGGACTCTTGAGGTAAGACTCCGCGCATTCAAAAATAGTTAAAAGGGGCATTGCAGTGTCTTGCTTGACACAGGCCACCAGAAAAACTTATCACGTCAAAGAGTGAAAGCTACGCCCTACAAACATCTAGGATGAGGAATCAAGGATACGCACACAGCCTGCTTGCATGTGTCAGTGAACAGCTGCTCCAGTCTATCACAAGAGGACCTAACAACAAAGAAAGGGACGTTACAGAGAAAAAGACTCCGGTAGCAATCCCATATATCCATGGACTATCACACAGGTTAAAATCTTGCAGAAAAAAATGATGTCAGAGTGGTTTTCTCTGCAGCGTCAAAGCTAAAAGGCATGTGCAGGAAAGTGAACCGGGCACCGGAGGGGAAAAAGTATGTGGCGTGAAACACAGGCTAAAATGTTTTGATTGTCAAATGCGTATAGTAAAGAAAATACCACTGGCTTGTGGGAAAGCCTATGTCATACAAAGCGGAAGGTGCATCCACGGAAGCCATAGAAAACACCGATACGCAAGTAAGCAGACAATGGGAACGAGACATCTGTCACTCCGTTGCAAAACCTGCAAACGGTGCGTGTGCGCACCACAGTTTTAATACAGCCCATTCTGGCACGCGCTAAAGACAGGATAACGCGCGAGATCATTGAAGCATACCACATAATCACAGAAGAGGAAACGTGCGTTAGCACTCCGTCATTGCTGCTTACTAATGAAGAACGACAATTCATTCAGACAGAGCCACCTTTGATAAGAAAGATAACATATTGCGAGCAGACACTCCCACGTTTTCATCCCAGTGATCTGTTTCGTGGTCGTCTGAGCAGATATGTTTCTGCACCTTCATGTTCTGGTTTGAGGATATATCGGCGCTACTGCGCATGCGCAGAGTGTCTGTCTTGTGTGTATATCTAGGTGTCCCCGTTGATGTCGTCTTTTTAATAAACAGTTGCAAGTTTTCGCCTCGTCCCAGTCCTGTTAGCTTTCGTTTCGTCTGTATCCTTAACGCAATTCAACATAAATGATTATGTGCACACATGAAAAGCGCAGTGAATTGATTTTTGTACGTTCTGTCTTTTTTTCCTTATGCAGTCAATCTTCTTTCATTGAAATGAGAAATTTAAAAAAGCTAGTGAAGTCAACATAAAAAAAATTATATGGTAACATCCTTTGTAAAATTGAGGGTAAGCAGACGTGGGCGGAGATAAAACAGCACGTTTTCTTCTCCGCACAAAATATTTGGTTCTAATGATCCTTCTTACATTTTAGATAGATCTCTATGTAAAACAGATGGACCCGCATCAAAAAGTTGCGCAGCATAGACTACTGGGGCCGTGTTTGCAAAACAGCACAGGTGGCACTCTCTTGGCCTTCGGGGGCGACCCTGCTGTTCCCCCTGACATGTATTTCGAACTTGCCGCTGAACGTTCCCATGATTGGCAGGCCCAGATGGTTTTGTCCCCAACTTTTCACGTTGCCCACAAAGTGGAACACGTTAGCACGTGATAGAACCACCGGAAAGCTGGGCTTCGCGAACTCTGCGTCTGTGCACAACACTTAGGCTGCGAGCGTACGTGAAATGGCAAGTAAAACAGTTCGCGAGAATTTACAAAATAAACTATGCGCAGATAAATCACATAGGTCGAACTGACCGACGCCTTGCGTACGTCACGAGGCTCCTACTAACGTTCACTCGGGGTTTTTTGTTGGTATCTTTTGCGAGCTCCTTACGCGGCACAATCCCACGCGCAAGCCAGGTCAACGGAGGGCGCTCATCAGGAGGCACACACTCACTTGAGCTCCATCTGTTTCTTCTTGTCCTTTTTCTGGTAACGCTAATAGCGGGAGTAATAGCTTACACGTTTCTGTTGCTTAGAAATCAAGGAAGCTCGCACTAACGCGCAAGACTTGATGGTAGCGCAGCTGTACGCACCCGTTACGCCCACCCTAACCGTTGAAGTCCAGCATTGCAGCCGATTTGCTTTTTCTTCGCTGTAGCAGTGACCCTTATTCCCGCGATTTTGCTATAATAGTGAGGAAGACGCAAATTGAAGAAGACCAACGAACGAAACGCGCACACTTAAACTAGGCACCCGCTTTAGCAACGTGTACCCTATCACGTGCTCTGTGTCGAGCAGGAGGTATGATTCGTTTCCCTCCAGTCACAGCCGAGTGAGTAAGTTGTTTGTCTCTCGGGTACTATTTCGAGGTCATAGCCGAGTGGGTAGAACGAGAAAATCTATCTTAAACAGACCCAGGCTGGAATCCTGCGTATGATTTCTGTGCTTCATAGTTTCCGGAGTTCTGTGGAGCGCCGGAATGCACAAATAGCTAAACAGCCTTACTGTTAAACTCTGTGCTGGTCTTCTGTGAAGGTCGAAGAGGGGCCACCAGCTCCACTGTCTCACCAGCCTTCAACAATTTCAAAACA
The DNA here is from genome assembly GCF_048455015.1 of Haemaphysalis longicornis. Classification (NCBI taxonomy): domain Eukaryota; kingdom Metazoa; phylum Arthropoda; class Arachnida; order Ixodida; family Ixodidae; genus Haemaphysalis; species Haemaphysalis longicornis. The sequence goes on along the minus strand of NW_027526407.1, from coordinate 117,908,031 downwards.
TTGTGCTCATCTTTTTTTCTTCTGGTAGCGGAGAGCGCATAGCATATCTTTTTTTGTGTAAAGAGAAGCAAAATTATCCAAGCTGACCAATCACGTACATTCCTGCAGCTTGACTGCTGTTGTAATCCACCACAATGTCCGCGTTAGATGGGGGAATATTTACACACGTTTGGACGCTTTTGTTTGTTTGGAAGTAACATTTATATCTTTGCAGAGAAATCAGAGTAGCTAACACGGAAGGGACAGACACAACCGGCAAGGTGATCGCGGTTTGCTACTTACAACAGGTCACATTTGCGCAGCACGTCATGCCAGCTAGTTGTGCTCTCCAAGGCCCGTATGGCGGCACTCTGAATAATAGTACTTGTTATTAGGACAAAAACTGTTCAATAGTGTCAACACTTCGAGATTCTAAGGGTGTGGACTTGCTTGGGCAACGAGATGTGCAGGTTTGTGTCAATTTTATAAGGAGGTTTTCATATGTCCAACCGCTCGATTTTCGTCGCCGTTCTTGACTCGTCCTTCGAGGTTCAACAATTCATGACCTGTTTTGTGTATCATAAATGGGTGGATTTTCGAAACGTGGACGTCTTGTTTAGCTACTGCATTTTTAACATGTTAAGCTGGCGTTCAATCCACACGGACAGTAGACGGAAAAGGAGAAACGACATCGCAAACTCACAACTGACGTTTTAATGGAACTTTTTGTGTCCGTGTCGAGAGCGCGCTCTTTGAAGACCGAAGACGGCTCTATGTACATTGACCGGCCCCATGTCCTGCTTTGTTTGTATTGCTTTAGGCTTGCACACTTTGGCTGCGGGGAAATGGTATAAACTATAATTATTAATAAACTACGCGGTATAGTCAAGAATATGTACCCGAGTCTGCAGTTTGCCTTGCTACAGTAGTGCCATTTTTTGCCGTATCGCGGAAAGCGGAAATAGCGGGGGGATTATTAACCTCACCCATTCTTGGCGACAAATATTTATTTTATGTGCACGGAAATCTGCGATGCGGTGGCTGCTGTGCGGAGTGTGCTCACACAGGGAGTACCGCAGAATCGAGGCCGTAATCGGTGGCGCGGCGACTAAGAGTTCGTAGTTTTCTTTAACCTCCGTCCACAGCCGCGACAAACGCGGCTTCGGCGGAGGGCGAAAAAAAATAAACAATAAAAAGTAGGAGAAGGCGAACTACGCACACTCATTCTCATCATTCCGTCCATGTCTCGCTTTCTAATCTAACACGAACTAACTGGCCTAACCTGTCATCTTTGACATGAGCTATGGCTCATGCCTGTTCTTGGAGCCGGAGGGCGAGTCCCTCTTTTTGGAGAGTGGATGCGATATTCGGCGATATTTTCGGGTTTCGGCGCCAAATATGTCTGTGAGAAAACCAGGCCTGGGCTTTTAGTTGCGCCGAAGAAAGGAGACGCAAAAACCCAGCGTCCACATAAAGAAGCGTCGTATTCTTTTTCTTTGGTATGGTTGTTTTCTCAGTACATGTGAGGGTTGACATCGTTGATTTTGTTAGTTGATCCCTGACCATCAAATCATTAACGTTGATTTGTCGTCGCACACGTCTCACTGCTGACACGGTCATTTCTGTTTAATCGGAGTAGTCATTATAAACAGGATAACATGTGGTGGATTCAACACAGAAACAAAGACAGTTGTTTTCTGTTCAAGGTTTATTTTGCCAACTCATTTTTTGTCTACCATGGTCTGCATAATTCGGTTACCGGACTATTCTTTTTATTGAAAAGTTTTATATCAGCAGTTATAACATCGCTTTTGCGATGCTGTCCCGACTGTTACCGAATTCGGGCTTTCATGGACGCAATGCGAGCTTGCCGGTTTGTGCTGGACACAATTATTTTCATTTCCAGTCCCACCTTTGCAGATATTACTGTGGCTTGAAACACAAACGCGTCAACCATCTCTGCTTCATCAAGCATCAAACGCGTCAAGCATATCTGCGAATGACAAGAGTGTTTTCAACTTTTCGGTTGATCTGGGTCAAGGGACCATTTTGTTCAGTCCGTGTCTCTAGAAGATCGATTACCTGACCTATGGGTGGTTGGTCGGGGCTGTAAAAGCCGCCAACCTTGCTGACCACATATGTAAGTCGATCCCGGACGATCCGCCTTCTTTCGATGATGGCCTCCACAGTCGAGTGCTGCGTCATGGACTTTGATATGGCTGGCTATCAGACTCCCGGGGAAGAAGTCGACGTCATCGTACCGGGAGTTACACTGCCGCGAAGGCGAATCTTATGTGTTTCGGCCAAGGGGCAGCACAAATTGGTCCGGCGCGATTATTCTTCTCTGGCCGCATCAAGATTCATCTGCGGGTTCGTTGAAACGGCGGCTTTATTCTTGTTCCCCACAGGTGAGAAGACGGTGGAAGGTAAGGCGAAGCTGCTCGGTGTGGCTCACCTCTGAAGGTCCTTTGGCCCCGGGTTTCGGCACCAAAAATGTGGAAAAAAGGATCAGCCGGCACGACCCTTCCTGATGAGTTTCATGAAACATAACAGTGGTTATGATTGCGATAGGCAACAGGGACGCGATGCGGCATTTTTTTTCAACACCAGTGTCGCAGACTAAGCTGTATGGGCCCCCCCGTTAGGGCCTTGAGCCTGTCCGAAGAGGTAAGAAAGTTTTAATGCGGTTATGATTAGCGGCCGCATATAAGGTCGAGTGCGCCCTGTTGGACCTCCATCAAAATCTCCCTAGCGGCTCGTTCCGAGCGAAGCTGATAGTGGCCCCTGCCAGCTCCGCACTGTCACCGCGGCTTTTGCGGCACCTGCACGATTAAGATTTACGTTTCTGTGCGTTGCAAATACATATTATTATGGAGCAGTTCCCTGTTTGCGAATGTTGTGTATCTGCGAGACTGCAGGTGCCTCTGTCACTCTCTTAGTGTTGTACAATTGGTCTGTATAAGCGCCAGCTGTGTGTCACGAGCTGGCGCCGCGAAACCGGCATATGCATGAAGGCAATCGTAATTACACTGCCTGAAATTTAGTAACAGTGTCTCCGTAAGAAGCATTTTCTTAGACGGTCATTCTACTGCTATTCACTACGATGTAAATCGGTTTGTGTGTGTGTGTGTGCATACATAATATAGCGGAGCACTCATACCCCTCATCAGACCAGTTACGCTTGTCAGCAGAGGCAGCAGAGGCGGCAGCGAAGTTCGAGGACTAAAACGCTACACATCTTTCACGCAGGACTGTGGAATATTTTGTTCCGGCATCGTGCGGCGGCTTGGATGCGCTGATATCAGCCCAGCTATCTTCATCTGCATCAAGAAAGGCCATTCCACGTCAGCCCCCGTGTGATTGTGACGCTGCCTGGACCGTCGACTCGCATTGGTTCCTCAACCCCGACCAGAAACTACAAATTGACTGAACAACGCCCCCGTCTTTCACATGGCAGCAGAGGCGGCAGCGAAGTTCGAGGACTAAAACGCTACACATCTTTCACGCAGGACTGTGGAATATTTTGTTCCGGCATCGTGCGGCGGCTTGGATGCGCTGATATCAGCCCAGCTATCTTCATCTGCATCAAGAAAGGCCATTCCACGTCAGCCCCCGTGTGATTGTGACGCTGCCTGGACCGTCGACTCGCATTGGTTCCTCAACCCCGACCAGAAACTACAAATTGACTGAACAACGCCCCAGTCTTTCACATGGCAGCAGAGGCGGCAGCGAAGTTCGAGGACTAAAACGCTACACATCTTTCACGCAGGACTGTGGAATATTTTGTTCCGGCATCGTGCGGCGGCTTGGATGCGCTGATATCAGCCCAGCTATCTTCATCTGCATCAAGAAAGGCCATTCCACGTCAGCCCCCGTGTGATTGTGACGCTGCCTGGACCGTCGACTCGCATTGGTTCCTCAACCCCGACCAGAAACTACAAATTGACTGAACAACGCCCCCGTCTTTCACATGGCAGCAGAGGCGGCAGCGAAGTTCGAGGACTAAAACGCTACACATCTTTCACGCAGGACTGTGGAATATTTTGTTCCGGCATCGTGCGGCGGCTTGGATGCGCTGATATCAGCCCAGCTATCTTCATCTGCATCAAGAAAGGCCATTCCACGTCAGCCCCCGTGTGATTGTGACGCTGCCTGGACCGTCGACTCGCATTGGTTCCTCAACCCCGACCAGAAACTACAAATTGACTGAACAACGCCCCCGTCTTTCACATGGCAGCAGAGGCGGCAGCGAAGTTCGAGGACTAAAACGCTACACATCTTTCACGCAGGTTTGTGCCCAAATTCCTGCTTGTTTCCTGAATTTTCGCCTGTTTCGTTTTGCTGCTGCTTGTGCTGCCACAAGTGTTCTCTTGTCTGTTTTGGTTTGTTGAGACATGGCGAAAGAGATAAGATCACTTTTCGAGGAACTTAAGCGTGAATTGCGGGCTGAATTCAAAGGCTTCAAGGAAGCACTCGAGCGAGACTTTCGGAATGAGCTGAGGGAACTTAAGTCTTCTGTGGCTTCCCTAAACACTGATTGTGAAGATGTAAAGGCTGAAAATATACAGCTCAAGGCGACCAACGCTTTGCTAGAGGCCACGTGCGCTGATCTTTCTCAAAAGGTGAAAGAACATGAGAGTAGGCTGCTACACCTTGAGCAGTATTCTCGTAATGCAAATGTGGAGCTCAAAGGCATCCCGTACAACGACACTGAAAACCTTAAAGATACAGTGATCAAAATTGGCGAGAAAGTAGGTGTACCGCTTGTTGAAGCCGATTTTGAGTCTGTACACAGAGTACCAACCGCCAACCTAACAAAACAGAACGTAGTAGTTCAGTTCGCGCGGAGGCAGAAAAGGGACTGCTTCCTCGAGAAAGCGCGTGCTGCCCGGCTCAAGTGCTCTGACGTACGCCTTGACTCGCAGGAGCCGTTCTTTGTTAACGAGCACCTATGCCCAGAGCTGAAACGTCTGCTAGGCCAGGCTACTGCACGCAAACGCGAAACAGGTTGGAAATACGTTTGGGTGCAAAATGGCAAAATTTTCGCACGGCGCATGGACAACGCTCCAAAAATAAAGATTTCATGCAGTAGGGACGTTGCAAAAATGGTCAACCCATTATGAAAGCTGGAAAATAAGACTAATGTTCCACGCTTCGAAGGAGCTGTTTGTGGTGCGAGGGTGCATCTTATCATGTTGGTCATATGTGTTACGGGGACACATAGTGGTATATGTTGCGATAGTCTACCCGGAGGAAGGGCCATATGCGCATGTGCTGTTCGCCCCGCATTTGTTCTCTGCGATAGCTGCTGCTTGCTTTTTTATTTTTTTGTCTTGTACGCTTTAATTTTCGACGTACTGGTTCGTAGGTGCCTCTTTTGCTGTTTTCTGGATTGCTTGCGTTTATGCCTGTATCGCGACACGAGTTGGGAAAGAACTTGGCTGCGTTTTTCTGCCCTTGTTGATGAAACCTGTAGGCACAGTGATATATTTTTTTTTCATTGTCTGTTTCCCATTTGGCTGTGTGTCACTACTTGTCGGCAAACTCAAAGCACTTTTATGTCGACCCATACTAATCAGCAATGACTTTATCTTGTATTAGTCAAAGCACACTCAGGTCAGATATTGTTGAAAAGTGTAAATCGCCATTAACATTTTTACATATGAACATGCAGTCAGCACGCCGAAAATATGATGACTTTTGCATTTTAATAAACGAGTTCGGGTTTTCCTTCTCGGTTATAATGCTCACTGAGACATGGTACACTGATCTTGATTCCGTACATTTAGACGGATACAGTGCCGTTTCTTTGAACAGGAAATCAAAAAGGGGTGGCGGCGTATGCATGTTCATAAAATTGGGATTTACCTGCGACTTCCTCGATGACCTTTCTCGGTCCACAACGGACATTGAGGTAATTTGTGCGAAATGCGACAACTTCGTATTTGCGGTAGTGTATAGGCCACCTGATGGTAACTTGAGCGAATTTTTCGCGTGTCTAGAGGCGATTTTTTCGTTTGTAAACGGAAACCAATACTTTTTAATTTTAGGGGGCGATCTAAACATTGATATGCTGACAAAAACTCCTAAACAGGGCGAATTATCCGCGATTCTCGATTCCCATTTTTTGTTTAACGTAATAGCCACCCCCACACGTATCACTGCAACTAGTGAAACTCTTATTGACCGTTTTATTACAAATCTACCGCTTCATGACCTATTTTCTGGTACCATTAATGTGACACTTAGCGACCACTTGCCTATCTATTTAGTCATTGATACGTACAATACGGCAAAAGAATTCGCTGTGAATATAATACATCAAGACATCAACGCGGTTACACTGTCGCAGTTCCGAGATGAACTCTCCAGGACAAGCTGGAACGGGGTTTTTGCGTGCTCTACGGCCGATACCGCATATGACCATTTCATAGAAATTTTTTCATCTGTATATAAAAAACATTTTCCGTACAAAGAAATAACAAAGCCAAAACGCGCACGTAAACCTTGGGTAACGTCAAGTCTATTAAAAATGATACGTACAAAAAACAGGCTGTATCAGGTGTTCTTGAAAAATCGCGATTTGAATGCACTGAAAGCGTTTAAGGCCCATAGAAACAATCTTGCAAAAACTTTAAGGCAAGCCAAACGCGGCTATTACTATACTATTTTTAACGGTATCGTAGATGTCAAGCAAATGTGGAAAAAACTAAATACAATTATATCTTCGAGTAAAGGGACGGCCGGTGTCGGCGAAATTACAATTGACAATCATATATTTAAAGGAAATGCATTAGCCAATAAATTCAATGCGTACTTTACTTCTTTGTCAGAAAGTACTTACGACGGAAATGCGTTAGGGTACATGCCAACACCTATAGCCCCCTCAATATTTGTTGACCCTACGGAGCAAACTGAGGTAAACAACGTTTTCATGAAACTTAAAAAAAGCAAAAGTGAGGACATTGACGGCATAAAAATGGAACCGGTTATCTTTGTTATTGATTTATTATTACCCTGCCTGACCCATATTTATAATATCGTTTTAAGCACAGGTACGTTCCCTAAGCGGATGAAAAATGCCAAAGTCGCAGTACTTTACAAAGCTGGTGACAAAAACGAAATGAGTAATTACCGGCCAATATCGGTACTACCTATATTTTCAAAGGCTCTAGAAAAAATCATTTTCACTAGGTTTTATAAAATTTTGGACTCTCATTCGGTGATTACAACAGCACAATACGGGTTCAGGTCTGGTGTATCGACGGAGACAGCGCTGTTGCATCAAAAAGAGTTCATACTGGGCAACATTGAAGCAAGAAAGCTAACTCTAGGCGTATTCATAGATTTTACGAAGGCGTTCGACCGGATTGATCACCAAACCTTGTTAGAAAAATTGTCTTATTACGGGGTTAGAGGCATCGTGCGCGATTTAATAGAAAGCTACCTTAGTGACCGTTACCAGTGTGTGTGTATAAATAGGCAAACATCTACGCCCAGAAAAATCAAACGCGGTGTACCGCAGGGAAGCATATTAGGACCTCTTTTATTTAACCTTTATATCAACGATATTGTAAACGTGGATCAATCAATAACGTGCATTATCTATGCAGACGATACAAGCTTATTCTTTACGGGAACAAATATAGACGATTTGATAACAGCAGCTAATAAGTTCTTAGTCAATTTTTCGAAATGGTCGTGTTATAATTCTTTACAGATCAACAGCTCTAAAACCAAGGCCGTTCTTTTCCGTGCGAAAGGAATGGCATGTACGTGCACACAAAAACTGTTGCTAAATAATTTTAATATTGAACTTTCAGAGACTGCCAAAACTTTAGGCGTCATCTTTCATCAACATATGTTATAGGATTTTCACACTGAACAAGTGTGTAATAAGCTAAGAAAAGCCCTTGGCGTGCTAAGAAGATGTCAGACGTTTCTACCGGTCCCCCAGAAACTTCTTATTTTTAATACGCTTTTTTGTTCTCATCTACGCTACTGTCAGTTGGTATGGGCTTCGGGAACTCAAAAATCAAAACAAAAGTTGTATACACTTCAAAAATGTGCTTTACGGGCTGTTGCGAATTTAGGTTACCGAGATAACACATCCCATTTATTTGTCAAGTTTAAGGTTTTAAAATTTTGTGTTGCATATGAACATAACCTGTTGTTGTCTCTGAGGTCTGAAATTCGAAAAAAGTGTGCAAACCTAAGAGGCTCAGCGTATTTACAGCCGAAAATTTTGTTGCGTCCGACGCGAAGTTCTGACCACTGGCACATCCCCCGACCGCGAACAAATTACGGACTCCAAATGTTAAAACACTCTGTTCCACACATACTAAACAGGTTCAAGCTCACAGAAGACCACTTGCGTCTCCTTTCAGATAGGGATATATTAAACCTGTTTGTATAAGGAACTGTAAACCTAGAGAAATTGTACCCAGTACTTGTAAATGCATGAAAATTTCAAGTGTACCCCTTTTTGTTGTAGCGTCTTATTGTGGTATAAGTTGCCTTTTTTCCCAATAGTTTTATGTGCTTGTGAACACCCAAGTGTGCATTTTTTTGTACTTGAAAAACAACCACTAGAATATTGTTTTCTTTTCTTTCATACGTGAGTACCGTATGGGGTTTGGTGTGCCGTTGTTTCTGTTGCCTTGTACGAATGGGAGGTGGGGCTAGTCAAGCTGCTATAGCGCAGCTTTTTTTCCCACTTTCCATGCCACAATTGTTTCTATTTTGTGCAAACCACGGTTTATCGTTGTGGTGAAAATAAACTTCAACTTCAACTTCAACTTCAGTTTAAAATCTCAGATACTGATCACTACCATGGACAAGCTAATGCCGCATAAATTTCCCAAACACTTTACGCCTGAAGTGGATGAATAATGCAAAATTCTACTTAGAGATGAGCACACGACAAAAAAATTAACGCTGAATCGTCTTGTCTTGAGGTGAGCACCCGCATACATTCATCATCTACTACGTATCCTCTAAGAAAAGCACAGCGGCGAGATAAGACGGTGAGCCGCGTCCGATAGTGACATCTTGTTCGAACCGCTGTAATATGATTCAGGGGCCCTGCAGAAACTAGCAGAAATAAACTTTAAGGTGCTACAGATTACACACTGCCAACGACACTTTTATCCTGTGTGAACTTTCCACACTGTGCTCAAAAAATACGTCCTCCAAGTGATCTGCTGTTCATTGAAGTGGAAAAACAAAAGAGAAGTGAATGTGTAGCTTATGCGTGTGATTACCAAAACATTCATTTCTTGATTTCGTTCGGCCCTTCAATTCAGCGAAAGGTATACCTCCCCCTCCAAAACCTGCTCCCATCTCTAGTGCATTTTGCACCTCGTTGAATCTGGTGAGTCCTACTGGCTTACGTTCAGGCAAATGTTTTTAGAATTTTTGAAGCTGCATTGGTATTTTCTTAATTCTTGTACAAGCTAATATGATTCTACTCTATTTGCAGATCATTTATTATTCCGGGGTTTCATTACGTTCCTTGGTTTTTGCTATAGGGTGTGAGTGTGCGCATATATAACAAGACGGAGAATTGCATTGTGCTTAACAGTTGCGCTTGGCTTATATTTCCATAAAGGACACCACTGGTTGTCAGGTATTGGGATATTCGCATCCCCGGCACAGATTTTCTTACCACAAATATATTCGAAACGAAGCCGCGTTCGCTGTGCGCCCTGCAAGACGAAGCCAACTTCTCGTTGGGCCCGTATCAGGTCTACACGAGCCGATAATAGAATCTACTTGTGCCTGACGTATTCGAAGCTGACAGTGGCGATATGCTGCTACTGTCGCTGACGCCCGTAATAATGGTCTCGAGGCGGGGAAAACCGAACTCCTACATAGCTTCTGTTGGCGTTCGATGGCTCTGCCAAGCCGCAGCTGTTCATTTTAAGTGCCATAAAAACTTACCGCTTGCTTACAGACGTGATCATTATAAGTTGTTTAAACCACGGAAAGGCAAGAGGAAATAAAAGCGAGCCAAAACACCCCCTGAGCCACTATCAGCTGTGCTGCGCTCCTTCTGTAGATTCCATGGAGGAGCGTCGGCAAGCGGCGCTGCCATTGCGAAGCTAAAGGTGTATATTCACTTACCCTACTGTTACCTTGTGTATTCAGCGTGTACTTTTTGTTAGCTCTCAGAGCGCGTGCATGTAATGATTGTTGTGGCAAAAGCGTACCTTTCAACGCATGACCATCTAATTTAAATAACTGTGAACAACTCCCATTTGCTGTGGCAGAAGCGAATTTCCCCCTTTACCGGTGTTCGGACCGGGGGCTGAGATTCGGGTTGGTTGCTGTGGAAATAGGAATCCCAACGCAGCATATTCCGACCTCGTCACTCCTTGTGATTATTTGGATAGTTGCGTGAGCGTTCAGGTTAGTCAAAGCTAACGTCGGAAGCTTTTGTGTTGCTTTACGATGTTGTCTGTGTGTGCCAGCTTGACTCTAATTTTATTCCTTTACGCATGACGGCCGCGGTCGCGTTTATTGTGTTTTCATATGTACTGTTGGAATTGCTTTATTTAAGACATTTCGCTGAGTTGGTCTTTTTACTCATGTGTTGCGTGTGTGGAACCTCGTGAAGCGTGCGGGCAAAATTCATGCCCATGTGGAACAAATGTGTCGGGAGACAATAAAAACTTGTTCAATGTTAGTCGTTATATCGGCAGGAACAACCTTAGAATTGTTTTCGTGCGTATTGCTGATGACCTAATAAAGTGTTCTTGTCGCCTCTGCATCGACTGTCTGACTGCGCCGCTACTGTGCTACAGCGGCGCAGATGACACCTTCTTTTGAACTCACCATTTAGCTAAAACTTCAGAAATGACGATCATTTCACCCGATGCCACAGATCATTGCGCACGACACGTGCTTTGGTATGTAGGATGGTTGTTTGTGCTTCAAAAACTAAAGAAAGAAAGCTTTGATGCGCACTGTTGAAAATAAAGAATAAAATGGGCACAGGCAGGCGGTGGTAGTGAGTGAGGAAGACGAAGCTGCGGCCACTGGGACTCGCAACAGGCTTGCCCAAATTTCCTTTATGGTAGAATTTCCGAGACGGCTCTGGATATCTTGCTCCAAAAGCCGCCCGAAAGAAAAGTGAAGATTCTTTTGACGTCAGCCCACTCAACCCTCCAGGGCAACACGACCGCCAACGACATCACCCGAAAGCTAACCCGCCACGCTATTCGAGGGTGTAGGTAAGAGACTGCATGTCCTTTGGGTACATATCAAGACATAACTGGGTACGGTAAGTGCCAAACAATGATCTATCCCCCCGGTCATAAATCTCTAACCAAAGGGCAGGAGGACTGCGTCCGGCTCCTCCTAACAAATACGTTTCCTCATCCGTCAAAACTTCAATTACACCATACCATTAAGTATTTCCCGTTGTGCAAACTTTGCGTTGCCCCGGGCACCCTGTACCATATGGTGTGGGAGTGTTCCGCAAATCCCAAACTTTAAAGAATAGCGCACCCTTCCCCTGAGCAGTGGGAGAAGAAGCTGTCCAGCTCCGGTCTAGATTCCAAGCTTCGTCTGGTGGAAATGGCCATGGCGGCAGGGGTCTCCAATGGAGGCTTGGACTGAGGACCCAACACCACATTACGATGCTGTCAATAAAGTTTATCTCCCTCTTGCTCTCCTCATCGCTCAGAAGCAGCCCGGATGTTTGGGTCCTGCTTCCCTTGCTTGATCCGCCATATGCTGGTGCCGAAAACCCGACCTGGCTCTCGGTTTCTTCCTTGATGTAGCGCGAACAGCCACTTAGGGGGTGCCCGTGCGCAGCCATTACGAAGGCGATCGCCCCTCTCGAAGCTCTACTCAAAGATCGCGTGTCTCAAGCACCGAATTCAGGGCTACGTCACTCTTCTTACCGAGAAGCAGACAGAGCTGGCCGCCCTGGACGCCAAGATCCACGCTCAACTCAAGGACGTGGCCTTTCAAGCCGACTGTGCCACAGTATGGGACTACAAGCACAGCATTCGCCAAATTAAGGCCGCCTGGACACTGTCCGACGGTCGCCTTCTGGTGTCACCGGTCCCTGGAACTCCGATGCTTGGGAGCCTACGAAAGGTGTAATGGTGAGCGAATCCACAGTTCATCCCTCCATGCTAGTTCCCCGTGTCGCCCTCCTTAAGCTGCAGACTGCTCCGTTCTCGGGGACTCTCTTGACTGGCAGGGATTCTGGGAACCACTCGATGCTAGCGTTCATACAAACCCACACTAGACGAAAATCGACAAATTCAAGTATCTCCGCTTGTACAAGACCACGATTGAGGGCATCAGGCCTGCGGGGTATGGCTACGACGCAGCTGTAAACATCCTCAACGACTGGTTTAGCCCCAGAGACCTATTGATAGCGCGTAATGTCGATGCCCTGTTAGCCCTAATTCCAGTGAAGACAACTGCGGGCGTCGAGAGACGGCGGCTTGGAGCGACTAGGCGTGGCGCCAGACCAGGATGCTGCAATAACCCACCATGCCCTCCTAAAATCGTTGCCGCATGACCACGAACTCCTGCAAGAATCGACAGCAAATGAGGTTATCGGTAATGTAGAGCAAGTTGAAGATACGTTGGAGTTTCTACAAATTTCGGTGGAAATTCAGGACGAAGGGCACATTTACCGCATCGGAACTCAGGTTCGACGCCCTCTAGCCCCCAGTCAGACAGCGCATGAGGATTTTTTCCACTGTCGGACGCTGTGCTACATGCGGAGTCACCACCTCCGCCCCATCGGTACTATTGCCCCTTTGTGACAGGCGAGGCCGTTCATCGCGCGTTGCACCGGGAATGTGTCACTAGACGAGAAGCAACGGTGACTGCAGACAGGCAGACATTGCTTTCGCTGCGGCAAGTAGAGTCATGTTGCACGTGCCTGCAAGACTGCTAGAACCTTGTCCTGCAGCCATTGTTATCGCCTGCATCACACTTTAATATGCGTCGTCGCTCAGCCATATCCCGCGCAGGCTACCAGGTCTGCCCACTTAGTTGGTCAAGGGGGCCCGTCCGCCGAGCCTAGAGCTTCCCACTCGGCATCCTCGGTTGTGACAGCCTCAACCAGCATCACACGGCCCACTACAGTCTACCTGCCGACTTGCCACTCGTGGGCGATGGGCGATGGGTCCCAACGATCAGTATTTTCTTAGGGTTCTGCTAGACACGGGCAGCCCGCGGACATTTGTTCGGTGGGGCGTATCAGGGGATCTTGGCTGCTCTGTGGAAGGCGTTGAGGACCTCATGTTGGTAACGTTCAGCAAGAGCCACCATACCGCAGATCAGAAGTGACATCGCGTGTCGGTTACTCTGGCCAACAAGAACAACGGCAAGCACATTTTTATTGATGCCCTAAAGGTCCCAAGCATCTCCGCCATTAGGAGTCCCCAAATGACCGAGGACACGCTGAGGCCCATGCACAAGCATGGCCTTTCAGCCGAAAACACTTCGCTTGCGTAGGCGTACATCGACGACCACAGAAGCATCCTAGTTAGGTCAGATTTATACTGGAAAGTTACCTAGGGACACAATTTCACGGCTGACTCCACACCTCGCCACCGTCGAATCCCCTATCGTATGGATACCTCTGGGTGCCCACACCTATCGCAGAGACCATTCTTCGCCAGATATTCGCGCGCTGACCATGTCTCATGGGAAACACTCTCCTGATAATATCGCACACGTGAGATGGTCTCACCTCCACGGCGCGACGTCAGGAAGAAGAGCATACGATGCGAGGCTCCGCTACCCAAAAACAAGCCAGGACTGCATACCAGCGCGAACGTGTAGACATTTACTCTCCATCGGTTAGTCTGGTCGACGAGGTAACCAGCCTCCAAGATACACCTGACTCCCCGGAACCTCAGGCAATTCCAGACATCCTCAAGAAGCTCCGAGTGAAGACGCCGTAACGTCACCGACAGACTGTCACAAAGCGCCTAGGGCAGAGATGGCAGAACGGAAACCTGCTGCGTCTGCGGTCCGCTCACGGAGCGCCCTTACACACACCCCGCCGACTCTCAACCAGAGACGTGGGTGTAATCCATGACGGGGGATAAATCCCTATGTTTTGGAGACTCGGCCGCATGGCCAAGTTGCCCCCCTGATGCGACGACATTGTCCAAACCTGTGCAATCCGCCTGTCAACTGGGAAAGAAATCAAGCGGCTCATTCAACGGCTCTACTTTTATGAGCCATCCCTTAATCTTCTTGCGGGAGGAGGAGGGTGTTCAAAATAAAGAATGAGATGGGCGGAGGCGGCGAGTGATAGCGAGTGAGGAAGACGAAGCTGCGCCCACTGCCTCGCTCGTAGACTGTTCCTTGACCAATAGGAGAACAGACGTCTGGGTCCTGCTTTCCCTGCTTGATCCGCCATGCGGACAGCGTTCGTTCGGTCGAGAGTGCTGCATGGTTGCCGGAGCCATCAGCCTAGAAGCGTATTTGGTCGTAGTTTTCTGTTCGCGGCGAGGTGTGCGTACATTGAAGATCGAGGTTCATGGATGCTTTTACTAAGTATGCCATGCGAGTTCATTCGTCGCTACTAAACCCTAATCGTGGATTGTGAATACGAGAAACGCTAATATGGGTGGGGTAGCGTGTCATTCCTAGAGACGTACTATAGTCGCGTTGCCTACAGGACACCCGCTCAATATAATCCAAACGCCAGTGAATATAATCCCTATCGCCAGTGAATGTATTCCAGACGCCAACCAATATAATCCAGGCGCCAACCAATATAATCCATGACCCACGCCGTGCACAACACATGACAGCGCTCTGTAATTTAGTTGGCAACCAAACCATCCGGACGCAGTGTATTTTCATCCATTTAGATGAACTAGCTAACGTGACCAGATTAACGAGACGATCTAAGAATTGCGCAATAAAACAGTCACGTGACTATCTAGCACTCTCGCCTAATTAACATACTGAATACGCGGATGGTGTCATGGGTATGAATTAACGCTTTTCAATTGCTCGCTTACTCAAAATTTTTGGGGGAAACTGCCAGAATGCCTAAATCTCAAAACCCAATACGGACCCGAACGTGGGACAGACAGCTGGCGCAGCGGGCGCCGTTCAACAGCGCCACCCGTGGAAGAAAATCTCAAAAATGGTCGGGACAGGCCTTGGCGTGTAGGTGTGCAGAACGCGTGTTTCCGTGTTGCTAAAAGGGACAACCTCTCGTTACCGTGATGATGTTAGTCATACGAAACTCACTTTTTTGTCAGAAATTAGGTCCGGGCGAGACGCGTTCGGTTTAATTAATTACCTAATATAGGTATTTCATTCAATATCCGTTAGTCATTGATTTGGATAAAAGTCAATTTGATGTAACCAAAGCTCCTGAGGTACCAATTATAGTCTCGGTGAGGGGAATCACGTAGTACAAATTCAAAATCGTGCCCTGGTTATAGTCATCAGATAGTCACGCGAGTCATAGGTTACATTATAAGTGAATGGGTTGTCACTACGTCTTGTGGCACATAAAATAAAGGTCTCGATGAGGAGAGTCACCTGGGACAAATTAAAAATTGCTTCCTGGTTATAGTCATAAGATGGTCACGTGAGTCATAGATTACATTTAAAGTCAGGGTAAGGCCACTAGGGCTTGTGGGGTATCAAAATGAAGGTCTCAATGAGGGAAATGACGTGCAACAAATTAGAAATTGCTTCCTGGTTGTAGTCATGAGATAGTTACGTGAGTCATATATTGGGTTAAATGTCAATGTCATGCGGCTAGGGCTTGTAAGGTATCAAATTATAGGTCTCGATATGAGCAGTCACGTGGAGCAAATTAAAAATTGCTTCCTGGTTGTAGTCATGAGATAGTCACGTGAGTCATAGATTGGGGTAAAGTCAACTTGGTGCCGCTAGGGTTTGTGAGGCATCAATTTAGAGGTCTCGATGAGGAGAATAACGTAGTACAAATTAAAAATCGCGTCCTGGTTATAGTCATGAGATGGTCACGTGAGTGAGAGATTACGTTAAAAGTCAATCTTACGGAAGTCACTTAGGACAAATTAAAAATTGCTTCCTGGTTGTAGTCATGAGATAGTCACGTGAGTCATAGATTGGGTTAAAGTCAACTTGATGCCGCTAGGGTTTGTGAGGCATCAAATTAGAGGTCTCGATGAGGAGAATAACGTAGTACAAATTAAAAATCGCGTCCTGGTTATAGTCATGAGATGGTCACGTGAGTGAGAGATTGCGTTAAAAGTCAATGTGAGGCCACTAGGGCTTGTGAGGAACCAAAATAAAGGTCTCGAGGAGTGGAATCACGTGGTACAAATTAGAAATCGCTGCCTGGTTATAGTCATGAGACAGTACGCGAGTCATAGATTGGGTTAAAAGTCAACTTGATGCCACTAGGGTTTGTGAGGTATCAAATTTGAGGTCCTGATGAGGGAAGTCACGTGGGACAACCTAAAGATTGCTTCCTGGTTATAGTCATGAGATGGCCATGTGCGTCATAGATTACGTTAAAAGTCAATGTGAGGATACTAGGGCTTGTCAGGTATCAAATTATAGGTCTTGATGAGGAGAGTCACGAGGAAGAATTTAGAAATTGCTTCCTAGTTGTAGTCATGAGATAGTTACGTGAGTCATAAATTGGGGTAAATGTCAATGTCACGCGGCGAGGGCTTGTGAGGTATCAAATTATAGGTCTCTATGAGAGGAGTCACGTGGGACAAATTAAAAATTGCTTGCTGGTTATAGTCATGAGATGGCCACGTGCGTCATAGATTACATTAAAAGTCAATGTGAGGATACCAGTGCTTGTAAAGTGTCAAATTAAAGGTCTCGATGATAGGAATCACACGGTACAATTTAAAAATTGCTTCCTGGTTATAATCATGAGATGTGTAATGATATATATATATATATATATATATATATATATATATATATATATATATAGCGAATCAGAAAAATAGGAAATGAGGGGCTCAGTGAAGTAGGACAGAATAAGGGTTGGCAGTCAAGAAAGCCTCGGAAATCAAAGGGGGGAATGCGTTATGTCATAGAAAGAAATGAAGAATTTTTTATGAGTCAGAAAGAAAGTGGTGAAAAAATGCCCGCCGGGTGGGATCTGAACCAACGAACTCCCGAATACCGTTCTGGTGCGATAACCACTACGCCACCGGCGGGGCTGTTTCCCGAACACTTTATTGGGTATTTATGTTAAGGTTTATTTTGTTTCCTGCACTTGGGGGTGGTAGCCAGCGCCACTCGGACTACTCGGGGTGAAGGGGACCTTCTTTTTAACCTCCGGGCCGTGACTCGAGTGTCTACGCCATGTTGAGAGTGGTCGATTAGCGTTGAACCCTCTTTAGCTACCTTTGGCACCAAGACTGCCAGAACAGAGGCTCTTGCTATGCATGTAACGAATCACAAAAATGGGAAGTGAGGGGCTCAGTGAATTAGGACAGAATAAGGGTTGGCAGTCAAGAAAACCTCGGAAAGCACAGGGGGAATGCGTTACGTCATAGAAGGAAATGAAGAATTTTTTTTGGGTGCGAGAGAAAGTGGTGAAAAAATGCCCGCCGGGTGGGATCCGAACCCACGACCTCCAGAATACCAGTCTGGTGCGATAACCACTACGCTACCGGCGGGGCTGTTTCCCCACCACTTTATTGGGTATTTATGTTAAGGTATATTTTGTTTCCTGCAATTGGGGGTGGTAGCCAGTGCCACTGGGACTACTCGGTGTGAAGGGGACCTTCTATTTAAATCCCAGGCCGCGACTCGAGTGTCTACAACATGTCGAGAGTGGTCGGCCAGCGTTGAACCCTCTTAAGCTACCTTTGCACCAAGACTTCCAGAACAGAGGCCTTCGCTATGCATGTAGCGAATAAGAAAAATGGGAAATGAGGGGCTCAGTGAATTAGGACAGAATAAGGGTTGGCAGTGAAGAAAACCTCGGAAAGCCTATATATATATATATATATATATATATATATATATATATATATATATATATATATATATATATATATATATATATATATAAATTTCTATTGCCTAGTCATGAAAGCTTGTAAGGATCGCCATCTCGCAAAAAATGACGCACACCTCGCGCCATGCAGAGGAGCGGAGGCATACACCGAGGTGACACACGGGGCCGAAGATACGAAAGGCAACAGGTACTCAATCCCACGTGCTGTAAAATTGGCCAGAAAAACCAGTCGATAAGGAAGGTACCATTAAAAAGAAGCAGGTGGCAGATATCGTGGTAATCAAAGCGGAAAGTTCGAACCTCACTTTTCATGAGACGTTGGGAATGGGTGACCATCTTGAACCATTGTCGTTTGTAATAGAATTCTGCGTGGCTTGTCATCTGAATTATTGAATCTTTGAAACAGCAATCATGGGAAAAAGCCCATCGCAGAACAAGTAAGTCATGCGTATATCTATATATATATATATATATATATATATATATATATATATATTGTATGTATGTATTCAGAAAAACGTTAACTCATGATTAATTATATAAACAGTGGTTGATGGACGTTTTCACTGGTACTCAGTCAGGAACGTCACTGTGCAAGCCAACATCGCAAATAGACCTGAAATAAGGGGCCTTCTTTGATCTCTTATACAATGAGCATTGCGAAACCTTTTAAGCGAAGTTTATCGATTATAACATTTCGAAGAAAAATTGTCAAGAACTGTACTTACGTTTTGCGTGTAGGTAATTACAAAGAATGTTCCTGAGTGTTTTGTGTAGAGCCAAAACACTTCCAAAACGCATTCGTTCGGGTTTTATATACAACTAACTTGGTCAGGCTACGATTGTAAAAATTGTTGATTTATTCAGAGCAGGAAAGTGTTCAGGAAAACTGCCCTTGAAGAAATTGGATAGAAGAGGAAATTTCATCTTTCTGAATTTGAAACTCACTAAAGTATGCACCCTCCGCACCTCGCACCCCCTGTGCATTCAAGCTGGGCCACCGCACAGAAGATATCAGGATCTTCAAAACAGGTATACTGGCTATAGCAAAGAACTATGCTTCCGACCGTAAAAGAGGCACAGCAACTACAGGAACGACGAGTTGTGAGCGGTGTTTATGACATGAATTGAGCTGTTAACTAAAGTTCATAAATCACCAGAGCTCCACTAAAGGCTGGACTATGACTATGAGAAGACTATGGGGCAACGGCTATGCAGCATTGAATTCTCAGCCCAAAATGCAATCCAGTCGGCTGTATGCAATATAGTAAGCGTCCACCGCGCAACTGTGCTTTTTAACGACGCTTGAAGTACAACTAGGACATCCAACCTATTAGCAATGATATATTGCACATCACCTCGATGAGCTGTTACCGAAACCAAAAGGATAAGACAATCTGCCAATATATATGAATACATATATATATATATATAATATATATATATATAAATATGTATAAAAAATATATATATATATATATATATATATACAAAGAAATGCGGGCAGTCTACAACGCCAAAGAAGGCATAGGGGAATGGTTGGACTGTATTTTTTTTTTACCGTTAGTGAAATTATATATATATATATTTTTTCATATTAATTGAAGCGAGAAAGAAAGAAAGAAAGAAAAACACGCGCCCAGAATTGGGACCGAACCCACGCCTTTCGCTCTGGGTGCGTGTTTTTCTTTCTTTCTTTTTTTCTCGCTTCAATTAATATGAAAAAAAAATATATATATATAATTTCACTAACGGTAAAAAAAAATACAGTCTAACCATTCCCCTATGCCTTGTTTGGCGTTGTAGACTGCCCGCATTTCTTTCTGTATTTCCTAACGAGCCCCTCATTTACTAACCATATATATATATATATATATATATATATATATATATATATATATATATATAGATATATATGTATATACAAGTTTTTGCTCACGATTACAAATATAAACAGTGGTAACCAGCTTAGCAACCTTGCTTGATTTGAGTACTTACTTCTTGATCTGAGTATCCTTACACACTGTATAATCTTACTGAGGTTTCGACTGGTCATGTATTCGCAACGCCAGTAAAAACTCCTTTTGTTGGTAATTGTGAGTCAACCATTTTCTAATATATTTCATCTGGCTCTTCCAAATGTTTCTTTGAGTGGTTCTGTATATATAAACATAAGGGTTTGCAGTCACCAAAATCTCGGAAAGGTAAGGGGAGAATGCGGTAGGTTTTGCAAACGGATGACGAATTTAAAAAACAGGAAGAACGCGCATTTTTCTCCACTTTTCCTCCGTCTTTCCAAATGCGTGATGTGTTTCAATGACCTACCAAATTCTCCCCTGTGGTTTCCAAATTTTTTTTACTGCCAACCCTTCTATCAATGTTAACTCAATCAGCACATCATATTCCCATTCAGACTCGATATATATATATATATATATATATATATATATATATATATATATATATATGTTTATATATATATAGTGGTCAACGCTGGTCGACCACTCCGGACATGCCGTAGACGCTCGAGTCACGGCCCGGGGGTTAAAAAGAAGGTCCCCTTCACACCGAGTAGTCCGAGTGGCGCTGGCTACCACCCCCAAGCGCAGGAAACAAAAACACCTGAACATATAATACCCCAGAAAGTGGAGGCTAAAGTAGCCCCGCCGGTAGCATAGTGGTTATCGCACCAGACCGGTATTCTGGAGGTCGTGGGTTCGGATCGCACCTGGCGGGCATCTTTTCTCCACTTTCTTATTTTCCAAATTCTTTATCTTGAGCTACTACATCCTCTCCTTTTCTTTCCGAGGCCTTCTTGACTGCCAATTCTTATTTCTGTCTTATTTTCAACGAGCCCCTCATTTCCTATTCTGATTCGCTACATGCATAGCGAGGGCCTCTGTTCTGGCAGTCTTGGCGCCATAGGGAGCTTAAGAGGGTTCAACGCTGGTCGACCACTCTGGACATGTCGTAGACGCTCGAGTCAGGGCCCGGGGGTTAAAAAGAAGGTCCCCTTCACCCCCAGTAGTCCGAGTGGCGCTGGCTACCACCCCCAAGCGCAGGAAATAAAAACACCTGAACATAAATGCCCCAGAAAGTGGAGGCTAAAGTAGCCCCGCCGGTGGCGTAGTGGTTATCGCACAAGACCGGTATTCTGGAGGTCGTGGGTTTGAATCCCACCTGGCGGGCATTTTTTCTCCACTTGCCTATTTTCCAAATTCTTTATCTTGAGCTACTACATCCTCCCCTTTGCTTTCCGAGGTATTCTTGACTGCCAATTCTTGTTTCTGTCTTACTTTCAACGAGCCCCTCATTTCTTATTCTGATTCGCTATATATATATATATATATATATATATATATATATATATATATATGTACAGAAAGAAATGCCGGCAGTCTACAACTACAAAGAAGGCATAGGGGAATGGTTAGGCTATTTTTTTACCGTTATTGATGTTACATTATTTTTTTAATAATTTACGTGAGAAAAAAAGAAAGAAAAACAGCGCCCGGTGTGGGGACCGAAAAAAAGTCCAACCATTCCCTATGCCTTCTTTGGTGTTGTAGACTGCCGGCATTTCTTTCGGTATGCCCTAACGAGCCCCTCACTTCCAAACTATATATATATATATATATATATATATATATATATATATATATATATATATATATATATATATATATATATATATATATATATATATATATATATATTGCAATGCAGAATATTGGCAACGTTCACCGGAAGAATGAGGACCATCGCCAATCCCCTGCTGGAGATGTGCGCCACCTTATCATCATCGCTAGCAAAAGCCGAATATCGAAGCCGCACCGCCATCGCGCAGACCCACGGGTTTTCCTGGCACTGTCTTTGTCTCCAAGCGTCGACTGTGCTCGGACTGTACCCTGCTTATCTTTAGCCTGCACAGCAACTTTTGCCATAAACCTCTGGTCTCCTCGATTTGGCTACGTTTTCTGCACCATTTGAGGCGGTGCAGCACTCTCGTACTCGATTTGACGCTGTGCTGCATGCGTTCGACACTTCTGCACTAGCCTCGGTGCGAGTTCTCGTTTCGTGCAAGGTGCAGCGTGCTTTGGCGCGTGTTTTGGTGCGCAAAGTAGTAGACGGCTCCAGCATGACACTTGTGTCAGTAAACTGAGTATAACGACGTCGCTCCCCACTTTAGACGACAATGGTCGTCACGTGCAACAAGATAGTGCATTTGAGTATAAAACACCAGGTGAGTGCAGGGTGACACCATTTTGAAAAAAAAAACGCGAGCGCCCAAACACGGACCGCCCAAGAGGACGTTTGCGCACTTTTGCCCTCGATTCGGCTGATGCACGGTAAGCGCTAGTGTACGGCTGCACTCGCACTGAAAGAACTGGCGTTTCAATTGCACGACAATTTTGTGAAGTAGTGCACAAAGTGCAGCCAAATCAAGTTGACCTCTCATTTGAAGTGGTGAGGTGCAGGGGTCCCGATCCAATCCTGGTTCTCCGGAGCCGAAAACGTTCCGAAGTGTTGACCAGCGAAGCCAGCCAATGCGCTACGCCTTGGACTCCACCTTCGATGTCCTTCGGTGCCGTGCGTGACCGATACCCGACAGACTTCAACGGCATCCATGAAAACGACGCAAAAGATTGGCTCGCATCGTATGAGCGGGTGACCACATACAACCGGAGGGTCGACGTTTTCAAACTCAATAACGTGATCTTCCCCCTGACCGGCGTCGCCGACCTTTGGTACCAGAATAACCAGCGTCGCATTAAGACATGGACTGAGTTCAAGGACAAATTTTGTGCGGTTTTCGGTCGCCCAGCTCTGCGGAAGCTTCGAGAGCAGTTGCGCTTGTCTCTTATGAGCCCACCAGGTCGGTGACAACTTCAAAAATTACACTGAAGACGTACGCGACCTGTGTCGGTGTGTCGACCACTCTATGCAAGAAGCTGATAAGATAAAGCACATCTTAAAAAGGAATAGATGACGATGCTTTCGAAATGTATTTGTAGAGGAATTCACGCACAGTCACAGAAGTTGTGAATGTGTGAAAAAGCTTCGTTGAGTTATGGAGACAACCTGACCTCACTCGACAATCTCTTGAACAGGATGACTGTGAATTGAGTTTGTCAGCGATGTACGCCGATCCTTCTTTGATTTCGTAAATGAAGCACTTCGAGCGAAAGGATTAGTCCATAAGTTGCCCCTTATACCTGCCACGGCAAAACCTGTGTCGACGCTACCACCTTCTCTTGAGCATGTTATTCGAGAACAATTTTCCGAAGCACTTCGGCTTTCTCTGCAATACGTGCCGATTGCCGCGCCCATTACATACGCTGACATCGCCGCGAGACAATTGCCGGATTGGGCCCTGACTTATTCGCCGACGTTGTCAGTGCGCACTCGAGCTGTCCCAACAGAGCTCCGCCTGCTCGGTTTAATCCCCAGACATATGGTCCATGGCGTACTCCGGATAATCGCCCTATTAGATTTGCTTGTAGAGTAGCTGGCTCACCGCACACTACTGCCGGCGCCGACCGCCATCACTATGGGACGCTACATACGCCAGTTTTCCGCCGTCCCATCAAGCCCAGGCGCCATTTCGTTTCCCTACTGCACTTCGTTCTACGGATCACACCACGTTTACTGACCAACTTTCTTCATCCCCACGTCGTCGCTCACTTTCTGCGATGCGACGTCGTCCTGGTTTCGAAGACACGGAAAACTAGTTGCCGCAATTCTTGGGGCAAGAACTCCACCGGCGTCGAAATTTCCAAGGCCTCATCTTCTTCCTTCCCCTACCAATGTTATCGGTGTTAATGTAGAACGTTTTCAAACGGTCTCCCTTGTAGACACAGGACCTGCTGTTTCCGTCATAAACGCCGATCTATGCCGTGCATTACACAATGTCACGACTCCTCTGCATGGACTGTCGCTTCGAAACGCAAGTGCGCGCAGCATTGAACCAATGGCCGTTTGCACGGCTAGAGTTGTTATTCAGGATGTACTCTACTTCATTGAATGCATAGCGCTACCGGCGCGATCACACGACATCATATTAGGGTGAGACTTCCTTTTACGTCATAACCCAGTGATTAACTCTGCGCGGGAAGACGTTGAGTTTTTTTTCTGTGACGCGCTATTTGATAAAAGCAAAGGTGCCCCCACTACAAAACTTGTCATTTTAACCATTAACGATGTCCCGGCTTATTCTTCTGTTTGTGTGCCTGTGTGCAGCGTGGGCACGACTGACGCCAATGCGCTGTTTACGCCATCTGACGTTTTTTAGCCACCGCAAATTATTTCCCCTGCTGTTTCCCGTTCTTACTCTCAGGGCTGGAACGAGCAAACTGTTTGTCAGTAACGTGTCTCCGGCGACGTCTGCTCTTCTGGAGAGTGAAACATTTGGCAGCTTGGAATACATAGATCCGAGTAGTGGGATAGATATATTGGACTGCATGACTTGTGTTCAGGTGGACGAACTTGACCCTTGTCGGCCTACGGCGGGCACATCGACTGATGTTTTTTGCCTCTGTTGACGACGGTCTAGACCCTACCCAGCAAGTCCAACTTTTGGCGCTACTCCAACGACTTCAATCACCATTCCATTTGTCCCAAAGTGTGCTTGGCGGCACATCTACAGTCGAGAACACCATCGACATTGGTACAGATGGCAGCGTCCTTATCACGTTTCCGAAGCCGGGCGCCGCACCATCGAGCAGCATGTGGATGACATGCTTCAGCGTGGAGTTGTTCGACCCTCAAGTAGCCCGTTGGCATCTCCTGTCGTTCTCGCCAAGGAAAAGAATGTATCTATTCCCTTCTGCGTAGAATACCGTCGCCTCAACAATATCACCTGCAAAGAAGTCCATCCGCTCCCACGCATCGATGACGCTCTGAAAGCTTGCATTGGGCAAGTTTGTCTCGGCTCTTGAATGGCGATCCGCATATTGGCATGTACTTATTGCGGACGCTGATCGCCCCAAAACGGCATTTGTAACCCCTGGTGGACTATATATACGAGAGAGAGAGAGAGAGACAGAAAGATAGGTCGGCAGTCTTCAACGCCTAAGGAGGCATAGGGGAATGTTTAGGCTATTTTTTACGATGGTTAGTGGGGTTAACATTTTTAAAGTTACGTAACAAGGAAAGAAAGAAAAACACGCGCCCAGAGTGGGGACGGAACCCACGCTTTTCGATTAGATCTTGAATGCCTTACCAATTCGGGTATCCGGGCAACTGTGGTATCCTGCACTTTCTGGGGTATTTATATTTACTACAACTGCATCAGACGCAAGGGTGGTAGCCAGAGCCACTCTTACTATATGGGGAGAAGGGTGCCTTCTTTGCTACCGTCGGGGCGTTGCTAGAACGTCTACAGCCTGTCAGGAGCGGGCAACTGGCGGAAAACCCTCTTACGCTACCTTGGCACCAAGGCTGCCAGTTCCGAGACCCTCCGAGACGCCGACCTATCTTTCTGTATTTTCCTCAACGAGCCCCCATTTCCTAACCATATTATGCGAAAGCTTAGCGAGGGTCTCGGATCTGGCAGCCTTGATGCCAAGGCAGCGTAAGAGGGTTTCCCGCCAGTTGCCCGCTCCTGACAGGCTGTAGACGTTCGAGTAACTCCCCGGGGGTTGCAAACAAGGTCACCTTCTCCCCGTATAGTCAGAGTGGCGCTGGCTACCACCCTTAAGCGTCAGATACAGTTGTAGTAAATATAAATACCGCAGAAAGTGAAGGATAACATAGTCGCCCAGATAACCGAATTGGTAAGACATTCGAGATCTAATCGAAAGGCGTGGGATCGGTCCCCACTCTGGGCGAGTGTTTTTCTTTCTTTCTTTCCTTGTTACGTTTTTTTTAAAAATAATAACCTCACTAACCATCGTAAAAAATCGCCTAATCCTACCCCTATGCCTTCTTAGGCGATGAAGACTGCTGACCTATCTTTCTGTATTTTCGTTAGCGATCCCCTCATTCCCTAACTATATATATATACATATACATATATATATATATATATATATATATATAGCGAATCAGAATAGGAAATGAGGGGCTCGTTGAAAAAACGACAGAAATAAAGTTTGGCAGTCCAGAAAACCTCGGAAAGCAAAGGGGAGGATACGGTAGGTCATTCAAACAGATAAAGAATTTAGAAAGAAAGAAAGAAAGTGGATAAAAAATGCCCGCCATGTGGGATCCGAACCCGCGACCTCCAGAATACCGGATATATATATATATACATATATATATATTTATATATGTATATATATATATATATATATATATATATATATATATATATATATATATATATATATATATATATATATATATATATATATATATAGCGAATGAGAATGGGAAAATGAGGGGATCGTGGAATTAAGACCGCAATAACGGTTGGCAGTCAAGCAAATCTCGGAAAACAAAGGGGAGAATGCGTATGTCATAGAGACAGATGAAGAATTTTTTTGAGACACAAAGAAAATGGTGAACAAATGCCACGCGTGTGGGATCCGAACCCATGACCTCCAGAATACGAGTCTGGTGCGATGACCACTACGCCACCAGCGGGGCTGTTTCCCCAATATTTTCTCTGGTATTTACGTGAAGGTAGTTTTTGTTTCCTGCACTTGGGGGTCGTAGCCAGCGCCAGTCGGGCTACTCGGGGTAAAGGGGACCTCCTTTTTAACCCCGGTCCCATGACTCGAGTGACTACGACATATCTAAAGTGGTAGACCAGCGCTGTACCCTCTTAAGCAATCTATGGCACCAACATATTTTCGACCTAATCGAGGTCGTTAACCCGTGATTTTAAAACATGATTACGTTATTGCCGTTTAATTAGATTTACACGACAGCTTAGCAGACGTTATGGAGCACCCTGCACTCCGAATACTGCGGGCTACACAGCATTTGCGCGAACAAGGTAAGAAAACCAAAGAACCTTTCTCGGCCTACATGGAAGACGTCGCCGACTTTTGAAAAATGGGGAACAACGCTGTGAGCGAGTTAGAAAAGATAAATCACATCCTCAATTGCATTGACGACGCCGTACTCCGAATGCTGCTGTTCAAATACCATAATTTGGTTGCTAAAGTCATCAGCATTTGCAAAGCGTGTAACGAAATCCGCTAACAGTGAGCCCTAATTCGAAAACCCACGTTAAAATACCGTCAGTGGTCTTTTGCAGCCTGGCATCAGATGACAGTGGTAGGCTGTAGACATATTCAGCAGTTTCCTAGCGAAAAAATGTCGGTTCGGCTTCCCCTTGTTAGCAATGTAGCTAACCTTGAGCCTGCTGAGGCTCCACTGCGATGTACCGTTATTAAGCAACAAATTGTCCTGGTAGATAGAGGCGCTGGACACATTATTTTGCTCGTATTGGCAGCCTCGAATGCCGAAAATGTGTTTGAAACGCCGATGGCCGCTCATTTATGTTTCGCGGACAATGTACCTCCAGTGTCTTTCACCTGGAAGACGATTCAGCTGGAAGACGATTGGCGTGGCGGAAATCTTTAAAATACTGTCGTTCAGCGAGCAATACCAGTCTCCGGCTGGCGATGATGATGATGAGGTATTGTAGTATAAGGTGAACTACAGTTAAGTAAGATACGGAGCTAGGTGAGAATTGGTTCTACGAGATATCCGCACCACTTAGAAATATTTTATGAGGCAATATAGCGAACTTAGTATCTTTAGCGGGAAAACATGCTGAGTAATTGACAGCGCAAAAACCATAATAATGTAACACTGCCCATTTTTACAGGTTTTTGAAATTTTGCCTCAGCGTATTCATCCTCATAACTTATCATCATAACACAGTGTTCACACTTTAAAGACTCAGCATCATAAGCAGAGCAAAAAACACAAGCTTCTTATATAGAAAGGTAAAGCTTGAAAAAGGCTAACTTACGTCTCTGAGGTCGAGAGGGACCGGCGGCTGGCTAACTAGATTACTTTGAGTTGACCAACAAACTGTAAACAACGCCAGAAACCTAAAAGAAGACAGCCACGCTGCTCTCGAAAAAACCGTGAGGCTAAAGTGGGGCCGCATCAGTAAGTATGAAGTGAAGCAAACAAGGAGATAAGGAGAAGAAGGAGAAGTAATATGAGCCTCCCTCGCACTTCACAGCTGGCAGTTTTCCTTCTATTTTAAATACTTCATCCTGGTAAGTTCAACCAATAAAGCTAACAAAGATAATTTTCAACGCTTGCAACGTGTGCCTGTTGGCGTCAGTCTTGTGCTAAATGTTACATTTGCTGCTGTGTCAGCCTTGCTTCCTTAAATAGAATTGACTCCTGCCAAAATTGCTTGTTATATACTCAAAACAAAGCGAAAAGTTCACAATTCTAGAGAATCTGTTTTCAACGCAATTAGTTTGAATTCGTGTTTTTCTATTTACTAATGCCACGGGAAGTTTGTACAAAGGTCGTTAACCTGCTCGGTACACAAAACAGCCTCTTCAAAAATTATTGGACTGACCCAATATTAACGTAAAGATGTCCTACGTGGGCTTGTCTTTGTGCAACATTTATATTCATGCGCTCTGCCTAAACGAGCTAGACTCTTACAGGAGTTTGGGTACGCTATGGCGTTCTTGCCATATGATGCATACATTGACATCTCCGCTCACATGACTATGGGGCAATGGCTATGCAGGATTGGGTTCTCAGCCCAAAATGCAATCCAGTCAGCTCTACCCAGCACAGTAAGCATCCGCCCCGCAACTGTGCTTTTTAACGACGGTTGAAGAACAACTAGGACATCCGCCCTATTACCAATGGCATATTGCACATCATCTAGATGTGCTGTTACCAAAACGAAAATAATAAGACAATCTGGCCATATATGTCCGCCAAAATATTGTTGAAAAATATCCAGCACATGCCAACCCAGGCACAGATTTACCAAGTAATCGTTCTGCACGGCGGACATAAGGCAGACGAAGCAATGTCTAGCATTTTCCAGCCATCCAAATTAAGCGTTTTTTCTACATTTGCATGGGCTCTATGTATTAAATGCACACTGTGTTCACCAATATTTTTTATTCTTTCACTTTTGCGAACAATTTGCGTGGAAACACACTAATTGTGGTGTCGCCGATTCTCAAAAACAACAAATTGTATTTATCATTCATGTTTTAATTGTAGCACATCAATAGGCAATGGGTATTTTAGTACGCATAACGGCTTTTTAACAAATACTTGGGCTTCTCTTGGGCAACGAGGTACCAAACTTCCTGGGGATGCTTAGACGCCTACCTTCCTACCGTAACCGTACTGGACTAATGCGAGGTGATAGAACTCCAACTGGCAGTGTGAGCACATGCCCTGAAGGGAAATAGTGCATGTCCTTCAGTACGGTGATATTCAGAGCCCTTAACGCTTTTCACAATTGTGTCCCAATGGCGTGACAATATACCCGCAACTTGCTAACATACCGTTACGAGGGAAGAGTCAACGCCTGCACCCGGTCACTAGAACACTTGATGTAGCTGAGGTTGTCAGGAAAATTTACAGCAAAAACAACGAGCGATACATATGGCTGTGGCACAGTACGGGATGGACGACGTGAATACGACTGAACCCAGACTTTTCCAAAAACATTTTTTGAGAGCATTCGTCGTTTTACCAGCTAGGTTACTGAAAAAGACCGGGCCGTAGCCCTACTTCAAGTGCTCGAACCGAGTTTCAGCACCATAATTTAGGATTTTAAACGTTCAGTTCTAAATTCTCTGTGTAATGCATCTGATAATCAAAACGTAAAAATTCCTGAATGAAGCTCCACTTGACCCGAAATACGCTCAGTACCGAAGACACAGACAACAGGGACCTGTGGCTTAACAAAGAATAGGGTAACACCTAAATACGCTTAGTACTCATGCTCTGACCTGGGTTCCACATCCATTTCTACTACGCAGAATATTATGCGTGCAAACGTCCCGTCACTTCTCTCCAAATTACTATGCACCAGAAAATCTCGCGTTTGATATTTCCTTCGTCGAAAAAAAAAAACCCCAAACTCGGCCATTTTTTCTGTTAGGCAGTGTTTTAAACCATTCTTTTCAAGCCCGCATTTATTCATAATTGAACGAAGACCATTTATGTGCGAGTATTCGCTTGAAAACAGCTAAAGCCAGAAAACCATACTAGAACCTCGCGAAAAATATTCTTCCGCCTGTAACCTAAACATCCGCCGGTCATATCGCATATCTATTTTTGTGCGGAGTTCCACAACTGTAGGGATCAAAGAGCTTTTTTTCTGCAATAAAATGGGAGTGCTGCCAATGACGGCTCGTTTGATATTATGGCTCAATCCTTGATTGTCGTATACGCTATAGTCTCGATGGAAAAAACAATTTCGCAGAACAAGTATACAGTTTAAGGCCGCTACAACGAATGTTTATACTACAAAAAAGCAAGTACCTCTAAGCACGTCTTAAGGCCTGGTTATGTTGATGTGTTTTGAATAAATTTTGAACGCGATTGAATCGAACACCACTACAGTTGATTTGCGGTTTTAATAAAAAAACTTCTTGGTTCTCAATCGCGTATTTATTGTTTGATTCTGATTATGCCAAGCCTCACACGTGGTAAAGCGCAGGAGATTGGTTTGCTGACAGCCAAGGGTCATGCAGTCCATTCATGGACCTGCAAGAATAAATAAACGAGTACGATGCGTGTGGCGATGCTGCATCTGTTGTGGCGGCCTTGCATTACATCTCGGTGCATGAGCACGTCCTTGTTTACTTTGAACTTACAACTGACATATCATGAACGCCATTAAGAAAAAAGGGATGACACAAATAATTAGGCGAGCAGCGATGAAGAGGCTGAAGACCAGTCAAGCGAAGAGAAGTTAACTACTTTCTGCTACGTGGTAGCAGCGTTTGACACGATACAGTTATTTATCTCGTCAATCCGTGACCCCGAGCTGCAGCACACCTCCGTGAACGTTGGCAGCAGGCTAAGGTCAACCATGGTTGTGCGATGAGTGCTTCATACCCCGATGCGGATGACAATTCTTGACTTTTCGCATGTTGCAGTTCAAATACCGATATTTTTTGCAGCGTGTGTATCTACTTAATCCAAGGTCAGTGAATTGCGCAACGAATACAACCAAGTGGCGAGTAAAGGATCAAGTATCCTGGTTCAACATGTTTCGTTATGCAGGCATTTGACAGTACAATCAGTGTAGTTTTATTTGTAATTTTTCATTTTTCATCAATGTTAGAACACCTAGGTGGTTGCAGAATATTTCTAATATGAAATAGGAAGACATAGCGCAACAAATGTTAGGACACAGCGGTTTGTAAATGGACCAGTTCAATGTCTTTCTCCCTGTGACTCTCGGCCATCTAGCTCAAACTGCTAGCAGGTTTTCAATATGATGTGAAGATACCTTTCCCAAAAGAACGACCTACAAGGCACATTTATTGCCAACTATTTTATAGTGTCTCGTTATTCATCCATAATCACATCACCCAGAAGAAACTGCAACCTGCATTTACTCTTGCTTTTAATCAGTGTCAAAGAACTCAAAGATAATATCCATTAAACCTTTTTATTAATGCCGCACTCTCAAAACTTTTTGGTAAATACTTCACCCCTCTCGTCTGGCCATCTGCATCATTATAATACCCTATCAATTCCGACAATAAACAATGTGACCAACTACCTCGCATGTGCACGCGAGCCAGCTAACATACTGTATCTCTGCCACATAGCTCATTACGGGCCTTTTTATTTGAAACCTTCTGATGAAGTCTTATTTAGGGCGGCAGTTTGAGATCAAGGCCACTCCCTGAAGTATTTCTATTGCTTTGTTAGTGTAGAAAAGACGCTGTGGTGCGTCTGTGCTGTAGAAAGTAGAACGAAGCCAGTTTGTACGGGTTGAAGTCCATGTCATTGTGCTACAAAATGGCTTGCCTTCGGTTATTCCTGTAACGTAATTGACAATTATGTTAACTCACTTTAGAACGCCACAGGCAAGTACAAAAACGAAATGGCCCCAGTAGCAGCTTGGAATAGGACTATCTTCATTGAAGTAGGTCATTTCGTACCGTATGTGGCAGTCATCATGAGCACACACTTCCAACCCCCTCGAATACTTTGTACAACCTGACATTTCTTGAGAGTTCTCGAATGGCTCATCATGTTCAATAGCTCATCATGTTGTCATAAGGAATGCTTCGGGGCTTGTCATCTGAATAAGTAATATCTTTTAAATTGCAATTCTGGAAGAAAACCTCCTCGCAAAATAACCGCTTCCACTGGTGCTCCAGTCAGAAACGTCACTGTGCAAACCAACATAACGAATAGATTGAAAATAAAGGGCCTTGTTAAATCTCTCCTGAAATGAGCATTGGGAAAGCTTATCAGAAATGTTTATCGTGTATAACATTTCGAAGAAAAATTGTCAAGAACTGTACATACGTTTTGTGTGTAGGTAATTACATGGAATGTTCCTGAGTTTTTGTGCAGAGCCAAACACTTCGAAAAGGCATTCGTGCGGGCGTTAAATACAACTAAATTGGTCAGGCTACTATTGTAAAAATAGTTGATTTATTCAGGGCACGGAAGTGTTCAGGATGACGGGCATTAAAGAAATTGGTTAAAAGAGGAACTTTCATCTTTGTGAAATTGAACTCACTTAAGTATGTACCGTGCGACCTCACTCACCCTGTTTATGCAAGCTGGGCCGCCACACAAAAGATATCCGGACCTAGGTAAAACGAGTATACTGGCTATAGCAAAGCTTATGCTTCCGACAGTAAAAGAGGCGCAGCAAATATAGGAACGGTGAGTTGTGAGCGGTGTTTAAAAACAAATTTTGCTGTTAAGAGAGGTTCATGAATAAGCAGTGTTCTGCTAAAGGCTGGACTAGGACTACGACAAGACTATGGGGTAATGGCTATGCAGCATTGAATTCTCACCCCAAAAATGCAATCCAGTCGGCCGTACCCCATACAGTAACCGTCCGCCGGGCAACTGTGCTTTTTAACGACGGTTGAAGTACAACTTGGACATCCAGCCTATCAGCAATGACCTATTGCACATCACATGGTTGAGCTGTGTCCGAAACCAAAATAATAATACAATCTGGCTATATATGTCCCACAAATTGTTGCTCAAAAAAGATCTACCACATGCCAAAACAGCACAGATTTAGCAAGCAATCGGTCTGCACGTAAAGCCGACGAACCCACATCTAGCATTCTCCAGCTGTCCCAATTATGTGTTTTTTCTGCCATCGCGTAGAGTTTATGTATCAAATGCACACTGTCATCACTAATATTTTTGATGCTTTTTTGCGAACGATTTGCAAGGAAACGGACACTCATTGTTTTGAGGCCGATTCTCAACAACAACAAATTGTATTTATAATTCATGCTGTAAATCTAGCACATGAATATGCAATAGGTATTTACTACGCATAACCCCTTTTTAACAAATAATTGGGCTTTTCTTGGGAAACAAGATACTAAAATCACTAGGAATGCTTACACGCCTATTTTGCTAACGTAACCATATTGGACTAATGCGATGGGATAGAAATCCAACTGGCAGTGTGAGCAAATGTCGTGAATGTAATAGGACATGTCCTTCAGTACGGTGGTATTCAGGGGCCTTAACGCTTTTTACAATTATGTCCCAATGGCGTGTCAGTATAACCGCAACTTGCTAACGAACCGTTACGAGGCAATAGCACCGCCGGCATCGGGTCACTATCACACTTATTACAGATGAGGTAATGAGAAAAATTCCAAGCAGAAACACAGAGCGATACAGGTGGATGAGGTAGAGTGCGGGATCGACGACGTTATACCGACTGAAGCCAGATTTAAAAAAAAAACCTTTCATAGCTTTCGTGATTTCACAAGTTAGGTTACTGAAAAAAGACCTGGCCGTAGCCCTATTTAAAGTGCTCAAACCGAGTTTCAAAGTGAAAATTTATGATTTTTGACGTTCAGTTCCAAATTCTGTGTGTAACACATCTGATAATCAAAACGTGCAAATTCTTAAATGAAGCTCTACTTGACCCCAAATACATTCAGTACTGAAGACAACCGAGACCTCTGGCTTAACAAAGAATAGGGTAACTCCTAAATATGCTGAGTACTCATGTTCTGACCTAGGTTGCACATCCATTTCTAATACGCGGAATATTATGCTTGAAACGTCCCATCACTTCTCTCCGAATTACAATGCACCAGAGAATCTCACGTTTCATATTTCCGTCGTGGGTAAAATGACAAACATTAAACCCCACACAGTGGGTTTTTTTCTGTTAGGCATTGTTTTAATTCCTTCTTTTCAAACCCAGCTTTGCCAATATTTGAACGAAAACCATTTATCTGCGAGTATTCGCTTACAAACAACTAAAGCTAGAAAACCTACTAGAACCTTGCGAAAAATATTCTACTTGGTATAACCGAAAAGTACTCCAGTCATCTCACATTTCTATTTTGGTGCAAAGTTCCAGTACTCTAGGGGTCAAAGAGCTTTTTTTTTTCTGCCAACCAATGGGAGTGCTGCCAATGACGACTGGTTTGAGATTACTGGCTCAATCTCCATTCTGGTATAGGCTATCATCTCGATGGAAAAAGGATTTTGCCGAACAAGCATGCACCTAAAGGCCGCTACAACGATTGTTTATACTACAAAATAGCAACTGCATCGAAGCACGTCGTATTCCTGGCTAAATTGATGTGTTTCCCATGAATTTTGAACGCTATTGAATCGAACACCACTGCAGTTGATTTGCCGGTTTAATAAAACAATTTCTTGGTTCTCAATCGCTTATTTACAGTCAAACCCGGCTATAGCGAACCCGGATAGAGCGAATTGTTAACGGAAGAATGACCGAAGCGAGACCGAAGCCATGGCTGCCCTTAGCAGGGATGATAACTTTACTGACACGGTAAATCCACGATGAGGATCATGACTGGCGCATAGCCAGAGGGAGATTTAACATCCTCCCGCGCTCAACGTTCGTGTCTGCCTCTATAGAAGCGCGCTACTGTACTTGCTGGCCAGTCGACAACTTCTCCAGCTAGAACCACGACCGCGTATAGGCCAAAGTACAATTCATAGCCCCCTAGTACGTGTCTTTCCGGATTCTTTCCGGATGATATACGCGCAGAGAGTCTCACAGCTAATCGGAAAGCTTGAGCGTCATGTGGGCTCTGGTCACTACGCACTGATGCCTCACTTTGACACTTCTTGAACATCTCCGCTCTGGTCACTACGCGCTCACTTTGACACTTCTTGAACATCTCCGTCCCTCCGACGCAGCTTGAACAAGGGAATCTGGTTCTTTGGAGCATCGCAACTCTGAAAGTTTGCACTGCGGCACGGCGAACACCCAGCTGGGAGATTTTACCATCCTCCCAGGCCTGCGAGATAGTTCATGGTGAGTAAACAACACGTCCACAAACCTAATTATCGGTCCAGAAGGTAATTCCTTGTACAGCTGCCGACAAACGCTGTCCCTTTTCGTCTCCAGCGGTGCTTGCGCCGTCTTGCCGCCTTGAGTATTGCAGCCTGGCCTCGAAAAGGCGAAGCGGATGTCTACCAAACTCTGCGCCTAGCGTATTGAAAGGTGTGATGTCTTGCAGCATTGCAGCCATTGCTGGAAAGCTGTTGTCGGGCAACTGTAAATGTCTCGGTGGGATGGTAGCTCGTGTGCAGCGAGTCAAGCCGCGTCCTTACGACAGTCTTCCACCGACCTCGGATCGGCCTTTCAGTTTCTGGTCTTGACGAGTTTTGTTGCGTGCTCGCTCTCAGGTCACTGTACAGTTCTGGTTGTTTCCGACCAGGTCTCGCTGTTTCCTGGCATATCGCAGAACCGGTGAGCAAGGGTTGATAAGCTTTTCCAACGTCAGTGAAATGCAGCGACTCAGTTTGGCACTTTGGTACAACCGACCGCACTACTTCGTCGCTTAGAGCTGTTCGGCTTTGAATAACTTCTGCTAAGCATTCGCCTTTCGTTATGTCTGAACAGAAGACATGTTCGAACTCACACGGTGGAGGCAATGTCTTCTCTCGTTCTGTATGAAGCAAGAAGCTCTTCCCCGCGTCGCACGTCGCATTGGACTGAACTGGATCTGCTTGCATCTCCGCCCTAGAGCAGTTGTAGTTCAACGAACGTCCTGGTCTTATGCCATCAGAAGTCGACAGTGCAGACAGCGTGGTAGACGTGAACATCGACGTATCTGGCTTCTGCACGTTTTCAGTATTGGGAACGTCCAGGTGGCTGTGGAACGTCGCGATCAACTTCGGCGGAACTACTCGCGAGGTCGACGTACGCGAGCCGACGAGGGAAGGGTCGTCTGGATAGGGTGAGGTGCCCTTGCCGGTATATTTAATGCCGGGTGCCCGCAGCTCGCTCAAGGTCGATCGAACCTGACTGAGGGCCCCGCATATCCTTTCATGATATTGCATTACATCGTAAAAATCATGTTCAAACTCGTCTCCTTCGAGAAGCTCACCTATCGCCTCGTTCATCTTGTTAAGTTCGGTGTCTTTCCGATCGAGCTCGTTGATTGCCTCAAGCAAGCCCAACGCAGACGGTGAAAGAGCTTGCCGGAGCTGGGTCGCTGCCTTTAGCAGCCTCGTAACGGCAGTCCGAAGAACCTTCCTCAACGAACGCAGGGCGTCCAGGTCGTCACCAGCTTGGTACTCGGGAGACGTACAGCTGATCCCAAGCGTGGTACCCTGGACGTGACGGTGCGTATCTGCGTCTCGTTGAATGTTCCCGTCGGTCGTAAGTAGGCGGTCAGGGCCAGGCATGGCGACCTCCGGCTGAGGGCGGGGCAACGGCGATCAACGGCAGTCAAATCACGGGGTTTTACGAACCTGAAGCCGGAGGAGACGTCGCATGGTCTCCTTCGCCGCACGTGTTCATTCTCCCGTGCTTAACGGCACCAAAATGTTAACGGAACAACGACGCAAGGCAGACATGGGCCATGGCTGCACTTAGCGGGGACGATAACTTTACTGACACAGTAAATCCACGATGATGATCATGACTGGCGCATAGCCAGAGGGTGATTTAACACGAATTATGCTATATATCGAACAAAAATATTTCAGTTACGGAAATACATGGGAAACATATTCCTTCTAACGAAGTTGACATCCGATATATCGAACTCTGGGCGCCTAAAATGGCCGCCGAAATGCATGATCTCGGAGCGGTGATTGAGACGTGGATTGGCCGCAACCACGGAGCAAGAGCCGCGACTGAGACATTGCGCCTCACACGGAGCGACGTGACGCCCAACACTTTCCGTAATTGTTTCCGATGTGCGGAACTCGCGACGGAACCCGCCCAGTCAGCGAGTCCGGACCAATACAGCAGCATCGGTGAACTGTGGGAAGAGCTCGCCAACGTTCCCGATGATGTCGCGAGTGAAATCCGTCTAACGCTAATAATGAAGCGCTTTCGGCAGTCGATGTGCTCCACCAATGCTTCTTAGATGTTTGAGGATGCGGACTCGAACTGGTGCAAACAGTGTTTCGTGTAGACAATGCTATGCTAGTTGATGCCGCGAAAACAAAAGTGAAAACAAAAATCACCAGGTTTTTTTTGCAACGTGGGCAGTTAAGGCGGAAAGTAGCTTTATTACTTGCAATAAATGGATTATTTTCGTATGGTAATCGCTACTGTACTGTGTTCGTTTCTGCATACGCGGATGGCTCAGTTGCGGAGAGGACGGGGGGCTCCCTCGGATTGCCAACTCGTAACAATACAGCCGTTATAGGTGGGTTCGGCTATATCGAACTATTGGATATATCGAACTAATCGCAGTGCATATTGCAGTTCGCTATAAACGGGTTTGACTGTATTGTTTGATTATGAATATGCCTAGCCTCACACGTGGCAAAGAGCAGGTGATAGGTTTGCTGGCAGCCGTGGGTCATGCAGTCCAGTCATGAACCTGGAGGAATCAATAAACGAGTCCAGTGTGTGTCGCGATGCTGCATCTGTTGTGACGGCCGTGCATTACATCTCGGTGCACGAACACGTACTTGTTTACTTTGAACTTACCACTGACGATGTCATGAAGGCCATTAAAAATAAAACGGATGACATAAATAATTACACGGGTAATGATAAAGAGCATAAAGGCGAGTCAAGCGCAGAGAAGGTAACTACTACCCACTAAGCAGGAGCAGCGGTTGACATGCTACAGATATATATCTCGTCAATGCCTGACCTCGAGCCGCAGTACGCCGTGAACGTTGGCAGCATCATAAGGTCAGCCATGGTGCTCAATGAGTGCTTCATGCTCCTGTGCAGATGATAATTCTTGACTTCTTTTCGCACGTTGCAGCCAAATACCGATATTTTTGCAGCTTGCGCATCTACTTTATGCGAGGTCAGCGAAGGGCGCAACGTATACAACCTAGTGGCGAGTAAACGATCAAGTATCCTTGTTCAACATGTTTCGTTATGCAGGCTTTTGACAGAACACCAAGTGTAGTTTCATTTTTAATTTTTCATTTTAGGGGTGAAGCTCCTCTTGCTCGGGCCCTGTCCCGGCCGTACACAGCAAAAAGATGATGATTGTGGCAGGATCACTTTAGGGATTCGCCAACCAAAGATTGGCCGAAACGTCAAAACGTTCAACGCGTTCGTTGCTACCCAGCAAGGAGGAGAGGATGAAGAAGAGGTTGTCGTTCGTTGCCTGCGAGCTCAAGACACGTACCGGGCGTACGCGACACAAGACGCTGTCCAGAGGGCGACGGCCAAGGTGGGTAAAATGTCACACACCGAATTTGCCAACTTACCCATGGGGATTCTCATCGTCCCCAAGAGGCCCTACATAATCACCACAAACATCGACGCTGTCGTAGGGGCTTATCAACGAAGCGGTGGAAAGCTTGACGTGTCGAGTCTTTATATGATGTGTCGGCAAATGTTTCACGGTTTTACCGATTAGCGTTTTAGCTTCGCCCCTCTCATCATCATTCACTTCGTGGAGATGGCGGGATATTTCCATCCACGTTAGAACACCTAGGTCGCCGCCGAATTTTTGTAATATGAAATTGGAAAGACATGGCGCAACACATGTTCACTGTGTGCTTTGCGAATGGACCATTCCAATGTCTTTCTGCCTGTGACTCTCGGCTACGTAGCTCCAATCTTGTAGCAGGTTTTCAAAGTGAACTGAAGGCAGCTTTCCCAAAAGAACGGCTTAAAAGGCCCATTTATGGCCAACTATTTTGTAATGTCTCGTTATTCAAGCAACTGCTTTGTAATGTCTCGTTATTCAATCATAATCCCATCACCCGGGAGAAACTGCTACCTGCATTTGCTTTGGCTTTTAATCAGAGTGTCGAGGAAGTCAAAGATATTACCCATTAAACCTTGATTATAAATGCGCCACTCTAAACACTTTTTGGTAAATCCTTCACCACTCTCGTCTCGCCATCTGCATCGTTATATTATAACGATGCAGATGGCCAACCTTCCAACTCTTCCGAATTTTCTGTAAAATGTACGAATTTCGACCAGTCTTACGATTTTACGAATCTTGCCCGAAATTTTACGGAAAATGTTTTGATTTTCAAAAAAAAAGTGCATATCCATTAAAACGAACTCTGTGCCACCTTGCGTCGCCACGAAAGGGCAATACGTACTCTTGTTATCATCATCAGCAGAAGCTGCGACTTTGTCGCCTTCTCGGCGTGAGCTACACATTCATGTCCGGAATTCGCTTCCACCTCGACCAGCCTGTTTAGAGCGCGTCGTTCGGGGGCCGGTTAGGACCTCCGTGTTCGCGTCGCTCTTCGTATGACTGCCGCGACCAATGCACTACGACCTGTGGCATGACCGCGGTAGGTGCTTCGCAGTGCACTGACGCGAAGCCGCGACAATGCTGTACCGAGTGTTTGTAAAATCGTACACGACAGAATTTCCTCCTCCTGCCTTGTTGCTTATTTACTCTTCAAGACTTGCGAATTTCACTTATGGTTGTGAAAACGTGAGAGCGCTTGGCACAGAACGTTAATCCTTTTAAACTTGTAAAAAATAAGTCTGCTGCCCCTTCCAAACCCACCCCCCCCCCCCGGACCACGGGTTTTATGTATTTCCAAGTCACCAGGTTGGCAGGTATGGTTATAATAACCTATCATTTCCGACATTAAACACTGCGACCAACTACCTCGCAGGTGCACGTGAGCCAGCCAACATAGCCTACCTCTGCCACATTGCTTCTACGGGCCCTTTCATTTGAAACCTGTTGATGAAGTCTCATTTAGGGCACCAGTTTGTTACCAAGGCCACTCCCTGAAGTATTCGTATTGCATTGTTAGTAGAGAATAGACACTGTGGTGCATCTCAGCTGTAAAAATAAGATGAAGCCAGTTTGTACGGGTTGAAGTCCATGTCATGGTAGTACAAAATGGCTTACCAATCGGGTATTCCGGGAACGTTATTCAAAATTATTTTACCTCACTTTAGAACGCCACAGACAAACAAAACCAAATGGTCCCAGTGGCAGCTGAAAATGCCACTTTCTTTGTTGAAGTAGGTCATTTCGTACCGTATGTAGCAGTCATCACGAGCAGAGACTTCCAGACACCCTTGAATATTTTGTGCCACCTCACCTTTCCTGAGAGTTCTCGAATAGCTCATCATGTTGAATCATCCTCGGTTCATAAGGAATGCTTCGCAGTTGTCATCTGAATAAGTATAATCTTTTAAACTGCAATTCTGGAAAAACCTCTTCGCAAAAAAGGTTATGTATATATATATATATATATATATATATATATATATATATATATATATATATATATATATATATATATATATATGTATATATATATATATATATATATATATATATATATATATATATTGATCTGCAGTAGTCCGGTATCTACAGAAGGCAAAGAAAGACTGACTAAACGCCGTCCAAGCAAGAGGCCGAAGTCCACGCGCGTTCCTCTCAACGTATTCTTCTTCTCTCCTTGATGATGACCCCGACTTGATGGTGATGTCTTGTATCAGATTCCCCCTCCCGTAAGAGCACCGTCTCGGTGCGGCTCAGCGTAAAACTGTAGGTAGGGGTTTAGACGGACGACATGGACGATGTCAGTCTTCGGAGGGTGCGATGAGTCAGCCGGAACGGCAGGGGTGATTTCATCGTTTACAGCAGTCACCTGGCGCAGGATACGGTAGGGGCCGTAATAACGGGCGAGCAGTTTCTCAGAATGCCCTACTATGCGCGCAGGACACCAGATAAGCACAAAGAAACCTGGCTCAAAGTGGCTGGGGCTGTGGGGTCGATCGTAACGGGACTTTTAAGAATTCTGGGATGACGTATGCCTGGTGCGCGCTATGCTGCATGCAAAGTCAGCCAGGGCAATGGCATCTTGGGCATAACCAGAAGGCGGCGTGTTGTGTTCGATTAAGGTATCCATGGGCAAGACCGGTTCTCGACCGAAAAGGAGGTAAAAACGCGAAAATCCGGCGCTATCATGACGGGACGAGTTGTATGCGAATGTAATGAAAAGTAAAGCAATCTCCCAGTCACGATGGTCATCCGAAACGTACATGGGAAGCATATTCGTTAGGGTTCTGTTGAGTCGCTCCGTAAGACCGTTGGTCTGCGGATGGTCGGAACTAGTGAATTTATGCGTGGTTGCGCAGGAGCGACTGATGTCGACTACTCCCGACAGGAAGTTTCGTCCGCGGTCAGTCAATAGCTGACGAGGAGCGCGATGATGAAGGATCACCTCGTAAAGGAGGAAATCTGCGACATCAGTAGCGCAGCTGGTTGGAAGGACCCGTGTTATTGCGTATCGGGTCGCGCAATCAGTGGCCACTGCAATCCAACGATATCCGGCCGCAAACTGGGGAAAGGGACCAAGCAGGTCTAAACCAACGCCGGAGAATGGTTCCACCGGTATATCCAGTGGCTAAAGAGGCACGGCGGGCGGCGTCGTTGGTGCTTTCCGATGTTGGCACTTGTCGCATGCACCGACGTAACGGCGATTAGAGCGGTAAAGCCCTGTCGAGAAGAAACGCCGTCGGACATGGTCGTATGTTCTTGAAACTCCTAAATGACCAGCTGTTGGATGGTCATGCAGAGTCTTAAGGACGTCCAAACGAAGGTGGTAAGGCACAACAGGGAGCAGCTCGGGACCTTCCAGGCGTGCATACTTACGATAGAGCACACCGTCCTTCAGTTGGAAAATTCGTACTGATGGGTCCGAAGGGGCGTTGCTGAGGCGTTCAATGATGTGTCGCAAAAATGCACCCCGGCGCTGCTCTTTACCAAGTTGGAAGAAAGACGAAATTGCCAGAAGAGATGGAAATGCGTCTGAACACGTAGGCTCAGGAGGTTCGACAGGGGAGCGTGACAGACAGTCGACGTAATGGTGCCGGCGGCCCGATCTGTAGACGACTGAATAAGAATACTCGTGGAGGCGGAGAGCCCATCACCCGAGGCGGCCGGTTGGACCTTTCAGTGATGCTAACCAACAGAGCGCGAGATGATCCGTCACAATAGAAAACGGTCGGCCATAGAGGTATGGACGAAATTTGCCCACAGCCCTGTACAAGAGCGAGACACTCCCGTTCTGTGATGGAATAATT
Source organism: Haemaphysalis longicornis (assembly GCF_048455015.1). Lineage (NCBI taxonomy): Eukaryota > Metazoa > Arthropoda > Arachnida > Ixodida > Ixodidae > Haemaphysalis > Haemaphysalis longicornis. The sequence continues at coordinate 117,865,432 of NW_027526407.1, read as the reverse complement.
TTTTTCTGCTGGAGACAGGAGGTGGCTGGCGTAGGCGATCACGCAATTCTTGCCGGATTGACGCTGAGCCAGGACGGCTCCAATGCCATGGCCGCTAGCGTAAGTTCTGATTTCCGTGGGTGCACACACATCAAAGTGGGCTAAAATGGGCGATGTGGTGAGGAGATGCACCAATGTGGTCAGGCTTTGGCCTGTTCAGGGCCCAACTAAAAAATGGTGACCTTTTTCAAAAGATCGGTTAGAGGACGGGCGATATCAGCAAAGCCTCTTATAAAACGGCGTATTTATGAGCAGAGGCCCACAAAACTGCGGACGTCTTTCGATTAGCGGGGCACAGGGAAGTTTTTAACTGCTTTGATCCTATGGGGATCGGGCTGTACTTCTTGAGCGTCGACAAGGTGGCCCAAAATAGTTAGTTCACGCCTCGCGACGCGGCACTTCGCGGAGTTGAGGTTCAGGTTGGCCTGACGAAAAAGAGCAAGGATTTCACGCAGGTGCTGGAGATGAGTCCCGAAGGCAAGTGGACCATTTAAATCCGCGCAGAAGAGAGTCCATGATGCGCTCAAAGGTGGCGGGCGCGTTGCACAAACCGAACGGCATAACCTTGAACTGATTAGGCCATCGAGAGTGACGAAAAGGTCTTTTTTCGGTCCAGCTCATCAACTGCAATCTGACAATGACCTGAGCGAAGGGGTATGGAGGAGAAGTATTTCGCTCCATGAAGGCAATCTAGGATCTACGGCATCGTCGATTCTGGGTAAAGGGTAGACATCTTTCTTGGTAAGCCGGTTTAAGTGGCAGTAGTCCACACAGAAGCGCCAGGTGCCGTCTTTCTTTTTTACCAACATGACGGGTGAAGCCCATGGACTACAGGATGGTTCAATGATGTCCTTTGCGAGCATTTTTTCAACCTCCTGCTGAATTACTGCTCGTTCGGAAAGAGAAACACGGTACGGTCGGCGAGGGATAGGCCTGGCATCTCCTGTATCGATGCGGTGCATCACAGTTGTGCTTTGCCCCAAAGGTCGGTTACCCAAATCGAAAACGTCTTCAAATGATGACAAAAGGCAGCGCAGTTTGCATGATTGAGCTTGAGATAGGTCCGGGATTAGCAGGGGTGCAAGTTTATCTGGCGAGGTAGGTTGATGGTTGGATCCACGTTGTTGCATTGGGTCACGGTTTAAAGCATATGCCAAAATTTCAGCTGCCGCTAAATGGGTGAGCGTGGCGACGGTTATACCTTCTGGAAGTACTTGAGTATGGAGCGAAAAGTTGAGGAGAGGCAAGCAAACGCGGATCTGTTTGATGGTGACCACAGTGTGGGGCAGTGCAACATTTCGCGTAAATAGAACGTCGACGATGGGAGTAGCAAGGTAGTCACCGTCAGGATTGGCGGTAGACGTAGTAAGGGGGACATAAGTGGCGGCTTGACTTGGTAAGCGAATGTTTTTGGCGAGCCCAGGCGCGGCGGTGAGGAATCGGCAGTAGGCGGCAACTCAAGACGAAGAAGGCCCGTGGAGCAATCGATGAGTACTGCATGCTCTGTTAAGAAAACACAGCCAAGGATCACGTCTTGAGGACATTTGTCCAAATCAAAGAAAAACAATATATATATATATTTATATGTATATATACGGATATATATATATATATATATATATATATATATATATATATATATATATATATATATATATATATATATATATATATATATATATATATATATACAAGAAAAGAGAAACTTCGAACAAGGTAAAAGCACGATTGTTGCCAACATTTCAGCAAAGAGACTTGCTTTCGTCAGGGTGCCCTGGCGACGGCAAGTCTCTTTGCTGAAACGTTGGCAACAATCGTGCTTTTACCTTGTTCGAAGTTTTTCTTTTCTTGTGTTCTCTGCCATCTTCAACATTCTACTGCTCCCTGATATATATATATATATATATATATATATATATATATATATATATATATATATATATATATATATATATATATATATATATATATATATATATATATATATATATAGTAAAAAATGGGTATAGCTTCTAACAAAACTGTTTATTGGTCGACGTTTCGATCGGATGCCGATCTTTCTCAAGACCAATATATATATATATATATATATATATATATATATATATATATATATATATATATGTGTGTGTGTGTGTGTTTATATATATACACATAGATAGATAGATAGATAGATAGATAGATAGATATATGTGTATGTATGTATGTATATGTTCCCAAAAACGTTGACACACGATTAAATATATAAAACGAGGTTAACGAACGTTTACACTTGTACTCCCGTCAGAAACGTCACTGTGCACACCAACATCAACAATAGATTTAAAAAATGGCATTGTCGATCTCTCCTACAATCAGCAATGTGAAATCTTATCAGAAAAGTTGATCGAGTATAACATTTCGAAGAAAAATGGTCAAGATCTGTGCATACGTTTTGTGTGTAGGTGTTTACATGGAATGTGCCTGAGTGTTTTTCGCAGAGCCAAAAAACTTCGAAAATGCATTCGTGCGGATTTAATATACAACTAAATTAGTCAGGGTATTATTTTAAAGTAGCTGATTTATTCAGAGCATGTAAGTGTTCAGGAAGACTGGCCTTACAGAAATTGGTTAAAAGAGGAACTTTCATTTTGGTGAAATTGAAACTCACTAAAGTACATATGCCCCCTCCGCCATTCGCACCCCCTGTTTATTCAAGCTGGGCCACCGCACAGAAGATATCAGGATCTTCAAAACAAGTATACTGGCTATAGCAAAGGATTATGATTCCTACAGTAAAAGAGGCACAGCAAATATAGGATTGACGAGTTGTGAGCCGTGTTTAATAAATAAATTGTGCTGTTAACTGAGGTTCATAAATCAGCAGTGCTCAGGTAAAGGCTGGACTAAGACTACGACAAGACTATGGGGCAATGGCTATGCAGCATTAAATTCTCAGCCCAAAATGCAATCCAGTCGGCTGTACGCAATATAGTAAGCGTCCGCCGCGCAACTGTGCTTTTTAACGATGCTTGAAGTACAACTAGGACATCCAACCTATTAGCAATGACATATTGCACATCACCTCGATGAGCTGTGAAAAAAAAAATAAAAATAAAATCTAGCTATATATGTCACCCAAATGATTGCTCAAAAAAGATCTACGACATGCCAAAACAGGCAGAGATTTAGCGAGTAATCGTTCTGCATGGCGGCTATAAGGCCGCTGAAGCCACGTCTAGCATTCTGCAGCTGTCCCAATTAGGCGTTTTTTTCTACCATCGCTCAGAGTTTAATGTGCTCACTAATATTTTTGATGCTTTCACTTTTGCGAACGATTTGCGCAGAAACAGACGCTAAATGTTCTGTCGCCGATAGTCAACAACACATTGAATTCATAATTCATGCTTTAATTGTAGGACATCAATATGCAATAGGTATTTACTACATATAACCCCTTTTTAACATATAATTGGCCTTCTCTTGGGCGACGAGATACTAAAATGCCTAAGAACGCTTACACGCCTATATTCCTACCGTACCCATAATGGACTAATGCGAGGTGATAGAAACCGAACTGTCAATGTGAGCAAATGTACTGAATTCTAATTGGGCATGTCCTTCCGTACAGAGGTATTCAGAGCCCTGCACACGTTTCACAACTGTGTCCCAAATTCGGGTCAATATATCCGCCACTTGCTAACATACCGTTACGAGGCAAGAGTCACCGCCTGCTCCCGGTCACTATAACACTTGATGTAGCTGAGGTCGTCAGGAAAATTCACCGCAAAAACAACGAGCGGTACATATGAATGTGGCAGAGTACGGGATGGACGACGTGAATACGACTGAAGCCAGACTTTTCCAAGAAACCTTTGAGAGCATTCGTCATTTCACCAGCTAGTTTAATGAAAAAGACCTGGGCGTAGCCTTATTTCAAGTGCTCTAACGGAGTATAAGCACGATACTTTAGGATTTTGAGTGTTCAGTTCGAAATCCTGTGTGTAAGGCATCTGATAATCAAAACGTGGCGGAAATTCCTGAATGAAGCCCTACTTGACCCCGAATACGCTCAGTACCGAAGACAAAGACAACCGAGATCTCTTGCTTAACAAAGAATAGGGTAACACCTAAATACGCTGAGTGCTCATGTTTTGACCTGGGTTCCACATCCATTTCTAATACACGGAATACTATGCGTGAAAACGTCCCGTCCCTTCTCTCCGATATACTACGCACCAGACAGTTTTACGTTTGATATTTCCTTCGTGGGTAAAATGACATACATTAAACCCCACACTCTGGGCCTTTTTTTCTGTTAGACAGTGTTTTAGACCCTTCTTTCAAACTCAAATTTATTTATATTTGAACGAAAACCATTTATGTGCGAGTATTCGCTTACAAACAGCTAAATCCACAAAATCATACGAGAACCTCGCGAAAAATGTTTTACCTCCTCTAACCTAAAAATACGCCGGTCATCTCACATTTTTATTTTTGTGCGGAGTACCAGAACTCTATGACTGAAACGCTCAAAGAGCTTTCTTTTTCTGCCAACAAATGGGTTGTGCCAACAAATGTAATGGGAGTATACAGTCTGCAACTGCGGTGGCTACGACGGTAGTAATTTATGCCAACAGTGAGGGCTGGCAGACCTGCGGCGTGGCTTCTCGCTCATGCTCTGCTTGCAAAAGTGATGAATTACCGAAACGAATTTTTTCTTGTATTTGACAGGTATATTCTTTTAATTATTTAGTGGAATATTTAGGGCTAAAAGTTCTGAATAAATAGGCAAAGTTCACAAATATTTATAATTCGCTGCAGTGTGCTATTTCCAAGATGTGGAGCGTTTATTTTTATACCAACTGTATTAAAAAAAACGAAACGTATGCGTCTTCAGATATTGCTCGTTTGTACTGCTGTAAGAAGATTGCACTCCCGGATGCAAAAGAAAGCAGGTATATTCATTGGCTCCTCATATTGTAAACCAGGGCTAGCTTGATGCAGGGACGGTGGTAACAGTGTCCTCCCCTCGCCACCCCCATAGAAAACAAGCGCCGTAAAAAAACACGAAGTGAGGTATGGACAGGACAGGCAATAGTCCCGTGCACGCCTCGTTCTGTGTTTTTTACAGTGCTTCTGTTGTGTGTTACTATGAACCAACACGCCGAAACCTTTTCCCTTCTGAAGTGTACCCTCAAAATGCAAACACGAAGACACATCCTGTCAAACTTCTCTGTGATATCTTTCCACAATGTAAATGGTTAATAAAGATGGTTCTACATTAATATTGATTCCATATTTCAGTTCCTTCGAAGCGATATTTCACGCGGCATTGTTTTGCTGTGGCCCTCGTACCAATATCTAGGTACTTCGTTAGTTTTTGAAAAGAACTTCAAGGACAGTGAAATTCGGTTTCCGCTTTTCGCGGAAACCGAACTGCCACTGGCATTTCGTTTTTGTTCGAGTAAAAGGTTCTGGCGAGCAATAACCATGCGCGTTCTAGGAAACAGTTGCGACTAGAGTTGTTTGTCGCTATGAACATAAACCAACACAACAAAAAATGCAAAATAAAGAACAATATTGCTGCCATCGGCCACAACCTTTAATATTAATTGATGTGTTGTAGACATTTTGCTCATTTTTGAACTGGAGGTATTATATAAAATAAAAAAATCATGTGTTACTTGCATGTAGCTCCCACAGCTCATAATATTTATAGATAAACTTTTGCGACGAATCATCTGACCTCTGCATCGCCTAGTACGTATTAATGCGACCCGACGTTATCGTCATGTTTTCTTCCCGAGCAGTATGAGTCCCAATATGTGGATTTGGGGCATTGTATACAGTATGCTGGTCTGACGAAAGTACGATTAGAAGCAAATCGCAGGTCACCCTTGACCTTAGAGCAGTAAGTTCAATTTTGCGAAGCTTGCACTTTATCCATAAGACGCTCTTGCTGGTTGTGAAATTTCAACTTCTGGATAAGGTACAAAATTTGCGTTGTATAAACAGTATGTGGTGATTGCAAATCAGATATAATGATTGAAACAGTTTTTCGACAGGTGAACACCGGGCAAAGAGAAGTCTACCAGTAACTCCAAGCAACAATGCGGTTTTGGTTATGCGCGAAGTTGCTGAATTATTTCCCCGTTACAATGTTTCGGAAAATATTGACAGCTTCCCTAAAGCAGTGTAAAAACTTCAAATCAGTCTTAAGAGCCTCAGATATACCCACTTATAGCGTGTGTTTTTTCCTCGAATAAAGATCCAGTCATGGAAATGTTTAGGATACAACTAAAATCACTGTTTTTATTCATATTAGAATAGTACTGTTATGATTACTGGAGAATTGTACCGTATGTTGCCTCGAAAATTGTGAATCATGCATTGTGCACAAGTTGAGCCGAACGACATATATGCAGTTTCAGTGCTGTTGTTTTACATTATCATTTTGCTTATTAAGCAGATAATGTTTGCTTATTAAGCAGAACCCGTTACAATGTTTTGGAAAATATTAACAGGTTCTCTAAAGCAGTGTAAAAACTTCAAATCAGTCTTAAGAGCCTCAGATACACCCACTTATAGCGTGGGTTTTTTCTTCGAATAAATATCCCGTCATGAAAATGTTAGGGAAACAACTAAAATCATTGTTTTCATTCATATTAGAATAGTGCTGTTATGATTACTGGAGAATCGTACCATATGTTGCCTCGAAAATTGTGAATCATGCACTGTACACAAGTTGGGCCTAACAACATATATGCAGTTTTAGTGCTGTTGTGTTTTACATTAACATTTTGCTTATTAAGCAGCAGATAAAGAGAGCATTGTTTATGAAATACTTCAAACTGATTCTCTTCGGTAATATAAAAACAGGGATACATGTATATTGTATGCTAAATGCGTTTATATGAATTCGGTGCTCTGCATATATGTTACGAGTAAAAGAAAAACTCTGTTTATTTGACACGGCAAACTTGTGCCCACAAGCAGTAAGCTCTGGATAGCCTCAACCGTTCCACGGTCTTCTTCCTATTCCTGTTGGTTGGAATCGCACTCTTGTCCTCTTCCTTGCTTTCGAGCCCCGCCTAACGGCCTAACGGGAAGGTACATCACTATGGATATGGCGGGAAGTTAAAACTGTACCAGACGAGCTACTGCAATGCCACAAGTTCGCCTTGTGTATGTGAATCAGCCGTTGTCGTGCCTAGTGTAGTCAGATGTGTTACGTCGGCACCCTCTTCGATTAATGGAATGGCGGTATCTTTCGCGACATGTCGGCGCTCGTTGGAGATTTTGGTAAGCGAGACGGTCGCGCACCCGTTTTCCAGCTTTACACAACTCTCGTGATGCAGATACCTTTGTCTAGAAGTAACCGCATGTTGCCTTCGGCTATCCCATCATAGTCCTGAAATATATCGTTCATGACGAAGACGAATGCAGTTGTGCGGGCGGGAAGAGTAATACCGTCGTCGTCACTGGGGCGCAAAGCCCCGTGTCGCGTCGGTGTTCAATGTTTTTTTTTTCCATGGCTCGCTTCGTGGAAAATCTGGTGGTCGATTTGTGTAAGTCTGGGTTTCCGTGGTGGCGTAGGCGCAGGGGTGGCGACGGTCGGCTGCGAGCAGTGGTGGTACTGCTGAACAGCAGCTGCGTATGAGAGTCTCCATCCTCCCGGTATGGCTCCTGTGTTGGCTCAGGAATAAACACCGCTTGCCGGACTTCTTCGCCTTTCATTTCGGCAATAGACACTGTCGGTGCTAAATACCGCGGCTTTCGGAATGCCTGAAGATCCTCTCCCAGATTTTTCTCATCAGTTCGCGCAAATCGAGGAAGTTCTCCAAGCCTGTGATGCAGCTTGCGTTGGATGCCGTGCTTCTGTTTGGCAGAAACGCTTCACTCTACGCTGAAGCGCGCCTTTTTTGTTGTTGCCTCACTCGCGAATTCAGCAACCGATCTTGGGGGCCTCCGCATCAGACCGGCGAAGATGTCCTGCTTGACGCTGTGCATGAGGTGCCCGTTACATATTGCCGTCCATCATGCCGAGATCTGCGCGCCTGCGATGACGGATCATATCGTCGGCATACATGGTGACACTGTCGCTCTGGCGTTATTTTCTGGCTTGAAGGGCAGCCTCAGCCTTTTCTTTGTGGTCGCTGCTCGTGAAAGTGGCTAGTAAGCGCTGACGAATCTCTTCCCACGCCGAAAGCGTGGATTGGTGCTTTACAAACCCCGTTCGCGCCTTCGTCAAGAGAGTAGCACACCTGTCGCCGCTTATGATTATTGTCCCAGCCGTTCAACGTGGCGACCCCTTCGAACTGGTCCAACCAGCCTTCGTAAGTCTCGCCGTAGAAGACTTTTAATGTACGCGGCTGTTGCGCCACGTATTGGAGAGGGGCGTAAGAAATGTTCGCGTTCACAGTGCCGGTGTTGCCTAAAGTCATCTTGGTGACCCGATAAGCCGGAGGCCACACTCCGCCGGTAGTCCGAGTAGGCGACGGCTGGTCCACTCGTGAACGGGCGACACTTCGACGGAAACCGGCCTCGATATATATATATATATATATATATATATATATATATATATATATATATATATATATATATATATATATATATATATATATATCTATATATATATACAGGAACAAAGTTTTCCTGGACGCCAGTAGAATATACACAAAAATTGTTTGGACCACGGTAAAAAAGAGAAAAGATTTAATAACGTGTCGGCCGATCTGACGAAGGCCAGTCCCTCGGCCGAAACGTTATTAAATCTGTTCTCTTTTTTTACCGTGGTCGAAACAATTTTTGTGTGTATATATATATATATATATATATATATATATATATATATATATATATATACACATATATATACATTATAAAGAATTGGTGTAGCTTCTGACAAATCTGTCCACTTCTGGACGTTTTGGTAGGATGCCGACCTTTAATTGTCGTCATCCGACTGAAACGTTGACAAAAAAACAGTGTTTTTAAAAGCTATACCGAGTTTTACTATTTTTTACGACAATCTAAGACAGCCGTTCTTTTATATATATATATATATATATATATATATATATATATATATATATATATATATATATATATATATATATATCGAAAGGCGTGGGTTCTGTCCCCACTCTGGGCGCGTTTTTCTTTCTTTCTCACGTAATAATAACAATAAGAAAAATAATGTAGCGTCACTAACCGTAAAAAAAGTCTAACCGTTCCCCTTCGCCTTCTTTGGCGTTGTAGACTGCCGGCATTTCTTTCTGTGTATATATATATATACATATAGGGTTTAGAAATGAGGGGCTCGTTAGAAAATACAGAAAGAAATGCCGGCAGTCTACAACACCAAAGAATGCATAGGGGAATAGTTGGACTATTTGTTACCGTTACATTATTATTATTATTATTATTATTAATTACATGATAAAGAAAGAAAGAAAAACACGCGCCCAGAGTGGGGACCGAACCCACGCCTTTCGATTAGATCTCGAATGCCTTACCAACTCGGCTATCTGGGCGACTGTGTTCTCCTTCGCTTTCTGGGTTATTTATATTTACTACAACTGTATCTGACGCTTGAGGGTGGTAGCCAGCGCCACTCAGACTACACGGGGAGAAGGGGACCTTCTTTTCAACCCCCGGGGCGTGACGCGAACGTCTACAGCCTGTCATAAGCGGGCAACTGGCGGGAAACCCTCTTATGCTACCTTGGCATCAAGGCTGCCAGAACCGAAGCCCTCGCTAACCTTTCGCACGATAATAGGGTTTAGAAATGAGGGGCTCGTTAGAAAATACAGAAAGAAATGCCGGCAGTCTACAACACCAAAGAATGCATAGGGGAATAGTTGGACTATTTGTTACCGTTACATTATTCTTATTATTATTTTTATTAATTACATGATAAAGAAAGAAAGAAAAACACGCGCCCAGAGTGGGGACCGAACCCACGCCTTTCGATTAGATCTCGAATGCCTTACCAACTCGGCTATCTGGGCGACTGTGTTCTCCTTCGCTTTCTGGGTTATTTATATTTACTACAACTGTATCTGACGCTTGAGGGTGGTAGCCAGCGCCACTCAGACTACACGGGGAGAAGGGGACCTTCTTTTCAACCCCCGGGGCGTGACGCGAACGTCTACAGCCTGTCATAAGCGGGCAACTGGCGGGAAACCCTCTTATGCTACCTTGGCATCAAGGCTGCCAGAACCGAAGCCCTCGCTAACCTTTCGCACGATAATAGGGTTTAGAAATGAGGGGCTCGTTAGAAAATACAGAAAGAAATGCCGGCAGTCTACAACACCAAACCAGTCTACAACACCCCTACAACACCCCTACAACACCCCTACAACACCAGTCTACAACACCCCTTCTCCCCGTGTAGTCTGAGTGGCGCTGGCTACCACCCTCAAGCGTCAGATACAGTTGTAGTAAATATAAATAACCCAGAAAGCGAAGGAGAACACAGTCGCCCAGATAGCCGAGTTGGTAAGGCATTCGAGATCTAATCGAAAGGCGTGGGTTCGGTCCCCACTCTGGGCGCGTGTTTTTCTCTCTTTCTTTATCATGTAATTAATAAAAATAATAATAATAATAGTGTAACGGTAACAAATAGTCCAACTATTCCCCTATGCATTCTTTGGTGTTGTAGACTGCCGGCATTTCTTTCTGTATATATATATATATATATATATATATATATATATATATATATAGCTTAAGAGGGTTAAACGCTGGTCGACCACTCTAGACATGTCGTAGACACTCGAGTCACGGCCCGGCGGTTGCAAAGAAGGTCCCCTTCACCCCGACTATTCCGGGTGGCGCTGGCTACCAGCCCAAAGTGCAGGAAACAAAAAAATACCTGAACATAAATACCCATGAAGTGGTGGGGACAGCGCCTCCGGTAGCAAAGTGGTTATCACACCAGACCGGTATTCTTGAGGTCGTGGGTTCGGATCCCACGGGGCGGGCATTTTTCTCCACTTTCTTACTGACTCAAAAAATTCTTCATCTGTTTCTATGACCTACCGCATAGCCCCTTTTGGTTGTCGGGGTTTTCTTGACTGTCAACCCTTATTCTGTATTAATTCACCGAGTCCCTTATTTTCCATTTCTGATTCGCTACATGTATAGCGAGGGCCTCTGTTCTGGCAGTCTTGGTGCCCAAGGTAGCCTAAGAGGGTTCAACACTGGTCGACCACGCTCGACATGCCGTAGAAACTCGAGTCACGGCACGGAGGAAAAGAGAAAAGGTTCCTTTCTCCCCGAGTAGTCTGAGTGGCTCTGGTTACCACCCCAAGTGCAGGAAACAAGAAATACCCTAACATAAATACTCGACAAGGTGGTGGGGAAACAGCCCCACAAGTAGCGTACTGGTTGTCGCACCAGACCGTTATTCTGAGGTCGTGGGTTGGGATCCCACTCGGTGGGCATTTTTTCACCACTTTCTTTCTTACTCAAAAAATTCTTCACCTGTTTCTAAGACCCACCACAAACTCCCATTTGCTTTCTGAGGTTTTCTTGACTGCCAATCCTTTATTTCTGTCCTATTTCACCGAGCCCTTCATTTCCCATTTCTGATTCGCTATATGCTTAGCGAGGGCCTCTCTTTCGCAGTCTTGGTGCCAAAGGTAGCTGAACAGGGTTCAACGCTGGTCGACCACTCTCTACATGTACACACTGGAGTCGCGGCCAGGGGGTTTAGAAGGAAGTCCCCTTCACACCAAGTCCGAGTGGCTCTGGCTACCACCCTTAAGTGCAGGAAACAAAAAATACCTGAACATAAATACCCATGAAAGTGGTGGCCAAGCAAGCTCTGTCCAGCGCACCACTTGTTCGGCTCGCGCGCCAAGTGGTGATTTTGCCGTGTCGCGTCGGGCGTGTATCATGGCGAACGTCCAAACGGGGATTTTGCCCCACATGAACGACTTGACAATTACTTCAATCGTTCCATAATCAACGCCACAATTTAGATCAGGACCACGCAAATATATACCACTTTTTCGTTGGTATATTGGAATCTGATGGCGGCAATGTATACCACGACAACTTTACCTAGCGAGTCGAGTAGAGGTGTTGCCAAACGCAGTAAGTGATAAAAATGGGATTTAAAGGACTTAGTTAGGACACGTTGGCCTACAGGCAGAAGAGATCTGGGATTGGGATTTCTAGTTATCAAAAGCATAGCTTGTAACATTAGAAGAATGCTATAGCAAATAGAGAAGGGTATTTGTTCTTGCAATTAGGCTTCCTAAGCGGCCCAAAGTCAAGGTAGTAAAGGCTACACGCCTACATCCAGCCTTGACGACCAGCAAGTTGAACGCTTCTATGAAGAGGTGGACTCCGCAATGGCTGAAGTAAAGACACATTATGCCGAAGTTAAGGAATATTTCAATAGTAAAGTAGGCAAGAAGCACAGTGGAGACAAAGGAGTTGGGAACTAGGGTCTAGGCTGCAGGAAAAAGATAGGGCACTTATTGGTACAGTTAGCAAAACGCAATAACGTGCACATAGTGCATGCCTTCTTCCACAAGGGGGAGAACCAGAAGTAACGTTGAGGCACCGTAATAGGGAGGATAAAAATAAAAAAGGTTTCATTTTATTCGATGACCTTGGCGTCGTGGAAGTTGTCGATATGCTTGGTAGTGTGAGGCGTAGTGACCACAGGATGGTAAGATCTCTAATTAGGCTACATTTGAGGAGGAACAGTAACAAGCTAGCATGAAAGATGCAGATCAATTACCTCACAGTAAGACGGCAAGTTGCACAATTTGTTATCCCGCTACAGAACCGACATTCTGGTCTAACCGCGGAAGCAGTGTTTAAGACTCAGGAAGAGAGCAAATATCTTATACGAATCATCACAGAGCAGGCAATGGAAGTCTTTATGCTCGATTGGCAGCATACTAGCAAACTTCGCCAGGAGGCGAAAGATTTCATTGTAAAACCGCACGGCACGACAGACTCCACCCCCGCAGACAGAAAGAAAAAGCGGAGCTTTGAAAGTTATTCAATAAGGGTAAGAAAGCTGACATTCCGAAGTGTACACTAATGAAGATTGAGGGCGCTGTAAAAACCGGGGACAGCCTGAAAGTAGTGTAGGCGTGTAGGCATAGGGAAAAATTAGATGCATGCACCTAAAGACAGGCAAAGCAATGCCAACAAATGTGATAATGTAGTTATATCGCCGAGGTCTTCTATAGAGACCTGTTCAGTAGCCGAGACATCCAGGATATTACCCAAGGAGGAAGTAGCTGAGAGCAGGTGATAATGTAGTTATATAGCCGAGGTCTTCTATAGAGACCTGTTCAGTAGCCGAGACATCCAGGATATTACCCAAGGAAGAAGTAGCTGAGAGCAGGTAGAAATACCACCAATAAACACAGAACAAATAAAGATGCGTTTCAAAGAAATGCAGGCAGGCAAAACACCTGGTGAGGATTGCATAGCAGCAGACCTCTTGAACGTTGGCGGACACATTGTACTAGAAATATGGGGAAAACTGTATACACAATGCCTAATGATCGCCAGGGTACTGGAATCAAGGAATAATGCGAACATCATCATTATCCATAAGAAACGTGGTATTAGGAATTTAAAAGTTAGGGCCGATCAGCTTACTGACCCTGTTAAGGGGATCCATGGGCATTAGCAGAGAGCATTACCGTCACTATTCCTACGCACCCCATCGGGCCTAATATTTGCGAGCTCCAAATCCTACAGGCTAGAGCGACCGGCTGGATTGGTCTTTGCCTACTGCACTAGAGTGTAAAGACGTGGCGGTAATAAACTGAACGGAAGACGAGAAAGAGAGAAACACGGGCGCTGTAGAGAGGATGGTAGCCCGATGTAACGTCGCTTCGTACTCTGCGCTCCGAAGAAACGTACTTTCATTTGCTGCAGCTCTTGCGTAGACCCACTTGTCCTGAGAGCCTCTAACTGCGAAGCCAGACACCAGCAGTCATCTCTGTTCCCGCGATACCTTGTGACAGGATAATCATGATGCCGCATCCACCATCGCCGTCGTCTTGTCAGGGGCAATTCGCCAGCGTGACAGTGGAAAGTTAACGGCACCGCCAGCCGCGACGTCGAATGCGGGCTTGCCTCTTATCAGATGGTAAAGGCGCAGCTTATGTGGGGGGGGGGGGTGGTATGGAGATAAATGAGGTAAATTTACACTCCCCAAAGTCACTGAGCTTTGGTTTAAACAATGGCTGCGGCTTAGCTCCGCTAACCTTCGATATGCAAACCAAAGGCTTCGCTTAGTCTGGTTGAGTCTTGGGTTCGCTTGGTTAACCTTTGCGTTAGCTGTATATCCGACATCTCAAAGCTGTTAGGTTACGCGCAACGCTCATAGAAGGAGGTCTGTGAATGCGGCGTTCTCCGGGAGGAACACGGCTTTCATTCATGGCGAGCGCACCATTTCTCTTCGCCGGGCTCGAGACGAGTCACGTTGCCCGAAACGACCCAGCACCGCATCCATGGCCGGAACGGTTGGGTGGTTGGCGGGGGTGGTTGGCATCAGATAGCAAACAAACATTGCTCTAAAGTTCAGAAAAGTACGCACACCCTCGGCGTGACTCTATCTACCCCACTGTATAATTTCACCCAATAGGGATTAAAAAGTCACTATGAGCGACTCCAGGAACTGCGGGTTGGGAGACTCTTACACTTTGAACACTTACATCCCAATTCCTCGTCTATGAAGCCTCAACTGAATATCTTAAGGTTAGCGCGATACTGGAAAACGACCGGACACCCTCGCTGGGAGACTAAAGCCAGCTAAAGAGCTTCGGATAATCTACGCCCTGAACCCCAAGAGGGGTATCTGAACGTGGCAGAATACTGATTGAACAACATCGATGCGACTGCAGCCACAGGATTCCGAAAAGAACTCAGCTTGAAGACTCGTCTATTCACCTTCCAACACATGGTAAAATAGGCATTTTTTGTTGGCTAGACCCCAGCCTGAGCACGACCATATTTGAGTTCAAGACTACAGTTCACTGTACAGTAATCCCTCGTTATAACGAAGTCAACGGGACGGCAAACAGTTTTGTTTAAAACGGTATTTCGATATAGGCGAGCACACACAAAAAAAGCTAAAGAAGTTGACCTTTTATTGCAACACAACTGACGGAATCAAAGAACAATGTATTTAGTTCAGCAAAACTTTATTCAGGTGCAAAATAGCAGCTAGCTTTGGCTGTTTCAAGTTTTTGCTGGGTGGGAAACCCTGCTCCAATTTGACCAAGCATTGCATGAGGCTGTGATTGCCACCCATAACAATGGCAGTAGATGTGCCCAACTGACAGGGGGGCGTGCTGGCATCATAAAAGACTACGCGAGTTTTACGCTGGAAAGCGCCGCAAACGCCGTGCCTCGAGTCTGAGGTTGCGTTTGTTGCCCTCAAAAAATGATTAACTACTCATTTTCGGTGCACAGTGCAGTCATAAGAACTCACTGGTTTTGCACTGTGGGCTTTTTATGATCTCTGGGAAATTTTTTCCGAGGTCTGCAGCTGTGAAGTTTGCAAAACAAGAGTGTTTCGGCTACTTGTTGTGGACGACACTGCTAATTTTACGGGTGTCGGCGTTCGCGCAGCGTCACGTCACGCTATTTACCAATGTTTAATAACAACATTCAATGACCGTGCCACGCATTTTGGCCGTTTGTCTGGAGTCGGGTGGCCCGAATCAAACATGACCGGCTCGAAAAAATCGCCGGGGAAAGACCACCTTGCGTTGACACGCCATGTTGGGAGCATGACTCGCCGCTGGGTCGCCACAGCTCGGCTATGCCTCCGCTCACCATTTCGCTCTAAGCGGGTGAAATTCTTCATGCATTCGAGTAATGCGGCCTAAAATGCATGCGTTTGGGTTGGGACCACAGTACATTTCGAATAAAGTGATATTTCGGGTAAAGCGATTTCGTTATAACGAGCGATTACTATTCTGAAGTACGCATTTAGGAGCCAGCACTCAAATCCTTACAACGAAGCTTTACGCGACCAGCAAGACATTTAGTGCCTCTTACCACAATCCCGAGCTTTTCGACCATAAAAAGAAGGCGAAACACTAACATATTCGAAGACTCCTGTTCCGACCCCGATCCAGCCTACATACCTAACGTGCAATACGATATGACCGAGAGCATATCGTTTTTCCTTACCGTGTTCCTATGCACTATTCCCTCTCCCCATGTTACGTACTCTGTCGCTAGAAGGGTGGCCATAATGCTAAAGACAACCCGCGAATTCATTATTAGCAGGCACCCTTTGAAATCCTGCCATTCTAAGCCATTCTGCAACATACTCAAAAGTGCTTTTCGTAGTATCTAGGATTCCACATTATGACCACGTTCGCAAACTCGAGTACCCGAGAAGGTTTATCACTATGATTGCGAAATTTGTAATGCTATGAAAAAACTTCAAATGACTTTCGGCCATGGCCTTGGGCCGCATTTTTAAAGCTTGCAACGAGTCAAGATGATTATGTCGAGTTAGCTGTCCTAAAACAACGGGCTTACAGAACCCAATCACTGCACTATTTCTCACAAGATCTCTTGGTGCATACGTGATCACGAAAGCTCGGACAAACTCTAAGTTCAGTTCGCTTTACCTATGACTAAGCACATAAAATTTGTTGAGAATACTTCCAATTCCTTGTTTGTGTGGACTCCACCATCCCGCATTCTCGATAAATGCTTCTTCACAAATGCATTGTCGCCATCTGCATTGTTTTCCGAAGCTTTCGCTCCCCGCATCAAACACAGACATCAGGTTCCTCACATGCGCAAGAAAGCTAGTGAAGATTACTCTGAATCGCGCTAGGAGCGTCGTTATTAGCTTCTTCACTTGCTACGTGAACATGGTATTTTGCTCTGGACGCTAATACTGAAGCTTTTAATGCATTTTGTTGGTACTCGACAAACTCGGTAGGGTACCGAATCGCTAACAAAATGTAGCAAGAGCACCTGGGGGACTTCCATACTCTTCCTTTGTGGTACAGAAATGACCACCATATCCGTTACAATATCCACCATAGCCCCAACTTGCTTTCAATTCGAACAGAAACAATTCTAACAGCGTCGGGCACATTACTTCTACATGAGCCTAAGTTTTTTGGCGGTAGGTTTTTTTTTGTTACCGTAAGTGGTAGCCGGCACCATCCTTATGTTGTGGCTCTTGATTAAGTATTTGCACATTCTTCCATTTACAGAGAGTTCTTGTTCGGCAGATCAGAACTAACAATTCTGGTTCGTCATTGGTTTTACAGAGCCGCCCATGGCAAAGTATGTTGCATCAACCGCGTTTCGATGAA
This sequence comes from Haemaphysalis longicornis, assembly GCF_048455015.1. Taxonomy (NCBI): domain Eukaryota; kingdom Metazoa; phylum Arthropoda; class Arachnida; order Ixodida; family Ixodidae; genus Haemaphysalis; species Haemaphysalis longicornis. The sequence continues at coordinate 117,848,069 of NW_027526407.1, read as the reverse complement.
AGCTGCCCCTGAAAAATCAAGTTCATCTATATATATATATATATATATATATATATATATATATATATATATATATATTGATAGATATATACATATCGGCGTGGACTTGATTTCAGGGGCAGCTTTCATCGAAACGGCGACTAGCGAAGCCGCAAATGGGCGCATAAGGGACGGACTAGGTTTTTTGTACTATGTTTAGGGATGTTATATTTTTATTTTGTTAAAGAAGGAAAGCGAATGAAAGCACGGGTGCAAAACACGCGCCTTACAATTGGGCTATGTGGGTGACAAAGTTCGCGGTGTTTTTCTTGGGTTTGTATATATAACACTATTACGGACGGTAAAGTGTAGTAGCCAGTGCCACTCTGACTACACGGGGTTAAACTTGTGTTGTTTTAGCTGGGATTGTTTTGCTCATATTCACCAATATTACCGTCTTTCTTTTTGTTGCCTGATAATATTTACGCTATTGCTAATTTCGAGGAACAGTCGCCAGAGAAAAGCCGCGGAGCATTTGTACCCCTAATGACACGTGAAATATGTATTCCTGTCTTCGTATCATTTTCAGTTTGTGTGTGACCTTATCCTAGGAGCTTTTTTATTTTATACTGGATAGTCAAATATAGTAACGTGAAACGACGCGAAACACAGAAGAAACAACCGATAGAGCGCGCCAGTTTTTTTTTGTGCAGTCTATGTTTTTCATTTTATTCTCTGCTTTAACGTCATGTGGTTGCTATAATGTAATGCACCTAAATTAGGTTTAAATTGGCGGGAAGACCGCAGCGTCCAGGCGAATAAAATCATGTTATTTTTCAGGCAACACCCAGATGTGGTATCCAAGTATTTAAAACAAGCAAATGTCAGCATGTCTCTGCGCCTGGGAGGACAACAACGCAAACGTATTTATTCAAATAAGAGCGTCAGACGGCAAGCACATGCACAAACATTTTGCTCCGCAATTTGTTGTTGAAATTCTTTTACGAAAATTTTCGGAAATGTTCATTCCTATATACACTCGTAGAATAACACTAATCTCATTATTTACTATTTTTGGCATCATTGAAAAGATTTGTGAGCCCCGAAAGCAAAAAGGCGACGTTCTTGCCGTCCTTAGATTGGTAAGCAGTAATTTTGGGTAGTTTTGTCGTCCTTTTTGCGGTCTATACTAGTAAAATACGCAATAATCTAAATTAACGAGCCTTTCCAGCGAGACTAACCGCGTGCTACGAATAATGTTCTTTTGCGCTGTTTTGTGCTTGCACACGTGGTCACGGGAACTTGTGTTGTGCATTATGGGCCGAATCAAATAGATCAGCCACAAACATACTCCGTGTATTCCATCGTTAAGTTCACAGAAAAGCATTCTTCTTACAGTACGAGTATTCGATCGTTAAGTTCACAGACAAGCATTCTTCTTAGAGTACATTACTTGTTTCGATTGATGTGCAAAAAAGTGGTTACGTGTGCAAGGATCGTTCTCAATTTACTGAATGGAAGTTGGAAGCAGGTTGCAGGGTACCATGTAGTGGGTTCCTAGGACTTAAGTCTCTCGTAGTAGGAAAAAATATTTCAAAATTACGTCAAAGAATGTAGCGGAAACTCTCATAAGGATTAATTATGATTATTCTGGCTGTGTCTTTTGAATGTTATTATTTATACAAGCGGGACGCCGGCCTAAACGTGGTGCAGCCATTGTGTCTTTGGCCCCACTGTTGACTACACAGTATCGCTTGTGGAGCGAAACTTTCATGATCGCATTAAAAGCAGAACCGCAATCACTATCCATACGAAATCTGTTTGGCGTTTCAGCCGCCAGTAACCCAAGAGGAGCATCTGCAGGCGGTATTCCCACTTCAGCTTTTTTTATACGTAGCGACCCTATGTCGCGGATGTCTATCTGCCAGTTGTGCCTTAATAAACGGGTGATTTTGTCTCAGCCCTCTTCAATTACTCCGTACGTTCTCGATCTGTCACGACCCTGTCTCTTTCCTGATAAGCATAAATGAACATGTCACCAAAATATCGTCCGATGTTTACAGTAGAGATGCATACGGCTTAGGTTTTAAACATTTTTAGACGTCCGCACGAATAACAAAAATGGAACTAATAATGTAATTCCAAGTAACTTTTAGATACGAGGCAGCTTATGGTCGAGCCTGTTCTCTCAGCCGTTGTGTGGGGGCCCTTGTGCGGCGTCCACACCCTTCTGCGCATGCATGGCCAGGAACCGCTGATGATCATTGCGGTAGGATGCTCCCAGGGATTGGCCAAACAAAGAATCCATCATGAGATGGCTTCGCTTTCGACCACCGTCGTAATCCTAGCGTAGAGGAACCCTTAGTTCCACACCCTACTGCGCATTCCTGGACAGGCACCGCGGATGATGATTGTGGCAGGATGCACTAGGGATTGGCAAACCAAACAATCCATCACGAGATAGCCTCGCGTTCCACCACCGTCGCCATCTTCTCGTAGGGGAACACTGAGTAGTATGCGAGGAATTCCTCCTCTCCTCTCCGAAGCTCTTCTCATCTCCGGGATTGCGCAACGAATTACAACACTTGCGGGTCCGCGTGCGATAAAGCGAAGCAGCCTAATATTAGAGACGCGACGTTAGCCGCTGCCCTCATTCTCCTCTCGCAACGGCGCCATCAAACTGAAAAATAATGGAAACTTCAGTCGACCCCATCACTGCTTTGCATACAACTCAGGGTCCCCCTACGGGGAGATGGTGACATTTTTCGGTCAGTTAGACCAATACGACAAATGGTTCGTAATATCTTGCGACGTGTGTAAGTAACAACAGCAAAGTACCAAAGAGAAGTCTGAGTGACGAGTAGGTATTCGCAAGCAGCTTGAACAAGGCGAACAGCATTTGAGTTTACAAAGCGGTGTGTGTTAAAAAGAACCGTGAAAAACATTCTATAAAAGCTTCGCAACATTTTTCCTACCTGGGAGCATGGCCAAAGCTTTAGCTAATGCCAGCACGGAGCGGCACTGTGTCATTTGCTCGTCGTAGGATGCGCGTTCCACTTCGGGTTTTCTTTGTTGGTATCATTTTAAAGAGGCTATCGATTTCGTCATTGCTTCAAATGACGAAAAGCCGGCCATTAGCCGCTACATAGCTCTAAGGTTGCAATTGGAGAGGTCGAAGAACGCTAATAGTGGGTAAGTTTGTAAGTTCTGTGATTGGCAGAGAGCAGTAGTTTTTGGGTGAGGTTCTTGGCGATCCCCTTATTTAAGTACTACATACGTTGCTTCACTGCGTTCTCCAAGCAATTACGATTTTTATAAAAAGCTGAAAAAGTGTTACAGGGTCCTTTTAAGCCTATTAGGCCGTAGACATTGTGAGCGTTACATTCACGAATGAGTGTAACAACGAAACAATAGAACTTGTGAGGAAGAGCTTTTTGAAAGCCAGTAAGAAGCGAACGCCAGGAAGCGCGTGCCGAGGTTAGAGAAAAGGACGTAGCTAGGAGGAACAGGTGGCGAGTGCTGGAGGCAATAAGAAGCAGGTGGTTCTGGAAGCTCTCGGCTGGGCGAGAATGACCAGGAGATCGTCATTATCAAGCCGCACATTCCTCCTGGAAGCTGTGGGCTGGGCGTGAACACTCAGAAGATCTTCGCGCCGAGCTACGTCTGGTCTCTTCTAGCCGAGACCTGCCACGGAGCACCCGGTCCAAATACGAAGGGTTGTTCATCGGCCACAGCACCGGCATGGACAGCGGCACCGAGCCCAGCGCACCCAGTCCTGCGCACCGAGCCTTCTCACAGACACGGACCCACAAGTGAGCGCGAACCGTTTTGAGTGGGACTTTTCCAATGGTTCTTTTTTGTCATAGGACAGTTGTTGTTATATTATACTGACTTTCATTCGTGCAACTTAGTTTGTAATTTTTCCCGTCAATATATTTGTTCACGGGACAAATCGCCTCAACTCCTGTCCGACCTAAAAAATTACATCCTCATTCACAAAAACAACCGGCATCACAGTTGTGTAACAACCCAATATACAGAACAATCGCCAACTGCGTATTTGGAAGCGTTTTTAGGCACCTTGAAACACTGCGAAATTTCAACGGACATGATTTTCCTAGAGTTAGCATACGTTGTACACTGGCCAGCGGTCCAGGATGCAAAACATTTATCATTACTTAGCGATCCCGTCCAAATACTCTGGTGTCTTGCAGACAAACTAGGCCAGGCGAGTTTAACTAAACTAGGCCAGGTTAACTAAATGTAGGCGCAAAAGTTACGGTGAACCACGGGTCAACGTTAGTATTGTATTATTATTTCCGAAATCTCTTCCCATAACCAATCCGGCTAAGAAAGCTGTTGATTATTTTGTTAGTGGTATTAGCGATGGAAAGGAAAGGAGGAGGGAGCATCTCTGGGAGGTCCCGGCCGGAAAGCAGCTTTTAATGCCCACCCAAATATCTGGCATTGTCATACTTCCAAGGACATGCTTCAAATCGTGCCTTGTATCCAGTTGTCGCAAAGGAGCACACAGCTTATTAGTGCGGAGAATCGAGCGCACAATTATGGGCCGTAACTCCTTAACAACGACACACATGATTTAGAATTACCTGGCGACAGAGTAGTGCTAATTCAAGAGCGCACAACCCAATGGCTACTTTGCCGACCGAACTCGCAAAGGTCCTACGTAACATCTAAAGAGCGGACATTTATTGCGCACCCTTACGAAAATGCAATATCTGGCCCATATATAAATTATATGTGGCCACATATAGCTATATATGTGTTCATATATCGCTATCACTTGCCATATGTGGTTGAAAATAGGGCCATATATGGCGTGGTCAGCCCCTACATGGCGGCAAATATGGCCGTATACGGCCCCACTTAGAACTTTATATGGCGTGTCCAACACATATATGGCTCCAGTTACAGCCGTATATGGCCTAGTAAACCCATATATGGCGCAGGTACAGCCGTATGTGGCCAGGCCAACCCATATATGGGGCTAGATGGTTCGTTATATGCCATAAACAACACCTATATGACACAATCACATTTATGTATTACACCAAATGCAGCCACATATGCGACCAGTTACTGATATATACAATTGATGCACGCCATTCCAAAGCCATATAATGCAAATATTCTACATAATAAATTACCAATCACAGGAATATGAATTCCCTTTCAATATAAATTCCCCGATAACACTTTCTCTTTATTGTCATGTTCGGGTGCTGATAGTTTGCTTTACTACACCGAGATCTTTCCTTGCGTACTTCAAAACTACAGTTAGTTTTAATGCAGCTAGCTGCCTTAGTTCTTCATTTGTCATAAATGCAAGAGCACAACAACGATTTTATTTGTTCTTTTTCAACACAGCATTTTAAAACAGTGTCGAAGGGTGTGGAAAGGGGTTGCGGTGGATAGTAAGTGGCTCTGGGGGAGGGTGGGTCGGTTGGGCGATAAACTCGGATTCGCCACTGTCTAATAGCATCTCCAGTAAACTTCGCCTGTGCACATTGGGGCGCACCGCAGCCACTTTTTGTCCTCGACAAACCGCACTGGTGCGCACCGTGTGTCCTCGATGAACCGGTGCGCAACGCCGCGGGACAACTTTCGGTTGCCCCGTTGCGTGCCGAAAGAGTCGACGGAGCGCCGGGGTGCCATCATAGTGAAATCCCGAGAGGCACCGCGAATGACGCGGGGGAAGCGGCTTCCCCCACCGTCTGCTGCAGCGAAACTTCCATCCCCTTGCATGGGACGCGAAATTCGCTCGCAGCGCCGGACAAACCCCTGGTGTTTGGGGGTGGTACTAAAAACATGGCGGCGTGTTCCAGACATGCACTGGGGAACGCCATCCTAATGAGGACGGAAAAGCCGAGCCAGGGGGGGGGGGCAATCTAGCGGCAAAAATCAAGTGGCACGCACATTCAAGGTACATTGAGTGAGTGGAAGATATTCAGATGGCCAGCGCATGACCTTGTTCGTGTTGCGCAACCCGCCACATTAACAAAAGGGCAATTGTTTTTAAGTGCGAATGCACTTTATAGGCGACCGTGAATTCCGTTGACCGCCGTCCGTCCACATAGCAACAGCGGCGGGTGCGCGCGCTCCTCGTCTTCCTTGGCAACGGGGGGAGATGGGCGCGCGCTGCCTGGCCGCTGACATGGCACATACCTACGTGGGGGATTGTCCAGGAATCGGGCGTGAGAAGGGCTAATGCACCCGCTTAAAGGAGTACTGACACGAAATTTCAAAGCTGAGATCCGCTCTAGCAATCAAGTACAACGACAACACAAATAGGTGTCTGTGAATAAATGCATCTTTCTTTCTTTGTAGTTGTGTGTGTGTGTGTGTGATCTCTCTTTCGCGAACATTACCGAACCGCGCAAACTCAACTCCTGCATTCGCACTTTCACATTCTTCCCCTCGGGGAAATGCGGGGAAATTTTCTTTTATTCTTATTGATGGAGTTTTGCGCGTTCCCTTCTTTTTGCACAACTTATTTTCACTAGGTCGTTGTTCTGGTTTATTAGTACACACAATCTAGACAACAATAAACCGTACAGTTATTTTAATTTTTATTGCCTAAATGTAGCATTCATACAGTAAAAACACAATTTGGAAATTTTGCGCTTTGAGTCACAAACAAAAGTGTATGGCACAGACAGTGCATATGTGTCCAGTGCCTTGTATGTCCAAGGTACGCGTAGTCTCTGCTGGTGACATTGGCAGGACACAGCCGGTAGCTGCTGTAGATCTGTCGAGGTGGTAAATGAGCCAGGTCCTGCCTTCTCCCACACTGGAACCAAACGCGAAATCTGCAACATCAACAAGCACGTTTGTATATTTGAGTTAGAATGAATAGTAGCTTTAATGCTGCTTTCAGGCGAACATAGTTTTAATAGAAAATAGCATGCCTCGGATAAAAGGAAATTTTAATTTAACATCAGTCTTTATTATTAGGCGACGCGGATACCTTTTTCTATTTGTGAGATCATAATGTCGGGTGGCAACGACCCACCTTTCGTCCTTATCCAAAATACATTTCTGCAGACAAAAGCAGCCATCCCACACCAGAATCACTAAGCAATTATTCATGCATGTATACTTTCGCGCACTAAGTATTCCTCAGGTATTTCTTGAGAACTGCAGTAAACTGTTTATCAAAACATTATTTAAAAACCTCTAATAAATTACTAGCAAGGTTAAGCCTGCATTGAATAATTATTTATCGCCTTATAGCTGTAACTGCGTTTTTGTGACTATATCTTTGTTGTGCTTCAAGCTGAAACTCGAAGCACAGAACCGCAGCGTAAATTATAAATGATAGGTGACGAAATTATAGTTATGATTGTAATATAAACGTATACAGTAATTGCTTAGTTTGTATATTTATTGCTATGGAATATTTCTGGTATGTTTCGTTTATTCACGTGAAGAGAAAATGCAGAACACAGAATTGAAGCGCAATAAAACAATTTGTGTAGGCACTACTTAGTAACATAGGACCAACAACACGATATGAACCTACGGACCCACCCTATGACCCAGAAGTGCATGGGAGATGCCTTCCTCCAGCTGTAGACATAAATAGGCTGATAATAATAACGATAACAATACTACTGATAATAACTATAATAATCAAAATATTATTACTATTATAATAACAACAACAACGCGAGGTAGGAACATAAACTAAACAAAGCCTATCATAAGGTAATAAAAAGATTGCAGATACGCTCAGACTGTTCCGTTAGTTATCGCATATGTTGCCTGATATACATTTTGCTGCATACCGTGCATTTACTTGCGCTATGATGCAAACCACACAATCAAAACACATTAAATCAATAACGAACGTATGAACAAATGTGTGTAGCTAATGTAGACATTGGATTAATTACCAAAAGCTCTGCCCCGCCTTTCATGTGCAATTCAAGAGTCAGAGAAGACAATCAGAATGTAATAAATAAATAGTGCACGTGTACGCTCAAATAAATTATAAAGCAAACTGCTGCAACCGCATCCTGCTATCTCGTGCAAGCGGAGAAAAGCAAAACGAGCAGCTTGTATATCGTACCTTTCGTCCGCCGGATTTAACAGAATCTTATGCGGCCTGGCGTGAAGAATTTTGACACCAGTCAGTAGAGCACGATCTGTGATGGCGGCGGGAATCGGTGAAACAAACTTTACGGTGGTAAAAACGGCCCTCGGAACACCATGGATTATTGCATACCTATGGGCGCGACAAGAAACACCCCTTTTCAGCGGGGCGAAGTAGAAAGGCACGGTTACCGTTTTCTACTCCGGGTGGCGCTTTTATTTTCGCAATCTCGAACTGCAACTTTTAATTTGAATTGCATATTAAAAACACTCTAATTAATAACTAACCTGGTAATAAATTTAAATCCAACAACAACGTTCATTTATGCTCGTATGTAGTACAACCCCCAAACGTTAAGATCGCTGCAGTCACGGGACAAAAAAACGGCGGAGTTTCATCCCCCTGCCGCACCGTCGCGAGGCATTGTGCACCGGGCCGGCTTTTGGGGCAACCCCGGTGCATGTTTATCGCAACTCGATCGGTTAGCGATACAGCACGGCGCCGAAGCGGCGCCGCCTGCTGCCTAACGAATGTCGCGGTCGCTACAGCACGACGTGCGTGGTGCGTGATTGAAATCATTCAAACAGCCCTAGAACGCATGACATCTTGAAAGATAATGGACCTTTTCACAGTAGCGGTATGTGCATACGCGGGCTTCCAGTCCGCCATTCTAAACAAATAAACAAAAGGGCACCCCTCAGGTTTCCGCTTGGGGACCGGCTATGCTGTCTAGACTTGCACGTTTTTTTATTTCTCTCTCGGCAGCTCGTGGTGGGTTCGTACGTGCACACAAAAAAGGCTTTGTAAGGAAAGGGGCAAAGACGTTTGAGGCTGACCATGCTGCGATCACATGGGTGCCAGTGGGGGAGTAATGAAAATTAAAAAAAAACTAAATTAAAAGGAACGTTTCGACCACTGCCGATTATTCGTGGGGACGTGCCACTGCTATCGTGACATTCATATGAAAGGAACAGGTGATGGGTTGGCTTGGGAGGGACTGCATGATGATGATAGTTGGTGTTTAATGGCGCAAGGCCGACGAGGGCAAAGAGCGCCAGAGAAGTTATTTAATGAAAAGAAGTGATTACCACAAAAGCTAGGTATAAAATGTGTAAACTGGACATAGTAAGATCAATAAAGATAATGGTGATGGCTGGTGTATAGGGCCAGATTTGATTATGCATGATAGGAAATGAGGTTTAAAAACTTAACATCTGACATATATTTAAAAACGCGTTACACAGAAACCATGGCATCGTCACCAAGAAACAGGGATGGGTTTAGGGGAATATGTTGTCTGTAGAGTTCTCTGAAGTGTTTGTGTCGTGTTGTGTCAAGTGCCTTGCATTGTATGAGTATGTGGACCACGGATAGGCCCTCCCCACACCTGCTACACAGGGGTCTCGGAGATCCCGTGAGCAGGTGCGAGTGCGTCACATGTGTATGGCCTATCCGTAATCTAGCTAAGGTAACTTCAATGTGCCTGTTGTGTGAGTCAGTAGTGTATTGTCCCAAGTGTGGTTTTATTACGTGTAGTTTGTTGTCTGTGTGTTCGCTCCAGTCTGCTTGCCAAGTTTTACGAAGTTGTTGTCTAATGTGTGGCTTGAGGTCTGTGTAAGGTAGTGTTGCCATGTCTACTGTGTTTCGGAGTGCAGCATTGGCGGCCGATTCATCCGCCACTTCATTACCGCCAATGCCAGAGTGGCTTGGCACCCAACACACAGTCACCCCAAGGTTTGAGGAATAAGCTACCATAATTGTTTTGAAGACAAGATTAATGACATGGTTTTTTGATGACTTTCCGGATGATAATGCACGGACGACGCTCAACGAATCTGTATAAATGACGGATGTAGGAATACGATGTTCAACTATGTGACTTACAACGAGAAATATGCCATATCCTTCTGCCGTAAAAATACTTGTATTAACATTCATTGTTCTACATGCTTCAAAATTAGGCCCATGCGCCGCACAAGACACCGCAGTGGACGTTTTAGATGCATCGCTGAAAAACTCTGCAGCCTTGTATTTATCCTGTATATACATGAAATGCTGCAAAATCCCACTTTCTGGTGTACTGTTCTTATTTTATTTTAAGGAAGACAAGTCACATGCAACAGGACGAAGATGCCATGGTACTACAAGATCGGTGATAGATGACTTGAATGTGTCTACAAAGGAGACCTTATGAATAGTGACCTCGTCCCTTACTCTGAGCGAGAAGGGAACAGGAATGGATGGGCGATTTAAAAAGAGCTTTGATGTGGATGTATCATTAAAAACCGGTTTAAAAGAATGGTTGTCCATTGATGAAATTTTAGAGGCATATAACAAGTCAACATAGGTTCGCTGGTGTGATAAGCACCATTTGCACACTCTGCGTAAAGACTCTGTACAGGGCTCGTACGGAATGCGCCACAAGAGAGGCGAAGCCCCACAAGAGAGGCGAAGCCCCAAGCATTTTAAGTGCTGTTTTAGTGGCTGACCCATACACAACACTCCCATAGTCCAATCTAGACCCCACAAGGCTTCTGAAAATACGTAACAGGAGTTGCTTATCCGTTCCATACGACTGGTGGGACAAGACTTTAAGAATTTTGAGAGCCTTTAGACATTTATGTTTCAATTGTTTAATGTAAGGGATGAACGTAAGCCTTTCATCCAACACCACACCTAAAAACTTGTGTTCCTTCCTCACAGGAATCGATACGCCATTAAGGATAATGTCTGGGTCCGGATGGATCCCACGCCTCCTGGAGAAGAAGACAACACAGGTGCTTTTTTCTGGGTTAAGTTTAAAACCGTTCTTGTCTGCCCAGCTGGCACGTTTTTTGACACCGAGCTGGACTTGACGCTCACAGATGGACATATTACATGATTTAAAAGATACCTGGATGTCGTCTACATACATTGAATAAGAAATTGTAGGTGGCAGTGCCTTCCCAAGGGAGTTCATCTTAACTATGAACAGAGTGCAGCTTAGCACTCCACCTTGCGGAACGCCGTTTTCTTGCACATGAACTCTTGAGAGTGCGCTACCTACTCTCACGCGAAATGTTCTTTCGGACAAATAACTAGCAAGGGTGTTGAGCATATGGCCCGAAACACCGAAAGAATTTAGGTCACTGAGGATCCCGTAACGCCAAGCGGTGTCATAGGCCTTCTCAAGGTCAAAAAACACCGTTGTGCAAAACTGTTTGTGAATGAAGGCGTCCTTTATATAGGACTCGAGCGCGACGAGTTGGTCGTTGGTGGACCGCCCCGCCCTGAAGCCTGCCTGGCAGCTCTCGAGAAGACCATTGTACTCAAGAAACTACATGAGTCTCCTGTTTATCATCTTCTCGAGGAGCTTGCACAGGCAGCTTGTGAGGGCGATGGGCCGATAGCTAGCGGGAGAAGAAGGGTCTTTTCCTTCCTTAAGGAAAGCCACTACTATGGCCTCTCTCCAAGAGCGAGGAATGTGCCCCGAAAGCCTTATGTTGTTGTATAGATGTAGGAGTGTCTCAAGAGTGTCTGGGTGTAGGTATTGTATCATGGTGTATGTGATTTTGTCTGCACCTGGAGCTGAAGGCTTACATGCGTTCAGAGCAACCTTCAGCTCATGAATTGAAAAAGGAGAATTGTAAGAAGTGTGCGACTTGTTGTTATCACGCAGGGACTTCTTTTCTACAGATGCCTTGTGTTTAATGAGAGTGTTTGTGTAGTGTGCTGAACTGGACACGTGTTCGAAGTGCTGTGCAAGTGTGTTAGCCTGGTCGTCCAGTGTGTCCCCTGTTGTACTAACGAGGCTGTGTGCCTGCTGTCCTTTTAGTTTTCGTATTCGTGTCCAGACTTTGTGTGTGTCAGTGTATGAGTTGATGGAAGTGAGGAAGGTGCGCAAACTCTCCCTTTTCGACTCACGACGCACTCGCTTCCCAAAAGCCTTTGCCCGTTTAAAAGAAATTAGGTTATCTGACGTGGGGTACCGGCGAAGGACACCCCACGCCTTGTTCTGGGCCTCTCGCGCCCGCCTACAGTCCTCGTTCCACCAGGGCCTCCTTGGGTTGCGGGATGCACTGGAGGCCTGCGGCATAGACTTTTCGGCGGCATCGAGTATGTGTGCCGTGACGAGTTGGGCTGCTTCCTCCACGTGTAGGTGTTTTATGGTTGTGTGGTGTAGTTTAGATGTTTCTGTGAATGTGCTCCAGTTTGTTTTTGATTCATTAAACCTGTTATGGGAAGATGGACTGCATGGGCCTTTACCTATGTACGTTAGGGAAGTGGGGAAATGGTCACTACCGTATGGGTCTGTGCCCACATCCCACTCAAGACATGGAAAGAGAACTGCGGAACCAATCGCCAAGTCAAGATGCGAGTATGTATTGTGTCCTAGGTTATGGTATGTAGGCTGTTTTTTGTTGAAAAAGCATGCTCCGGAGGATGTAAGAAACTTCTCTATCAGGCGACCGCGGGCATCCGTTCTGGAGGAGCCCCAAAGAGAGTTGTGCGCATTAAGGTCGCCTGTTAGTATGTATGGTTCGGGCAGCTGGTTGACCAGTGCCTCGAAATCAGAGCTCAGAAGTGCAAAATCAGGAGGAATGTAAATGGAGCATACCGTTAGCAACCTATTAAATATTATCGTACGGATTGCTACAGCCTCGAGGACAGTGTTCAGAGTGACAGGGTGGCAGGCTAAGGATTTTCGGGCACTTATGGCCACACCGCCAGAAGAGTGTGTGCAGCCATCCCTGTCCTTTCTGAAGACCATGTAACTATTCAAGAAATTTGTGTGCTTGGAATTCAAATGTGTTTCCTGAACACACATTACACTTGGCTGATTAGCATGCAGTAGTTCGTGTACATCGTCAAGATTTTTAAGAAGGCCTCTACAATTCCATTGAATTATGTTTTCTCTTCCCATTATTTAGTGTGAGAGCTACTGGAGTGTGTGTGTTTGTTTATGTGTCGTCTTTCGGGGCTGTGACTCTCGCCTTTTTTGGCTTGTCGGGAGGCTTTGGCGTCGGGACGCGTTCCTTGCGCTGCGTTGCAGGCAGGAACGGCGCGACATCCATGTCGTCGTCGGATGTCCGAGGGGTGCCCGACGGACCCGGCCCCCCGGACTTGGCCCCCCCTCGGGAGCCCTTCATTTGAGCCGCCACCGCCGAGGGCGTCCGGGGCGCCAGAGGTGGCACGGGAGGTGCGGTGGCGGTGGGAACCGGTGCGGGGTCCGTGGTGTCCATCACCTCTGTACCCTCCAACGCACTGGAGGATGGGGAGACAGAGGCGGGAGCGGCACCGGTCCCGACAGAAGAGGTTGCTAACACAACCGCTGCTGCCTCAGCAAGCAGCGTGGTGGCGGGTTGGGCTGCCAGAGGCAACCCAGAGGGGGGCGGCGGAGGGACCAGGTCAGACTCGCTGAACTGGGTCCCTGTGGACACCAGACGCCGCTCCGCCCCCCGGCGAGCTGCGTCGGCGTACCTCCCCAGAGGGAAAGAGGCGAACCTCTTTCGCGCCTCTGGGAAGGTGATGTTCTCGGTTACCTTAATATTGATTATCTTTTTTTCCAGTTGGAATTTTTCGCACTTGCGGGAGTACGCTGCATGCGGACCGCCGCAGTTCACACAAGTGAGGGTTTCGGATGGACAGTTGTCAGTCGGATGATCGTGCGCCGCGCATTTTGCACACGTCGTTCGGCCACGGCAAGAGTTTGTACCATGCCCGAACCGCTGGCACTTAAAACAGCGCCGCGGATTCGGGATGTACGGACGGATGGAGCAACGGATAAAACCTGCATGTATATGTTGTGGAAGAACTGCGCGGTCAAACGTCAAGATAATGTGCTTGGTGGGAATCTCCTTGTCGTCTCTGCGGATGGTGATGCGTCTCACGGCAGTGACGCTCTGATCCTTCAAGCCGGCAAGGAGATCAGGATCCGTTTCGTTCAGGAGATCTGTTTCGGATATCACACCCTGCGAGCTGTTGAGGCTCCGATGGGGTGTGACCCTGATGTCGATATCAGCCAGTCTAGTCTGAGCTGGAGGCTTTGCAGACTGCTGCTTGTCATTTATTTCGATTAGAAGTTCACCAGACCTTTTTTTTTTGCATTTATACGATTTTCCTATTATTGCTTCAAGATACTTGGCGATCAAGAAGACTGACTGAGAAGCAAGAGGGTGGGTTGGATTCAGGGACTCTATGACAAGAAATCGAGAGTAATGATCTGGTTCAGGAAATGTCAAAGATGGCAATGGAGGAAACGATACTTCGGTCCGGCCCCTTTTAGGGGGCCGATCACGGTTGGGGGGGGGGGGGTTAGACAATACCATAAAGCATAGTATAAAAGCAGGGAGACTGGGGTACTTTCTCCTTTGACCTACCCTGGTAGTCAAAGAGGTCCCGGAGCTCCCTGCCTGGTAGACAGGCAGGGTGCCCATCGGCCGGAGCTTGACCAAGGCTCCAACGGCCACCGTTTACGGCTTCTACCCTTCACCTTTAAACACCTCGCCACGGTTGGACCCGGCTTATGTTGGGAGCTCGGGGTCCGCGGTGTCGCTGCTCACCGTCACCATGAATACTCAAGGTGCCCCGTGCGGGGGGGAGGGACTGCAGGACGAGAATATTCTGTGCCCCAGTTCTCGAAAAGCCCGACTTTTTCGGGGGCGCGCATTACTTCCATTTTTGGTTCGCCGTGGGGGGCTTCTAAGAAGACCGGTACTGAGAAAATCCCCATTGAGCAGGGTACGGACAACTCTACTCGCCAGAGAGATTGCAAATCGCGGACCGCACCTTTTTGGCGGACCAAAAACACAATGTAAAATTTACAAAAAAACTCAATTGTTTGATCAGCACCTGCACGTAATTTGAATAATTTGTATCCAGCAGTGGTCGTAAACATTCGAGAACAAAAAAAAAATCCAGTAAGAATAAATAATATTTTTTTCGGCTATAATCACAAAAGCCAGAAAATTGAGGATATGTTCCCAAATTTACTTCTCTTATTGGTTCTACAAGTTCTCATATATACAACAATTCAGCTGGCTTTATTACGTTTAGGTGCATATGGAAGGCGGCCTTATGTGCTCTGTTCCCTGTATGATGGCTAGTGCACTACAATCTGTGGCTAAGTGAACGGTTGCTAAAGGGGTACTTTTATTAATTAGTTTAGTAAACAAAATAACTCTGTTATCTTTCAGTCTGTTAGGTGGTCGTTTACTATAGTGTGATGCTACCATGGAAAGAACACTGAACATGCAGAGCTACCATATTTCAGGGAAGGGCAATTACCCTGGTCAAAGCCCATATAGGCGGCCGATATAACGCATTTATTGGCGCAGGCAGTGTAATTGAAAATGCACCCGCCGCGGTGGCTCAGTGGCTAAGGCGTTGCGCTGCGGAGCACGAGGTCGCGGGCTCGATTCCCGGCTGCGGCGGCCGCTTTTCTGATGGAGGCGAAAAGCAAAAACGCCTGTGTGTACGAGATTTCGGCGCACGTTGAAGATCCCCAGGTGATCAAAATTAACCCGGAGTCCTCCACTACGGCGCGCCTCATCGCCTGCGTTGCGTCGGCGCGTTAAACCCTACAATCAATCAATCAATTAAAAATGCGCTATGTGACTTATAAGTTATGAGTTAACAAAGATATCACCATAACGAAACAGGGCCCCGCTGCAGTTCAACCGTTCGACTCTTTGTAAGGTTTTATTGATCTCTTAACTAACCTCGCCGCATGTGGTAGCATGTTTTTGTGGCGTGTGTACAGCACCAAAGCGCAGGAGTTCAATGCCTTCGCATCGCCTCCTGAAAAATACAGGAGGTGATAGCCTAGAACTTCCTGCCCCAAGTGCCAAATCACCTGACTCAAACCTTTAAAACTATGTCCTGCAGTGGCACATCAAAACGAAATGAAAAGGGATCAAAGTGATGCGTCTTACCACGTACACAATGCTTATAAGTTATAACTGATGTATCCTCTACGAAAAAAAAACTTCTTACGCGCCGCACTGGCTAAGTGGCTAAGGCGTTGCGCTGCTGAGCACGATGTCGCGGGTTTGATTGCCGGCCGTGGCGGCCGCTTTTCTGATGGAGGCGAAAAGCAAAAACGCCCGTGTGTACAAGATTTCGGCGCACGTTAATGATCCCCAGTTAGGCGCACCCTAAAGATCCCGCTTTAAAACCTAGAATCCTGGCGCATTAGAGCCAAACTTGGCTGCTGCGCTAATAAAATTCAAATGAAAAAAAAAACCCTATAATCAATCAATCAATCAAAAATACGTCTTAACGCGGTATGAATATTTTCTTCTCTGTAATGGGCAATTGGATATACTGTCGTACGGAAAATAAATTTGATTCATTTGCAGTAATTATTTTGTAATGCGCTTTCAAATATAATTGAGGATTGGCAATCGTTTCCAAGCAACAATCCCTGTACGGAAGAGAAAGCTTCCTCCCTATATACATATTATTCATTACGTACACGCTACAAGTGTTTGATGGAATTTCAATAAACTTGAAGTTGTCAATCATGCACAAGTGATCGCTTGCACCTCTTCTCTCTGATGGTTTTGAACTACGTTAGATAATTAACCTGTGTACTCTTCGTCGGGACAACAGCGCAAACTAGAATCCCCTTCCTAAAGTATCGTTATATTACAACTTTAAAATTGTTTTCTAGCCCTAGTTGTAATTTGCTCGGAAACCATTATTGGTACTATTAAGGTATCACGACACTTATGGTAAAAAAGCTAGTTTTGACTGTATTTAGTAAGAGCCTTTTTTCTTTTTTGACCACAGTCACAGAGTGCACAATACAATGCTCATGTTATGCTCTTTTTCGGTGTTTGCGTATGCTGTCATGTATTTTTAAGAAAGGAAAAATTATGAAAGAAAATAATGAAAGAAAACAAAGTAAGGAAATCATGGCTTTTGTATTCTTCGGTGCGCTTAGTACCCACACTATTTGCAACATTTTTCCATTAGTATCATGTTTTTTTTTTCAGTCATTCGTTGTTGTCCTGTTCAAGGACAACAACGAATTGTTGTTGCCGACAATTTCGCCACGTGGAAGCCAAACTGAAGTGAAATGTTCACAGGGCGCTTGTGATTAACGAGCCCTTATGCCAACTGGGGAGGCGGCGAGCAAGCATGCCTCACGCGAGCACAGCACGCCTCGCATGCACTAGCTCCTACGCTACCATCGTATCTAAATCAGTACATGTGAACCATTTAGTCAAACCATTATTTGGTCTTTGTAGATAGCCACACGTTACAGGGACCTTGTGTCGACATCCATGGCCGCACGCAACTGCAGTGTCTGCGTAATATCAACGTACGGTATGAGAGTGCGTCTTATCGCTTTTGTTCGCAGCCGCAGCTTCATTCTCCGTTTACATAAAGTTCACGAGGGTAAGAAGAGCGCCATCACTTATTCTGAGTGCACTTCTTGGTATATCGGTTGGAGCCGCATCCAAGAATTACGCTAAAACGGGGCAGACAACGCAAACTAAAGTTTTTTTTTTCTGCGAAGCGTGGGCACAGTGCCTATGCACAGGCACAGCGGACACAGAAATGGCGGTTTCCTATGTTGCCAAGCGAAGACATCGCCCGCTAAACTTTTCAGTGAATACCATCTGCAGCCTGAGGAAAGTTAACTCCTTTTAACAGAGCCTGATGGAGGGGTGGTGAGACACTTAGCACCAACCTGCACACATTCTCCACCTTGATGATTTCTTATGTGCCTTTTCCTATCATGAAGCATTTTTTAAAAGAGCAGTTTGCAGCCACATATGCTGCATTACAGTGTCAAAACACCTCCAAATGCAAGCTTGGAGTTACATGCGTGTTCCAGGAGCTCATCATAATGCATCAGCTACTCTGCCTGGCACACTGCTCACCAAATGAAAAAGGCACCTTATACACGACATTTTCCGCACAAAAAAAGAGATTTTTGTGCTTCTTTAACAGCTGCAATGTGTATTTGTGTCTGAAACTTGAACTTTTTCGGGTTGGCCAATTTTTTCAGGGCAGAAAATCCATAGCACTGTCAACAACTCTGATTTTCTCAAATTGTGGGGTAAGCCAAGAATATTCAAAATTTAGGCAAGCTTACGCGGGCGCAATGACGAATCTTGTAAAAGGACTTGCTCTACGTACAAAGTTCCTTGGCCAAGGTTTTTGTTACTGAACTCTGTTGAGAAGAATGCAACCGGAAATTAAGAGCCGCTCGGATGGCTCATTAAGGCTAGTGGCCATTACATGGGGGCACAATTAGGACACTATGGAAGCACGTGTTAGCAATGCCTCCTTTCACGAGCGTTGAATGAGCAGTATAGAATGGAAAAAGATGTTTGTTGCTTCTTGGCTGCTGTGCCCAGAATGTCCGATTACGATGAAATGCAAACGTATGTCTGATGAAACCGAAAATGTCTTGAGCATGTGAGCCTCGTTCCTGCAGTCGACATGCTATTGACATCCTCAAATTTATCAGGTATTTTAAACCCCTCTCACTAATGCGTGAGTTGCCAACTAATAATACCCTGATGCTTTTAGACAGTTTTTGCGCTTCAAAGTAACCAGATATGTTGTACATAGCAGCCACGGAGGAACAAAGCTTTCCTTCGATTCCATTCGGTAATTCAAAACTCTTGGAAGGAGGCAAGGCTGACCCATGTTCCCACAAAGCCCTACAAAAGTTGTGCCCCAAATTACAGGCCACTACTTTTAATGAGCCATCCCGAGTTCTTGCTTCTCCATACATTTAAGCACGTGTGGCTGCAAATCGCTTTTTCAAAAAAGCCTCATGATTTGAAAAGGGGAAGGTTGGCTAAAGCATGAAATTATCAAGGTGGAGAAAATTCGCAGATTGGGACATGAATGCATGCACTATCACCACCTCCAACGGGCTTCGTGAAAAGGAGTTAACATTTGAGGCTGTAAAGTGTTCCTGCATTAAGAGCGTGTTGTCTAACTGATTGCTTTTTGTGTGTGTGTGTGTGTGTGTGTGTGTGTGTGTGTGTGTGTGTGTGTGTGTGTGTGTGTGTGTGTGTGTGTGTGTGTGTGTGTGTGTGTGTGTGTGTGTGTGTGTGCGTGCGTGCGTGCGTGCGTGCGTGCGTGCGTGCGTGCGTGCGTGCGTGCGTGCGTGCGTGGGTGTTTGCACCGTGTTGTGGTATTTATATTTGCAAGCTTTCTGAAACAAAGCCTTGCAGGAAGGTATAACAATTGTCTTCTCTTCTCGGGATGGGTTCATTTTTTGTGCTTTTTTACAAAAATTTAATTACTTAGTCCTTCTTCACACTCCCGTTAAAATGTCCTATTACTTTACGGAGCACAACTTGCCACAGAAGTGGGATACAGATATTATTGAAGCAACCATTTTTTTTTTGCTTGAGTACTTGCTAGAACCCTGGTTCTAAGTCAAGCCCTCTTCAATGGCACTCCTCTGTCTCAACAGCTACGAACTGCTCTGGCAGTGGCTTCCTTAGAAATGTTAAGCATTGGTAGTTGACTTTTGAAAGTAAATGTAAAAATGTTGTGGCTGTCTGTTGTCTTGAAAGTAATCATGCGGTAAACTACATCTTGGTAAAATATTACATTCAAACCTTATGAAAATGATGTACAGTTAAACCTGGATATAATGATGTTGTCAAAAATTTGCATTTTTGTTGCATGGAGGTTTCGAGTTAAAGCTGGTGGGAATGAAGACAAAATGAACCAATATGCTAAGCATCAGTAATGCTGACTCACCATTGTTCAAGGACATATTTCACGCTGAAAAACTGCGTCATTTGCGTTTGCTGCTAATACACTGCCATGGAATTCACAAAAAGTCTCTAGGTATCACTTTTGCTTTTTGATACGTTTTGGTGCCTTGACGCGTTTCAAGACCCAAAGTTATGCTGAAAGGGTGCCTTTTTGCGAACTTCATGCTCTTTTCTCCCGTCAAAATTGTTGAAGGAATACTAGCTGGCAGATTGTACCGGACGGTGACGTTCTTCTTTCTCACCGGTGGAGACGGCACGTAAACTTTCGAGCTTCTCTTCAAAAAACAAATCTTTTCATATTCAGGCAGCAGAAATCATCCCGAACCCATACATCAGGGGGCACACGCGACTACACGCCAACAGGCAGGCCTAGCACCTAACCGTGACCGCACTCCCACGCGAAAACGCACTAGAAATCGCCGTTCGGGCGAAATTAGCTAAATTAGAGCATTTTGCTAGGTGCTTTTTCCCAAAAAGGGCAAGAAGCCTTGACTCATCAGCATAGGGAATTCGTTACATTTAGGTTAACTGTCGCAACTCCTTCGTTACATAGAGGTCGAAAACATGGGTTTCAAGGACGGTGGAAATGAGGAATTGAAAAACTCCGTTTAATGCAGGAATTTTTTATGTAGAATTCGTTCCCAGTTTTAACTGTAGTATAGGGGCAATGTACTATTTCACTGGGTCCGATGTTCCGTCTAACAGTAGCGGTAAAAATTGGCCGTATGGCTGGCGCAAAAGTCTTAAATACCAAAATGCATTATTCTATTTCATTGCTTCGAACCCACTTTAAATGCAGTAATCCCTACTTCTCTTCTCTTGGCATTGCAAACTTAATTGACCGGAACATGAGAACGGGAAAGAACAACAGAGCATCGCTTGCTTGGCATTATTTATTTGAAAGATGTGGTCTTTATCTTGTGGATTTTCACAGCTCGGATTAGGTTGAAGTTTTTCAGTGTCCGCGCACGAAAAGGCGTTTTTTTCTTGTGCTATTTTAAACGTAGGGAATTTTTTCAAGTTCCTTCAAAATAATGTATTATCTTTAAATTTCGTATTTTGCTTTTATATGCTAGCTTCTGAGTTTTGAGCTCCGTACTTACCAAAGATTTCTTCATTACAGACAATATAGCGCATGGCTTGCTGTTTTAGTTTTGTAATAAAAAGGACGTGCCACAAAATTGAAGCATGGAAGCATGAAAGCAAAATTGAAGCATGAAAAGTTCGTATTCAGTTCGCTGAAGCTGATAATTGGCTATATTAGTGTTCGTTATAATGACGCTTATTTGTAACCCACTGGGAATTTAAATATAGCTTACACATATTAATAAAATATTATCCACCGAGCTTTCACGTATACTGTAAAACAAAGTCTGGGAATATAAATGCATGCTAATGAAATCGTAGTAGCACTGCCGCCATGTCAAATATACCCAAAAATTGTGCCCCTTGCATGAACATGCTCTCCTGTTGAATTTTGTTAATTAATTTTCCGTCATTTGTTTGTTGTTTTAGGTGCTAGCTATACAGTGGGGTGTAACGTTTCGCCCTAACGTCACTAGCCCAGAATAATCTTGTGTGACCTACAATGTTCTGGATGTGAATCGATGGCTACAGAAACACTGGTGCCGAAAGGTAAACGCCTGCTGAGCAGACGCCGCGGCAATCATTAGTCGACACTTTCCTGTGCTAGTCACTTTGTTGACCGCTGCTTCGCCGCTTATGTATTCTGTTGGGTTGTTAAGGGAGCACAAGTTCGGTCCAATAAACTTGTTTCTCCTTCAAGACAACTGCGTCGTTCTTGGCTTCGTGACATCTGGTAGAGGTGCTCGGTACTACGCCTTTATACTCTCTACGACATCTAGAAGCCGCCAAGCCAGTCCACTGGAGAAAGCCGCCGACAGCAATGATTGCTTCTAGAGTTCGGTCTACTGCCAAAAGGGCCCAAGAGAAAGAACGCTGCAAACAAGACCATGGTGCAAGAAACAACGTCGTCAATCGTCCTGCAGCAGCCCCGAGAACCACCATCATTTCGGGGATTTCGGGAGCCCCCACTGAAGACCCCGAAGAATGGTTGGAGAAGCTGATGCGCGTGCGCATCTTCAACAGGTGGGATGACAAAGAAACTTTCCGGCTTGTCTTTTTTTTACTTAAGAGATGCTGTTCAAACTTGGTTCGAGAACCATGAGAGCTCTTTGACCGACTAGACTCAATTCAAAAGGGAGTTCTTTAAGACTTAAGACCTTCACTACCGTGGTGAGAAAAGAGCGAGCTGCGCTTTTGCTTGAAACTCGAACGCAGCCCCCAACGAAAGGGTCGAGATCTTTGTTGAGGAGATGAAGCGACTTTTTCGCCGTGCGGACCCTGTAATGACCGAAGAAAACAAGCGCAGTTTTGTAATCGGAGGAGTGAAGCAAGAGCTTTTTGCTTGTCTAGTCGGTACCCCGCCGAAGATGGTGGCGGAATTCGCGTCTGAGGCGGCCCCGATGGAGAAGACGATAGAAATTCGAACGAGGCAGTACGACCGCCCTGACAACGCACTGTTCTCGGAGACCATTGGTGCCGCAACTGTAAGCTCCTATACATTGCACGAGACCATCCGAGCAGTGGTCAAGGAGGAGCTTCAGAAGCTTTTTCCAACGACGCCGCAACCTCAAGTGGCTTCCCTGACTAACGTCATCCGAGAAGAGGTTCAACAGGCGCTGGGGACTTCTACGCCTTCAGAAGCACCCAGTCAGCCCCAAGCGATGACCTACTCCGCAGTTCTTCGTTAACCCCGCCCTGCTCCAACCCGTCGTCAAGAGGCCGAGACATACCGCCGTCCAATGCCACCCGCCCGACGCCCTGTAGACCAATACCAGAGGCCAAGGAAGACCGACATGTGGCGAACGCCAGATCATCGCCTGCTGTGCTACCACTGTGGAGAGGCCGACCACATCTACCGTCGCTGTCCCTACAAGAGACTCGGTTTGTGACACGGGAGCCGACATCGACACGGGAGCCGACTATTCGGTAATTAGCGGCATATTCGCGTCGAAGCTGAAGCAAGTTACGACAACATGGGACGGTCCGCGTATACCCACAGCAGGAGGCCATCTCGTAACGCCGAGTGGAACGTGCACATCACGCGTCACTATAGGCGGCACCACGTACCCTACTTAGTTCGTTATTTCGCCTAACTGCTCCCGGGACGTAATTCTCGGAATTGACTTTTTGACGGACAATGGCGCAATAATTCATCTGCAGACCAAGTCGATAACTTTTCCTCCGATCACTTCATGATGCCGGAACCAAACCCCGAACACCGTGCTGCTTTATGGATAGCCGATGATCATGTCACACTGCCACCCCGCGCAAGCTTGATGATCACCGTCTACTTTGAAGATGCTGTTCCTCACGTCGACGCTATCGCATAACGTGATTAGAAGTTGCTCGTCGACCACGGTGTCTCCGTTGCAAGAGGCATTGCGTGCTTTACGCAACACCAATTCCAAGTTGTCGTCACAAATTTCAGCGAAGAATACCAGCATTTAAACAGGGGCGCCGCAATTGCGTTCCTCGAAGAAACGCAAGAAGCAAGTCACGCGATCGCGGTTGCCGACTTTGAACGCGCACCCGAAGAGACCTTCAAGCTTTCGAATCCCTTCCACGTGAATCCGGCATTACCGCAAGACGAGCGGAAGAAATTATTGGAGTTACTGCATCACTACAGAGAGTGTTTTTCGGCGAACTCAAAACTACGTCAGACACCTCTGGCGAAGCACCGAATATTAACCGGAGATGGAGCCCGACCTACCCGACGGTGGCACGTAACTTCCTTGCACCCCACGCGCGTAAGGCGGAGTCATGACATCACAGCAGAATAAAAGCTTGGAACAGCCGGCGCGGCGACACACCTCTCGCTTCCTGTGCTCCGTGCGTACGCACTACTGCCATGTAGGGTGGTTCCAGTCCAGATGAACCCCAATTCGTGCGTACGTGCTGCAGTTATGGGAAGACCCAAGAAAGGCCGGACGCCCGAAGAAGAGCGGCTTACCAGGAAGGGCGCCGTACTGCCAAGCGAGAAGCGATGCGTCGCCGCCTAGCTGATCCAGAACGCTGCGCTAAAGCTGCGGCTGAGAAGAGGCGACGCCGAGTTGAGGATCCCGTGTTTCAGTCCAGGGAACGCGAGAGTCGGCGCCTGAATGCTCGACGTCGCCGAGAAAGCGATCCCGGCCTGCGACTGCTCAAAAACTTCCAGCATCAAGCTCGCCGAGACATGGGTGGTGCGAACGGCCGATTCTAGCGCGAATTTCTGGGAATAGAGTTTGGGCACAGCTGTGGCGTCTTTGACCGACTTTGGCTCGACGTGAACTTATCAACCATGAACTCTGTGCACAGCTAAGAACAGGGGAGTTTGGCCTTACAAGTGTTTCGTGAATCCTTTCCCGACGCTACCGACCACGACGAGATGAAGGTGTGTAAGACTTGCCCTGACTCGCTTCTCAATGGCCAGTCACCGCAATTTAGCACTACGAACGGCTTTGTATACCCGCCTAAGCCATCGTCCCTGCCTCGCTTAAACGACGTGGAAGAACTGATGGTTGCTCCCGGCATACCGTTTATGAACATTCGTCGCTTCACCCACGGAGCGGGGCAATATGGAATTCGCGGTCAAGCGATCAATGTGCCGATCGATGTGCAACAGACTGTGAAAAGCCTGCCACGTAGTGTTCCCAATTATGCAGCAATCCACGTTCATCTGAAGCGTCGTCTACTCGCCAAGCCGGTGTACAAAGTTGGAGTTGTCACGAAGAACAAATTTTACGCTTGGTTCAAGTACTTCGTGGAGACGCCTCTCTTCCATTTCTACGTAGTGAAGATTCAATGGGAAGAGCTCGGCCGCATTCCCGAGGAAGCCGGGCCAATCGACGACGAGGATATTGAGCCTGGTGAAAAGCTGGAAGACTTGAACGACCCGGTATAGCTAGCTTCTGTCCTGAATTCTGCCAGTAGGACAATGGTTTACGGCGACGCCTTTGGAATCCGGTTGACAACGGACCACACTACTTGGACATCACTGCCGGACAAAGTAAGACTCCGATTTCCCTGCTTTGCTCATAATGGCGAAGAGATGTCCTTCCCCCAAATTTACTTGGGTCAGGCTCGGCTCCAGATCAAGTCCCTTAATCTAACCCCTTTTGCAATGGCTAGTAGCGAGATACGGCGTACCGATCGTCGTGGCGTAGAGCCAAACCATGTTCTCTACATGGCTATGAAAGTGATGGGGCATTACTTGGTAGAACGCACCATGACGTTTCGAGGAAACGACACTACCCACACCATACCTAAGCTACAGCTGGAAAACAAGGAATTTCTCGAAGAGGCGGTGTATAGGGATTTGGCATTTCTTCGCGAAGTCCGAAATTCCATTCAGTACAGGCAAGACAGGAAATGCGACGTCTTCGTCATGATAACACAGTTAGGGAAGCCGCACGCATTCCTAACCATGTCGGCTTCGGAAGTTCAGTGGGATCGGCTGATCGCTGTGCTAGAACGTCTTCGTGCAGGAACCGTTGGGGAAACCGCTAGAGAAGTCGAATAACTGACTAATCTAGACCGCATGGATCTGTGCAACAACTATCCAGTTGCTTGTGCAATATACTGCAACCGGCTCTTTAGCGTCACATTATACATCTTATATGACCGTCGCTGCTCCCCGTTTCGCCCCTACTACGTGGTAGACTACTTCAAACGGGTAGAGTTCCAGCAACGGTGTAGCCCAAATGTACACACCCTACTTTGGTTGAACGAGGCTCCCCGCGAAGAGCTTAGTGGAAGCATGCCCGAGACGATCGAAACGATCAAGTCTATAACCTCGCTCCACTTGACTGATCTGCAGCGCAGCCGCACTCAGACCCACTCACACACGCACTCTTGCTATAAAAGAGGTCGAACCAAGTGTCGCTTCGGAGCACCGTTCATGCCTAGTCAAACGACTCGAGTGATCGTTCCCTTCCCGCCAACCGAAGACGAGGGTGAGCGCAAACGTTTCGAGAAGATAAAGACCACTACGACGAGATGCACGCCTGCCTCGAGCATACCACGTTCGACAACATTGACCAGTTCTGGAACCGCTTTGGCGTGCTTAACGAGGACCATTACGTCGACATTCTTCGAACCGGTGTGAGTCATCCCTGCTTTTTGTACAAGCGGCTCCCGGATGAGAAGTGGGTCAACCCATTCAATCCAAGCTATGGCAAGCTGTCTCTACATTATCAGTCAGATTACACTTCTCGGGAAAAGGTTCCCGTGACCAGTTTCCTGAGGGAGTACAAAGCGACAATCGCCCATATGATACCAGAAACCAATAGGCGACGGCGTAGTCAACATGACAGATAGCCCCACGCCCATATCTCTCTCTCCCCTGCCGGAGTCTGAACTCCGCGAGCGCTGGCCTCCACGTGGCGCGTGCATAGTAAGCATCGCTCTACCGTGCGCCTGCAGCAACTGATAGTCAGAACCATCAGTTGCCGGAAATAAGCTGAAAATAATCAGCACCTCGCCAGTACAACGAAAGTTCAGGGTCTCAGCCCAATCACTTCGAAGACGTTCCTGAGGCTTACAGTTTTTGATCTTGACCTCCGCTTCAAACTCTCCATGGCTTCTTAACTGTGCCTCATCGTTTCGTCTCTCGAACTCCAGCTCAAACTCTTCCCGGCTCCTTGACTACGCCTCCCCGTCTTTTCTGTGGGGCCACAGCTCAAACTATCCATGGCTACATATCTTCACCTGCTGCTCCAACTCTATCTCCCTCCTACGACTCGGTGGTTCTGCCTCTTCGCTCTCCCTCAGCCGTCTTTCTTTGATCTTTGCAAAAGGTTTCCTCTGGTCCTCTTCTAATTTCTCCCTGCAAATTTGCCTCTGCCGCTCGAGCACATCCGTGTCAGCCCTGGCGTCTGGGCCGAGCCCCTTCTCCACTCCTGTTCTATCCACAGATCTAGATCCAGCTCCAGTAATTTATCTTCGTCGCTAATCTTGTAATCCAATTGTGGATCTTGATTTTTCATGTTGACTTCTTGCTATTATGCATCTTGGTTTCATAATATGCATCTTGATTTTTACATCTCATTTTTCATCTACAGCTTGACAAAATGGCTCTTTACACCAGTCATGTATCACTTCATATTCGTTTTCACTGAAATTCTTTTGTTTTACTTTCAATTCACCCAAATGAAATACCTTAATTTTGACGCTCTTTGCCCTTATTCGGCCTTTCGCCAAAAACCATATATCATCGTAAACATGGCCAACCCACCTAACGGGTGTGTGCATGAACCCCCGAAGGTGTCTGCGCCAAACCATCCCAAGGAGCATGAGCCAAACAAGAAGGTACAAAGTGCGCACACAGTGAGATGAACAAGAACAGCAGAAGAAGAAAGAGGCAAGCGTTGCGAGAAGAAATAAGAAGAGAAGACCAAGCTATGCTCTTGGAACCTTCGCCAAGATGATAGGGGCCTGAGGACGCCTCAGCCCTACTGACAGCAGTTCCTGGCTACGATCCTGCAGGGAGACCCCGATGCAATGCTCCGTCGGTGGATCCAGGTTACAAGATAAGCTACCGGGCTGGGATGCTCGGGCTACGCACCCACGCCAGGCATTCATCGCACCTCGGGCTACCTTCTCTTGCTGTTGTCGGCGATGGCTGGTCCCACTACCTGTAAGCCTCTACGAGAAACGTCAGTTGTGTTTATTCCTACACCAAATCTGAAAACAGCTCATGTAACATTAGGCGACACCATTCTTCACGACGTTCACGCGAACTCGAACCGAGAGAACACTTTTCTTACTATTTACCGCTACTTGTGTTCTCGCAAAAATCGCCCTCGTAAATTAGGCGTTTTCTACTTGTATCCTGTCCACTTGATGAATTGAAGTGACACAGAGCAACATTCCCGTTTGGAACACCGCCACTAGGCAATATTTCTTCGTGAGCTTGAAGGGCTTTCGGAGCGACATTCTCACCTTGCCTTTAACGTCTGCGCTAGGCTGCATGCTATGCTTCTTGTCCTCACCAATGAAGGGCCCGTTGGGCTTGTGGAAAATTTAAAGATGAACGTCAGATCGCCCGTTGCGACCTAGATGCATTCCTCTGTGGTTGTGTACTTTTGTGTGGTGTTTTACACAGACACTGTCATGTCTACGCAGTGTGCGAAAAACGCACAGCTCTATGTTGCGATAATAGTAAAGTATATGTCACACAGACACTACCATGTCTACGCAGTGTGCGTAAAACGCACAGCTGTATTTTTGCGGTAATAATAAAGCTCCATTTCTTTCAAGTATCATTGAGCTCATTGGCTAGGAATTATTCTCAACCGCAAATTATCAACAAACTTGCTTTCTTTCCTAGACTCCCGTACAGCTTTAGCTTCGCTGATGATCCTCGTTCACGAAGAGTGATGTTTTTATTCCGCCCGCCGGAATTTACCAAAAATGAGGCATTTGCCATTTCCTAGCTCCGTTAGTTACCTTTTATAATGATTATTTGTGTCAGCAGCACCAGCGGAATCTTGAAGGAAATATTTTTATTTCCGTCAAAGTAATGATTGCTCCAGGAGAATGTTGATAAGTATTCTGTGTGTGCACAAACCACGTATGACCAAATGCCAATTCAGAACATCAGCTTGATTTATGCGGATTCTTTGCGACTCTTCTCTGAAAAAGTTTGTGTTCTCTGTCAATTCCACTCCTTGCTCTGTTGCCAAACGGCAAAACTATTTACTTTATTTGAGATTTAAATATTTTACCCCATACAGTTCTGCACGTGTTTAGGACAGCCTAACTTTTTCTGTAGTGTTATTCTACAATTCACTGTCAAGCAGCTTGTAAAAGCAAATTCGTTCTTTCGTTGAGAGTTACCAGGACTCTGGTGTGAGTTAGTTGGTTCATGGTTAATGTTCAGGAAAAAACCCAAATTGCACAAACGAAACAGGACCGAGGAAAGAAACACGTAAGCACAAACGGGCACAGGGTTCAATGCCTAGAACCTCCATAATATTTCCCGGAATTTTTTTTTAGCGTTTACCCGATTGTGACACTCCATTTTACGAAGCCGACAGTAAATTTCTCCCAAAGTTATCCGCACCAATTCCGTTTTTTATTGTCTTCGATGTCGCCCGCAAGGGACCATTCCGGAAAAACAGCTCACCACCGAAAATTTCGCACTAATGTCTCCTTCAATAAACAGTGTTCGACTCTGCTGTATAGGATATCCTGACGCAACAAAAATAAGCAGGTGAGTGACAGAGCGAGTGAAATTTTGTTGAAAGAACAAACTGAGAATTAAGTACAGATATGAACAGAAAAGTGTGAGAGATGAAGAAAAGAGCTTTAAGTGGACAACCTAAGTAACGCATGCTTACAGTTTTTTTGTGGTCGGCTTGGATAAATGTAAAGGAAGACGGTACAGCTTGAACATAACGATTACTTTCACGCAGGTGTCAATTTTGCATGCGCAGCACTATCGCACTTTTCAATATACAATAAAAGAAAGAATGAAAACAAGCTGCTAATAAGTCACCTTTCAAGTTTCTTCGCAGCACAACTGACGCCGCTAACCAATTTATGAGCAGGTGTAAACAAGTAAGATTCTCTTCTGTTGAGGGAGCCACGCTGGATATATACTTGATACCCCCAACAAAAACACCGGGCAAGAACAGGGTGAACGACTCACCCGCACTCAAATAACTGACTTGTTTTAGAAAATCAAAAGTTATTTAGGCTAATGTTGGGTAAAACAAATGGCCGCCAAACATGACCTCACTAAAACACATGCACACGACTTCTGTATGAAGGTCATCTGGGCATCTGTTATTCCAGTTGAAGAGTGACTCGCGCAGGTGTCTCCGGGTTGTTCTAACGTTATGTGCTTCGGCTGTTTCGTGCGTGCGCTGTCTTTTGTGTCTTAACATCAGGAATGTGCGATGGAGACTACTTGCGTATCCGTACTGTTGCAATGGAGCAAAAGTCCTGATTACGGCAAACCCTTAAAAGAGGTGCCGGAAGCTCCCGGCACCCGGCCGGGATGACGCCGGGAGCTCGTCAAGAGGCGCATGCTCACGTGCGCTTGATATTTTGTCTTTTCTGCGAGCCCCTCACTTGGTGTAATCGCAGTAGAAAGCCTGGATGAAGCCGGGTGCTCCACAGAAGACGCACGCTCACGTAGACTCAGCATTTTCCCGCTCGCTATTTTGTTCCTTTTTGTAAGCCCCTCACGTGCGCAAGCGTAGCCGCAAGATTGCACGACGCCGGGCACTCTGCACGAGCTGCGCGCTGGCGTACGCCCGGTCAAAATTTTTTTTTGTTATTGGGCTACGCCATTAAGAGCGTAAACAGCTTTGCTGTAAAAACCTGCGCCATTTCTGTGAAAATTTCAAAGGCATATTTAAGAGTTCATAAATGTTTTTCGGTGAAAAAACGCATTGATATATTTTGAATGAAATTCTAGCTGCACCAAGCCGAACCTGCGGGCTGGAAACCAGCTGCAATATCCTGTTTGAAAAAGATATGAATAATTTTCCGAATGTTCTGCCCTTTAAGGTTGCCAGTTACGTTAGTATTTCATGACTTTACGGAATTTATAATTTTTCAAGTTAACTTCAGTCCTCAGCCTTGCTATGCCACCCTGTTGGAGCACCAGAATTCGTAGCGCAGCTTCAGAAACCTTATCTTGCTTGAAATTCTACCACGTTCGTTTTACATTTTTTGTGTTCCGCCGTTTAGCTTAGTCCTTATATTAAAATATCTTGCAATACAAACTCCAGTTGTCGCTTATTCAAACAATGAAGAAATTTTATGATAGGAGACGTCAAGACAGCAAGCCCTCCGTGTATTGGACAACCAAACATGTGTGTTTATGTATGGGTCGCAAGCATGTGACACCTTTTTCCTCTGTGCCTTAATTGTCAGTAAAAAAACACTACACTAATAAGGGTCACTCACGTGTATATAATAAATTCTGAAGGAAGCGAGCCGATAGTGACGCAAGCCACCTTCCCCGAAGAAAGAATGGTTGCTGCGCTCCCTAAAGTTCGCGAGGCCTAAGAAACAATTGGGGTGAGAAATGCACATGCCTAGTGGAGTTTTATGAAGTAAGGCGAATGTTTTTCTTCCATTTTCTTTCCTATTTAAACTTCGACACACATACTTTCTTGGGATATCAAAAATACTACACTCGGGGGCAACATAAGAACGGCAACAAAAGTTGCCTATGTGCTTAATCACCGCAGGTGGATGGTACTCCGCGCTGCGGAAGTGGGGCGTTACTGGGAATAATTCGCACATGGCACGAGCCTGTTTCTCAATTTTTTGAGCTAATATCCTTACTAACTACAACAGCGGCGAAAACTACGTGAGCAAAGGCAGAGGATATTCCACCTTCATAGCGGTCTCCTTCCAAACACCTGCGTCCGTTGACGTCTGCGTCCCTCGCTTCCGCGGAGTGGTGCCGTACGTGAGCTACTGTATATTTAAATGCAGAGCATTTCCTTAACTCACGGTGTCACCCGGCGTTGTCGGCGTGCCTCGGCGTCCGCAACAGCCGTTCCAGGTGCGCCCTCTCCCCCACTCCTCCTCTCCCGCATCACGCTACCCTCCTCGCTCTCAACAACAGGTCCGCAACCCTCCCCCTACACTATATAAAAAATACTACTTACCGGCGCCTGGTTTTGATCCCACGACCCTGCGGGCGGAACGCAAGGTACATGGTGCTCTACCCACTGCGCCACAAAGCCGACACAGAATGGGAGGCTACGAACGCGCCTTATATCTTTGACTCATTCAAACTACGTCAAGAAGCTGCTGATACAACGCATTCACTACCCCCAACTCCCCAAACACTAAACGTTAACGCAATACACCCACCCCCTATGCGACGCGTTTACTCGAGTCCCCCTCGCAGGGAGATGGGCCCTTTTTTTTAACTTGTTCCTTAGTATAGCTGGGAGTTTTTATTCGTTTGCTTGAATTTCACATTTTCCTGTGTGTTTAGCTAGTCAGATTTGCATTGCAAGCTTTACGGAGATAACGCATCATTTTTTTATTTTCCCTCAGGTGAGTGGTATGCTTTTTGACAAATGTGTTTTTAAATGCGGAGCATTTCTTAAGCTCGCCTGGTCCTCCGTCGTTGATGGCGGCGCCGTCCACACGCTCACTCCGCATGCGCGTCGCGTCGAGGCGAAGGTGCGCGTCTATCCCCCGTACCCTCCTCGCTCTCAACAACAGGTGCGGCGGTGCGGGAGGAGCGCGTGTACCCCGTGCGGTCCGACGCTCTCAACAACAGCTGCGGCAGTGCGGGGGGAGCGCGTCTGTGCGCGCATGCGTCGTAGCTACCCGTGCGCTGCGTCGCGCTCAACAGTAACGGCGGCAGGGCGTGTATACGTGATAACGGCGTCGTGGGTGCGTGGAAAGTTTGCGCGCTTGTGTACGGAAGTGTGCGAATGCGCGTCTCTCCCCCGTACTCCTCTCCCTCGAACTCGGGCGGTGTGTATATAAGCGGTGGAGCGCGCGTTGGGAATTCAGTGTAGGGCGTCTTTGCTTGGCTTTCGCTTGACTTGGCGCTTTGCTTGACTCGAGTAAATGCGATGGAAGCAACGGCTTCACCAGTTACGCAATCGCACGACCGCTCCTCAAAGACCCCTCGACAGTGCACTTTAGCGACCACAAAGCAGTCATCCTCTTCGTCCAATAAAACGACGGCACCAAGCAATAAAGACAGACTTTAACTTCACACTCCTGTCCTTCGCTTCTCCTTCATTCAATAAATAAGAATAATAAAGACGAAATAACAATTAGCATTCCCAAACCATACCCAATTACGCAACCTTCACCCGATACCCCCACCACTCTGCGACGCATTTACTCGAGTTCCCCCCATTTTTTTTTGTACGGCTCGATGTTTGCGACGAATGATGCTCTTTTAACTGTTTCTGCCATAATCTTCGTCGGCTTCATTATTAACATAATCCCCCTGCAGGATTTTAAGTATAATCCCTATATGATCTGGGGTTTTTAGCGCAGCATACCGGTACCGTTACGGGTATGCTGTGGTTAAAGTTTCTAGGGGGGTCCTGAAAGGTATTTCGAGCACACTGAATGAACAAGGGGAATTGCTAGATTGGGGCGTTAACGTCGTCTTTGCAAAGTATAGCATTTTTACGCGCAGCGGACAGCTCACAATTTCGTTGCAAAATTTGTTTCCGCGTTCCCTCCATATCCTGCGTGCTTTTGGGCTCTGCAATCTTTCGGCATTTACGTCATCGACTCTCCCACGTGCGTCAAGAAGTAGAAATCTCGCAATTTTACTTTTTTTTTGCATTTCCAGCGAAAAGAACTGTCGTCTCCCCAGCCTCGGCGGGCGGCTGCAGTGCCTTCGCTTTCTGCAGCAAGCTCAAGCTATCGTTTTCATATATATGTATCTTTTTTAAATGCAGAGCATTTCAGTAACTCACGATGTCACCCGCGTTGGCGTCCGTAGTCCGCATCGCTCCCCCTACACTATATAAAGAAATAATACTTGCCGGCGCCAGGTTTCGATCCCACGACTCTGCGGGCGGAACGCAAGGTGCACGTCGCTCTAACCACTGCGCCACAAAGCCGACACAGAGTAGAAGGTTACGAACGCGCCTTATATCCTTGACTCATTCAACCGTCGGCCACAGGTGCGCCCTCTCCCCCGCGTCCTCCTCGCCTTCTCTGCGCTCGCAACACCATCTCTCGCCGCGTTCGGTTCGCGCTTAAACCACATATGTCGTTCGTGCGCTCTCCGGTCGCTAACATCTGTGGCGTGTCGTGACGTCAACATCACGCGTTCGTGTGGTGGAGCGATTTCGGCGCTATAACACTCTCTCGCGAGGGGCATTGGATTGGATTCGATTGGATTGGCTTGGATTGGCTTGGATTGGCTTGGTTTGGATTGGATTAAAGTGGATTGTGTTGGATTGTGTTGCGTCATAGCCGCTCCACGTTGCGTCAAGAAGGGGGCGCTCGCATCGCGCTCTCTCGCCGCGGTCGGTTCGCGCTTAAACCACATATGTCGTTCGTGCGCTCTCCGGTCGCTAACATCTGTGGCGTGTCGTGACGTCAACATCACGCGTTCGTGTGGTGGCGCGATTTCGGCGCTATAACACTCTCTCGCGAGGGGCATTGGATTGGATTCGATTGGATTGGCTTGGATTGGCTTGGTTTGGATTGCATTAAAGTGGATTGTGTTGGATTGTGTTGCGTCATAGCCGCTCCACGTTGCGTCATAGCCGCGGCAGGGGGTTCACGGCACGTTTCACGTTTCACCATCGACTTCATCGACAATGTCTACGCTGGAAGACAACAATTACAACAACAACAACAACCAATACGTAATCCATACGACTTGCAGGCGCGCACCCCGCGGAAATGCTCTGCATTTGATCGTGCCCCTCGCGAGGGGGATGTTTTTTTCTCTAATATCACGCTTCTCGTTAACCCCCGTTGGCTAGGCCGACTCGACGACGACATGGCGGTGATGCCGACTGACCTCATTGTAACACGAAGCCGACGGTGACACGAACACCTATAGGCCGATCGAAATTCCGAGAGGTGTGACTAGCTCGTAGACCGAAGCTGCCGACAATACCAATCGGTCGTGAAGAGGAAACTGCGCCTAGGCAAAATTTGTGGCGTAAGGAATTCTGTTCTGTTCCGTTAGTTCTTAGAGTGTAAAAACATGGTAAATTCAATGAAGTTTACGCAACTCAACACTAGCGCTAATGCGATCCGTAATTTTCCTTAAGAGCGTTCGGCCGGTCGCTTTAGCGACAATGCGTTTCCATCAGTTGTAAACTACATATTCATGTACTACCAGCGCGCTTTTAAAAAATACATACCCAGCTTTCTTGCACAAAATTTCGACCTCTCAGGAACCTACCAAAAGCACTTCAGAAAAGTGATATTTGGCATAATGCAAGAAGGTAACGTGAAGATGAACACTTTAAAAGACGTTTTCTAAATTCTTCAGTTTTTGTGTAAATCGCTGTCAAATTTTATTGCCCATGCATTTGTACGGGAAAGTTTCCATGGCTCTGGATCCTAGGCACGCAAGCTGCAAGACTTAAAACTGTGTACAAAGCACAGTTTCACCCCCCAATATTAGCTACGCGAAATAAGTTTACATTTCCCTAAATAGCTACTGAGTAATCACTGTGGAAAGAACTGCCATGAGCGGGAAAGCTGCACGTGTAAGCTCAGTGAAGAGCAGGAGAGAGTTGCGTAAGGTTTATAGGGCAATAGCAAATCAATATCGACGAACGTTTTAGCGTAACGCGTAAAAGAGAAGTACGGTAACTCCTGTTCCCGCAGGCCGAAGCTACAGTCGCAGCCCAAGCAGTGCTACGGCTGCAGATCAACTATGGTGGGGGCTTTAAAGAATCCTACTGCCGAACTGTTCTTCAAGAAATATTCAGTCAAGCAAAAACGAATCCATGAAATCAAGCATGAAACGGTGATGTGACACAAACAGTGGATCTCCATTTTGTGTAGAGGTTATTCCGGCGCCAGCGTCTGTTGTGTTCCCGCGCCGTGGGGTTACGCCTCGCGCTCACTTAAGTGACGTCGTGGGTTCGAATCTCGGCGGGGTGTGTTTTCGCGCGGTTGATTAAGTGACAATATTTGCGTATTGTATACGCGAAACCAGAACAATTCTTTTTGATTGCACTGTGGAACTAGCAATATTAAAGTCAATGCATCGTTTAAGCCATAGGAACGATGTCTTGTATTTAAACTCATCCTTTGTACACAAAAAACGCAATTTTACTATCACAGCAAGAAATACTGATGTGTGTATTTTGCGAAAGTGGCATATCTTTAAATAAAATAAACATGTTTTCCCTATCACAGCAAGAAATACTGATGTGTGTATTTTGCGAAAGTGGCATATTTTTAAATAAAATAAACATCTTTTCCTTCCACCCCATAAACAAGAAAACAGGTAAGATTTGGACTCGTTGGAAGGGGATATATTAGGCGCGGCTGGCAACCAAATCATCTACATGATGCTATTGGTACCGCTGAACACGTAAAATGCACGAGGGACCTTTATAGAGAGAAAAGGGCTTCCAGGAGAGCAGGGCAACATGTGAGGGTGGAGTATTTGTTTTGTACAATCGAATTCCCGGTCGTACAAATAGGCAGGCCCCACCCGAAGACCACGCTACTCTTCTGAAACCACTTGTAATATTGGTTGGGGTGTATTTGTGTAGTTGATAAACGCAGGATAGCGTAGACGTTTTCCATAAAGTAGAAGAGGAAACGGGAGGAGAAAGCGGAATTGAATTTATTACGCACCCTAACAAGTGTCTGGTACCGTGAAACCCTTTTCTGCTTTTTTTGTTACGGTTGTAAATTGGCATAAACGGTTGGAATAAACCTATTAGAATAGCGGAATAGAATGTTACTGCTTGCTGGGTAGGCACCTGAATATATGGTGCCAGAACATTGTACATGTCATTGGAGCTCAATAGTTGTGATCGTTTCATAATCCAAACCTAAAACGAGTACATTGCCTTCTGTTTCATAATAAATTAGATTTTTGAGTCCCAAGAAACCTCCCGATGGTGTTTCGCGTATCAGCTTAAAACTGTCTACACTTATACACGCATAGGTGTGATACTACAGCATTTACAGGTCGTTTTATTATCAAGTTATTTCGGAACATTGGGGTTGTTCATCTTTGTGCAATTCGTTTTTTATGAACAAGAACATTCAAGCAAATATACCCAGTAAGCAATTTACCCCAAAATTAGTGTAATCTGTAACAGCAACTCAAATTTCAGGGTCGTAAGATTTTCTTAAAAGAGTATGCATAGTTGAGGGGTAACTGGTTGTATGCGAAAAACACGTTTCCTGTGTTTTGCTCTCACATTCAGCTTTTACGTTTTTCTACGCCGCCATGTTCTATCTACGCCGATTCAATAGAAAGAAGCGACTTCAATCAATATATGTTTATTGAGAAATTGCAATATACAAAGGGCCGTGCAATTACTTCAATACATGTTCTTCAACAAGCCAAAAAACTTAACTTCAACAAAAAAATTAGCCTAGAATTTCACCAAGATTTTCCTACAAAGTTTGCGGGGCAAACGTCAATATATGATGTTATTGTTAGAACATTCATTGCGACAGTTTTCTTCAGTTCGTCGTAAAACGTGACCTGACCACTCTACTCACGCGCAAAGCAAGGTAGTGAGAATTCTGGAAGGCAAGGATAAATATTGCTTAACAGTAAGTACGATAGAATTATTGCCAACAACTATAAAGAGTTTTGACACGACGAGATTTTGTTCTAACAATTGAACAAAAACTTGTGTACAAATACACGTCAACTTCTCTCACGACCTAGGCTAAAATGGCCTAATTGGCAATTAACTACGTAATGTATATTATGAGTCAAGCTCGTTATTGAACTTGTGGTGTTTGACCCCATTGCTGCAATATGCTCAGCAGCAAATATCGACTTGGTTACCGCTTGACACTTCCTCCAATTTCATTTTCTTGCTCCTTCATAGTTCTTTTGCAGGATTCGGAGTAGGGCTTGTAAGCCTTTTCGGATTTACACCTCTCCTCGAAAAACCTTTGGCATCCTTGGCTTGGCCCACGATCAACACCACTGTCCCTGATGTACATTTCGCAGATAGGCACGGCTGCAAAGAAGAATGGACCTTTTTACTCTTACTAAACTACATACTACTGCATGTTTTTGGCACCCTTAATAAGATTCTTTTAAACAGCGCTGCAGGAAATCTGAGCATTCTTTTGATATACTGCCTTGTAACGACAATTTCTACCTAAAGATGGCTTTATCTTATGCTTAGTAGGACCCAGACGGGTTTGTTTCCGTAAGAGGCCGTATACCCTTTAAATACATTATCTAATCAACGGTTACAAAATTTTCGCAACACCTTTATTAAAATCAATTTTTTTGTTGCACAGGATTTGTCCTTTGTCGTGAAGGGCGAATTTTTTTAAGCAACTAAATTGCATTACAGCGGAATGTTTTGCCACTGAGTGGACTAGTTGAAAAACCAGTGAAGCCATCGACAAAGCTGTGTTCACAGTAAAGCATCTGCGAAATGAAGGCTTTGTCCATTGCTGTGCAACGCAATAATTAGGACGCCCAACTTATCAGAGAAACAATGCGTCGTATCGTGTGAGAGAGAGTGAACTTCATTCCGCAAAGAGAAAGCAATGATAGCACAAGGTCTCATTCTTCATTTCAGGATCCGGTGGAGCTTCCTGCATTCTGCGCAGAGTCCACCAGCCGAAGTTGTGTTTCGCAGCTCGAGTAGGCCAGCTCTCTCTGCCACTGGTCGTAAAAAGTATTGGATATTGGGCTCACATTTGGGTTTTTGGCAGGGTCACATCACATGGAAGAGGGGGTAGATCTCGCTGAAGTGTGGGCAGCTGGTGCTGAAGAGGGTGGGGTTTTTGACGTGAAGTTCAGATGAGTTTAGAAACATGTTTATCTGCGGAAGCTTAAGTTTGCTTCGGTTTCCTGATGACTAACAGGTACGCAGGAGGATACTGGTGCGGACCAAACTTTTAGTACTGTATGATGGCTTGGTAGGTTATTAGGGAAATATTTGCTTGCAGCCAGTGATCTAGCAGTTCTCTGTAGGCTAATTATCGGGCTGTCGTTTGGGACATGATATTAGCGCGAATGGTCAAGTGGAAAGGGGACGACTCTTGCATTGAGGGGTCGCTGGAGAAGGATTCTTCCAGCTGGTCTTGATATTTTTCCGCGTAGGCAGCTCCGCCATGATGCTTGAGCGCATGTAATGATTGCATCTGCTGTGGTGTGCGGAAACGCGAGATCGATGTCTCCTTCTGTTTGAGTAGTGTTGACTCCAGTAAGTGTCACACTGGCCACGTGCTCGGTGAATGCGGTGACCATAGCTGTCCTCGTATCCATGCGAGCGTAGTCCGCAGCGTCCAGGCACACGATTTTGGAGCGGTACCAATGAATTCTGCGTAATACCTATGCTCTCGCCGCACGCCTTCCTTGGTGAACCGGCCGGTGCACATTCCGTGGGATGGGAGCCGCATTGATGCTTTGTCGTTTGGATGTTGATGCGTTCACGGCTTAAATTCACTTGTTCTGGGGTATTGTATCCTAGCCCTTTCCTGCCAAACAAAAGGTTTTTACAATAAATGGACGCTTGTAATTAAATTTTGTGTAGTTACCGCACCCAAAAGATGTTTCGAGAAGTGGAAATGCCAACCTCAGGGTATTTCACACAGAAAACAAACCTATACATATGTGTTGGTTGGGCTTCTATTCGTATGATCTTCGCATAGTAAGCATACCTTAAAATGGCATCAGGAACAAAAAACTGCATTCTGACGTATTATTCATGTGTTAATTTGTATTCAGGAGTACTTATATTATAAAAAAGGATTTGGTGATAATAAAACATTTTTAAGTTGCAATAATGTAATGAATAATTATAGTAATGTTTTACCATAAGCAATTACGGAACTAGTTTGAGCCACGACACGAGCCACTACAAAACCGCGAATAAATGAGATAGCAAGAAAAGAAGAAAAAATTATCGCCAGCGCTGCCGTGTGTGAGGCTGCTACACTGTACCGCCCAGCCACATTTTCGGGACGGCGAAAGCCCAGCCCACATAATTGTATAGGTGCAATTTTTAACCTTAATTACTCGACGCACATGAAGGGAACGGATGTATTTTTTAGCAGATCATGTTTTTTGTTTCGTCCTACAATTCGTTTCTTACGCTTGTTATCTAGAAAATACGAGTATTGAGAGAAAGAAATATAAGTTTGTGTTTTCAAGGCGGCTAGCGTGATCGCGCCGGCTGGGCACCGTTTTTAATGTGTGATTTCTCACCCCTGGTGGTTAAATGAGGGAATTACCGTAACCAATGAAATCTAGGAAACGTTTGCAGAGACTAAACAGGGCTCTGAGACGGAACCCGAAACAGGTGCCACTTAGTAAACGAATATCTCACCCACACGTTTGTGTGGACTTGGCCGTAAAGGGCTGTAGCGGATGACAGAACAAGAGCGAAGCAGGAGCTCTGCCCGCAAGTGTTGTGTGGCCGCTACCTGACTCTCCGTGGTTACAAAGTATAGTTCGCTATATTGCAGATGTTATACCAATGATTAGTAATATGAGCGGCTGACAGTATAACCATTTGATTATAAAGTCGTTTATGTATGATTCATTCCCAAGAATGAATGGTTTTCAAAGGTAAAAAAAGTCACCCTCTTTGAAAACTTTCTCAGGAGAAATAAAATGACTTAATCAAAAAACGGCAGATATAAACATATAAACAACGCGCATACGATTTTGGGGTCTGAATCGTTCGAATGTCGATCGCTGCACGTCCCTTAGTCGTTGTCTGCATGGAGAAAGATATTGGTCGGCTGGTATGGCTCGTGGGAGTGCAGTTATTTCTTCTCTATGCGTGTGCACCCAAATATAAGAAATGTAGTCGGTACTACGTCTTCCACAGCCATAATCACCGTCAAATCAAGCGTCGTAAAGGCAGTGTGTAAGAAAGAAGTGGTTTGTTCCCGCAATATTTGGATACAAGCAAGGGTTGTGTAACCCCACGGTTAAAAAAAAAGCAGAGGCGAAAGCCCATCGGGGCCTTTCAGAAATCTGCGGCGATATGAACGGGCAACGTAGTGTTCTGTGCAACAGTTTTTGATTTGATTTTTTTATTTCTTGGCAAAAACCAAGGGGAGGATGAAACTAAAGGCGAACGTGGCCTGACAGAGGCCTCAGCCACCCGATTTACAGTGTACATAACAACACGTCTGTTCACAAATTTAAGCATGAAAGCACAATCGTAATACATAAATAGCACAAAGCAAAGTCGTTACTGCACTTCTTATGTATTATACAAAGCATAGGTCTCAAATTCACAAAGAATCACAATGTGCACATAAACGCAGTAATTCCTACGCATGAAATTTCATCAGTTACACTACTATGTCACAATTACGTAATAATATGTTTTTGTTTGCAATTTGTTTAAATTTCTACCTTTAGGGGAACATGTAGACATATACTTCGAACCCTTATTATATATCAGTATGGCGAGAGTTTTGCTTAAGTAACACTTCTTTGACCTGTTTTTTAAACGTAAGTTCACTGGCGTCCAAGTTTAATTGTTCTCCTAATATTATTTAATATTTCAGTTGACTGGTGCAGGAAAGATTGCTCACCATAGTTTGTTCTTACTTTTGGAGTCTCGAACATACTGACACCCTGCAAACACATATCGCGGATCGCGGCGACGCATTCTAACTGTGGAGGGCGCAATCCCGATTGGGGTGTCCTGCCTTGCAAAATCAGCTGTACGTGCAAAGAAACAAGCGTTATTTTATTCCGCTAAAATGGGACGACACCACCGTATGGCGCAAACAGCGAATTGCGGGCCGGAAAACGTTACAACTGTTATAATTACTAGTTTACCAGAAACGCGAGTTGCAAGACACGCTAAGTCAGTTAGTTTGTTTGATACTACGGCGTTATGCTTGCAATCGAGGCGACGATTTCTGAGGTGTTTACCGGCGATGTAATAACAGCTAACGCCGCTTCTTTACTTTCATATCACCGCCCCATAGTTTACAGTGGAATGATGAAGCACAGAACCCTGACTGTTGCTGAAAATTGATAGAAAACCCCCTCAAGCACTAGCAGCCGCCTTAAAAATTGCTAATATGAGCTTTTATTGAAAAAATGAATAGTGACATACCAATGCCTTATTCCAAGGTTCTACTTTCCAAGTTACACTACAATAAACTTTCATTGCCTTTAAATTAAAATGCAGCAGGCTGCTGGGAAAATATTTTTTTATAACGGATGAGGCTTTTGAATGATTCCTTTGCTGCCATATCAAGCTTTTATGTCCATTTGTGATAGTCTTTCTGAAGCAAACAATCTTCGCCTATGAACACCAAACAGTGATATTGAACAATGACTGACCCATACGAAACTTGAAAGAACGGCTACACAAGTGCATTCCATTCTTAAGGCCAATATTTAGGCAAATACGCTCAGCAGGCCCTATAATATGAGTATGAAAATGAGATCTATGTGACTTATTTCAAAATGCACCGACATCTTCATGCAAGCATTTCCATTCTTCTGTCCACTTCTGACACCAATCAGAGCAGCAAACTTGAACAGGGAGAAGAAATATTTCATTTTCACTGCCTCTTATCAAGGTGTCATGGGCTGCTGCACAAAACCTTTCTATTCTCACCACACTTTCCAGCCAGCAGCAGCAACGTGGCACACTGAAAACCAACGTTCAATACATGTTGATTTGCTGAACCAGTGTTTTAAATGCCTAAAGCAGCTTCAAGCCAAAAGCAACAGTGTGCGCCTGAGAAGGAGCGACTTCACAGCGTGAATGTGTCGCACGAATTCATTCTAACGTACTACATCAGCACACAACTGCCCCTTTTTCACAACGTCCGGGTTCAAGGCCGTTGCTGAGTTCAACGTGCACCCGAACGGCTGTTTAATAGCAGGAAGAACTTTGGGCCCTGGGAAGATAAGAATCAAGTGGTTCCCGGCACACGCGGGGACGGTGTCGGCGCGCGCTGAGAAACACAATGAAACCGCACACGCTCGTGCGCGCGAACTCACTAACCGCGCCGGGCAAAGTGGCGGAGAGCATTTGTGGCACAGCACACGAGACCGAGTGACTACCTACAAAGAAATTACTCAGGCCTATCGACTTGCCAGACGCAAGCTCCCGCCACCCTGCAAAGGATTGAGCAGGGAGCAGGCGGTCATCTATAGGCAACTCCAAACAAAGACGGTCCTGAGCCCCTACCTAAAGCACGAGATGTACCCGCAGACGTACCCTGATGCCACCTGTCGGGTGTGTCGCAAAGCTCCAGCAATACTCGAGCACATCGTCTGGGATTGCCTCGCATACCCGGACGAATAAAACACAAGAACGATGCCACCTGCCTTCGAGGAGGCGGTGCGGACTGAGGACCAAAATTTTCAACTGCAGGCTGTCCAGCGAGTCATCGTGGCGCTGGCCAGGCAGGAGGACCCCGGCGACCCGGTGACGGGGAGCGGAGGACCCCTAGCCGGGTTGGCTACATCTGCGGTGACGACTCCGGCCAAGTCATGAAGACCTAGCAATAGGACTTCATTCGCAGGCCCCGAAGAAGTTTTCCCCATCCAATGGGCCCTGCGAGGCGGGCGTGTGCAGTACACCCGTGTAAATAGGACCGACCACTGCAGTAGCCGGTATTCGATGCATATCCCTTCACCTTAGGGCTGGACTTTAAAAATTGGGCGGTTCTACGGGTGCCAGTGCTTGTAGACCTGTGTTCCATACAACATCTGTTACGGCGGGGTATGTTGGGCTGCAGTCATTCTGGGAAAGCATCAACAACTTTTCGCACACAACGCTTCACAAAAGCTCCCGGGAGGCCTTTTTGTCGCTGATTCCGGAAGCCCAACCACGCAAACTGGCTTGACGCCCGTACTGCATGGTGCGCTGCTGCAGTTCCCGCTCCATTTATGTCGGTGGCTCATGGAAATCAGCAACCCTGAATCGGGAGCTGCGTAGAAGGCCTTTTCACCTTGGACGGTTTTATCAGAAGTTTTATGCCAATCGCCAGCCCCGATGCCTCTTTTACTGCGTGCGAAATCGGCTAACAGTGATAGCGCGGTAATCAGCAGTTTTCCTTTTAACTCTATATTGGTATGACGCGCGCACGAAACAGTAGAACGCCGCTGCCGGAGGACTGGAAGCCGCCGCCGTTCACCTCATCGATAACGGTGAATCCCTCCCTCCGTAAGGGCAACTTGGCCGCATGGAACGCCGAAGTCAGCCGATCATTCCGGTTAAGCTTCAAGGGTTTTCTGAAGCACCATTTTCAATAGTGTTTTTCACATCTAAGCGCAACTATATTTACGCGTGAATGAGTGCGGTGCAGTAAACGGGGAATTGAGAGGAGAGCGTGCACGCCGAGGTATACTTCATGCCCACACTGATGGCATGTTTGGTGCGCTTGTGGGAGATTTAAGGTAGGCATCTCAAAGCAAATGCAATTCGTATACTGCCGTTTGTGTATGAGCGCTTTGGGTTGGTGTCCCATTCGGGAGGGATATGAGCAGCCCTATGTACATTCACTAGGATCAATCTCGAGCACTTCCATGTTTCGCTAAGCTAATTGGCTAGGAAAAACACTCAATCTCAAATTGCACACATGCGTGTTTTGTTTCCTGCACACCGTGGACTGTGCCTTGCTTTGATGGTAGTCCTTCTTCTTAGATGAGAAGGATACTAAATTTTAAAATATTTGAACCTGGTCCTTCCCGCTAATCCCATTTCTGCAGTGGCTAACGTTGGCTTCGTAATGGGACACTTATCTCTTATTTCACACTTTCAAAGAAACCATAGTAAAAAATCTTCCGTGTTTTTTTTCGAATGAGTGGAATACAGCCTAGCAAGAGCTTAATTGCAATAAAATATAGTGAAGCTATCTTACGTATAGTTTCATAAAAATCTGACATACAGTGTCATACCCCCATTTTACCTTTAGGTATTTCCTGTTTTATTGATTGAACAAAAAACACGCTGCAGCTGTTGTTTTCTCGGTCGGTGTAACCAAGTGTCACCGCCTCGATTGCTGGCCCACCTGGAAGATAACAGTGCGCTTTGAATTAGATGTTTTACCTGAAACAAATTTCCTCTATAAATGCTGCATTGTTACGCTTCAATGTTTCATTTCATTTTAGTGATTGGTGATAAGTTGCCTGCGTTTCCCGCACAGGGCACCTATACTATATATGGTGAAGTTGAGCGGCCAGATCGCGGACTCCAAGCGCATCAATGTGGTATCTTAAAAACGTAACGTAATAAAGAAGTTCGGCAAGAGCGCTTCGTAGCGCCACTATCGACAAGGCTTGGCCACCGAGCACTACCTTATTGTTATGGTGCTCGGCTTAAACTAGACTGAATAAATTTTAAATAGTTC
Source organism: Haemaphysalis longicornis (assembly GCF_048455015.1). Taxonomy (NCBI): domain Eukaryota; kingdom Metazoa; phylum Arthropoda; class Arachnida; order Ixodida; family Ixodidae; genus Haemaphysalis; species Haemaphysalis longicornis. Next base: position 117,803,180 of record NW_027526407.1, on the reverse strand, counting down.
AAATTTCTTGGACTTCTTTTGTCAGTGCGGTATATACTTAGGAATATTGAATTGATAAAGGCAAAACCGTCATATTGCGCTCCAGCAGCTATTCGTATGCAGGCGAAAATCTCAACAACCGTAATTACGCCCGCCCGCGTATTGATGTGTGTTTTAGTATGTATAGATTTACATCATTGTGAGGCAAGTCGAAGGTTGAAAGGAACCGTACCGTGACCTGCTACAGTAACCCGGCGATTCAATATAAACCGTAGTATGTGTCGTGACGACACGGCGCAAGCGACAAGTAGCATCGTCAGTCGTCCAGCACCACGTGGTCTACGTGCGCTTCAAGGCCGATGCCGCAGGCGGCTCTCGTGGCCAAGCGAGAAGCCTTTTTCCACAGGCGACAAGATGAGGTGGTCATGTCAAATTGGTCCACCCAAGCGCAGACGCAGGCTGTCTTGAATTACTGGCGTCACCTATTGATGTCCCTTATAGAGCTTGAAATCTACCGCTCGAGTAACAGTGCATTTCGCCTGAACGGCACCGGTGAAGCGCGTTTATAGTGCACATCTTTGAAACGCTAATAACGCCCCAGTTCCTCGTTTGATTACAAAATATAGACACACCAGGCAGACTGCATTGTTTTCTGGGCTTCTAATGTAGTGTACCCAGTTTGTGGAATCCAAAACACAAAGAGGAGGAGAATGGGACGAACATATGTAATTCTATTTCATGAACGTTTCTAACGCGGTGTCAGAAGCTGGCGCATTTTGGAAACCTAGATGATCGCTCCCATTTGTGAATCCTTGGCATAAGATTGTGCCCTTTTTAAAAAACTATACAAAATATTCGCGCATTTTCTACAAAAAAAAGTCGCAAACTTACCACTACGCTCAGCCTAATATAACACAATGTAGGGCGCCTCCCCATTGGAATATTATCTGGTAGGGGCTGCCATTATAGAGGCATCTTTCTTCGCCATGTGACAGAAAGCCTAGAACAGGTGCCACCGCCGAGCCAACGTTTCTTGCTATAGATGTAAGTTTTTCTCTAACCACGCCTCGCTACCAGAACGCACCGTAACAGCGAATGTTTGCGAGTTGTGCGCTAGAGCGGCCTTGCCATCATTCGTAGGCGGCATACAAAGACCTTGATGTCAATGTTGTCATGGCGTGATCCGCATCTTTTCTTTGTTTATTCCCAATAAGCTCAAGGTGACAATGAATCTGTGATTTTAAAGGCTAGTTTCCATGCGGCACGTGGTTCTCACAGCCTGCACTACTCTCCATGAGCGAGAAAGCCGGACATTAAACCAAACAAGTTAGAATACGCACGCATAACGCGTCTGCAAAAGAAGCGCTACAATTATGATGCCCAGCAAGCCATCTCACCACTACTACCACTATACAGGGCAGCTAGTGGTAGACCTAAATGACACCCCAATTTTTATAGAAAATACCCCTGGATATAAAAAAACGAAAGCTAAGGGGGTGCTTATGAGATGGCATCGGCAACCAATCCCTTCCTCAATAGCGCATATTCGTTCAGCGAGCTGTTGCCTCCTCTGGATGCCAACGAATACGTCATAGAAAGAAGAATTCGCTCTAAATTAGGGGAGGAAAGCTGAAGTAAAGCACCCAATGATAGCAATAACCCAATCTTTTCCACATTCAATGGGTCCTGAAATTCATACCCTGAAGAGCCCTGAGTGTCTACGCCATCAGGCCCGTCATTGCAGAAGCGTGGTAATGAATCCGCCGATCCGCCGAGACAAAGCATCTCTCGAAACAAAGACCGTACGGCACTACGACTACACCGCCACATTTACGATTGCCGGCGTATGCCTCAGCAGCCGACCAAACGCTTGTGGCAGACTGGATGAACAATTGATTGATTGATTGATTGTAGGGTTTAACGCACCGACGCAGCGCAGCCGATGAGGCGCACCGTAGTGGAGGGCTCCAGATTAATTTTGACTACCTCGGGATCTACTGGATGAAGAAAGGAGACAAAGTCAACACTGTGTTCGAACAGACGGTGAATGGAATCAACCACATCAAAACAAAATAACCGACGTAATTTTCCCTGGTTTTTCGCAAAGGATTCTAACAATTATCATGGGACTTGCGATTCTCCACCTGCGGGGAGGATATGAAGGCACCACTGACCTTCGAAAGTTACATTCCTTTAAATTACCAGCACGAAGTATTCCGCACACGGGAAAATGTGGGAAATGATCCGATGATACGAGTGAACAGTCTCATTTGGTTTTCTTTTTTTCTTCTTTTTTTCCTCTTTCCCAGCATTAAGGTTTGAGCCTGTCCTACGTAAATGTGATCATTTATTTATTCGTACTTTCTTTGTTTCAGTGCGCTTCGCAGTTATGGTTTGTTATGTTCCCATTCTTCACGTTCCTTTAAAGATTGTGGCATTAAGAGTTTTATTGCGCTCTTTAAAACTATAGGACTCAAGCTCATTTTAAGCTCCTGTTCATGGTATGTAATAGAAGCATTGGGAATATTTTTCATATCCTCCACCTGCGGGGAGGATATGAAGGCACCACTGACCTTCGAAAGTTACATTCCTTTAAATTACCAGCACGAAGTATTCCGCACACGGGAAAATGTGGGAAATGATCCGATGATACGAGTGAACAGTCTCATTTGGTTTTCTTTTTTTCTTCTTTTTTTCCTCTTTCCCAGCATTAAGGTTTGAGCCTGTCCTACGTAAATGTGATCATTTATTTATTCGTACTTTCTTTGTTTCAGTGCGCTTCGCAGTTATGGTTTGTTATGTTCCCATTCTTCACGTTCCTTTAAAGATTGTGGCATTAAGAGTTTTATTGCGCTCTTTAAAACTATAGGACTCAAGCTCATTTTAAGCTCCTGTTCATGGTATGTAATAGAAGCATTGGGAATATTTTTCAGAATATGTAAGTGACGAAATATAACATTTTTTGCCCCGACGACAAACTTATGTTCTTCCCAACCCACCTGGAACATTTCGGCTACATTTTTTAAATGAAGCGTATTATTATGTTGATGTTGCAGTTAGAGCACTTTTCATTCCGTTATTTTTATATAGTAAACCAATTTAGGTACAAGCACATAAGCGATCGCTAATGCCCTCCACAAATATCAGTAAATGTTATCGATGGCTCATTTATGTTCGGTGCAATTGCGTCTCTCAGGGTGGAGATCTCTACAGTTAGGAAGTTTTGTTTTCGATATGGCTGACCAAACCCATTACTTAAAAGTTTTAACAGTTTGCATGGAGCTGGGCATATTGCTAGTGATTTATTAATTAAGGCCTCTGCTACACGGCCACTTTCAATTGTCAATTCAACGTTCACCCTGCATTGCCGCCTATGTACTTGCTATGGGGTCGTTTACGGACGTTTGTTTCCAAGGCCTTCGTAAAGCCTTTAAAACGGCCGTGTAGCACAGGTATAGGTCACGGCCAAGCGCAAGTGTGTTCTCATTGATCTCGCTAAAGGATACCTCAAACTTTCATGGACTTTTTATGTTACCCTTTCGGTAGTAGTTATCAAGAAAATATTTACGAGAAATTTATACGTGAATTGTCTTTCGAAAACAATATGTAACCTCCAAATCCTCCTAGCACGATCTAAAAGAAGCTATACGCCCAGGAGTTAGATATGTGGACGAGCTCACAATCAGGAAGACACAAATGCAGTGTTTTTATTCTAATTGCTAACGAAGTGCGTGTTAAAATCGGAAAAAAATTACGCCCAACTCCTCTCGCGGGAACCCTGGTGTGATAGGACGCTGAGGGGGGTTCAAGCGCCACGGAGAGCAACCGTCAACCGAAAGGCCGCCGGAGAGCGGCACACCGGTTATATGCGCAGCGCGCCCGAAGGAGAGGAGACCGCAGAGAGAGACAGTACTGCACATGCGCAGCACCGCGCGCAGCGCCGCTCACCGGCGGAGTGAGAGCGCGCTGGGCCGCACACCCGGTGGTGTTGAGAGTGTTAGCTCTCACCTGTGCACGCACCGGCGCCAGTGCGTCTGCCGCGGCTATGACGTAACACAATCCAACCCAATCTACTTTAACCGAATCCAATCCAAATCCAATTCAATTCAATCCAATCCAATCCAAGTCAAGTCAAGCCAAGCCAAGCCGATCCAGTCGAATCCAATCCAATGCCCCTCGCGAGAGACTGTTCGCTATCGGAGAGGAGAGGGGGTGAGCGGAGGAAAGTGCGGACGCCGCCGCCGACGACGAACGCACGCAGGAAGGACAGGGCCGCCGACAAGAGATGCTCTCCGCGTCGCATCTAAAATATCAGGATGTCGAACCGGAACTGAATCGAACCGAAACACGGAACTGAACCGGTATTTTTGCCAGAACTGAACCCGAACCCGAACCGTTATTTTTGAGCACGCTTAACCTGAACTGGAACTTAACCGAAAAAAGAAATAATGATTACCGGTTCATGCCGAAGCGTATTGACCCTCCGTTGTTGATATTGCACAGTCAATGCAAATCAGGCCTTTTTTACTTCGGGTACTATCAACTTCCTACCCGCTCACGCACTTTCCCCTCCATACAATTGAACATTATCACGATCTATGTAACAACACCGGAAGTGAATGAGCGCCAATCTAGAAATGGTCTGTTGTGCTGGAAGCGCGAGCGTAGTGCAAGCTGACCAAACGAAATGTCCTCCCCGGCAGCTTGCAGGGATATAAAACGACGTTGCCCTTCCCTAGGTGCGACTTTGTTGGAGCAATCAGGCTGCAGGATTGCTCCACTGCGCAACAGCGAAAGCCCCCACTCGATGTTCGCAAACTTTTTGCAATTGATCATTTGTTTAAAATGTCCGACACCTCAAAATTGTTAATACTTGGCAAGTGTGACCGCAGGAGCTGTTCAGTGGCTAAGACGTTTGCTGCGGACCACAAGTGGCCTCGATTTCTCTTCCCCACGACCGTTTTTCTGAAGCAGATGGCAGTCGAGAACCTACGTGTATGGAGATTTTTATTCACGTTTAATATCACCGGCTGATTAAAATAAGTCTGCCGGCCTGCAACATCAGCTGCTCCTCGGAGCAGAGATACAGCACGAGGCATAAAATGCGGCAGTTTTTTTTTAAATGTGTTTACACCGAAAACAACTAAAAAGACGAATCACGTTGTTTTAAAACAATACGCAAAACGTAAGTAAAAACCAATCAGTAAAAAAAAGCACCAAAACGTGAATATTGCTCTATACTTTTCTTTCCCCCGCCTTTCAAAAGCAAACGTGTCATCAAAGCAAAGGCAGTGAGTTCCGTGGTCAGTTTTCGAGGACAGTTCAGGGGACAAGTTCAGTTTTTTGAAGATACAAATAACAACAGATATGTTAAAGAAAACTTAAGGTGCGCACTTAATCCCTTGGCAAGAAACTGCAGCCCTCGATCTTGTCTTGGAAGCAGAAACACTAATAAAGCAGATGACACGTGCAGAAAGGCGGGATGGTACCTCACACTGCCCCATTCGCCCAGCGATCACCTTTTCTGGTTGTTCTGCAGTTTTCTCTCTTTCAGATCTGCTTTTCGAAGATGCACTTGTACTGACTGCCCCGCTCGCTACATTACTTCTACTGCTACTCGTTCCTGAGGGGAGCACTGCTGTAGACGAATTAAGGATCGTCTTCCCAAAAAAGTCCCATCTCATGCTCCGCGCGTCAAATTTTCCTTATATTTTGTAATAGCATAATCTGTTACAAAATTCCGCAATGTAGCACACGAACCCTGGCCGGCAGTCCGGCGGTAGGATGTCATACTGATTGTAATGCATACACATGGTATAGCTATCGCAGACAGAATTGCAGTGGTCAGAGCAATAATCTAGTGACTGAGCGTTAATTAAAGCTTACTTTTAACAAAAGTGTGGCTAACACATTTGATAAGGTGACAGCTCAATAATTATTCAGCGCGACCAAATTATCTAATTCATTGGTAGTATTTATGTGCCTGTTGTAAGATTTTCATGTTTTGTTACAAAAATGAAAAAATATGCGCCACTGGTATTATGCACTGGTATTTGAACGCGCCAGTCCGCTGGCCTAAATTTAGGTCTTCAAGGTTTGCGTGATGGGCGATTCCATAGCGACGAGTGCGATTTCAACAAAAAAAAGGAAGTACAGAATATATATCCCACACTCATATCTCTTGGCGGTGGCTTTATGAATAGAAGCTAGGACAACACAAACTCTGGACGAGAAAGTAAGTGGTAAACCATCGCCACTTCATCTATTCTTCTAATATCTCGTAATTGCTTAATGTTTGCTGTGCAATAGCGCCATTTCCCTTGGGGAACAGCAGCTTTTTGAATTTTTGCTTGTATTTTGATTTGACTCTAGTTTTAAACTACTAAATGTTTTTTCTAATTTCAGTGATATTTCAACTCGTCGAACTGGTTCGCGAACAGGTTCAAGCTCCCGAACAGGTTCGCGAACTGGTTCGGTACGTAATTGTGTCGAACCGGAAGGAAACGATTTTGCCTGAACCAGAACCGTTACCGAACCTATATGTTTTACGATTCGACGCACTGAAAAATAATATTGAGCTCAGAAACACTTGCACGATGCGATATACATTGCTACCAAAGAGGACAGGTGTAATGTTTTATCTTACAAGGTCCGTCACCTGCGAAGATCGTTCTTAAGATGACATGTTTTTACGTGCACTTTACATCTCTACGTAAGGCAAAGGGACACCCTCTCTCGTGCATTTGCAACTTCCGTTCGTTACATTTCTTTGGCGCCTGATAGGTGTTCTCCTAACGAGGACAGGTCCTTGTTCATACCTGTCGAATTTCTTTTCTACTCGAGCTCCCGAACCCTCTTTGGCATGCAACACACCGTTCTTTGTTCGGTATCCATGTTAAATAATAAATTAAAACAATACAAACATTTGTTTATTCTAATAAAAACACGCACTTATCCTGCTCACTGGATTATAATCAAAGTACTAGGGTGTCTTACCTTCAGTTTCATAAACCATCATTGATTTCGGAGGTCTCTCAGATTCTGAATGCATTATATCGTTGTCAAAAAATTTCGCAAAATATATTCCTTCTTGCCTTGAAAAAAAAGAAAAGGGTGATTCAAACTTTTGAACAATACGGTTTAAAAATTGTTAACTTTGCGACTGGTTCTCCGTTTAATCTAAACGGCTAAAAACACAATTGCTTACTTTTTCATTGTGATTTTCTGTTTCACAGGAATAAAAATACTTGTTGCTTAGGGAAGGACAAATTTATATCGCTGGCTGAAATGGTGTGGCATAGAGCTCAACATAATTTCCTTAATAATAATTGATAACCATTTACACGAATGGCAGGGCTCCTAGTGAGCGATTTGTTTACCACGAATCCAAATCTATCAAGCGCCTTTTTTATTTGAATTAGTGGTTATCACTTTTAAAACACGCTCACCATGTCCTTTTGGAAATATTAGTACAGCCGACACGATTACCCGTGATGTCAAGCGCCTAGCCGTGTGCAATATTTGTATTATATTTTTCACGATGACGGCCCGTCGACTACGAAGTGACAAATTACTCATATTTCGGATACCAAACGGGAGAACTTATTGCTAGCTCCCAATAAAGTGTCTTTCGAAAACAGATAAAGAAGTCTTAATCTCTAATGCCTCTGGCCCTGAGGGTACCTAAATAAATAAATAAACAAATATCGACCATATATTTTACGTAAAATTGCTACAGCAGCTCTATTTCCATCAAACTACGCATTTCTGATAAAATGTGATTGCTACACTATGTTTTTACTAAATGGCCACAATTATGTCATTGAAGCTCTGAAACTATGTTGCGAAATGTGTGGATGAAAGTGGGCACTTCTGCGGAACAAGTTTTCAGGCTCACTTCCCAGTCAGTTTTATCTTGGAATTTTAAACGACAACCTTTCAATGCAGTTATATGTAACTCTCCTTTGAACAGCCTCAACATATATTCGGGGTTAACAATTCTTAAATTCTTTTTCTAAATATGTGCTGCAGTGACTCAGAAAAATCTTTATGTGCTGTTAGAAGTGATGCTCAGTGTAGAAAACAGTGTTCAGCAAAAACATTGAAATAACAAAGCCCTTTTGTTCTGAATTCGTGCCGCTTTCCTTCCACATGGCTATTTCCTCTCGTTAAAGTATGATGTCTGATCATTTAAATGTATTAATATTTTGCGGAATCTTTAACGAGCAGTGAACTGGAAACATCCAGTATAGCTGCATTCCGCGATACTTTATTGTACGTAACTGCATTTCCGTAGCGTCCTGAATCTGCAATGGAGGACACAAATGCAATCATGATGACAAAATTTGGAACAATTTAAATTTAACCAGGTTGGGTATATTTTTATTTATTTCTATATCTATTTATTCTGAAGTGCCTACCAATAGCACTGGGTATTCTAAGGTGGTGCACTACCAATGCGCACAGCCATAGGTAAAACAAAAAATAATGGGTATTAGTGGCGGATTGTATACATGGATTCGCGAATGGGAATATAGCGCCATACACACGTGAACATGCACGCACACAACAACACAAGCACGCGCATACAGATGCATACGGAGGCACAAAATTTGCACATAAGTTATGAATAATGCGGTGCGTACATCGGCATACACGAACAAATGGTTTGTGGCAAAATGCAGGTGTCAGCACAGTCTTGCTGTCGATTATAGAAAAAATACGCGGCCTTTTTTTCACTGCCAACCTAGAGCACTAGGCCTTGTAGGGTCGTGCACTATAAAATTGGAAAATAGAGAAAAAACAAATAATAAAATAAGGCTACTAGCTCCGCTTTACAGTGAATTAAAATTGCACACCAGTACCACACACATCTGCACACGTGCATACACACAGGCACTATCATGCTCACATAGATATACTCAAATTACACAGAACTACACGAATAAGATAGGAGTATTACGGTCGGGTACGTCAGTATGTACAAATACATTGTTCGTGGCAAAGTACAAGCATCGACATTCAATCACATTCCATATTATCAGTTGGAGATGCTTAGCACGCCGCATTATAAATTAAGAGGTACATATCCGGAAAAACAGAATATAAAGATACATTGATAATAGCACAAAAAAATTCCCCGCATTTCCCCGAGGCGAAGAATGTGAAAGTGCGAATGCAGGAGTTGAATTTGCGCGGTTCGGTAATGTTCGCGAAAGAGAGATCACACACACACACACAACTACAAAGAAAGAAAGATGCATTTATTCACAGCCACCTATTTGTGTTGTCGTTGTACTTGATTGCTAGAGCGGATCTCAGCTTTGAAATTTCGTGTCAGTACTCCTTTAAGCGGGTGCATTAGCCCTTCTCACGCCCGATTCTTGGCCAATCCCCCACGTGGGTATGTGCCATGTCAGCGGCCAGGCAGCGCGCGCCCATCTCCCCCCGTTGCCAATGAAGACGAGGAGATTCCTGGCCAATCTCCCACGTGGGTAGGTGCCATGTCCGCGGCCAGGCAGCGCGCGCCCATCTCCCCCCGTTGCCAAGGAAGACGAGGAGATTCCTGGCCAATCCCCCACGTGGGTATGTGCCATGTCAGCGGCCAGGCAGCGCGCGCCCATCTCCCCCCGTTGCCAAGGAAGACGAGGAGCGCGCGCACCCGCAGCTGTTGCTATGCGGACGGCGGCGGACGCTTCAGGCTCGCTTAAGAAGTGCATTCGCACTTAAAAACCTCGCTCGCCCGCGCACATGCATACATACATAAGTACGTACATACATGTATACATACATACATACATACATAAATACATACATACATACATACATACATACATACATACATACATACATACATACATACATACATGCATACATGCTTACATACATACATGCATGCATGCATACATGCATTCATACGTACACACATACATACATGCATACATACATAAATAAACAGATGCATGCACGTGTCCTAACGTGAAAAGCAAAAGAAGCAAAAACAAGGACTCGTGATCCTCTATACTGGGTACTGAGGCTGCATGAAGAGCTTCATCAACTTATAATTTTAAGGGCAAGCTTGAAATACCTAATATCAGATAAGGCGTGCAAAGAAACACAAAAATGATCATTATACAGTCGTTCCACCCGGAGCACTTGAAACACGATCTATGTGGCCCCTACATCAAACCACACGTGGGGACGGAGTGCTCGCATTGGCTCACGAAACGAAACAGAGCTCACAAAGTTAGTTATGAAAATTTTATTTCGTCTAGGCTATGCTGACTGAAGACGTCGTTGTAAGTGCATTTGGAATGACTTGTGTAGCGGCCAGAAAAGAGGCGAGAACACCTTTTGTGACCCTCTGGTACTACAAAGATGACGACGCATTCTTACAATTCAAGAAAGCCGATACAAACTCCGTCTTGCAAAGAGTAACTCTCGTGTTGCACGCGAGATCGCATTCAAAGAGCGAAGATATGAACGGGCTAGATAATAAGCATGAGACTCGAACAGAAGCATCGAATCTATCAAACTAGACAAACCGCGTGCTGTGCTTACTCATTTTGTCGACTTACACTCAAGAGGGTGCAAAAAGGTTAAAGCAAAATTGCTTTGTCTGTAACAAACACCAGCGGTGTTCAAATGATTCTGGACTAGGTCGTAAATGTTACACAAAACAAAAATGATGTGTGCGTTGCGTTGAAGCAAGGCGCAATCTGCATGTCACACACACACTTAAGTTTTATGCCTTCGGCGAACTGCAAGAAAGATGAGTGTTCTGTATAGAGGCGTGCACGGGTTCGGGTTTACCCGAAAGCCCGGGCCCGGCCCGGCCCGCGGGCTGGCCTCGGGCCATCTGACTTACTTTTCACCCAGGCCTGGACGGATTTGGGCCGAAATGTAAATGCTTCGGACAGGCCGGGCCGTCCTGACGGCCCGGGCTGGCCCGGCACAGTGAAGCAATACTTAGGTTTTCTATGATATCACAGAAACTACATGTTGCTGACACGGTAAAAGCACGAGTCAGGTTTCTTTTTACTTTCCACGGGACTTATCGTTAGGCCCTGAGGCACATGTTGGCGTATAGCAAGCCGGTAAGTGTGAGAGACCTGCAACTGCATGTCTTGGGATGAACTGAGCAACACATGCGGCTTATCGACACACCGCGTAGGGAAGTACAACAAATTACAGCTCCGCGTGACTAGTTTCACCTCTAAGTATAGCCGAAAAGAAATTGTCAACATGGAACACTTACAACTGCAAACACTGCTAGAGAAACCTGCGTCTCCATCTGTATTCTGTACCAGTGCCCTATAGAGGGTTGCGTTTCCTTCTCTGAGCCAGCAAACGTGAAGCTGTCAAACACTGATGTGACAATTCAACTTTAGTTTTGCTTTTTGTTTTGGCGGGAAAACATCGTGGCGAGCGTAGTTGGTGCTAGGAGGTGGCCTGTGCCCTCGGGCCTTGTGGCCGGCAGGAGAAGATGAAAAGAAAAGCGCAACAGGGGAGTAGGGTGGTTTAAATGCGCCAACAGCCGCCTAAGCTGTAACACTTATTATAAACTTTATAGATAAACGATATGAGTCGCTGTAGAATGTAGTGATGCGGCAACGATAAAATGGGCATAAATGCACGCGTGTTCTTTGCGTCTCGATAACAAGAAGGGACCGAGTCCGTCAGCCCTATATACTCTTGAGAAAAGGAGACGTATACGGACGAAAAAACAAAGCACGTACACACCCGGTTTGAACAAACACAAACCGGCTGATCCCCTGGCATACAGGTTCCATTTCTGGATAGCAATCGCCAGGAATCAGGTTCAAATAACCAAGCTGCCATTCTACTTTTAATTGCTTGTTTTAATTCATCCATGGTACATTATGAAATTCTCCAGAAAACGCCAGGTGGTTTCGTTCCCTTTAGGTGATCTCCAGCTCTTTTTTTTACTTTTCTGTGCTTTGGGCCATATCGGTTTCGGCTACTGTTCTTGAATATTTTTCAATATTACCCTGAATTTGTCCGTGGTTTGGGGGGGGGGGGGGTCGTTCATCTTTTTTTAGGTTGGCGGGTTCGGTGACCTTTATGTCTGTTTCAATTTCGTATGTAGCTGAGTGAAGGACAGCTGCGGTAGGGATATGTGCATTGTTGCTATCTTTAATTGGTGTTGTTTGGCCCGTTTATTGTTGGTTTCGGCTGTTATTATTTCCCTTACGATGCATTTTACCGCCTTCAGGTAGTTTTCGCTTCCGAACGTGCCCCAATCAGTTGCGGGCCTCTGAGGTATTTGGGTTGGAAACACGCAGCCGGGCCGGGCCGGGGCCAGGCCAAAAGGTTAAGGTCTCGGGCCGGGCCTGGCCGGCCCGTCGGCCTTCTTCGTCGAGTCGGGCTGGGCCTACTGCGATGAGCATCAGGCCCAGGCTGGGCTCGGGACCAAAGTTTCGGCTCGTGCACAGCTCTAGTTGTGTAGATTCCCTGTATTTTCACAAATTGGTTAAACAGTTTGAGCCCAGAATGGAGCCCAGAAAAACACCGGATGGCAAAGCGAAGATGTGAGACTTCGCGCCGGCGTACCTAACAAAGTTTGTTCTATCTTGGAGCAAAGAAAACACAAACAAGAGGAGACTGACGATGCGCATAGAGCTTGCAATTGAGGAGATTATGGTTTCGGCGGGCGAAGGAGTTACTGCAGTCAAAGTAGCAAGCTTCGGTTTGCTGACGTCACATACGCATTTGCTGTCGTCATGCAGAGAGCAGGCAAGGTTCGACTCGACAGACCAGGCAGGCTTGTAAATTTCCTGATTACTGCTAATCAAGGGGAATACTTCAGGCATGAGATAGCGGTTACCCATAAACATTTGTACAGCCCTTTCGGGCCGACAAATGTGTAACATCTTGTTCCAGCGACCCACTTTTAAAGCTGTTAGGACAACTAAAGGGATTAGGATTGAAAAATCGGTATGCTTGAGAAAAACCTATTATAAGATTGTACGGCTGCTGAACACCCTCAAGTGAGGGCGTGAGTAGCGCAGCTACGGGAGAGAAAGTTGATCAGCTGAGCACGCAGCATGACATGCAAACATTCACTGCGCACAACTCATAGTTGGAGCATCAAAACATTCAGATAGAAAGACAAGAAGTATCTACAAGGAGAGCGAGCATAGAATGTAATCCATCAATACCGTGAACTCGGATATCTCGAAATATATCGGTGTTTTTTTAATACTTCTTCAAAGGGTACACGGATATTTCGAAAAGTTGACGGAGACGACACACGGCAAAGTCCGCTGCAGGCAGCTGATATGGCCTCCCTTGGAATACTTAGCTCCCACTATGAGCAGAAAGCGGTCGTGAAGGACACATTTCCGCGGAGTACTTGTTGTACGCGGCCGATGTCGTTACTGGAATGCCGTCCGAGGACTACATCGTTGAGGGCGCCTACGTAGTGTACGACAATGCATATTATGCGCACTATAAGGAGCCTCGAATAGTTCCTACAATTAGATAAAGAAGGAACATGCTTCCTCTCCCATGAAACAAAGTAGAATGTAGCGGTTGTGATCTAGAATCGATGCGATTCCTTGTGTAGCGCGAGAACACGTTTCTGAGACCAGATACTAACATGAAACAGTCTAGCATCCCGCAAATCTTTCTTCAGCAATAACATATCTTTTGCGTGGTAATTCTTTTGCCTTTGTTTAGAAATGTCTCATGTGCAGTCAAAATGTTAGTAGTAGCCTTAGCTCCTATATCTGTGACTTTGCCAAAAAAGTTTTGCATTTTTCTGAACTCGAAACTCCGCTTATCCCAAAATTTTAGGCGGATTTGGCGACGTCATGTTCCTCCATGCTTCTTTGCTCTTCTTGCCTCTTGGTATCTTCGCCTCTTCTCAAACATCGCAGAAACGTTTTCCGTTTATGCTTGTTTGACAAGATTTAGCATTGTAATTCCCTACCGAAAAGCACAATTTTCTACGGTCCATCTTACATGTCGCCCCGGATTGACAATAAACACAAAGATAGCGTCCCATTTTGTCACACAAACCTGTTTCAAGATTCCTTTTCCCCCAGCACTTCTGCAAGTGGGAATCGCCTTTTTCGGTCCGTAACTGAAATAGGCAATAACATTGCTTGTCCTTCAGAACGAACCTGTTTTCATGACAACGTGTTATTACTGCAAAATAGTATACGTCTCAGCCTGCCAGCTTTCATTTCGGTAAAGGAGATTTACTCGGCGCTGCTCCTGGACTCTTTCTCGCCACTGCCGACCGTCTTTTAGAACGGTTACCAGAACGATTATTCCCCTCGCCACCACTTACGCCTCTTCGAAGACTTCCGCATTTGGCTGACAGCGGCAGTAGCGCTGTTCTCAGATGATTGCGGATAATCAACAGTAGCGCCAATGCGTGTAAATACGCCCGAGAGCAGCCGCCCCCGCCACCACCGAGAACGTTGTCGTGGCCGTTGCCGCTTAAAATTCTACTTTGCCCAATTACTGCGCTCCCCTGCCGCTTAAAAACAACTTGCCCCATTGAAACGCCGGCGTGACCACATCAGTATTCTCCAGCTTGAAAGCCATTCCGAGCCACATTGTCGCTTCCGCAGCCCTCATTGACCGGCTGGTCATAGTTCTTCTGGTGGAAGAACAATAATAGATCTTAGTCTAGTCGCATAGAAAGTCTTTATCTCTAAATTCACTAGTGTATTTCACGCCTAATTAGCCAGCAGAGTAAAGTACTCCGGGAGAGGCGGTGGGCTTGTGACAAAAAGAACATATTTTGGAATTATACATGTTATTGTCAGCATACACAAGGTACCATGTCGATTAGCAAAAACTGTCGTGAGGCTGAGTGGGAACAGTGCTGTAGTTTTTATGTTCGATAAGTGAATTCAAGGCATTTTATTACATACCCAACACCCATTCCACGCCACGTCAACACTTTCCAAGAAGGGTTCAACATCCCTTTCATTGCATTCCATTCCATTCCTTTCCATTTCATTCCATTCCTTTCATTCAACATCCCATTCAACACCATTTTGGCTACATGGGTGTAATCCTACGAATTTTGTGTTGGAACCAAGGAAACAGGGTTAAAAGACCTGAAATTTTGGATATCTTTTCGTTCTGTTTCACGGGTGCAGTGGAATATTTTTTACGAGTGCGGGGGGGGGGGGGGCACAGAGGTGTTGGAGTGCGTGTTTTGTACATCATGGTGTTAGGCTAATTGCCGCAATATATTAGAATAATGTATTGACAGCGGATTTATTTAAGGTTTAGCTTGGTCCGATGGCTTCAGTAAACAATACGATGAAAAGAATGCGCAGACTATAAAGGGTGTACCAGCGCTGGTAGGGTATTACAACATAATGGCAGGGTTTGGAGCCTGCTTGAATGTGAGCGCAAGGGTAATGTGCTTATGCGCACCCCTTACTATACCAATTTAAACGTGATAGTTTTTCGTGGGTACTAAAACGCAAAGAATAGCACAGCTTGCTTTAGTTGTGCAAGGCTTGAGAACCAGCACAGCTGGAGGTCTACCGAGCTTATTTCTCCCTAGGATCCGCTGTGATGTCGGGGACCTACCTGAACGGCCTTCTAAAATCAGGCTGCACTGAGCCTCAGCTCTCAGCACGTAGCCCAACTTACCAAGCACTAGGTTCGGCCCTAGCTCCACTATGTTGTTTTTAAATTAACACCCTTTTCATACTCTTTCAAGATTCTATAGAAAAGTGAGGGAACTTCAATCGGTGAACACCTTTTTTTATACACAAAAAGCGTGTCTAGTTGCCAATTCGGCTGTTGGAACCTAACAAAAATGGCTTAAGTACTTCCCAACATTCTTGTTCTAACTATACTACAGGTTTATAGGCGATAAGGTGTCAAAATATTTAGTGTGTACTCCTTTTTCAAAGACTCTTGGAGATGAAGAAAGAGGAGAAATTCATTGATAGTTTCTAAGCACTTAAGCGTTTAGGAGTTTATTGAGAGCAGTGTTGTGGAGTTACCACTCCGGAATGGGAATCACTCCGGAATCATTCCACCTTTTTGAGGTGTTGGAATTGAATTGATCGACCAGACTTAGGGGAAATCCCCAAGGTGGAGTAAGTTTATGTGAAGGAAAGTTTGACATCCACCTAAATGCAGCCGTACGGCTACAAAGGAAAGCTATACAGCTTTCTCAGAAACTTCGCAGTTGAAGAAAAATTCGTCCTGGACCAGGACGAATTTTTCTTCAACTGCGAAGTTTCTGAGAAAGCTGTTTAGCTTTCCTTTGTAGGTGTATGGCTGCATTTAGGTGGATCTCAAACTTTCCTTCACTGGAATTGAATTGGAATGGAATGAGGACAACGGTTGGAGGAATGGAATAGGAATGGAATTAAGTGAATACTTCCCGGAATGGAATGAGAATGGATGATGTTTTAGACGACGACGTCACCATCGCTGGCTCCTTCCGCCTACATAATTAGTCTGTGGTGACGGCTGCGTCGGTATATCTCAAGTGGAACACTGGCGACAAAAACTAGAACGTATACCCGGGATATTGAGTAACCATACCCGCGAAGCCTGCGACAGTGCTGGTGAAACTAAACTTCGATCAGCGCAAGCACGTCTGGCTGGCGGGCTGCTGACGACATTAGGTCGGTTCTTCATGGTTTGACCGGCTTTTTGAGGCATAGCTTTCTCTGTACAAGAGTCCGTGGCACCGATGGCAGACCAGCGTGTCAGTTGCAGGCGCTGTGTGCCAAGGCCAGCAGGCGGGAAATATCCTCGAGAAGCGGGGGGGTGGGGAATACAAACAGCGCGCATCCGAATCCGCTGTGTTTCTCACAGCAAGCTGATGCTGCGAAATCTCGGAGCTAGCAATATAAAGCGTTCGTGCATGAAGCAGTAAACAATCAATCTGCTTGGCGTTCTCCTCCCACCCTCCGTGCCCTGCGTACAATAAATAGCGTTGTAGCTTGTAAGCCGACCTGGTAGGCTTGTCCCGGGAATACGGCGCCAACCTGTGGACCCTCTGTCCATGTGAACAAGTGGGGCCCCGGGGCTCCAGCATATCAAAACCGAGGCAGCAAAAAGAAAATTTTGGTGAGGGCCTGCGTGCCCAGCACCCGCCGTAGGTATAAGAAGCGAGCTTCAGATGGGTTTGAGCTTTCTACCTCCACGCTTTGGTACGGGAGTGGACAACTGGAATATACGATTGCGTTTGATATTAAATACGACAATGCAGAAGACACGGCTGCCAAAGGGCGTTTGTTTCTAACACTTCCGGGTCCTGCAGCGCCCTTGTTTTCCAGCGATTTGACAGCTATCAGCACTGCGACATTTCAATGCGAAAGTGCGGCCACCTCCTCCAGTTGTTCCCAAGTGGCTCGTGGTTTGATTGCTGTGGCCTTTGCGCCCTGGGCCTTTGCGCCCGGGGTGCAACGTACCTGATTTCTGAAGCCTTAGTCGTCGGCGTGATAGTTCGAGCATCTCCACTATTCAGGTGGGGAGGCCTCATTTCAAAATTTTGATCAGATCCTCGTGCACATTGGTTGCGCGTTCACGGAAACAAACTGCATGACCATACTTCTTTATTTTGCCAGGGCTCTCGTCACGATATGGCTCGGTCACTTTGAATGAGGGGTCATAAATAATGCCGTGTATTGAAGGGATTGGCCTGACGTAGTGCAAGGGCAATAAACAAGTGAAACGGAGGTCAACGTGGAAGCGGTGGCGATTTTCCTACTGTGAACGCAAAACTGTTAAGTGTGTTCCGTGACGCTGCCTTCCCGTCTCTCGCGTTGGTACAGTAGCATTAGTGCTAAATGCTGTAAATTCAATTGAAATCATTCAAGCAAGTATTTAGAATGCGTGTACATGTGAGAAAGCTCCGCGTAACATGCCTGTGAGATATCCACACTATACTTTATGATTACGCTGTATGACTGTACCCACAGTTCATCGCAAGATAGCACGCGACAGAGTGTGCAACGAAACGGACATCAACGTAATAACTGCTTCACCTCGCGTCGCAGGAACACACTGTTTCTGCGACGCGAGGTCGCAGGGACAGTTACCCACTACTTATTATGCAAAAAGGGGCAGTGTGACACTCCCACTTTTTTAGCGCGCAAGCTTTCTTAATGGGACCGATGGCGTTCTGTAAAAAAACTAAAACATTTCCATATATACCGGTTTCTCCACCGAAACGCTCTGATAACATCTCTGGACCCATGGCGCATGCGTGAAACCGGGGACTGTAAATAAAGTCTTCCTATCTCTCTCTCTCAAACTGGGCTTCTATTCTGTCAAAAAAGTAACTTGAAAATCTCGAAAAAAGAACAGTTCTAAATAAGACTTCACATGTGTCGACCCTGAAGACGGAGTGCAATAGTATATCTTTATCTCATAAACCACGTAACCGTGTACATTTAAATCATACTTAGATGCGTTATTTGTGCGCGAGAAATTGTGTCATGGGTTCGTTGTTCGCTCGCGAATTGGAAGTTTGAATGTTTGGCGATCTGCTGGGTGCACTTTCAGCGAAATTTGGACGACCTCTAAGCTTTCGCATTTTTTTCTTCGTTCATTAGCAATGGATGGTAAATGTTTGCATTAAGAGGGTACTTGTTTCGCACGAGATATGTAACCAAGCTGCTACCATCTCCCAAATCGGTGACAACTGGCGCATTGTGCATACTTTTGCAGTTTTCAACGCGTAGGATAGCGTCAGATTCATGTTGCGCTCCTCGAGAGCTCGATATATATGCCTGAGGCAGTTTTTACGTTGAGGAATTCAAGGAATGGAATTGAACTGCGCGTCTATTCCAGGAATGGGAATGGGCTAAATTCTGTAATTCCGAGGAATGAACAGGAATGGAATCACAACAAGTTCGAATTTCTCGGAATGGAGTTGGAATGGAATGGGGATGCCCCTTGCGCAACACTGATTGAGAGACAAAATAATGTCGGGTTTCCAGTGTGCCGGAAAATTTTGGTCTTGTAACAAGAGACCAACAAGGGGGCAAAGAAACTGTGACTGAATATCAGAACAGTTTTTTTTAATAAAGCATGATATATTTTCGTGACCGGACTGCTTCTTCGGCAACAGGCTGCGGATAGGAGCCGTGATACCTTGAACAGTTATTTCGTTGCAGTGTATGACACCGTCTATCGGCACTATTCGGAGTTGAGAGCCCCTATCGTGCAACAAGGAATGAGTCGACGGGAATTGTTCTGCCAATATTTCGCTTATGCCCGAAAAGATGGGCCTTTTTTGGGAGCAATATAACCTTCCGTAAGAAGGCGCCCGGGAAACCGGGAAGCGATCATTCTGCAAAGTGGAAAAAATATACTGAGGAGTTCTACTAATGAGAGATGTGCTTTGGAGCTCATGAATCGGGCGTACCTTTGTAGCTGTCATTAGCTTGCCGCACTGTGTCTTTCTACACAATGCGCTGCGAAGGTCTTTGCTAAACCACAAGGGGCACTGGCAAGAACGCCAAGACGTTTTCAATATGTGCCCATTCATTGCTTTAGGGACAAATTTTGCGAGCTGCTGCACCGTTGCATCTGCGCCAGACGAAGTCTGGACTGGCTCCCAGATCGTCTCGTAGATCGTTCTCTCTAGCGCGCTATAGTCACCACAGCCAAAATAGGAAAACGGGGTCTCCTTGCGCTGCCAATACGCAATGGATAAAAGTACTGTAGCAGTAGAAGGGTCATGCCATAGGTCGACCGGAACAATGCCTTTTCGACCCTCTTCTATAACAAAATCAGTGAAGTCGGAGCAGGCGACGTCTAGGAGCTTCCCTGCAAAGGTAATGCAGCATATTATAACCGGCGAATTGGAAGTCGTTATACAAGATGGCTGAGTTCTGAAGAATGGCGAACGTTTTTTTCTGGAATTTCACGAGTTCTCAGATATATTGAAGTCTCTGAATAAATAAATGTACGTGCGAGTATCTAATTTTTTAGGAAGCGCTTAAAGATGGACGCTAACGCAGGGAGATCTAAAGCGGGCTGAAGATATTACACGCCAAATGGACAAGTTTTTTTCGGTTTCCCCATTGTTTCATTTTAGAGGCCTTAATTTCTTGAGTGGCGCTTTTTTTTTAGTGGCCCTTTAATCTAATGGAAAGGGTATTTTGCTTTAGACAATTCAATGTTTTGTACGTGATGCGTTTTTGCCCGATCAGCTGCCTTTTCAGGTTGGCAATAATGGCCCGGTACAGGTTCGCCAATCTCGAATCATTGAACAGGTCCGCAGGCCAGTCAGTAGCCGTGGTCTTCTTGGTATCGGTGCCGTCTAAGCATGGCGACACCATGCGGCTGTTCTTGCCAATATCACTTTATACGGGGTTTACAGAAACGTTTTTGACTGGGGGAATGTTGTTGAATAGGGCTGTGTTATTCCGGGATATATATTTGCTCCCAGAGTTGAGAAGGTGGTCGAAGTGAAGCAAAATGGGCTAGGTGCGGCATTATCACAGGAGGTTTCTTGCCCACGACATCACGGCATCACAGACCAACAAAGGGAGTTTCCATCTAAAGTGACTTTATCAGGCTCTGTTAAATAGCAACAAATGCCTCCTCTTTATATCTATCATGCTCTGCTCGCGTGGTCTGGCACACCTCCTTGGACTGCGAACTTCCCAACCCACCGAAGCTGCACGTACGGCCTGCATGTCGGCAACATCCCACTGTGCCTTTGCGGTAGCATACATTTTTCTTCATCAGGCTTGTACTGTAAAGTATATAGATAACTTCTATTATTCTAGAAAAAAATTTAAGCCTATATTATATTCACTGCGACCAGTGTTCCCGCTGGCACGCTGAAAGATGTGGTATTGTTCCGGTCACAGAGTACTACTTGGCGACTGAAATTGCAACTTGTGCACATTGCATTCTCATCCCACAGTTTTAGGGCTGCTGTTGTGGTCAGGACCCATAATCCTTAGATGAAGACCACCTAATTTGCCTTTGGAACACTCGCCCATCGGACAACTAATATTTATTTCGTTACCGATTACCCGCTTTAGCGAGTAGCTCCTTCTTATTTGGTGTGCCTTGTGTCAAACAATTAGCATGCTCGGGACTCTCCGAAGTAAATAGTTTGGGTGCGCACTGCTATATTTATAAATGAACCATCAAAATATTACCAACAGTTTATTTACCAGAGCACCTAATACACAGATCTCTAAAACAACCGTATGGCGATTACTAGGCATGAACAATTTACATGAACCAGGACAATCATAAAAGCCTTAAATTCAGTAAAGGGACAATTTTTGGCCGCGCAAAAATACACCCCACTCTTCCGCTTCTCAGCAAGAAAAATGGCTGGAAGGTTTACTAAAGCAGGATTTTAGCGATACTGTTTTATAACCAAAAATGGCCACAATTGCAAACAATAAACGGTTATTCGGTTAATATTATATGGCCTGAATATCTTTTCGTGTTCCTCAAATCAACCCGTCCTGGTGGTTAGGGATAGATAGAGAGAGAGAGTAATTTATTGGATAGAAGGAAACATACTGAGGTTGCTGATTTTAGGGGCTCTGACTCCCTACTCTGTGTGAGGGCAGGTAACGGA
The DNA here is from genome assembly GCF_048455015.1 of Haemaphysalis longicornis. Lineage (NCBI taxonomy): Eukaryota > Metazoa > Arthropoda > Arachnida > Ixodida > Ixodidae > Haemaphysalis > Haemaphysalis longicornis. The sequence goes on along the minus strand of NW_027526407.1, from coordinate 117,781,624 downwards.
CAAAATTACGCCCATCTCCCCGCGAGGGAACCCTGATGTGATAAGACGCATCAGGGGGGAGCGTTTGGACTGACGCTGGTATTGGATTGCGTCAGTCCACTCGCTGAAGGGACTGTCGCTTCCATCACGTCTTCATCGGAAGATCTTGCACGGAGGTATCGTCAAGCAAAGTCATGTCAAGTGCCAGAGCGAGCGCTGGGCTGATCCGGCGCCGTGCGCTCCCCCGCCTATATTCCCGCTTTTGAAAGGAGAGGATCCGGGGGGGAGAGTCGCGCGCATGCGCACACATGCGCGTATCCAGAGCAGCAAAGCGCACACCCGCAGCTGTTGTTATGATAATGAGAAGGAGTGAGAGTTCGCACACATGCGCGCACCCAGAGCATCAAAGCGCACACGCGCAACTGTTGTTATGATAATGAGACGGAGTGAGAGTGTTGCGCACAGCGGTCGGAGAGAAGAACGGAGGTGATTTGCGCATGCGCAGTGAGCTTGCGGACAACACCGCGACGACAACGGACGGACATACCCGAGAGCAAGAGATGCGTCGCATCTAAAAGATTATAAATAGAGGGTTGTTGGGTCCCCCGCGGGGGTAAGCTCACACATTATCTTCATCGTGTACATAATCATGTCATTAAAGTGCAGAACCCCGTTTCGGTTGGCCATGACACCGCACTCTGCCGCCTGTCTCCTCTTGCCGTAACATTTGGTGCTGTTAAACCCGGGAATAAGACAAGAAAACAACGTGGAGAACAGCAGAGATGACAGTGGCTGCTGACATGTCAGACCGAGAACCATTCACCGCCGAATCACCTTAAGCCACCTGGCACCATGGCTGACCGTGAACGCATACTGAACACCGACTCCCTCGAAGGCACTGACGCCAACATTCGTGTTTCTACCGCCGGCCTCGAGGGGCGGGTGATGAACCAGACTCGACCGACGCCGGGTGTGACAATCCCCTGGACACGCACAAAAACCGACAGCAACCCTCCAACTGACGCAGAGACGCCATGTTTCGTCCAGTCCACCATGCTTGGCGCACACAGTACCGCTACAGAAGAGCAAGCTGGTGAGCTGGATGCTCCGCGTTCGTTGCGGAAGGATATCCGTGCTGATTTCAAAATATTTCTTGCTGCTGCAACCGAATATTGTCGTCATCGAATCACCACGTACTGAAACTGGAAGCTAACTGAGACAACCTCAAACAAATCAGAAGTGATCTAATCAAAATGGATTCTGATAAATTTAAACTAACTGAATAAAAAATTGAGCAGGAAGTAGAGCAAGCCGATAGATACACAAGTAGAGCAAGCCGATAGAAACGCATATCTCGCAACATTTCTCACAGTGCCTGAAAAATGAGCTTTTTTAGACGTCAAATCTACACAGTTTTCTGAAATGACCGTCTTCGTCAACACCCCGCGAGAGTTCTTACACTAGTTCGCCGAAAATGTGCCCAGTCATCAACACTGGGACGTCGAGAACTTGGCATCAACCCTAGCGCTTGGGGAAACAGAAACAACTACTATCGAACCGAATGTACCTCAAGCTCCTGGAGAAATGCGCATTGAGCAGCCTTCGCTGGACTTTGAGTATATCTTTGTACCCGAAACTTCTCGAAACCCGCTAGATGCAATGGACGAAGTGTTGGAGGCTGCATCAGTGCGCCAGCATGAGTCGTTGCATCAAACTAGAGTTGGAAAGCCTGAGTAACCACAGCTGGAAAAAAAAAAAGCAGAACAGCGGCGTGGCGTCTTATATTCTGGCAGTTTGCACAACCTCAAAATGATAGGACCACGTGCTAACGTTAAAGTGATGTTCTCTGCTCGCATTGAACTGCCAAAACCTATCAGCTGCTCAAACAGGCCAAAAAATATGGCAAAAACAGCATGCCACCCGGTTCATGAATTGTTCTGAGGGTACACTGTAATCTATTTCTTTATCCTGTGGCAATATGAATATCCGTAAAATCGGGTGATGCCTCAATAATAGGTTGAGAAAACACAGAAAGAACGATCAAAGCACAGGTATTGAATGCATTGGCATTTTGATATTCTCTGCAGGCATTGTGCGTGTATACTAAAATGTACGCCACCATTAGATAACGCCACCGCTGTAGCGGGACCGAAGGAACAACTAAGCAGAGATCTAAGGAAGGCCCTACATATATTTTCATTGTAAAAAAGTGCGTTAGCGGTACTGCCCCTGCATTATGGTGTACAATGCATGTGCGTTTTTGAACAGTGCGATTATACCAGGAAAAAGTTCGAGGACAACCAAGTCGAAACTGAAGGAAGTGGGGGCAACGAGGCCAATCCCCCGAACGTCGGTATGCGCCATAGGGAAAGAGAGCGTGCAGAGGAAGAGGCAGACGTGGGGGAACGTGGGGGAGCAAGCAATACCGGCTATAGCAAAGGGCTGCTCATTGAACGTGACCTGGTGCTGCGGGGCAAGCACCCAAGTCAATGTGACCCTGCCTTAGCTCCGATACGTCCGCAGTTCCTGCCGACACAGAGGGCCCACGCCTTAGGGCCGGACACCAGTCTATCTCCAGGCGTCCGAGTTTTGCGCCAGGTAGCCTGACAATCGTTCCGTCCTGCGGGGCCCCCACGTCGTCGGGCGGACCACCTGCTCTCCCACATACCGAAGCCCCGCGCTGTGTGCCGAGAAGCCTCAGCTCGTGTCACCTCTTTGAAGCCGGCACGTCTTCCGTTTCTTCCATGGTGCCGGGTTGTCCTTTTTTCTGCGAGAAATAAAGATCGAAGTGACAGGGCGCCATTGCGCCACACCTGTATACGACGCCTGCGACCACCTCGCCTTCGCGTCTTCTCAGTTCGAGAAAGTTGATGCCTGACCCTGAGAGCTCTACCAGGCATCGTAAACCGTGTGCTGGTGGGTTTATTTGCCTAGCTTGTTTAACTGGTTGCTACTAGGACTAGCGCGAGTATAGGACCTTAGTCCTTAGTTTTAATGTCTAGCTTTTGTCCTCCGACGTTCTGTTCTTAAATGTTGTTCTTCCGTGTTCTGGAATCACGTGTTGCCTCTCCTCCTTTGCCCATCCCGTGCGCGTTTCTCGCTGTTCACACTACCGAACCCTGACATCATCCCTTTAGAGTATGCTATATGACCTCTTAATAACACCTCGAGATGTAACCAGACCAGCACACGAGATTGGCGGATATGAATGCCATCAAGGTGCTCCAGGAGCTCGTCGCTGCTGGCAAACAGCTAGGCTTGAGGGACGTTGGACTTCGCGCGTGAGTGGAGGCCGAGCGTTCAAAGCTTGATTTCCAACGAAAGGCTTAAAAGGACGCACTTCAGGCAGAGCAAGAACGACAGCTTGCTAAACTTAACCCTCAGCGGGAAGAACTACTGCAGCAGATAAGAGCTCGTGAGGCATGTGCCGCCACAAGAAATAGTTCTGTAAATTCCACTGGGAATTTCGCAGGATGCACGAAAGACATACGTGTGCTACTAAGCTGAAAAACTCTAGTGGCGTTACACCAGCTGAGTACACAGGTAGAGTCTTTGCCTCTTCTGCCGCCTATACTCCGTTAACCACTAGATAACCAGGACACGCTGCTGACGCGGGTTTTAAAGAGCTGCTTTGAGGGTGCAGACCGCACCAACTGTATTTGTCTCCTCCCTATGTCGTCGAATCACTGACTGTACCCGATGACCACGAAACGGTATCTTTGGTTCGACCGCTTCTGGTTAAACCTCGCAAGCGCAAAATTCGGAAAAAGAAAACGCTTCCCTCTGTTGAAACCAGTGTACATCCCCTAATTTTCAATAGGGACTCAAGATACGCAATTTCCAAAAGTATAAAACTGGTCCTGGATTTTATTCACTGAATAAAACGAAAAGCTAAGAGGAAACAAATGCGCGAGGTAAGCTCCCCAAGAATTAGCCCTTCGATGATTAAAGGCTAGGAAGGTTTGCCGCTGAGTCTACGAAAGTGACGAAAAAACACTGAAGACAAATGTTCTGGCCATTAAGGTCCGGTGAAGCCAGTTAACCGTGCAGAAAATATTTCAAAGTACAAAGTAAATTGTTTTCGGACGGGTCGGCACGCCATAAATATTTATGAGGAGCATTGTTGGAAATATAGGCGAAAGGAAAAACTGGGAAATAAACAACTGAAAAAATAGCAGTAATACTGGAATGAAACGTTCGATTTTATTGCGGAAGCGTTTACGTTTGCACAGTTGGTTAACTGGGTACTTGAGGAGTCCTGGCAAATAAAAAAAATTGATATGCAGATTCATTGCGGTGGATGTGCAATGTTAGTGGGTGCACTGACTGAACTGTGCTTAGCTATATGTGAAATGATGTTTTATTATCATTTACGGACATTACTACATATGTGAAATGAAGTTTTGTTATCATTTACGGACATTACAACCAATCTAGAGTAGTACTTTAAGGACCTGTTAGAAACTGGGTCTGTTGTGTTCTTGTACCATTTTTTTAGTTTGTGCAGCTTCGCCAGAAAATTTTGCTAAAGCTGGGGGTAGTGCGACGATACCGCGAAAAAGTTGGAAGACAAACAAGTCGAAGCTGAAAGAAGACGGCACAACAGCCACTTCCCCGAAAGTGGGTAGGCGCCATAGGGGAAGAAAAGCCTGGAGGAGGAAGAGGCAGACGCGGGAACGTGGGGAGCCAGCAAAACCGGCTGGACTGAGGGCCTGCTCATTGAACGTGACCTGGCGCTGCGAGGGCAAGCACCCAAGTCAAGGCGACCGTGCCATTGCGCTGGGACGTCGATAGATCCGGCCGGCCCGACAGTGCCCGTGCTGTAGAGCCGGACACCCGTCTATCTCCAGGCACCCGAGTTTTGCGCCGGGTAGCCTGACCCTCGTTCCGTCCTGCGGGGGCGCCACGTTGTCAGGAAGACTACATGCCCTTCTATATACGAAAGCACCCGTGCTGTGTGCCGGGGAGGCTCGGCTCATGCCACATCATTGGAGCCGGCACGCCTTCAGTTGCAGCCACGATGCTCGCTTCTTGTTTCTCTGGGCAATCAAGGCAGCGGCGATAGGGCGCTATTGCGCCACCTGTTTCTGACGCCTCCCACGACATCGCCTTCGGCTCTCCTCACTTCTAGGAAGTCAACCCATTACGTTGAGAGCTCTACCAGGTATCATAAACTGTAAGCTTGGGTGCTTCTTTGGCTATCTTGCTAGCTGTGGTTCCTAGTAACACTAGCTCGTGTGGGACCTTAGTCTTTAGTTTTTATGTGTGTAGTTTTTATCCTCCATCTATATTTTCATAAATGTTGTTCTACCGTGTTCTGTAGCCAAGTGTTGCTTCTCGTTCATTGCCCATCCCGTGCGTGGGTGTCGTTGTTCACACCACCGAACCCTGACATCACATACAGCAACATTTTCACATATCATCCATCATTCTGACAAATCTGAAGAGTAACATAGGTTGCGTTAAGCGCTCCGTGTACCTCGGTGGTGAAAACTTTAAAGACAAATGCTTTTCAATTAAAAAACTGGCGCGAAGTAGGTACGAATCCTTGGACTGAAACAACGTTAAAAATTTAACCTGAGACGGGACACGTCGCATATATCTAGAAGAACGTATGCAGCGGCAGTCTCACTGTGTTATAATGGCTCGGGTAAAGTTGAAACAGAATTGGCCCCTGGCGGACCGGCGTGCGAGGTACACATGTTTCGGACCCTTTCTTTAAATTTACATTGCGCAGCTTATTTTTCATAAATAAATAAATGCGCCCTTCATTTTTCGGTATGCCATTCGCCTTTTTTGCAGCAGCTTCGTTCAGATCTATGGCGGGAAAGTTCTTGTCAACCGCAGTACCAGCTTTCGGCCTGGTTAGGAACAACATTCCCGAAGTCCTTTAGGAATGATGTACTCACAACTATCCTCTACTCACAAGAATGCCACAGCTGTGATTCCGGAACTGTGGCATTCTTTGAAGAACTTTCTGGAGACTAGTTACTCTTTGAGCTTCAGATGTACGGCTATTACTCTGTGGTCATTAGCAAAGGTGACAAGAGATAAGGCTACCTTTGTCGCTGAAGGGCTCAATGTATAAAGCTGAGTGTCGTACATTCCTGTAATTCAAGCCAACTCTTCCTGCATTAGCCTTGTAACCTCAGCGTAGCTGAATTTTCGAGTGCGATTTCAATAGCCCAAAACTTGATATAAAGAGCTCCGTTTATTTGTGAACCACTTCTGCATGTTTTAAATATTTCCTTTTTAATGCATCTGAAGCCTGAAACATCGACCTGCAATTTGGTTTTTAGATGTCGGGTCGGGCATATTGGGGATTGGTAGCAGGACAGTTGGAATAACTTTCTTAGTCGTGTTGGCTAACTGTCTTAGTCGTGTTGGATGTCATTAGTGTGATGACACTTAAGAAATGTTGACACCTTTCTGCAAGTTACGACAAAGATCGTAGAAACCTGTAATAAATCTCTGACACTTCCAGCATCGTAGTAACTTTAGATCTAAAACTCTTCTATATGGCAGGGCAAGCAAAGCAAGTTGTCCTGCCATTTTGCCTCTCATAAGGCATGTTTTGTTGCATCAATCATTAGTATTCATTGACACGGTGAACGGTCAAAACCCCTATCATCTGTTCATGAGCTCAGCACCGTCATCATCATCAGTCCAGCATCGGAATCATCATCGACTGACGGCCAGAAGAAGAAGACGTCGTTTCCTCTCGGCAAATGCGAGGCCGCTGTTACCGAACCCATTGAGTAAATGGCAATAAAGTATATTCCATCAACACTAAACCTTCAAGGTTCATCGATATATCAGCGACAATATAATTCTGGATGACCTGCCGCACGTGCTTTTACAGATCCTCGAATGTTTTTCGGTGTACCCCGTCACCAGAGCGTGTTCAGGGTATGCCTTTTGAGTGATTCTCATGGCAACATTCATGCATCGACGCTGGTGGACTTTCTGCCATTCTCTAGTAATTGTAGAGCCATTGCTTAAAACCTACAACATCCATGCCAATATCTACAAAGTTCGACAGACACTTTAAATCTTTAGCCCTCACCTTAGCACATAATAATTGCTAGGGATTCAAACTTGCAGCACCACAGAAAAAGGGAGAATTTGTGGAGGCCCAGTCAGGGCAGTTTAGAAAGTAGCAAAAGGAAATCGGTGAGGGACATTTCGGCCATGTATTGTGAGCTCGAGATAGGACACGTTATTCATCCCTTCGTCGTGGTAAGGCAATAATCAAAGTTCAGTGCTGTAGCGCCGAAGTTTATTCTTGTGCAAGGCTACGCCATCTGAATGGCCAGAGTTGAAACTGCGGTCACGTCACAAATGGCTGTGGTGAGAATACTCAATAAACAAATCAGCGGAAGAGCGCTAGACCAAGAGGAGAAACAATGGCTGACGGACGCTTCCTGGTCTTACAAAAAAGGGTATTGGAGAAATATTAACATTTTTTTCACATGAAAGAACTCAGCCGCACATAGGACACTGCTCGGTTCTTGAAAACAGGAGATCCCAACAAATCCCTTTGGAGTCACGCACATGCACCCCAAGGCCCCCGTTAAAATCAATTTCAATATCACAGAAAGCTGCTGAAGGCTCACAACGCATTTTTCGGAAGCAGCTACCGTCACCTAGCGACGTCTGCTGCAAAACGCAGACGATCCACAAGGGCGGAATTCTTCGGGCGGAGCCAGCACCAATCAGTTCTCGGCATACGCTGTTCCTGACCATTGCTCACGCTCTTGACGAAGGAAACCAAATCGATACAATATTTGTAGACTTATCTCTCGCGTTCGACACAGTTACGCACTAAAACCTTCTTTATAGACGTTGCTTTATACTAATTCAACTCTGCCATAGCTGATTGGATTGCTAGCTTTCTCGCGCGATCGCCCCTCGTACGTCTTGTTTATTTCCTCACAATTTTGTCTATAGTAAATGTGTCATCCGGAGCTCTCCTGTGTCATCCGGAGTTCGGTCCTGGGGTAACTTTTTTTGTTATTGTATATACATTATATGCCTAATAAACTATCCGCAAAATTCCGTCTCTATGGGGCCGATTTCGTATACTATACAAAGTAATTACCACAATTGATGGCCCTATTTCAATAAATCATTTTGTTGCACTATTTTGCATGCGCTACGTTAAATGGCAAATGAGTAATAACTTTGAAAAAAAAACAGGTACTTTCTCTTTGAGTGCGCGCAGTTCGTTTTTTTAATTATTCGTATACCGGTATTTAATTGTAGCGGGCTTCTGAATACAAGTGCCTGGGCGTGATTTTCACACCTACCTTCTCGTGGTAAAAAGACAGGAATACAAATACAACAAATCACTTAAAAGTGGCATATCTAAATCCTAGATTGCGGGGTGACCCACTTAAAAAAATTGCTAACATATGTATCGCTCATCCGAACCATCCTAGAATACGCCTGTGCCTTCTAGAACCCTTATAATGTACCAGAGAATAATGTACTTGATTAGGTTCACAAGAAATACATCCGCTGTTTTTTCGCTGTTTTGACAGGACCTTTTTACCCTCATCTGATTGGCTACATTTGAATTACAACCCTTGTCCGAACGCTGCGATGATGAAGGTATCGAACTTTTGTATATACTTACGAATACCCCCCGCTGCTCATTTGAGAACAACTATCTCTGACCAAGCCACACATATGATCAGGTATGTGACTACCAAAACACAGGGAATGCGCGAGAAGGACACCCTCTGCCTCGAACAAGCATTCATAATCTCAATAATTACATACGCCATACCCTACGCTGTTCTCTCCAAGTCAGAAACGGAACGGCTGGATGTCACCATTCGGAAGGCCTACACACAGGCACTCGGACTTCCCGTCAGCACGGCCACCGACAAGCTATTGAAGCTGGGCCTGCACAATACAGCCGACGAGCTTATAGAAGCCCATCTTTCGAGCCAACGATTGAGGGTGGGAGTTACAAGCACAGGGAGGACTCTTCTGTTTCGTCTGGGGCTCACATCCCCTCGCAGCGTCAGACATCTCAAATGAGAATTCTCGACCACGATATCAGGAAACAGCTGTACGTCTCACCGCTTCCTAGAAACATGCACCCTGGGAATCACACTGGGCGCAGGGAAGCAAGAGCCAAGGCCATCCACACATACTATGGGAGGGAACCAACCACACTATACACTGACTCGTCTTCCTATCCCGGCATAAGAGCAATGACAACCGTGGTTGTCCAGAACAATAAGCACGTCACCTGCCGTACCCTACCCGGATACGACCCCTTACAAGCGGAAGAAGCGGCCATCGCTCTCGCCATAACGCAAACTACCGCCAGCGTAATCATCACAGATTCACAGCAAGCGTGCCGCAACTTCTCGTGCGGACGAATTCACCGGACAACCCACCAAATCTTCTACCAGCGTCCACCAGACAGATCTATCATGATCACATGGGCACCCGCCCACTCTCCAGTACCGGGCAACGAAACCGCCCACCTGTTGGCCCGAGAGTTATCCCGCCGGGCCCCGGGAAGCGAGCAGGAGGGGCCAACCCGGCTGATCACGTATCACAAAATAACACAGCACTACAAGTTGGGACGTATCACCTACCCAGCACCACATAAACACCTAACGAAAGATGAGGAACGGCAGCTCCGTGCACTCCAGACGAATACTTTCCTCCATCCCACTAAATGCCATAACTGGCACCCCAGCGTATATTCCCCGATATGCCGCTTCTGCGGAGCCCCCGGGACGCTCTTTCATATGGTAGGGGGCTGCGCGCACGCCCCACAACATTCTCGAAATCCCTCTATTCCTTTGCGCTAGCTTTGGGAGAGAGCTCTGACCAGCTCCGACCTCATTGACTAGCGCCTGCTGGTGTTGAGGGGTGTTGAGGCGGGGAAAGCTCAAGGGGTCTTGGACTGACTCCTCCCCATTGCTTTGCGCAATAAACACGTACAATCTCTCTCTCTCTCTCTCTCTCTCTCTCACCTGATGAACTGAAATATGCTACACATATCCACACAATTAACATTGCACTTTCATCGATTCAACAAGGTACTAATTTATAGAAGTAAAAATTCTTCCCCAAACAATTGAAAAATAGAATTTATTACCAGGTGAAAATACGTATTTGCCTGTGAAAACGTTTTGTATGCTATATAAATTGATTTTGTTGTGCGACGTTTTGCATAATTTCAATGTCTTCAATATATTTATTATTACCTGCTATGTATAAAGTTCGGAAAACATTTGTGAGTTTAAATGTATAGTGAATTATCTTTCTGTTATGTCTGGCAGAAAAGTGATGCTTTTTGTGTACCTACTTAATCCTGCAATCCAAATTGCGCTGGACTATTAAAAAGGAATAAATAAATAGTAAAATAAAAATAAATAAACAAATGATGATGATGCTTGAATGTTTATGGCGCAAGGCAAATTAGGGCAAAGAGTACCAGAGCAGTGGTTAGGTATGAAGGATGTAAACGCAAATTGTAAAATATTTCAGCAAAAACAAAAATGAAAATTAGTACAAGAGAATGAGAATGTATGGTGTAAAAAGCCAGGTTGTGATGGTGCGTGGCATGAACTAAAGTTTGAAAAACTACGCGTGATAGGAAATGAGGTCTTAAAACTTGATATCGCTAAAAGACCTAAATGTGCGTTTTAGAGAAATCAAGGGGTTATTCGCTAAAAACAAGGCTGGGTGTAGTGCAATGTGTTGTCTGTAGATGTCGCCGAAGTGTTTGTGTTCTATTGTGTGGAGTTCTTTGCATTGAAGTAGCACATGAATCACGGATAGGCCGTCTCCACACCTGCTACACCGGGGTCTTGAAGAACCCGTGAGCAGGTAGGAGTGTGTTGCATGCATGTGGACTATCCGTAATCTACCCTGAGTAACTGCATTGTGTCTACTATGTGTGACAGTGGTGTATGCACCCAAAAGGGGTTATAACGTGTGGTTTGTTGTCTTTCTGTAAATTCCAGTATGCTGGACAAGTTTAGCGAAGGTGTTGTCTGATGTGTGACCTAAAGTCAGTGTAAGGTAGTGTTGTTATGTCAACTGCTATTGCAATTGCAGCAGCAGGAACACTTTGATCCGCGGTCCCGTCCTCATACCTAGCACATGGTCACTTCGTGACTTAACGAGTATCCAGACATATTGGTTTTATAAACTAAATGAATAATATGATTTTTACAAAACTTCTTAGATTCCAATGCATGTACTTCTCTCAAGGAGCCTGTAAGATGATGGACTTGGGAATTTATGATGGACTATCTGGTTTGCAACCAGAAAAACAGAAAAATGCCATAACCTTCAGCCGTACAAATGCTGCTTTTTTGAGTTTAGGTTATTACATACCCTAAAATCAAGTCCTTGCGCAGCACACCACACGGTACGAGCAGTTTTTGACGTGTCTAGAGCTGCAGAATTGCAGTTGTGGGCACTCATTCTTGATCAACCGCTACAAAAGACACGTCGCACGACACTCAGCGAAGCTGCCATGGTGGTAAAAAGTAAGAAAGAGACATTTTTAGGTGTCTGAAAAGGTGAGAGATAATTCCGACGCGTCCTGTCTCAATCTATATTGGAACGGAGCAGAGATACATAGATGATTTAGAAGTTTTGACATGGGTGTATCACAAATAACAGGTTTGAAAGGAAGATGGGTTATTGCAGAAAGCAGCCGACGCCAGGGGAAGCACCAAGTGCAGCACTAGGTCTAGCATTTTCAGCGCGGTTTTTGATGTCGGCCCATAAACCATACTCTCATAGTCGAAGAGGGACCCCTCCAAGCATGTGAAGACACGTAAGAGGGTTGCTTGTCCGCGGGATAGGAATAATAAGAAAGGACCTTAGGAATGTTTATTGCTTTCAAGCATTTATGTTTTCGTTGTTCGATGTGAGGAATAAATGTGAGTGTTTTGTCTTTAACGACGCCAAAAAATCTGTGTTGCTTTTTAAAGGAATAAAGTCACCATATAGTTTAATTTAGGAGTCAGGCTTGAGAAGACGAGGCATGTGTTTTTCTCAGGATTAAGATAGAAACCGTTTTAATCTGCCCCGTGAGCAAGCTTGGTTACCCCAAGCTGGACCTGTCGTTCACATATCGCCATATTACACGAAATCAAATATATTTATACTTCCTTCTCATACATCGAACAACAGATTGTTGGTGACAATGCCTTCCGAACCGAATTCACCTTGACTATAAATACGGTGCAGGTCAAAACGCCACCTTGTGTCATGCCATTCTCCTGCACGTGAACGTTTGGAAGTGCCCAACCAAATCTGACACAAAATGTTCGTTCAGACAGGTAACTGGACAGACTGTTCAGAATGCTACCTGATATACCAAAGAATTTGAGGTCTCTAAGTATACTATAGCACCCTCCAGTATCATATGCCTTTACAATATCCAAGAAGACCGTCGTGCAATATTGCTTATGTTGGTAGGCATCTAAGCGTCTTTCGTATATGATTCTAGCTCTACTATTTCATCATTTGTAGATCGCTCCACCCTGAAGCCTGCCTGGCTGCCCTCGAGAAGACCGTTGTGCTAGAGAAAGTACACAAGCCTTCTGTTTATCATCTTCTCGAGGAGCTTGCGCAGGCAGATTGTTAGGGTGATGGGCCGATAACTGGCAGGAGATGTTGGGTCCTTCCACTCCTTCAGGTAAGCCACTAGTATGGCCTCTCTCAAAGATTTTAGAATGTGCCCCGAAACCCATACTTTTTTGTAGAGGTGTACGAGTGTTTCAAGCATGTCTGCATGCAGCTGTTGTAAAATTGTGTATGTAATGTTGTTTGTGCCTGGAGCTGAAGGCTTACAAGGGCTGAGAGCTATCTTCTCCTCCTGAAGTGAAAAGGTGGAGTTATATAAGGTGATACACCTATTATTAAAATTCAATGACTTCATTTCACAAGATGTCTTCTGTTGAATGAAAGTGTTAGTGTAGTGTGCTGAACTGGACACGTGTTGTAAGTGTTGTGGGAGTGTGTTAGCCTGGTCTTCCAGTGTGCCTCCTATTGTACTAAACAATCCAGGCTGTGTTTTTGTTGTACCTTAAGTTTACGTATACGTTTCCAGAATTTGTGAGTGTCGGTTTATGAGTAATGGATATGAGAAAGAAGAGTTAACTCTCCCTTTTCGCTTCACGGCACACACGCTTCGCAAGTCCTTTTTCACGTTTAGAGGAGATGAGGTTATATGACGTGGGGTACCAGCGACAGAAAACTCACGCCATGTTCTGGGCCTCTCGTGCTCGCCTGCAGTACTCATTCAACAAGGGCCTCCGGGTTGCGCAGAGCACCGGAGCCCTGAGGAATAGACTTTTAGGCACCATCAAGCATGCGCGCCGTGAGGAGTTGGGTAGCTTTCTCTAGGTGTAAGGGTGGTATGGCTGTGTGCTGTACTTTAGATTTATCTGTGAATATATTCCACTTTGCTTTTCATTCATTAAACCCTATGGGAAGATAGACTGCTTGGGCCTTTACCTATATATGTTAGTGAGGTAGGAAAGTGATCACTAAAATATCGGTTAGTGTCAACGTCCCACTCAAGAGATGCATAGAGAGCTGAGGAAACAATTTCCAAGTCAAGATGTGAGAAAGTGTTGTGTCCTATAATATGATATGTAGGCTGTTGCTTAATAAAAAGGCACGGTCCCGAAGATGTTAACAATTTTCTAATTAGGCGACTACAGGAATCCGTGCGCGATGAGCCCCAAAGAGGATTAGTGCATTCAAGTTGCCTATAAGGAAGATAGGTTCTGCAAGCTGATCTACCAGTGCTTTGAAGTCAGAACTGGATAGCTGAAAATGAGGAGGGATATAAAGGGCGCATACCGTAATCAGCCTAATAAATATTATTGTACGAATTGCAACATCATCTAGGATTGGGGTAATTGGATTGTGTGGCACGCAGAGGATTTTTAGGCAATGATGGCTAGAACAACTGAAGATCTGCCACCCCTATCCCTGTCTTTCCTTATGCCGTATACCTATTCAAGAAATTTGTGTGTCTCGAGTCTGAATGGGTTTCTTGAAGACACATTGCACATGGCTCATTGAAATTCAATAACTCCTAGACATCATCAAGATTTTTAACAAGGCCGCTTCAGTTCCATTGCATGATATTTTCTCTTCTTATTATTTAAGTTCCGAGAAACTGAAATACGTGCGTGTTTACGTATCCAATTTCGGGCTTGAACTCTTGGAAGAGTTTTTTTCACCTTCTCAACTGACTTGGACGCCACAGGCTATTCGTTTTGCTGTGATGCAAGGCGGAATGGCTTCACGTCTATGTCATCAGGTGAAGGCAAGGGGGTGCCCAGCCGACTGGGGCCCCTAGACTTGGTACCATTTCAAATGTTCCTAGCCTGCGCTGCCAGCGCCCATGGCTTAGGGAGCACCACAGATGGCACAGGCAGTGAGGCGGAAGAAGGGGTGGCTGCGGGGATTTCCGTCTCCATCTCGTCCATGCCCTCAAGTGTGCTTTGGGGCTGTGAAGAGGAAACCGTGAATGCACCTGCATCCCCAACAGACCTGGTTTCCACCACAGTAGCTGCTGGCTGAGCGAGCGGTGCGGAAGCGGTTTGGGCTGCCTGAAGCAACCCGGAGGCCGGGTGCGGCTGCGGGGCCAAGTCCGACTCGCTATGCTGGGTCCCCACAGAAACCACACGCTGCTCAGCCCCCGGGGGAGCTGCGTCGGCGTTCTTCCCCAGAAGGAAAGAGCCGAACCTCTTCCGCGCGTCTGGGAAGGTGATTTTCACTGTGATCTTAACATTAACTGCTTCTCCTGCTTACACATTTCATCTTTTCGCGAGTACGCTGCATGCGGTCCTTTGCGTTGGAACAGGTGAAGGTTTCCGTTTCACGATTTTCTAATTGATGGTCATGCTGGCCGTACTTAGCGCAGGTACCCGAACTATTGGCGCTTGAAGCAGCACCGTGGATTCGGATGCACGGGTGGACAGAACAATGCACATAACCGAAATTTACGAATTCTTGAAGGGTGGATTGATCGAAGGTCAGGATAATGTGTTTAGTTACTATCTGTTTGTCATCGCGGCGAATGGATATGCGCTTTACAGACGTTACGCACTGATCCCTTAGGCCTTCCAAGAGGTCGGCATTGGTTCCGGAAATAAGATCCGGTCCGCGTCGGGTCCGGAAATCAGATCCACCTCAGAGATTACTCACAGAGAGGTGTTTAGGCTTTGGTTGGGTGTGACCCTGATCTCCAGATCTGACATGGAAGTTTGTTTCAGGAGGATTCTGGATTGCTGATGAGTTTTCACTTCAACTATAACTTCACCAGTTCTGAGCTTTTCGGCGTCGTACGTTTTGTCGATGATTCCTTCAAGGAATTTCGAAATAAGAAATACGAATTGAGAGGTAACCCGCTTCGTTTTGTCAATCATTCAAGGATCACAAAACGATGATACTTATTTGGCTTTGGGAGCGAGATCGGAGGCACAGGAGGAAAAAAAGGTTTTCAGGGACCGATCACGTTTTGGGAGGTTACAAAACACAATACACCTTAGTATAAAAGCAGCGGACGGGGTACTTTGTTCGCTTGGGTTACCCTTATACCGACAGAGGTCCCGGAGCTACTACGTGCCTGGTAAACCGAGAGGGAGCCCATCCGCCGGGCCTTGACAACGACTCCCACAGCCACTGTTTTTGGTTTCTCTCCCTCCACATATACACCCACCGCCATGGTTGAATACAGCTGATGTTCGGCGGCTCAGAGTCCGCGGTGTCGCCAATACCGTAACCAAGATTACTCGAAGTACCCCGTGCGCGAAAATAAATAAATAAATAAATAAATAAATAAATAAATAAATAAATAAATAAATAAATAAATAAATAAATAAATATCCAGATAAATAAATGAATAAAAATAAAATATAAATAAACAAATAAATAAATAAACTAGTGCTGTGCCGTCCACAAACAAGAAATTGTATTCGGAACACAGTACGGGTTTATGGCACCGAATCGTTCGGACTTGTCCAACCCAAAATAGTGACAACGGCACCTTGCACTGCGGAATAGTAGGTAGAATGGACATACCCGTCAAGACCAGTGGTAAATCTGTGCTCTCCGCTACTCCTGAACACGGCCTCTCCACCCTCGCTTGCAGCTTTCCCTCTTCAATGCGCAGTCCATCGGCGTGTGCTGCCTCGAAGAGATTATGCAAGTTTCCATGTGAGCCACATCAAGTCGCCACAGGACCGCTTCAACGACCTACAATATTCATCTTCTTTGGTATTTACTAAGGTTTTGGCATCCCCACTTCAGGCTGTCCTGGCCCACCTCACCAGCAACACCATCCCAGGAAAGAACCATATTACCTACCGTACTCTCCGCAATATCGACCATCAGCAGGTCTACCCCGTCTGCAACTCACGAAATTTAACGCATCCCTCTTCACATTCGCCAGCGGCTTAGGATCGCCCCAATTCCCAAACATATGCATCCAACGTTCCATAGGGGAAGCCGAGAAGCTCGTGTCAGAACGCTCACAAGACAGTATGGAACCTACGCCCAAACGCGCTACATGGATATCGCCCTTACTACCAACGGTTCACACACCACTACCTCGCCACTGGAGCCACCTACAGGGAACTACCAGTTCCCACAGCATAGGCACTCGCCATCGCTCACGCGACCACCACCCACAAAAAATAGCCCTACCTGACCATCATCACCGATTCTCAGCAAGCATACTGGTGGTATCAAGCTGGTATCACCAGCTTGATACCACCACCACCACCACTATTGTGGTTCACGGAACACAGAAGATGAGGAAACCGCCGTGTCAAACACTCATTTAATGCGTATGAATAAATTCCGTACTTTCATAGCTCGGTGCAATTATGTGCCCGATGATATATTGTGCAATGTGGATATGTAGAGGCATTCCTAATCGGTGGTGTGTGCTCCAAGCGGGAGAATTGAAATAATTGATTTCTTCAAAGCAATTTGCTTTGAAGTGAGCGAAACATGTTGATTGGAGAGTTTGCTTGTCTGCAGGCACGTCTACTTCAAGCGTACGTCATTTTGTTCTGGGTTTAAGCATTGGCTTATAATTGCCAGTTTTCTATTACAAAAATATGACAAAATACCGAACAAGGTTAGGTGGTCCAGCGTAATTCGTTATGTCGAGATTTAACCGCAGAAAGAGTACATTTCTTTTCTCACTTCCGTCTCCTAGTTGACATGGCGAGAAAAGAAACAGTGGACGCCATAACCAGCCTTTAAGTCACCAGCTCACCGTCAACCTCATTCGCCACCTACCTTCGCCCTACCAAGAAATGCTAACCTATTTCTTTTTCTGATCGCTCCTCCGGACTGTGGAGAGTCCGTGAAACATATCATTCGTCAGAATAATAACGCCCCTTCAGCCATTATTGGCCTGGCCCCTGGACTGTCTACTTGAGAAACATAAAATCCCTGAACTACAATTATATCACATGGTTGATTAAGGCATTGCCGCCGATTATCGAGACCCGCTCTGGATCATTAAACAAGTAAATAGTTTGTGATGTCACGCGCATGACCGGTAGAATACATGTTCTTTTTTTGCCGGTTTACACGTGAATCCGCAATCGCCATTGAAGAGAGCATTCACGTCGCTTTTCGCGTGTCACGTAACTTCTATGAAGCAGCGGCCACTGAAGACTACGCCGCTGTTTTTGGCAGGTTGCGTCAAATACGTCAGCCAATCAGCGTGTCTACTGCTCCGGGAGGCATCCCGTTGTTGTGGTGGTTCTGGCCCGTCTCATCTGAATAAGGACAAATATCGACCGTCGCCACATATCCAGATATCTGGCACACGAAGCAACGACGCCCCTGGTGGCCACGGCGCGAAGAACGCGCGTTTTCAATGTTAAGAAGCTATTTTTTGAATGTATTTAAAAATCCAGGCCCTAAATAAAATTTCTGCTGACGGGGAACGCTTCGAGGAATTACTGCGAACATTTTAAAGGCCACAGCACGTTTGCCCACGAAACATTAGTTGTTCCCACAGAGAATGAGGTTTAAACAATAACAGCCTATGTAAGCAGCTAAAATATGGGGTCACTTTCAGCCACAAAGACGCGCCTAGTGACAACACAGTGCCTGATATGCAAGTTGTGTTAACTGGTATAGCTAGAACAGGGACTTGGCTTCCCTTGCGTGCAAACGACAAGTCATAACGCAGCCGATAAAGCATTCCAAATTGAATATCTCTGAAACACAGTCACCGTTATCGCTTAGCAGCTCCATAAACGCACCCTTTATTCAGCGCTTTTGTGTGTCGATGGCCGAGCGGTTTTGGCTCAGGCACTCGCCTTGATTTCATTTTTTCTGTAATGGGGGTCAATTCCGGACCACGCAGCTCATTTTTCGCTATTTAATTTTGGTGGTAAAAGTACGACATTCTTGGTGACAAATGTTTGTACGTCTACTGTACCTCGCTCGTTTTCTTGATAAATTTTGTCCAGATATCCTTTTAAGTCATATTTTCTCTGCCTATGAGGCGTAGAAGCTCGTCGCGAAATATTTTTAGCACAGTTTCAATGTTTTTTTTGTGTGTATGTAATCTTAAGGTAGCTGGTTCTGATTGTTTATTCAACATACAGCAGTTATCAACAAAAAAGTTCAGAAATTGCAAAAAAATATTAGAAGTGGCATAGCTCCCTGCGATAAACGTGTTAAACGTGCGAGGTAGCGCCATCTACGCAGTACACGTGAACTAAAAATGTCACAGTTGAGGAAAGTTACAAGGGCGGCGCTAAACAAACACTCGTATTATGTGAGTGCATACGACAGGGACGATACCTCTACGTTGTTTGCATGTTCCCCTTTTGCTTTGACCACACAGACGAAAAACTATTCCCAGACGCCTGTTGTTTCATGTCCCACCTGCAGTGAAGGTGCGCATGTTTTACATCTTGGTGCTTCGATTGAAATTTTCTTTTAGGACAGTAAACAATCGTAACAGGTGACAATATTTGAGAAAAGTCATGGCGAAATATCCTAACCACCTCCGCTAAAGGAAAAAAAGTGGCCGCCATCCCGCCCTGCCAACGTGAATGTCCAGCGAAGCTGTATCAAACACCGCACATGCTGATGGGGGGTACATTACTTTAGAGTAATGGTAGTGATAATCGCTTTGTGGTCGCTGTGGTAGACTGTGATTGGCTCCGCGACCATTTCTGCTACATTCGTATGCAACCGGGAAACACGCGGGGTGGAGGAACGTGCTCCCATTGCCGCAAGCGCGGTTATAAACCATTATGCGGTTTGCCCTTCACCCGAGAACTTTGAATGACCTCAATCGGCTCTTTTGAAAGCATTTGCAACCTAACCTTTACCGAGAACGCGTGCGAGGGTGTTAAAATTGTTCACGGGACCTTATCATCCATCATATGCGATTTGATGCTTATGGAAACTAATTTTAAACCATTGTCGTCGTTGGGCTGAGGGGTGCATATTTATGTTTAATTACTTGGTACGCCCATGTACCCCTCTCCAAATCTGAACTACTTCGACGGTGTAGGAATGGCACTAATAAAGAAAAAAAGTGTCGGAATGGCACAATCGTATTGACGTCGGCTACATATCGCCCGGGACCGAGGTTTGAATCCGAACACGGGAACCGTTTTGTTTTAAATGCAGAGCATTTGTATAACTCACGATGTCACCCGTGCGTCGGCGTCCGCAGCAGCCAGCCTCCCCTTACACTAAAAAAAGAAATAACAGTTACCGGCGCCTGGATTCGATCTCACGACCCTGCGGGCGGAACGCAAGGTACATGGTGCTCTACCCACTGCGCCACAGAACCGACACAGAATGAAAGGCTACGAACGCGCCTTATACCCTTGACTCATTCAAACTACGTCGTCAGCGGCGTGCGTTGGCGACTCAGCGGCGTGCTAGCGGCGTGATAGCTGCGTGGTGCACACGTGATAGCACCAACCCCCCAAACTCTAAACGTTAACGCAATACACAAACCCCCTATGCGACGCATTTACTTGAGTCCCCCTCGCGGGAAGATGGGCCCATTATTTTTCTTTAATTCACCCACTATCATCACCATTGCCAGTGATTTGGTTTTCCTGCAGTGCGTTTTGTATTTACGCCACTACATTTTCTTACAAACGAGAGGTAAAAAAATCGGACAGTTTGTCGAGGCAGGGCCAGAGTTGCCGTGGGAGCTTGTTGTAGGTAAGCCTTTTGTTTGGAATAAATTTAGTTTCAATTACGGATGCCCTGTAGCTATTATTGCCTGCTCTGATAGTTATTATATAGCTGTTACGGTTGCTTCGCGTTTCGGGCAGTGCTCGTTCTCCCCCTTTCCCTTTTTTTAGACACGTGCGTGAAAGCTTGTTCAGCAGCGTGCGCCGTATCGTTGTCTGCGGATTGTGGTGGTGGCCCTGTGTCAAGTGTTGCGTCCGGGCACACCAGACGTAATTGAATTAGCAGTTATCAAGCCGCTGGCTGTTTTTGCATACTCAAGTTCTAGTCATACAAGGGTCCGGATTCTGTAAACTGGCGGCCGTCTTTGGTAATGACGGTGTTATGGCGTGAGAAATGCGTGTTTTCCTTGGTTGGGAGTCCCGCGATTCGTAGACAGCTGAAAAAAAGACGCGCCGCTCCTTACGAGGACCAAAACGACAACTGGAAGCGACGCGACACTGGGCACAAAAAAATGAAAACAAAAACACAGCCATTTTGACGAGGAGGAAACGACAACATGGAATGCGACGGTGTCGCTTCGAGACACTGTTATTTGCCTTTGTAAATATACCTACGACATTTCGTATTTTATTGCTGAGCTTCGAGGTGCTGTCATACATTTTGCGTGCGAACTGAAGCTGCTCGAATTATCGTCGGTATACGGAAGTATCGCAATCCTAAACCCTTGTTGAGCCAAGGCGTGGCGGGAGTCGAAAAATGAAGCTCTCCAAACAGAAGCAGAGGGTGTATTTTCGTGGCACCCAGTGGTGTCCTCGTCGTTCCATTCCGCGAGGAGCCAGCCTCGTGCCGCCAGAGTGAGCTCTGAGCGCGAGCTATCCCTCAGCATTGGAGAAGCATAGCGATGATAATTTTCTACACATTCCGGGCTGCGAGAAAATGGCTAGGCGCGAATTCTAAGAGAGTAAAGTCTTTGTATGGGTTTGGTTGTCACAAGCCCATCTTGCAGCTTGATCTTGCAAGAACAGATGATACCATCGGTGCTTTTGTAGACCTCCTGAACTATCGCCAGTTTCCACATTTGGCGCGGTGTTTTTTCTTGGTACACTGACACCACGTCTCCTACTTTGACTTCAGTGGCCGCTCAGCCAGGTAACGGGGCTATGCTTCGGTGCCGTAAGATGTACCTTTATCATCGATGGAAGCAGAAGCGACCATCTTCCCGACACTGCTTGCCTCTACGGACATTAATTACGTTTCTTGTCAAGTGGACTGATTTCCTGCCATGGACTGCGTGCGAGAGCTTCACTGATGCGTGCGAGAGCTTCACTGATATGTGGGAAGTAGGAAGCCGCAGCACGTAGGGAACCGCAGTGCGCCAAAGCGTGCTGCGGTTCCCTACGTCCCGCATTCCAGTGAAGCTCTCGCACGCATTTTCAAGAAACGCGGTGTGCACATCGCGCACGTGGCAACTAGCAAACTGCGTTTTGACCTCGTCAACGTAAAAGACCCAAGTTCCCAGGTGTTGTTTATAAGATTCCGTGCGCCGATTGCAAATCAGTCTACATTGGCGAAACGGGCAATCTTCACAGAAGATTAACGCAGCACCGGAACGACGTAAACAAGGGCCATGCAAGAACAAGCGCACTGGCGGAGCACTGTGAGAAAACGGGACACGTGGTCGACTGGGACGAGGCGAAAGTTCTGACAACCGAGCGCAATCTGTCTTCCCGATTGCTGCTCGAATCCCTCATCATTCAGACGACGGCCGACACTATCAACAGAACAGACGGCAATCTGCACCGTATCTATGCCACCTCATTGCGACGCCTCATGCCCAATATATAGCTTCGTTTTCCACGCACATGCTCATTGTGATCAAAGTACCCGTAGGGGTAGCGAAACGTCAAACCGCTTCTTTGACTTGGTCAGTGACCTACGTTTCATCGTCACAACCATGCTTTTACCTGACCAGACGGTATTCCGTCAAACTCTGGACTATGAATGACAATTATTCACATGTTTAGTAACAGCTTAGTGAAGACAGGATGCAGAAAAAAAAACTTTTTCTCGTGTTTCAAGTAAGCGCAATGAATTGGCACCGGAGTACCTTCATCCAGCCCTGTTACAAACTTCAGTGTGTAACTTCCCAGTGACTATGAATAAAACCCTGTAAGCACGCGTGATAGACACGCTATATCGGTTTTTCTTTCAGTTTGGTCTATAAATTATCAAAATCATCTTTTTTTTAGTTTTTCCGTCTCTTAAACCCCCCCCCCCCCAGGTTATGCTCCTCGTCGAATAATATATGCATTAAGCAAGGGAAGATAGCAGTTTCTAAAGCCTGTTATTATGACATGACTGGACATTTCATTCTTACAAACTGATTCGATTTGCCAGTTGCTATGGGAATCACATTGATTTGCAATGCGTTATAAATAGAAGGAAAAGCTGAACTTTTAAGGATGTGCAAGGTCGTCACGATTTGCAGTAGGGCATAAACCTTTCCATGTTCTGGGAAAAAGAAAAAAAATTAGTCCGTATTAAGAAAGTGGAAAACTACAGAGTTTTAGCTGAGCGGGTTTACGGACAGCGGAGCGCAGACGCCAGTGTGCCTGCGCAGAACGCTCAGGTCGCCAGCGGTTTCCCGGAGCGGATTTCACGCGTGCTAAACTGCCCAGCCAACGGTGTGAAATATTGATTGATTGTAGGGTTTAACGCGCCGACGCAACGCAGGCGATGAGGCGCGCCGTAGTCGAGGGCTCCGGATTAATTTTGACCACCTGGGGATGTTTAACGTGCGCCGAAATCTTGTACACACGGGCGTTTTTGCTTTTCGCCTCCATCAGAAAAGCGGCCGCCGCGGCCGGGAATCGAACCCGCGACCTTGTGCTCAGGTGCGCAACGCCTTAGCCACTGAGCCACCGCGGCGGGTTACGGTGTGAAGGGGGTACTGACACCAATTTTCGGGGCTGATATTATTGTACAGTTCATTTGTTTTACCCGCCAGGATACCCTGCGTAAAGTATGAACAGCATGCATCCCGTGGAACATGTCTTTAATTGTTTGCAAATGTTGCGTCGATGAGACTGCTGTTCTGAAAGCTTCCACCGAAATCGACGTCGTGTGACATCAGGGTGTGGTAGAGCAAACGAGGTGTCGTAGCAGAGTGCTCCCCTACGTTTGTTACGCCCCGCCTGCATCCGGCTGATGGCAAGGCACAACCGTCTGGCATGTGGATGGAGCGTCACATGTTTTTGTATACCCATGTGATAGCGGCGGCCCTGTTCAGCGGAAACGGTGATGTCCTAGGGTACATTTGGCCGCCCGCGAACTCCGGGCTTTTTGAAACGGCAGCAGTTGACGGCGGTTTTTGTTGCGCTATAGTTTCTCATTTATCGTCCGCGGATGTATTTGAACTACTGTTTCATGATAGTTAGCCCCGTAGGCATCGATCTAAGCAATAAAAACACGACGTAAAAATTTGGAGTCAGTACTGATTTAAGTAGTCTGTGGGATGTAAACGCTTCTTTTTGCTTCTAAGCTAGGACTTGTTTTTATCCTTTTTGACTGAAATAAGTGAATGAACCGGTCGGCCATGGAAAATAATTTGTCTCTGTAGAGACCCCAGTTATCTTTCATGTTACGACTGTAGAAAGATGGCAGGAATATGTCAGTATAGAAGGTCTCGAGTTCGGCGTTAATTTTGCTGTAGTCACTTTTACTGTAACCGTGACTTTTTTTTCGTTTCGGTGCCAGCGAACGCAAGCCGAATGTTAAGGCAGGGCTAAGGGTTGCTTGGTGAGCGTTATGATCGCAAAATTTATGTGTAGCACGGTACCAACTGTTTCAGGGGCGCTCATCAGAATGAGGTCGAGGATTTTAGAACCACTTGTGGTATGGCTCACCATTTGAGATATAATGTGTAAGGCTAGGTTTGTAAACTCAATAGACGACTTTTTCCAACCTACTAAAGTTACTATATTTCAGAAGCCGGTCAAACAAACGAAACAAAGCTTTATTGAAGGTCAACGCCGGTATTGAATTGAAATGTAGCGTGCGCTGCATCCTTGCGCGAATGACAGGGACAGTGGAACAGACAAAGCTTACGTTGGTGCGCACACTTGCTACTGGTTTAATCAAAGTGTTGATCGTTACATGTACGCATGCGAGGTATTGGTTGAGGTACAATCGTGGTAAAACAGTGTTCACGGGCACTCACGAGACATTGTATTTTTTCTTTAGTATTCCAATCTCCCTACGAGTGCGCGCTATTGTCAGCCCGCTTAACACATTCGCCATGTGCCTCTGATAACATGATAATTAGGAGCCCCTAACACCTCCCTCACTCTCTGGTCCCGAGAGCATGACCGCACACTTGTATGCTCCAGGCGCGCACCCACACCTAGCACAGTGTGCAGATAGATGGAACGGCGATTGCAGTTGTTTCCAAGCGTTGTTGCGCTCGAAGTCTATCATTCAAGCACCGAGAAATTTGACCCATGCAAGATTCGCCACAGGAGAAGGAAATTCTATAAACAACGCCAACTGCGCATTCGACGAAATCGCTGACGTTTTTTGCGCCGCAAGACAATAGCACGTTTTATGTGGTTTCCTTCAGTGAATTTACTTTTTTGAACATCGCAGTTCATTTCGAAGGCGAAGAACATACCACGTAAACATCGTCCCTGGCTGCCACTTTTTTTTAGTATGTGCGAAACTCTGTGCATGTACTAGAGCACCACGAGGTCTTTATCTAGTTTCGCTTTTTATTTTGGCCATAAATTTTTCTAGGGCATTTTTCATGAAGTTTGAGCTTTCAAGCTGAGCGCCTTAGGTCTACTGGATACACAAAGCCAGTGGTTGGTTCCGTGGCTAAATGTGCGTCATAAAATTTCGTCACAAACGAAAAGGTAAAGCGAAAATACACTTAAAATCTCTTGTAGTGCGCCCGTACGTGCACAGAGTTTCGCACACACTGAAAAAAGTGGCAGGCAGGCGCAATATTTACGTGGTATGTTCTGCGCCTTCAAAAATAAACGCGATGTGCGTATGATTTGTCTGTCCCACTGTTCCTGTCTTTCGTCGAAAGAAGCAGCGCACTCTACATTTTTATCCCAGGCCATACCAACTAGCCCCTATACAAGCCTTTGTTAGCTTCAACGCTGCTGTCATGCGTTTCAAAGGTATTTTTATTGTGATTATTATTTTTCGGTGTCGATGGTAAAGCAAACGGGCCGCAGTTGGAGGGGTTTTTAATTAAATTGTGCTGAACGGGTAAGTGGCAAACAGCCACGTTGCACAGCCCTCACACCTAACAGTCGGGAGGAATCAGTTTTTGAAAACGCTCCCAACCCCCGAACCCCCCCCCCCCCTCAAAAAACGCCTTCGTCAAGCAACGTCGGTCGCGAAAGGATCCGGCCCTTATCTTTCTCAACCTGGGCCGGAATCATTTATCATTCCACTCCGGCGCAGGCCCATCGTTTTCCTCAATGCGTACTAAGGCGAAAGCTTTAAAGGAGTACTGACAGGAAATTTCAAAGCTGAGATAACCATGCAGAACGCTTCCTTTTTATCAGGAGATATCTCCCAGCAAGTTTCAACAGCAACCGTTCAGCGAAACATATTTAAAATACATTTTAATATTCGCCCGCACGAGAAAGCCCAGAGGGGACCGACATGACATCATCTGCTACCTGCCCCAAACTGCCGACGTCGGGGCTCCCGTGACGAAGCCGACGCGCTGGCTGTGGTTGGTGCGCGCTGCTCGGCCGTGTGTACACGTCATGGTTTTCGGATTGACGTCATGCTGCCCGGGCCTGTGGAGACGGCGAAGACCTCAGCCGGTCTGGGCGCGCGCGTGCGCTCGCTCGCGCGCGCTTCCAGAGCGGCAGCGATATGGCAATAATGGTGACGTCACGTTATACCTGCTGTCATGGCGGCCGCTTGGCGTTCGTTTTGTCGAAACCGAAACTGACGCGAATAAAAGACGCCGCAAATGAATGTTTACGCTGCGCTCGACCATCTAATCTGTCATTCTATGATTAGTGGGCTGGTAGCCAGCCATAGCCGCGAAAAAAAACGTAACACGAAAATGTCGTGTCAGTACTCCTTTAAATGCCCCATTCTGCGAAAAAGTGTAATTTCTGATGGAGGCGAAAAGCAAAAACGCCCGTGTGTACGAGATGTCGGCGCACGTTAAAGATCCCCAGGTGGTCGAAATTAATCCAGACCCCTCCACTACGGCGCGCCTCATCGCCTGCGTTGCGTCGGCGCGTTAAACCCTACAATCAAATCAATGAAAAAGTATCATTGTCATTGTTCGGTACAGAAAAGGGCCGCCACAGTAAAGAGTAAATAAATAAAAAAACACTTGTTTTCCGATGGGATTTTAACACGGGCCTCCAGCGCTGGAGAAAAGCGCGCTACCAACCACGCTACCTCCGCAGCTTTCCAGCAGGAGAAAAAAACTTTTTAATCCTTTCCTTGTCGGACATACCCGCTTGGGGTATTGGCCAGGAATCGACAACTTTCAGGGGCTTATGTACCCACTTCACAAAATTTACAAAGAATTGGAGGGCGATTACGGTACTCCCTAATGAGAAATGTAAACGCAGCTGTTTAACTGGCTCGACTTTCTAAAATATGTTGAATGAAATAATTTCGGGCAGACGTATGTGTATGGTTACAGACTACTTTTATTCTTCGCATATTGCTCTTTCGTGGTGTGACTGCCACGCTAATCCGGACATCGCGGGAGGCAGCGAGTGGGTGCGGTCCACAGCCGCGCCGCACACACCAGTTGTGATGCAGCGCTTTGTTTCCACACTGGTATCGGTGGACGTGCTACGCATTAGTGATGGCGTCATCGGCAAACACACAACAGCACGTGCTACAGCTTTCCTCTCTACGGTGTCCTCTTCTCTCGACACGCGTCGGCTCGCGTTGAACACACAACTGCACGCGCTACAGCTTTCCTAAGTGCGGTGGCACGCGATTCCACTTGCCTCGCTTCGGTGTCCTTTTTTTTCTCTCCACACGCGGCGGCTCGCGCCACCAGTTCCTCTTCGGTGTCTTCGTTCTCTAGTTTAATTGATTGATTGTGGGGGTTTAACGCGCCGACGCAACGAAGGCGATGAGGCGCGCCGTAGTGGAGGGCTCCGGATTAATTTTGACCACCTGGGGATCTTTATCGTGCGCCGAAATCTCGTTAACACGGGCGTTTTTGCTTTTCGCCTCCATCAGAAAAGCGGCCGCCGCGGCCGGGAATCGAACCCGCGACCTCGTGCTCAGTAGCGCAACGCCTTAGCCACTGAGCCACCGCGGCGGGTCGTTCTCTAGTTTACACAGACGCCAACGCCAACGACGACGCCTACGCTGCCAAACCCGGGGAGCGGACGCATAAGAGCTGCGCTCTAAAATGTGAATTGAACCGCAAAAGTTGCAACAGTGTGTGCCGCGTGACACCTGAACGTGATGGCACATGAGTAGAACAGGTGCACACAAGGCCCACAGAACCCTGATTCTCGGAAAGCTGTGGCGGGCACCAATCAGCGTGATGACGTAAGCATTGCAAAATGGCTCTGGTCTGTGCTAGTTGGTACATCTTCGGTGGGAATCAGCTTGAATACAACGAACACAAAAGAAAGAGTTAGTAACACGACACACTGCTGACTATCAACTGGAATTTTACTGAAGAAAACACAGATATATACACACGAAAAAACACGAAAATTATAAAAAGCTTGTTCACGTCAGTCAGTTAAATGATTAGCGAAGATTAGCGAAGAATTCCAGTTGATAGTCAGCAGTGTGTCGTATTACTCCCTCTTTCTTTTGTGTTCGTTGTATTCAAGCTGATTCCCACCGAAGACGTAAGCATTGTATACAACAATGCAATAATGGCTAACACTAATAATAAAGAGTACTTCCCCTGATATATTGGATCGGAACGGGTCGAGGCATGCACTCCGCATTTAGCGCGTGTATGATAACCCGAAGCTGAAGCTAGAGCAGCTGCAGGCGATCTAATATGCCCTTCCCTTTTTAAACAGCGGCAGACTTGCAATGAATTCCATCCGGGCCTGCCGTCGCTCAAAACTCGGGGCCGCAAAGTGTAGAGGAGGAAAGTGCTAGGCCAAGAAGTGTGAGGGAAAATGGTGAGGAGGCAAGGAGCCGACGAGTCGGCGTGTACAAATGAGTAGACATTTTACAAAAGAACATGCACCCTGTATGTGGAATGATGAACACCAGCACGCATTTGGGAAATTCAAGGTAGCCTTGCAGACACCGGTCCTGCAGCACTTTCACCAACATGGTGAAACAGAAATACACACTTGAAAAAGTCCCAACGGATCCGGTGGTGCAGTTGTTAAAATGGAGGATGACGCCGAGCATGTAATTAATTAAGCAAGTAGCTCATTACCGAGGCAGAGTAGCATTATTTCACCAGAAGAAGAAGTGCGTTGAATTCATCCAGAGAATTCTGAAGTTGCGACCCTATCTACAACGTTCTCGGTCACCGATCACCGTTTATCTTTTCAACATTAGGGACCCGTGTGGACGACTAGTTTATTGGGGCCTTCCCATACACTAATTTGATTTCACCATCCCCTACAAGTACGGCCGTGAACACATTCATGTGGACTGCCTGTTGTTAGAGATGAGGGGCGCTTGGGTTGTCTGGCTCGTTCAGGCCTGCAGGTCCCGGCTCGGCATGGTGTCGGACTACTCGAGATGACTGCGTAGGAGGAAACTGTACAGGAGGTTATTCTACATGATGACAGTCGAGACAGGAGAACAAGAATAACACAAATAAAGTCGTTTAAATAGAGTTCGTACTCCCCAGATCCCTGGCTAGGGAATATAACTTCACACAGGTTGTCCAATCAGGTGGGCAGTGGACGACCATTGATGTACCGCTCACGACATGAGGCGTGGCTGATGCACACGGACCACTCGGTCGATGGAAAGGGTGAATATCCACGTCATCGATCGTGTCTTGTGACGGAGTTGCACCACTTCGCGCAAGTCTTCATTTTGGAGGCCCCGTGAGAACGGAATTTCAACTCGGCTCCCAGCACGTGAAGACGAGTGACCTCCTGCTCTCGCCGACGGTTGGAAACCGAATAGCTTGGGCACTTGAAACCCCAGCTTCCTTTCAGTGGACCCTTCTTTCATACGTGTATGAAGAAAGGAGTGGCCCGCAGCGTCTGGTGAACCGAGGATATAGAAGCTGCCCCTTGCAACCGCCGCCGTTGGTGCCAGGGTTTCTTGCCTCCTCGTGCCTCTGGGTCATTCATCCACGCACACCTTGCTCTAGGGCTTGCCAGGACTTCCTGTGTTGGCCGATCCTAACAGCTCCTCCGCGGCCCGAGAAATCTCGAATGGCCAGCGTTGACGACCGCTGGGCAGGAAGAGATGAGCCTGGAACTGGGTGTAGGGGCCGTCTTGCACCAAGGAACATACGAGCTTCAAACAATTAACAAAGGAATCCACCAGTGGGCTATCCCATGCAACACTGCACCTCCCCACACGCAAGCGTTCAGAATTCGCCAAAGACCCACCAGGCTTCCTTCACCGACAAAGAAACACTTTACTACAGAAGCTATTTGATTTTGGCTGAATTTTGGTGCTGCCAAAGCAAGGGTATAGGTCCTGTAAAAAACGCCACTGGCCGACTGCCCTAAACAAGATTAAAATAAAAAAACCCCGGAGGCGATCCAACTGAGTTACCTCATAACAGTCGGCTTAAACCATCAGCATTCGCATGCAGTTTGCCCTTCTTAGAGCGTATAGAGAAATTATACTCCTGGAGAGCTAGACTCCATCTGAGCAAGCGACCATTTTTGGGGGACATTTGGCTCAACCACGTGTGAGGGCAATGGTAGGTCTCAAAGATGAACTTTGCTCCATACAAGTAACACGACAACTTCTGCGCCGCCCATACTAATTAGGCGCACTCTTTTTCCGAGGCGCTGTACGTTTACTCTCTACAGGTCAGGTTACGGCTGACGTACAGAATCGGGTGTTCTTCGCGGTCGTCTCCCACTTGGCTTAAGACAACACCCATTCCTCTAACACTGGCGTCACACTGGACTATAAACTCTTTAGAATAGTCAGGGGTTCGGAGCAGGGGTCAGCACATAAGCACTGCCTTCAGACTCTTGAAGGCGTTTTCTTTTCGGGCATCCCAGGGCACTTCAGTGGGTGCTCCCTTTCGTAACACGTCCGTTAACGGGCTTGCCAGCTGTGAATAGTACGGGATATACCGCTGGTAATATCCGACCAGTCCCAAAAAGGATCGAATGTCCGTCTTAGTTCGAGGCTGGGGAAATGCCACGATCGGAGCAATTTTCAGCTCTGATGGACTTCTACTTCCCTGCCGACAACATGGCCCAAGTAAGCCACGTGACCGCAACCAAACCTACACTTTTCCGCCTTCAGATTTAGTCCGGCCTCTCGCAACCTAGAAAACACGCTCTTAAGGTGTCCTAGATGCTCTTCCCACGTTTCTGAAACTATAGCGACGTCGTCCAAATAAGGGAGCGCAAAGCCCTGCATATCCCTGAGTACGATGTCCATGAGTTTCTAGAAACTGTAGGGGGCATTCTTCAGCCCAAAACTAAGCATTAAGGGTCGAAAGGTGCCATCCGGCGAGATAAGAGCGGCGTACCTGCTCGCACTCTCTGAGAGCGGTACTTGCCAATATCCGCGCACGAGATCGAGGGTGGAAATGAATTTTGCACCGCTCACTCTTTCTATTCTTTCTTCTATGTTGGGAATCGGATATAGTTGGTCCCTGGTAATAGCATTCAGCTTTCGGTAGTCTACACAGGGACGAGGCTCTTTGCCTGGTGCCTCAACTAAAATCAGCGGTGAGGTGTAGTCACTCTCAGCTGGCTCTATTACCCCCAAGTTAAGCATGCGCTGTATTTCAGCTTCCATTATCTCCTTCTGCCGAGGTGATACGTTGTATGGTTTTGACTGTATCGGCTCGTCATACGTGAGCTCTATTTCGTGCGTCAGGAGGTGTGTCTTTCCTGGACGGCTGCTGAATCGGTCAGCGAATTCGTTTAACAGCCGCTTTAGAGCGTTAATCTGGCCCGAATTCAGAGATTCTGTATTTACAGAAAGCCAAGATTTTCTCCACGCTGACGCTATCTCCTGCGTTCTCCTTCCAATCCAAACTCTCGCTATCGAGCTCCTGGGGTTGGTTTAGCATTAGATTTACGATTCCGCTGCATTCCATGTACGGCTTCATGAGATAGCAGTGATAAATTCTCACCTGCTTCCCTCTTTCTGGAATCTTGAGCGCGTAATTCGTCTCAGAAAGTTTCTGCATAACTTCTACAGGACCGTCCCAGTGAACTTCCAGCTTATTGTAACTGCATGGCCGAAGAATCATGACTCGATTGCCCACGCAGAAAGTTCGAAGGCGGGCGTTTTTTTGATAGTAGACTTTGGAAGCCTCCTGGGAAGGTTTCATATTGCGGTTTACTATCTCGCTCGTACTGTTAAGGCGGTCCAGTAGTTGAAGCACGTACTCTACCACTGTCTGGTTTTCTCCTGTGCCCTCCTACATTTCTCTCAGCATTCGGAGGGGGGAACGGAGGGCTCTTCCGTACACAAGTTCCGCTGGGGTGAAACCCGTAGCTTGGTGGTAAACCGTACGCAAAGCGAATAATGTGGCCGGCAGACAGTCCCCTCAGTCCTCTTTGTGCTCATAGCACAGAGCACGTAGCACCCGCTTTAGAACCGATGCCATTTCTCCACACTGTTAGACTGCGGATGATACACTAAGCTGTGTAGCAGCTTTACTCCGCATCTCTCTAGGAACGTGGTAGTCAAAGTGCTCGTAAAAACTGTTGCCTGATCCGTCTGGATTTCGGCAGGAAATCCTATAGGCGCGAACACCGATATAAGAACGTCAACTACCTCTGAGGAGCTCAGTTCTTTCAACGGAATGGCTTCGGGAAATTTTGTGGCTGGACACAGCATAGTAAGCAGGTACTTGTAGCCTGACTTAGTCTTGGTCAAAGGGCCTACTGTGTCTATTACAAGCCGACGGAAAGGTTCCGAGATTAGTGGCACAATTTTCAGTGGAGTCTTCTATGTCTCCCCCGACTTGCCTACACGCTGGCACGCATCGCATGATTTTACATAGCGCTCCGCGTCTTTGAAACATCCTGGCCAATAATATTCCTTTAGCAGCCGCTCTTTTGTTTTATTGATCTTAAGATGCCCTGACCAGCCATTCCCGTGGCACAGACTTAAAATGTCCGCTCTGTATCTTTCAGGCATGGCTAACTGATCGAGTGTTTTGCCTTTTTTTCCTGGTAGTGGCTATACAGTAAGCCTCCTTTCTCATGCACAGTCATATTGCGTCGAGCAATGCCTTCTTTGGCGGTAACGTGCAATCTCTCCAAAGTGGGGTCCTCTCTCTGTTCTTTTATTAGTGACTCCCGGTTAACCTTAAGAAGGTGATCAAAGTTGCGTGAAGCTGGAGATAACACTGCCCCTTCAGAGCTTTCTGCTTCATTTGCTGGCTCAGTGATCGAAGTCCCTGTTCGGTCATAGCCTTGTGCATATGTCTGCCTTTGACAACCCGTCACTTCTTCCTCCTCAAATGTTTCCAATGGTAGGTTGGCGTGTGCCTCTCTGGCTACCTTAGTTTCGGGAATCTGACTTAACTAAGAGGCAAGCTGGCGAATCTTAGACCTTGTCAAAGCTTGCACCACTCCCTCTCCGAGTTTCTCGCCTCCCTCGTTAAGCAGTCGATCCGATCAATTTGAGAAGATGTAAGGGTATTGAAGTGGCAGGGCCTTCGAGACTGCGGTTTTAGTGATCAGCTCCCCGAACGGCCCGCAAATCTTCATCGAGCCATCAGCAGGCATACCCTGTGTTCTTCCACCGCCTGTTTTATCCATGCGACTTTCCCCGTGAAATCGTCTGCTGCAACGTAGGAAAGATGGACAACGTCCATTGTTTGGGCGCTATCCCGAAGCACGTTGCAAGGTTTTCCATTTACTGGCAGTTTGTGCAAGTATAGCCTAAGGAGCTCTAGATTTTTGGTCTCTATCATCGACGCAATTGAACACTACCCTAGGTTTGCTGCATTTGGCTACAAAGTGCCCGACACCATTGCAGTTGTAGCAGCTAAGTGGCCTACTAGCCTCAAACTCTTTTTTTCCTGATTTGTCTGCACCATCTCTCTTCGACTGCTCTTCCCGCTTTTCCGGCACTCTTTTTGGCGCCTCCGCCTGCACGGAACTTTTCGAAGAAAGGTTCTTTTTGCTTGGAACATGACTCCGCGTCGCGTTTCTAGCGTGTGATGTACTCTCATCTGTGCTCAACCTTCTGCGCGTAGCGTACTCTTCCGCTAGCTCTGCGGCTCTTTCAACTGTGCCGACATTTTCCCTGTCTTGAACCCACAGCTTCATCGCTTGGGGGATGCTTTGATAAAATTGCTCAAGGCAAATGCATTCGACAACTTCATCACGGCTTTCATAGGCCCCTGCTCCCTTAAGCCACTCCAAAAGGTTAGTCTTATGGGCATACGCGAAATCCGGATAGCCCTCGCTATCGCCTTTGCTTGAGCTTCTAAAACGTTGGCGGAAAGCTTCAGCTGAAAGCCTGTATCTCTTCAGCAGGCTGGCTTTGACTTTCTCGTAACCCGCCGAATCCTCCGTACTAAGTCTCGCTACCACTTCAGCTACTTCACATGGCAAGAGTGTCAGAAGCCGTTGTGTCCAAGTACCGCGAGCAAAGTTCTCCCGTTCACAAGTTCTCTCACAATTTCCTAGGTACAATCCTATGTCCCGTCCAGTTTCATATGGATGCATGTACTTATCCATCCAATACGATACTGCCTCGCAAGTTCTTTCAGGAGTCTCGGCTCTCGCGCTACCGCCATCTTTTGGTCTTTCCTTTTCAAGCTCCAGTCGCTTTAGCTCTCTTTTCGCTTTTTCAGCTTCCCACTTTTGCGTTCCTTCTCTTTCTCCCACTCTCGTTCAGATTCCTCCTGAATTCGTTTCTGTTCCTGTTCCGCTTTCTCTTTAGCTTCTCGAACCAAGTTCCATGCATGTACAAGCTCGTCGTTATTCTCGACGCTTTTAGGAACGATCTTGCACCGCTCCTTTTTCGTTATTTTGCTTTGCACTTCTACTGACAATTCCTCGCATAACAAGAGCAAGTCTGACTTCGGTAATTTCATTAGGTCCATGACCCCGCTTTCTCTGCTTTGCTTTGGCACTGCTTTTAAGCAATGTCGTGAGATTACCCTTCTCAATTGACAAGCGCTTGATTCCCAGTGCAAGATTATTCTCTCAAAATCTGGAGCCTGGCGAATCCCATAGCAAAAGCCAAACGCTCACCAGCAGAGACAGCACGATGAGACACGGTCCATCTCACCTGCTGCCAACCAGTGTAAGAGATTAGGGACCCTTGGGTTGTCTGACTCGTTCAGGCCCGCAGGTTCCGGCTCGGCATGGTGTCGGACTACTCGAGATGAGTGCTTAGGAGGAAACTGTATAGGAGGTTTATTCTACATGATGACAGTCGAGACAGGAGAACAAGAATAACACGAATAAAGTCGTTTAAATAGAGTTCGTATTCCCCAGATCCCTGGCTAGGGAATATAACTTCACACAGGTTGTCCAATCAGATGGGCAGTGGACGACACTTGATGTACCGCCCACGACATGAGGCGTGGCT
This sequence comes from Haemaphysalis longicornis, assembly GCF_048455015.1. Classification (NCBI taxonomy): domain Eukaryota; kingdom Metazoa; phylum Arthropoda; class Arachnida; order Ixodida; family Ixodidae; genus Haemaphysalis; species Haemaphysalis longicornis. The sequence goes on along the minus strand of NW_027526407.1, from coordinate 117,746,725 downwards.
GATGCACATGGACCACTCGGTCGATGGAAAGGGTGAATATCCATGTCATCGATCGTGTCTTGTGCCGGAGTTGCACCACTTCGCGCTAGTCTTCATTTTGGAGGCCCCGTGAGAACGGAATTTCAACTCGGCTCCCAGCACGTGAAGACAAGGACCTCTTGCTCTCGCCGGCGGTTGGAAAACGAAGAGCTTGGGCACTTGAAACTGCAGCTTTCTTTCGGTGGACTCTTTTTTCATACGTGTATGAAGGAAAGAAGTGGCCCGCAGCGTCCGGCGAACCGAGGATATAGAAGCCACCCCTTGAAACCGCTCCCGTTGGCGCCAGGGTTTCTTGCCTCCTCGTGCTTCTGGGTGATTCATTCACGCACACCTTGCTCTAGGGCTTGCGAGGAATTCCTGTGTTGGGCGATCCTAACACTGTACCGCACCCCGTCGAAAACCAGTCTGTCGTTGATGACGACGACATCTTACGAGTTTGGTGCCACTTAGGATATTTCAACACGACAGCGACCGGAGACGAAGCTGTAGAACCTCCGCACGGGGCACCTTGAGTAATCTTGGTGATGGTGTTGGCGACACCATGGACCCCTAGCCCCCGTACATGAGCTGGATTCAACCATGATGATGTGTTGTAAGGTGAAGGGTAGAAACCTCAAACGATGGCCGTCGGAGCCCAGGTCAAGCTCCACCGGATGGGCTCCCTGTCTGTCTACCAGGCAGGGAGCTCCGGGACCTCTCAAGCTACCAGGGTAAGGTTTGAGAAGAGAGAACCCCCGTCCCCTGCTTTTATACTATATCTTATGGTATTCTCTAAACTCCCCAAACCAAATGATCGGGCCCTGAAAAGGGCCCGCACAGAAGTAACGTCGAAACATTCAGCAGAACATTGACCTCCAGAGCAATGACATCTTTCTTCGCTTGCTCATTATGCAATCTCTTGACAAAAAAACCCTGAAAGTGGAAAATCAGTCTTCCACGTTGCAAAGTTTCTTCAAAGTGTTTCTGGAAAAAACTACAAAGCAAAAAAAACTTACTTCTGGAGATTTCCTGATTAAAGTCAGCCACAAAGAGTAGGCCAATGAGCTCCCTCAACAAACTAAAATCGATGGTCTAGCCATTACAATGGCACCTCAGAGAACCCTAAACTCTTCTCAAGGCGTCATCTCTGAACTCGGAAACCGAAACCGCCATCCTTGAAGGACTGCGTGACCAACGGCTCACAGCAGTCCGGCGCATCACAATTAGAGGAGATGGCGAAGAGCTCAAAACACAGCACGTAATTTTTACCTTTGAGAGAACTCCACTACCAGAATCCGTGACACCAGATTACCTACGTTGTCCCACGTGCCCGTACTTGCCAAACCCACGCCGCTGCTACAAATGCCAGCGGTATGAGCACGGTACGAACTGTTGCCGGTGGAGACCAAAATGCGCAAAGTGTGGTCAACCTGATCATCGTACAGACAACTGCGATGCAAGCAACTTCACCTGCCCTAACTGCCATGAACCTCACGCAGCATATTCACGATCGTGCGAAACGTTCAAACAAGAAAAACAAATTATCATATTGAAGGGCAATGAAAACATCAGCCTTCCGGAGGCCAGGAAGAGGTTTGCACTCTTCAACCCGCGCGGCCGGCCGGACACGACGCCTCGGGCTCCGCCCGTTACCTAGCGCAGGTAGTTAGATGAGGTGCGGCGAAGCCCTGCGTGGCCTGACCTGCACCTTTCTCGCAGGACTAATCAATAAAGGTCATTTCTCTCTCTCTCTCAGCTGTGCAAGGTACGCTTACGCTGCTCGCCGGGGAACGGAGCGGCGCATGGCGACGCAATTCAGCTCAGCTGACTTGTTCCTACCCCCCCACGAGGCTGCCTGTTGTGGCCGCCCCGGTCACCACGCCACTTGCTGGACCGGCAGCGGTTGAGGTGGCCACTCATGTGACGGGAGCATAGTCACTCCTGTTCCTGCCTCACAGGTCTGGAGCGCACCCGAGAGCCCCGAGCAAATGGACACGGAGGGAACCGCGCCCTCTCCAAACCTCGCCCCACCACCTGTTCTGCCTGTGGCTCCCACGACGCCCTGGGCAGTGGTGGCTGAAGAGCAAAGCGCACTAACGGGTGCTACATCCGGGTCCTGGGAGCCCAGTCTGTCGGGCACACCCAGGACATCTGGACATGAGATGGACGTCGGGCCGTATCTGCCTGTATCGCAGCGCAAGAAACGGCCTCCGACGTCTAAGCCAAGAGACAGGCCCAAAAAGCCCCTTCCAAGAGTACAAGCCCCGCGAGATAAAACATGAATACACACTCATACACAAATTCCAGTTGCTCCCAAATGTCCATTATGGGAACAAAAAATGTCATCCAATGAAACTGTAGACGCCTCCTTAAAAATCTTGATGATGTGTACAAGTTACTGCATGACAACCAAACAAGTGTCATTTGCTTACAAGAAACACATTTAAACAGAAAACATACGAAGTTCCTCAACAATTATCTGGTTTTGAGAAAGGGCAGAGATGGGTGCCCAACTTCTTTTGGTGGTGTGGCATTAATCGCACAAAAATGTTTAGCATGTCATCCAGTCACTCTGAGGACTGTCCTTGAGGCTGTGGCAATACGAACGATAATCTTTCAAAGGCTAGTAACAATGTGCTCCATATACATCGCTCCTGCTTATCGGCTACCAAGTTCTGATTTCGATGCTCTGATAGATCAGTTACATGAACCTTATATACTATTATGTGCCCTGAATGCACAGAATTCGCTCTGGGGATCTTCTTGAACCGATGCGTGGGGTCGCCTCATTGAAGGCTTCTTAACATCATCAGCAGCATGCCTATTTTACAAGAAACAGCCTACATACCATTACATAGCACACAACACTTACTCATACCTAGACTTAGCTATTGGCTCAGCAGTTTTCTTCCCATCCCTGGAATGGAAAGCGGACACCAACCCGTACGGTAGTGACCACTTCCCTCCCTCACTATCCCCTTCTCACAAAAAGTTCAATGAAGCGAGAGGTAATTGGAACAAGTTCACAGAAACATCTAAACTACACCACACATCCATACCACACCTACACGTAGAGGAGGCAACACAACTGGTCACGGCGCACATTCTTCACGCCACTGAAAAGTTTATTTCCAGGTCTCCAGTGCCCCCCGCGACCAAAGGAGGCCCTAGTGGAACCAGGACTGTAGGCAGTCAAGAGAGGCCCCGAACAAGAGGTAGGGTATGCTTCGTCGATACCCTACTTCAGATAACCTGATATCTCTCAAGCGAGCGAACCCTCAGGGGAAGCGCCTTTGCCGTGAGGCAAAGAGGGAAACTTGGTGTGCCTTCCTCACATCCATAAACTCGTACACTTTCACACACAATGTCTGGACACGAATGCGTAAACCCTAAGAGCAACAGACACACAGCCTGCCCCTGGTTAGCCCAATAGGGAACACCCTTGGAGACCAGGCTAACACACTCGCACAACATTTCCAATACGTGTCGAGTTCCGCACATTACACAAACATATTCCTGAAACATAAAACCGCTCCCGAAAAAAAACTAATATCTGATAACAACAGGTCAGCCACTTCTTATAACTCGGAGTTCTCGCTTCATGAACTGAGGGCTTCTCTGAGTGGCTGTAAGCCTTCAGCTCCGGGTCCAGACAACACAACATTTACAATGATACAACACCTGCACACAGACACTCTTTTAACACTCCGTCACCTTTACAACAAAATATGGCTCTCAGGGCACATTCCGAGGTCTTGGAGGGAGGTTATAGTGATTGCTTTTCTGAACGAGGGGAAGGACCCGTCCTCTCCCGCCAGTTATCGCGCTATCGCCCTGACAAGCTGTATTTGCAAGCTTCTCGAGAAGATGATTAACAGAAGATTTGTGTACTTTCTGGAGTACAACGGACATCTCGAGAGCTTCCAGGCAGGCTTCAGGGCGGGGCGCTGTACAAACGATCAACTCGTTACCTTAGAATCCTTCATCAGAGATGCATTTATTCATAAGCAGTATTGTATGACAGTATGTTTGGATATTAAAAAGCGTATGATACTTCATGGCGGTATGGAATTCTTTGTGACCTAACGTCTTTTGGTTTGTCAGGCAACATGTTAGATACGCTTGCAAGCTACATGTCAGAAAGAACTTTTTGTGTGAGAGTGGGCAATACACATTCCCGAGTTCACGTCCATGAAAACGGTGTGCATAAAGGGGGTGTTATGAGCTGCACGTAATTACTATAAAAATGAACTCTCTTGGGAAAGGATTGCCACCAACCATTTCTTACTCTATATGCAGGCGACGTTCAAATCTCCTTCAAATCCTGTAAGCTCTCTGTTTGCAAGAGGCAAGTCCAGCTTGGTGTCAACAAACGCGCTGACTGGGCAGATTGGAATGGATTTAAGCTTAATCCAGAAAAGTGCACTTGTGTTGCATTTTCAAGGAGGCGCGGAATCCATACTGACCCTGATATTTAGCTCAAAGATGTTTCAATCCCTCTAAAAAAGAAACACAAATTTTTAGGTGTGGTCCTTGATAAAAAAATCACATTCATTCACCGTATAAAACACGTGAAACAAAAATGCCTGAAAACCATGAATACCCTGAAGGTCCTGTCGCATTGCTCCTACGGGGCGGACAACCAAATACTCCTCCGCATTTTTACCACCCCTGTTGGTTCACGGTTCTACTATAGGAGTGTCGCGTATGCGTCCACCTGTAAAACTGCCCTGAAAATGTTGGACCCAGTGCTGCACTTGGGGCTCCGTCTTGCATCTGGTGCGTTCCGGACGAGTCCCATTCAAAGCCTATATGCAGAGTGTGATAGATGGAGCCTTGAACATCAGCGTTCTTACACTTCCTGTATGCTATTAAGGCGACTTCTGTAAAAAATCACCCATGCAGCTTGATCATAAACATCTCATCCGATCCGTTGTTCGCAGCACGGCCATCGATACCCGCTCATTTCTCTATCAGAGTGAGAGTCCTCGCTTAGGAAGTAAGCATTTCATTTGAGGAGACCATGACTTCTTCTGTTGCTGACCTATTTCGCCTTGGGAGAGGTCAGCAATTTTGTGTGATATTTGTTTTAAAAGTATTGATAAACGAAATGCGCCCAGAGAACTTATACTAGAGCACTTCCCACAATTAAAGCACAAATATCCGCACACAGCTTTCTACACCGATGCATCAAAATCTTCCTCGGCCGTCGCATGTGCTGGACATGGCCCCAACTTTGCCAGTACAAAGGCATTGCACAGAAATAGCGGCATTCTTAGGGTAGAAGCACACGGTATCTTATTAGCAGTACAACACATTACACAAACCATAACAGAACACTACAGTATATTTATAGACTCTCTAACTCTGGTAACAGCCTTACATTGCTTCAGACCTACGAAAAACGTTGTCATCCAGAATCTAATCAAAGCTCTAAGCTTTGCTGATAAGTCAAAATTAAAAATAATTGTTTGCTGGGTTCCGGGTCACAGTGGCATTCTGGGGAACGAAATTGCTGACCAGAGTGTCGCTGTGGCTGCCCTCCGCAGTAGCATAGATGTACCGTGTGTTCCCTACCTCGACCTAAAGCCACTGGTACAGACAGCTTTGCCGAAATCTTGGCAGGAAACTTGAGACACACAAACAGAGAACAACATATACACTATAAAGCCACAATTAGTAGATACGTAACCGACAAACACGAAAGACACACGGAAGTAGCCTTAACCAGGCTACGGATAGGCCACACTACACTTGCTCACTGGATCATCGAGAACCCCTGCGGCAGGTGTGGATAGGGCCCATCCGTAGTTGACATGCTAATCACATGCCAGGCACTACACACCACACCACGCAATTTCCAGAAATCTACGCGCAACAAATCCCACTCCACCCATCGCACTTCTTAGGCGAAGAAGCAATGTTTACTGCCAAACGCGTTTTTAAGTATCTATCAGAAGTTAAATTTCTGTATCGCATATCGTATCATGCATAATCACAATCAGGCCCTCTAAACCGGCCATCTTTATTGTCTTTATTTGGTTTTACCTCTGTTGCTATTCAATTTTAGTATTTACTTTTATTCTGTAGTAGTAGCCATCTGTTCTTGGCGCTTTTTGCCCAATTGGCCTTGCAACATTAAATGCAACCATCATCATCATCAGCCTAAGCTACAGGAGCGGACTGCGGGTCTATAATGGCAACGACATTACCTGCTGGTGGCTCTACCACGCAATTACTCCTGGTTGTGTTTGCGACACCATGTGCTATAGGAAATGCGCTTTAAGGCAAGCCGCAGGTCGTTGCTCCTCGTCATACCAGATAGTATTTGCGAGGATAATATTCAAGCATACCGACACCATCCCACTGCGGACACCTAAGGCACAAATAAGAAAAATCTATTACTGGCCTCGTCTTGTCAAGTCATTGCGTCCCTACAGAAAAAAAAGCATGCACGGAATGCCAGAGATGAAAGAAACTTTACACAGTCGTCCCATTTCCTTCAACTTATAAACTACTAATGACGCTGTTCATACAGGTCGGCATGAATCTCATCGGCGCATTTTCTGTTTCCCAGTTTTGAACTCTGGGATACAGTACCAACGGACTATTTTCCACACCATTCGGATTCTAAGGGGCTCTGGTTTTGAACGAACCGTGAAGTACTGAAGTACGTCACAGTTGAGTACTCTATTGAGGTGCGTTTTTGGTGGCATACGGCTTCTGAAGCCTTACCCACACATGCGCGCCGACGCCCCAGCTCACGCAAGACTTCCTCCGATTGAGGGATAGGAGCCACCAGCGAACAACACCGTGCCATCTCGAAACAAATCGCCTGAAACAGCGGCTCCATTATATAATAACGCCTGCGATCCCATGTACATAATCGACGACCGCAGAACATGGGGTGAATTGGTTTTGTCTGTGACGCTCGCATACAACGCGGCAATAGATGAAATAACCGATTTCACCGCAGTTTTTGGCTTCTACGGCCGGCAGATGAACGGCATTTTAAATGCAATGTTGTCTGTTCTTTCGAGTGATCCTACCCCCAAAGATGCGGAGATTGTGTGCTAAAGCGCAGAGAGGCGCGGCAACTCGCAAATATTCGAATACCTCAATAATCTGTCCGAACTTCTTGCTACATCCTCTGTGGGCGTGAATTAAACATCACCCTTTCTGAAGTGGTGGGATTTCAACACCTGCACACCGCTGAGGTGGTGCGAGATGCTGCAGAAAGGCTGCTTCAGCCCCTACGAAGGACGTCACCACCTCACTGACGTTAACTATAAAGTCATCCCCGACACACTGCACCCACCTTCCCGTAAAACCGGCGTCAAGAAGTTGTCCACGTCGTCCGCCTCAAGCTGTACCGACGCCGTTCACGCACCAACTACCGTACCTTACTTTTCCCTATCTGCGGCGTCGAATCATTGAAGCCCATGGTGGGTGACTAATGACACTCATTTTACAATTATAAAATGAGAGACACATAATTTATTCTAATACCTCACTTATCGTAATAGGTTGGTTAGAACAGTTCCTTAAAACGCCTTTAACACATTTACAATAAATACATCACCAACAGCCTGTTTGACAATTGAAGGGGTATGCAAAAGAACAAGAAATTTATAAGAAGTTGTATACACTTATGCGTCTAACGGTAGATTAATAAACATTTAGACCGTATTTGTGCTGAAAGAGAATGATTGTACTCCAATATTTTCAAGCTTCTAGAGCCAACTGCTTAGATGGGTGTAATATTGATTGCTAGGACTTCTTACCCTGTGCTTAGGCAATAAAACTCACCTCACCGTTCCAGAATGTGGAAGGTCCAATCTGTTAAATTGTTTTTTCTGCAATTCTATACACTTTCGGGGTTAGTGTTTATGATCAAGAACTATTGTATCAAAGCTCAGTTGATGTTTAGAGTGGGTAAACAGACCCGGTATACTTCAAATTCGCGATCTGCCACATAGTGTTTTGCCTGGGCTAAAACTGTGAAACCTTTAATTCATTTGTATCTGTTACAGATGTCAGCAAAAAACCTGTTTGATTTCTTCGGCAGTACTCTAAAACATGACAAATTGCCGTAGCCATAATGTCTACATTTTATGAAATTCCGGGTGTGATTTAAAAAATATAGCCTTACTGAGATCCAATGCAAGGATGCAAATGTGCTCTCAAAACCTTATATCTCAATATTGATAAACGTCCATAGAACGTGAATGATTCAGTCAGCAAATCAGGCAGTCATTTGGGCGTGCATATCTGTTACTTGTATTCCCATACAGATAATACGTATATTACTGCACTGGTTTAGGCGTGGGGCTGTTTTGAGGGCACTGTTTGGCATTTCGGAAACAATTTTGTTTAGGAAAACTCGGCTTCTGGATATATATTATGGTACAGGGATAAGTCACCCGGTTATGTCCAGAACAGGTGGTTTGTGTATTGTGTATGTATTCGTTTGAGTATGTTTTCTTCGGATGACTCGCTTGCACAATGCTAAATACACATAGAAATTGCTGCTGCTTGGTTTATGAACCATAAGTCCAGTCATGCTAATAGATATATGAGGAGTACTTACAATACACCGTCTACTAAAGCTTCTTCTTCAAAATCATATCGTTCAGTGGTGATACGTATCTTGACCTCTTTGCCGCAGGTTATTGTCTCGTTAAAAGTGCCTTCATCGTCGGTTACCGTAACAACATTTGCGTCCGTTTGATAATAACACCACATAGGCTCTTCTGTGTCGAGCACCTTGAGTTTACAAACAATATAGAAAAAACTAAATCAGATCATCAATAACGCACCTGAAACCTTTATTGACAATGACAAAGCTTCCCATGTTAATATGAATCAAACTATTAAACGAGCTCACGTGCCGGAGGGCTGTCGTCCGCTGTTGTTTTGTCTTTTGGCCCCTCCTGGCGTTGTTTTAGATGTGCGCCAATTTTGGTGTGCCGAAATTCTATAAGATTACGCGAGGTCGCTTTTTCTTTGTGGCTTTACAAGGAGTCGTCCTGGACTAGGGGTTAAAAAGGAGACTGGTTTCACCTGAAAAATGTTTTCTGCGTTTAAATATTGATCCCGTACCTACACGGGTGTGTGAACAATTCAGGCCTGAATTATTTTTTTATTGATACTGCAATCTCCATTACAGGGATTTCAGCAGTGTGGTTACCGATATACTTTTTACACGGTTGGCACTCTTGAATAGGGGCGACAAAACAAAATCAAGTACAACAGGAAAATATGAATAATCAGGACAAATTTGCTGCAAATAACAATACCTACAGCTCTAATGCTTGTCTATTAGTTCATTCTACTGTGTACGGTATTAAAAAAAAGGAATATTTGGAGCAGTTTTTTTGTGAGCGTATTAAAATAAAATTTTCTCCGTATTCACTTTATTCAGGCCATTAGTTTATTGTCACAAGAAAACCTTTCGACGAGTTGGTAAACTTGCACTTTCGATCAGTTCAACATTTCGGGAAGTTTTGCTGTGCCACGAGCAGGAGTGATAATTTCTCAGGGCTGTTGCACACGCTCATTATGCTTTCGTGCTTTTAGAGAAGTCGTGATAATTCTTATCACATACGTTTCACTGCTAAACTAACTTTTTGTCTCATTCTTCGTTTTTGTTTTTCATGGTTTTCCATAAAAACTTGGACAGCCCGTTTTACAGCTACACCGCGTTCGCGTTTCTTTTTTTTTATTTTTAAAGTTCAACAAACAGACTTAAGTCACTTGCATCAGCATTACGAGAACATGACATAGGCTAGGGTCTCCTGTATTTATTACGTGCCGTGACGGCGAAGTGCTACCCGGAATGTGCAATATTTTTTGTGTCGTCTTCCAAGGTGTTGTTGTACTTCCTTCAACGTAAGCGGGCAGACTGAGCAACGTGAGCGCAGTGGGAATGGTGACATGGCCCTGCCTTGTTGCTGTGACCAGGCCGAAGCAAGTTCTCCGAAAGAGTGTCAGTCCTTCATCCTAAACTAGCAAAAAGACGAATAGCTTTCAACGTGGTGTTTGTTCGGGGGGATTGGGGAGAAAGACCTTTCCTCGTGGATTATTTTAAGGTACGGCATCCTGCATTGGTGCACCCTTGCATGTAATTGTCGGGATGGTATGAAATCAATCATGTCCTGGCGGTAACCTTCAAGAGATCCCAAACAACCAAAATGCTGGCCGCATGTCAAGAGGAAATGAAGATGCGCCACAGTGTGGTCTTCAAACCGCAGGATCAGCAGGGGAAGCCTAAAATGTATTGCCTACTGCACTGTGGTATTTATTTATTTATTTATTTATAATACCCTCAGGGCCAGATGGCATTACAGAGGGGAGTGGATTACATTGAATAAACACACGGTACATGGTGGGGAGGAAAAAATAGAGTTAGTACGATTACAAGCAAAAGTCAGCGTACAAACAAAATACATTAAATAGATCCTGCGTATACAATGTTAGCTACAGTTTCACGGAAAAGATGGTTGTCATGGATAGCAACAATTTCAGGGGGAAGGTGGTTCCATTCGCGAGAAGAACGAGGCAAGAACGACTGCGCAGCTGTGTTAGTACGATAGGTGATAATTCCAACCTTGTGATGGTGATCGACGCGGTGGGAAAAATACTGGGGCTGCGAAATGAGTTCGTCGCGCAAGGTGGGGTGGTGATACAATTTATGAAAAGTTGATAGGCGGGATACTTTTCTTCGAAGTGACAGAGTAGGCAGAGACAGATTATTTTTCATTGCAGATATACTAGCATTGCGATTGTAGTTCAAAAATATGAAACGTGTGGAATAATTCTGAACTAGCTCAAGAGACGTAATTAAGTTAACGTGGCTGGGATCCCAAACCGAAGAAGCATATTCTAGTTTAGGTCGTACTAATGTTTTGTACAGGGTTAATTTCAATGTGGATGGATCATTAGGACATTCACATGGATGGTTGGATGGTTGGACGAATGGATTAGGACATTCACATGGCACCGGATGCTGTGGTATAGTTGCTGAAATTTTCGAAGAATGGCCACATGCACAATGGTAGCTGCTAAGAAATTAGTAAAAGGTCGCGAATACGTCCGTCTGGTCAAAATGCATTAAAGGCCCATGCCGCCATTTTCGAATTTCCGTAGTATTGGTTCTAATCTACAGTTGCATATTTTATAACAAACGAAAAAATGTAGCTACCCCCATTGCACTTCACATGCTTCTTATTGGGAAGAACTATTTTGATTGCTTTTTTTTGCACAGTTGAAAATACATAACCCTTATGTCGGCATTATCAGTGAATAAAGTTGCATAAAACATTTACACACTCTTGCGCACATAATTAGTGTGGGGAAAACCAACATTACCTTTGTAATATTTAGGTTTGGATCAGCATTACCGTCATCAAAAAAGCTTGGTATAAGCTTGGTTGAGGCTCCTGTGGTATAGAAAAAAGTCACTAGTACGACACTGGGGCACATTTTCAATGGAAATGCCTGAGTAGCAAAACCACCGTTCAATACCATCGATACACAGGTACTGCGTTCTTATATAGTTTAGGCATTGTTTTTGTGAACACAGAAATGAGTCTTTTATATCCCGGTGATGCCCGAAATCAGCTTTACAGTTCCATGAAACGTAGAATGATCACCTTACTCAGTTTCTCGCTAAAGAAGGATTATAAAAAGAGTAACACTGCTTTTGCTTTTTTTTGCTGCCGTCATTTGTTTGTGTTTGTAACGCGCTACTGACGCGTTTCCGGCGCCTGTAGAGAAGGGAATGTTTGAAGGCAATATTTTTGTCACGGTTGAAGTGTTTTTGTTGCCGGAATTTATCTAAGTTTTTTTGCTTTTGTTTCCGAGTCTATGACTTTTCTTATAATTTTGGTTTTTCTCGATGCAAAGTCCAAATTTATTATATTCTACGCCTACCTCCTTTGCGTTCGAAACCATAAACATGTGTGCAAGCAACCCCACGTACAGTGCTCATTGTGATCGCAGTGCGCATAGGGTGTGATTGCCAAATTCAGTGCTTCAGATAAACGCAAAAGCTGAGTTGGAAGAGGTAGGCATACAATCCCCTTCAAGTGCTTACTACAGGCGGGAGGTGCATAGGGCGTTGTTGAGGATTAAAAGTTCCAAATTAGCGCAAAAACTGACGGGAGATATTATGCAGCGAATGTATTTTCCTGACCCCTTCAAGATATTACTGTAAATTTGATCGGGCGAAAATGGTATGGCAATTACAAAACACACAAAATACTCCTCAGGAAAGTATATGATGTTCAAAAACTATAACTCTCAGGGCGTTCGCAAGAAATTAGGCATTGCTGCAGGTAATATCACGCAACCTAGTTGTAGGATGCGCCGGATTTACGCAATTTTTGCTGTTTCCTTAAACATCTTTTCCTACTACCGCGGGGTTCCCGGATGTTGAGTGTTCCGCCAGGAAAATGACTAATGCTTCACACCACATCGACATGCCGCAGCCATTCTAGAGAGTCCCAAGTGAAGAGGGCACTTTATTTTGAGCCTCGTCATTCAGTCGACCTGCAAAGTCATTGGCATCCACACCTATCTCAAAATGCACAAAAGCGCGTGCTGTGAAACACCTAGACCGTCAGTACAACAAGGGGCATGTGGACCAACATTTGCATACGCCACAGCTGATTAAGTTAAAATGTGAGGCCTTCTGCTGCTCAGTACAAGGACGCGAGTTCAGTTCCATGCCGCCGCGGCCGCTCTTCTTTTGGAGCCACAAAGCAAAAATGCATGTGTGTTCGAGATTTTCAGCGCACGTTAAAGATCACGAGGTGGTCAAAATTAACCGGCAGCGGTCCACTACGGCGCGCCTCATGACCTCTGCAGTTTCAGCGTGTTAAACTCTACAATCAATCAATCAATCAATCAATCAATCAATCAATCAATCAATCAATCAATCAATCAATCAATCAATCAATCAATCAATCAATCAATCAATCAATCTATAAATCAATCAAAATGATAGGGTAAGAAGATTAGACAGATGGTGTTGTTTATTAAATTTCCGAAAGTAAAATTTGGAAGACAAACCGAAGTTGTATCTATGTGAACTTGAGGGTGGCTGGTAATGTTTTCGCACAGGAAGAAAAAAATGATGTGACCACAGTGAAATTGAAACGAGCGCTTTCTGCGCATGTACATGCTTATTATTCTGCGCAAATCTCGAACATGGGCACACATCGTAAGCAGTCATCGAGAACCTGTGATGAAGTGAACGTAAAGCAACATAATTTGTAGATGTATCATTACTCGTTGTCACAATGACTTTCGCCGTAAAGTCGTTTTAAAGGTAACAAGAAAGAGGACGTACATTTTTCTATTATTTTATAAACCATGCTGAAGGTCATTTTTCCACTCCATCAGTATTTGCGATTATATAGGTTCAGCGAACAAAGTGATCACACGGGCATAAACAACGCTACATGTTGAATAAAAATGTAAAATTCAGATCAATAAAGAATGTAGGCATCAGAAAATACGTCAAATATTGCAACTGCAAGTGATTTGTGGTGTACAAAACCAGCAAACTCGTGTTGTGTGCCTTAAATCGTATTTTTACCGTTATAAGGCATCGATTGTTTCGCCGGTGCGGCGGCGTCATTCCCTGTGTTTATCAGCATCGGGACGGCGCTGCCTCCTCAAAGAGGTAGTACAGGCGCAAGCCACAGCCAGGTGATAGTTGTGTGAGTAGCTAATCTCTCTATCACCATCCTCAGCATTTGATCTTCAGTATCGTACCCTCTTCATTCATCGTCATCGGACGAGAAGAAGTTATCGCACGGAACCTGGAAGCTCCTCTACGCTACCGTCACTTTGTGACCAGTTTGTGCAGAAAATGAACGTTTGTAGCCTTCAATCACTGAGTTGCTCCTATTGTAGACTGCAATATATAGATATCAGGCAGCAATTGTGTTACGCTAACAACTTATGAGTGAAATAACTATTTATTACTAGTAAACAAAATTCAGCTAAATGATTGGCCACTGAGCGTGTTAGCGGCCCATTTTAATGGTTTTTAACTTAGCTACAATAGATATGGGCCTATCGAGTATTTAAAGTTGAAGTGGTGCCAACGTGGTGCTTTTTTTCGATGCTTTCCCATGGACGCAAGCAATTTTGCTCACAACGCAGTGCACAAAAAACTGCTGCAAAAACCCGATGGGACACGACATAACTATCAACATGGGATCACACCCCTTTTTGGTAAGGGTCCTGGCCTGCCGGACTGCAATCTCTCGACCGATGTACAGATAACCAGTTACCACCGCCACTTCCTGCAAGCCACCGCATCGAGTTGACGGATATCAAGCAAGCTGTGCTGCCCTTCCATGAGTCCCAGATCTGAGTCGCACATAGCCAGGTTTGGCGCCCACGGCGTTCCCACCTGGCAAGCTAGTACAGTCAGCAACACCCTTCGTGCGGCACGAGTACTTAACCGCCGCTACTACGTTGGACACACGGAGCACGATATCGCTATCAACATGGCCTCACACCCCTTTTTTGTACAGGTCCTGGCCGGTCTGACTGCAATAGCCCGTCAGATCTACAGCACTACGGATAATCAGTTACCACCGCCATTTCCTGCAATCCACCCCATCGAGTTGACGGATCTCAAGCAAGCGGTACTGCCCTTTCATCCCTTCCGGGATATGTTGCGCACATCGCCAGGTTAGGCGCCGACGGCGTTTCGCCCATGGCAGTCTGGTACAGCGAGCGACACCCTTCATGTGGCACGAGTACTTAACCAGCGCTACTCCATTGGACACACGTAGCACGACGTCGCTATCAACATGGGCTCACACCCCTTTTTTGTACAGGTGGGTTACTCACTCTCTGCTTCATGTTACGGTACCTCAAATAGATATGTTATTGCGGTGTCATGCCCTGATACTGCATAAATATGCCGCTTCTATTAGGAGACGGTGTTTTTCTGGTGTTGAACGTATGCTTAAGTGTCTGCCCCGCATGCTTCTAATGGTGTCGGGAGATGTTGAAAGCAACGCTGGCCCTACCGGTGACACCCCTTAGGCTCTCATGACAGCCAATCTTCTCAGGCCAGCCTCGATGGTATTTATGAAATTGTGAAGTGGTTAGAATTAGGGCAAGTACAGTTTTTACGCGAAATAAAAGAAGTGAAAGAACAAGCTGCAATGCACACTATAATTGAAGCTTTGCTAGGCAGGGTAACTGTAGTTCAGAGCGACGTTAACTCATTGAAATAAACTACGCCCAACGCATCATCTCAAAATATTCTTGCTGGTTCCCTAACACGAGAGGTCGCCCACCTAAAAGTACAACAAGTCGCTAGTAACCGATCTCGCAGAAATAATTTAATTATACATGAAATAACTGAGACTGAATTAAAACTGGGCTGATTCGGAAGAAAAAGCACGCTCTTTCTTTGACTCACAATTGAGAGAATGCGTTAGTCCCGTCCGTATTGAGCGAACGCATCGAATTGAGCAATTCTGCGAGAATAAAAACCGTTCAATTATTGTGAAGTTTTCTAGCTACAAAATAAAGAGTGCATGCTTTACTGTCGGCCTAACCGAAAAGGGACTGATTTTTCAATGCGCAATAATCTTACCCCTGCTGTAAGACTAGCCATTCGAAACTTTTACAATATGCCCGTACGTTATATTTACCGTACGAACTGAGGCATGACAAGCTAGTTGTCAACAAAAAGTATTCGTGGTGGATTCTAAACTCGACAAAGTTGTCTCAACAAAAAGATAGCTAAGTGGGCTGCAGTTGTCTGCACTACATGGTGCATTTGGTCGTAACTCTTTTCAGACAGCATTACCGACTTCAGAGTTTACTATCCTCTTGGTAAACTGCCGTAGCATTAAAATAATGTTCATAAATTTGCTACGTTCAATTCAACAGCTA
The DNA here is from genome assembly GCF_048455015.1 of Haemaphysalis longicornis. Classification (NCBI taxonomy): domain Eukaryota; kingdom Metazoa; phylum Arthropoda; class Arachnida; order Ixodida; family Ixodidae; genus Haemaphysalis; species Haemaphysalis longicornis. The sequence goes on along the minus strand of NW_027526407.1, from coordinate 117,730,774 downwards.
AGCCCCACATTATCATTGGCCCAGAGCCTTGGGTTCATAGTTCGGTCCGGGACGCTGAAGTTTTTCCGCGTTGCTGTGACTTATATCGTAGTGACAGAAATACCCATGGCGGAGGTGTTTTCCTGCTTGTCGATGTCAGCTTACAATCTAGTTCACTAACCGTATCCTTGAGTTGCGCAGAATATGTCTGGTGTAACGTTCACTTATACAGCGGAAGAGTCATTACTATCGGGTCGCGTTATCGTTCGTCAGTGCGCGCTGATCCTGAAGCCTTCAGGTCCTTATCAGACTTCCTGTCAACATTAAACCACGATTATATACTTGGAGGTGATTTTAACAAGCCGGAGGTTCAGGGGTTTAATCAAAAATGAATGCCCACCAACTCGTGTGCGCTGTCTGCTAGTTTCTACTAGTTGATTCAAGCAAACAATCTTTTCCAATTTGTAACCGAACCTACAAGAAAAAGAAAAGACCGTGCTTTGTTTCAGATTTGGTTTTCACAAATAGGGCTTCATTCCTCCGAAATAATTTAGTCGACCCTGGAATGAGTGATCATGACTGCGTCCTTGCCTATTTCCCACCAATCAGATTCAAAACTGAGCACAATAACCCACGACAAGTTTTTAACATAATAGAGTAGATAATGTGTCCTGATCTAGTGAACAGGCATCCTTTTTACCGGAGTAATTGAAATAGGCGAATGCTCTGATTTCCACACTTTATGGGAAGCTTTCAAGAAAAACTACAGTAGTTATTAGAAAAACGTGTCCCTAGCAAACTAATCTCCCGCAAAAGGCATGCCGAGAACATGTGGGTGTCCCGTGACATACGTTTACTTATCAACAAAAAGCGCCGTCTTTTCCAGATGTATAGAAAAAGAAAAAAACACTGCGGAGTGGGTGTCGTAAGGCTCCCCGGCAAAGAAATAAAAATCCAGAACAAAACTGCTAAAGAGAAATATTTCTGATCTTTTGAAACTTAGTTAACAAAAATCCCCCCCAAATTTTGAATTTTTTGAAATCTCAGGGCAAGGAACATACAGGAATACCCTGTCTTCAAGTTAATGGCATATTTGTTTCTGAGGATCATCAAAATGCAAATTTTTTTAGTAATTATTTCAGTCTGCTTTCCGTTCAGGTTATTGTGAAAACACTCCCAGGGTCTCAGAACAAACAAATGAATAAATGGATCCTGTTATTGTGACCTATAATGGTGTACCTACACTACTCCAGAACGTAAAGATAATTCTGGCGGACCTGACGGCATACCCACTTACGTACCTCAAGCCTGCTGTGACACCATTGCCCACTTTCTCGTTACATTGTTTTAAAAGTCGATCGCTACTGGTGACTTGCCTCTGGATTGGAAAATTGCTAACGTTGCGCCAATTCACAAAAGTGACCCGAAAAGCAATCCTGAAAACTGCTATCCCTCACAACTGTCTGTAGTAAAATGCTAAACATATAACATATAGCGCCATAATGAAACACCTCGAGTCTATAGATATTTTGAGAACTGCCAACACGGCTTTCGGGCAGGTTTTTCCTGCACAACGCAATTAACAGAATTTAGCAATGATCTTTTCTTACCATTGGTCCTAAAAGAACAGACAGACTATGTATTTTTGGATTTAAAAAAACCAATCGATTCCGTCCTGCACGCGTTGCTACTCCTTAAGTTGTCGTTTGTTGGTCTACGTCATGACGTAGTCTAGTAGATTACAGGTTATTTGCATAATCGCACGCAATGTGTCCTGATAAAGGGCTGCAAATCAGGTGCTTTGAGTGTTAGATCTGGTGTTCCGCGGGGGTCTGTTTTCCTTGTATATATTGATGATACAGACAAACCCGGCTTTAACGAACCCAGATAGAGCGAATTATGCTGTATATCGAACAAAAATATTCCAGTTACGGAAATACATGAGAAACATATTCCGTATAACGAAGTTCACATCGGATATATCGAACTCTGCGCGCCTAGAGTGGCCGCCAAAATGCATGGTCTCGGAGTGGTGATTGAGATGTGGATTGGCCGCGACCACGGAGCAAGAGTTGCGACTGAGACATTGCGCCTCGCACGGAGCGACGTGACGCCCGACACTTTCCGTAACTGTTTCCGACGCGCGGCACTTACGACGGAACCCGCGCAGTAAGCGAGTCCGGACCAAGAGAGCAGCATCGGTGAACTGTGGGAAGAGCTCACCCATGTTCCCGAGGATGTCGCGAAATAAAGCCGTCCGACGCTTATAATGAAGCGCTTTCTGCAGTCGATGTGCTCCGCCATTGCTTCTTAGATTTTGGAGGACGCGGACTCGAACTGGTGCAAACAATGTTCCGTGTAGAGAATGCTATGCTAGTTGAAGCCGCCAAAACGAAAGTGAAAACAAAAATCATCGCTTTTTTCTTTGCAAAGTTGGCAGTTCAGGTGGAACGTAGCTTTATTATTTCGAAAATATTTTTGGTATGGTAATGGCTAATTCACTGTGTTCGTTTCTGCATGTGGATATGGTGAAGTTGGGGAGGGGAAGGTGGAGGGGCTGCCGCCGATTGCGAACTTGTAACAATAAGTTCGTTATAGGCGGGTTCGGCTATATCGAACTATTGCATATATCGAACTAATCGCGGTGCTTATTGCAATTCGCTATAAACAGGTTTGACTGTATTGTCAGTAATTTGTCTTGCAAAGTACGCCTTTACACAGATGATTTCACTGCTTATCGTGGTATCAAAAGCGCAATTGACACAGGCTTTCTTCAACGTGATCTTTACATATTTAAACGGGGTGTGCAAAATGGGAAATGTGTTCTGTTGTGTTGTGTTTTATGGCACATAAGAAACTAAGGCTATCATGCGCCAAACAAATGATTTGGCGTTAGTTGTGGATAATAACCAATTGCTTTATTTTGTTATAGCTTGTTGAGAAGTGTAGCTTCTTTTAAAAAATAAAGACACAGGAAATTTTAACAACAGCATCCTCTCCTAGGACCAGGCTGGGGTGAAATGGAATTTGCTCACTGTAGAACAGCTTAAAAAGTTTTTCATGAAGGCCTCAACTTTCGCACATGAGCGTAAGATGTGATTTACTTTAAGTTCTTGGTTACAATCTTCGCATCTCGGTTTGTCTTGTTTCAACAGAAGAAAGCTATGTGCAAGAGGCGTGTGTCCTATGCGGAGACAACATAAAATTCCTTCTTTGAGGCTTTCTTTATGTCTGCTTGATTCCCACTCTGCTATCGTGGGTTTAACTAGGTGGAGTTTGTTGTCGGTTTTCTTATCCCATGAGGACTGCCAAGTTTCTCTCAGTTTGCTCCGTATAAATTTCATGCAGTCGCTGTGAGGAATGTGCACTATTTCACATGTTCCGTTACCTGCCTGTGTGGCACACGCATCGGCTCTCTCATTTCCCTTAATTCTAACATGGCTAGGCACCCAGCACAACTTTATTTTCTGTCCTTGTGTTCTGACTGTTACTAAATTGTGTATTATGTCTCCTAATAGAGGTTGAGCTGCTTTTGTGTTATGTGCTGCTGTGACTGCGCTGAGTGAGTCTGTTTATATATTATTGTTTATTTTATTCTTGATTATCCTTTCTACTGCCACAGCAATTGCATAGCATTCCGCTCTGTAAACCGAAGTGCACTGAGGTAGCCTGACCACCTTTTCCCATTTCCCTTCCACACGTGCACTCCCTACGTTAGCATGATGTTTTGGAACCGTATGTGTACAATGAGGTGTAGTTTGTGTATTTCTTGTTTAGTGCCAAAAAATCCTGTAAAATATGTTCTACCGGTGTCTGCTTTCTTTTGAAGGCGTGTTAGTGTGAAATCACATGTTATGTGAAAACTATACCAACGGGGTAGGTGGTTCTGTTTATGGGCGATTTGAGGATATGTGTCCAGTATACTGACTTCTTGGCATCTCTCTTCAAACCGAAGAAGCAATGGTCTGATAGCTTAAGTTTTTTTAAAACAGTGTCCTAGACGGGCATTTTGTAACTATGGGATATCACAGACGTTTCGACAGTGAACGGATCTTTAGTATGTATGAGCATGTCAGCATTGTTCTTCTATGTGTGAGTCGTGGTTCATTTGTTTCGACGTAGAGGCTGCTTATGGGTGTTGTTCTATACACCCCGACGAGAGACGTAAACCTAAATTGTGAACTGGGTCCAATCGTTTCAAGTAGGACTGTCTCGCGGAGCCATACACAATGCTACCATAGTCTAAGCAGGGGCGTACAACAGAACGGTAAATTTGTAAAAGGCAGGCCCTGTCGGAACCCCAGTGTTTGTGTGACAGGACCTTAAGCATATTTGAAGCTCGCAAAGCTTTCTTGTTAGCATATTGATGTGGGGCAGGAAAGTGAGTATTTTGTCGAACATTATGCCTACAAATTTGTGTTCGTTTTTTATGGGTAAGTCGATTTCCTTGAGGCGTACGGTCGGATTGGACTGTAAGCCTCGTTTGAGATAGAAGAGAATAGCCACTGTTTTGTGCTCTGAAAACTGGAAACCATTTCTGTCTGCCCATGTTGTCAGTTTATTTATAGTCAACTGTACTTGTCTCTCGCATGTTGCTACATCGGAGGTTGTGAAAGCTATTTGAAGATTATCAACATAGATTGCATAACTGACTTTGGAAATATTTTGCATATGAAGTTCCTTTTTATAACACACAGAGTTGTGCTTAGAATACAGCCCTGAGGGACCCCGTTCTCCTGTACGAAGGATCTCAAGAGGGTTGAGCCCCGGCGTACTTGATATGAACGGTTTGCCATGAAGTCATTCAGGCAATTCGGCATTTTTCCACGGATGCCTATCTCTACTAAATCCCGCATCATTCCAAACCTCCATGCAGTGTCCTAAGCCTTCTCCAGATCAAAAAAGACAGACAGACAGTTTTGTTTGTATAATAATGTTTCCCGTACGGCATTTTCGAGGCGCACAAGATGGTCAGTTGTTGAGCATGCTCTTTTAAAACTGCACTGGTGAATATCTGGAAGTCCATTTGATTGTAGGACAAAGCTTAACCTGGTATTCACGACAAGTTCAATAGTTTTGGCTAGACAGCTCGTAAGGGCTATTGGTCTATAACTACTTCGGGAGGTTGGCGGCTTTCTGGGGTTTAGTACCGCTACAATGAATGCTTTTTTCCAGGCTACCGGCATCCTTCCCGACACCCAAACTGTAATAAAAAACTTTAGTAGTGCTTCTACAGAAGAAACCGAAAAGTGTGCGTGCATTTCATAATGTATATCATCTAAGCCGGGTGCAGTCTTCTTACCGGCAGATACAGCTGTCTTCAATTCTTGGAGCGTAATGAGCTATTATAAGGTTCGTTTATGCCACCATGTGTTGGACGTTTATGTTTCTCTGCAGAGTGTTTGTATTTTAAAAATGCTTCTATGTAATGCACAGAACTAGAAACTCTGGAGAAATGGTCACCCAGTATATCCGTCTGTTCTTGTAAGTTACATTGTACACCAGGTGCTGTTAGAAGAGGAACAGTAAAAGGACAGTACGTGCCATTGAGTTTCTAACTTGCTCCCACATTTTTTTATATGACTGAGCTGTTTATAGATGAGACGTAATTTTTCCATAAAATTTTCTCGGAAATCCGCCGAATGTATCGGGCTTTAGCTCTTTTCCTCTAAAACGCCAATAAATATTCTTGCGTTGGATACCTTCGCAAGACTCCCCATGCATTGTTTTGCTGCTTTTGGGATTCCTTACACCCTTGTGTCCACCATAATTTGTTGTTATATCTCACTATTTCCGAGCACTGTGGAATAGCTAAGCGTGCAGCCTTAAGAATGCAAGATGTAAATATTTATTTCAACATATCGATAATAAGAGTGTCCGAAAAAACTTGGTTTAAATTAGCTTCGAAAGTAAAAAGCCCCAGTCGGCCAACTGAAGTTTGCACCTGCATGGTTTCGTCGGTGTAATGAATGGTGGTCATGTTGCGCTAACGACACGTAGATCATCGCTTCCATATGGGTTATCAATAATATCCCACTTATAATCGCTGCAAACACTCGGTGAACTAAAGGAAAAATTTATGCAGATCATTTACCCTGAGATTGGTGAACAGTATGTAGGTTTTCCGGTGTTTCAAAAACAGACACTATTGGCTAGAATAAAATACTTTAAAATTTGACCACTTGCGTCAGTTTTTTTGCACCCCAAAAAGAAGAATGGGCATTAAAATCGCCAACTATTAAAAACGGCTCCGGTAGTTGGTTTACCAAGTCTTCAACATCTTGCAGTGTTACTGTGAGGTGTGGTTCAATGTACACACAGCACATTGTTATTGTTTTAAATGCAAGCAGGGTGACAGCCACTGCTTCTTGCCTAGTTTTAAGTTTGTTTCCTCGAGCTGCTATGCCATTTTGGACAATTATTTCCACTCCGCCCGAGAGCCTACGCGCCTGATCTCGGTCGGAGCGAATGACCTGGTAACCTTTCAGTAAATTCTTGTGTTTAGGACCTACGTTTCTTTCCTGAACACAAACGTCCGCAGGAGAGTGTGTGGCGAAGATGTCTTTGATGCCATTTAAATAATTTAAAAGTCTATTGCAATTCCAGAGGACAATGAATGCCATGTTGGTTTTGTGATGGACTGAAAACTAGGTTTTCAGTCCTGTGATTCGGGGCTTTTTTCTCTTTGTGTTGTCTAGGGAGTTTCGCCGCCGATCCGACGTACAGGGCGCAGATTCTCCTTCAGTTGTGTCCATCGTCTTTTCAGAGACGCTGGAGGTTTGTGCAGAAAGCACGTGTGTCGAACTGTTTGACCTCACCGTGTGGGGTGAGGCCTTGGAGACTGCCGAACCAGGGGTCCGTGCAGCCCGCTTTGGAGGTGGTGGTGCAGCGCTAGCTGCTTCCACCGGGGGTGCGGGGGGCCTTGCTGGAACCTTACTCTGTCTGGCCTCAGCAGGTGCCGAAGACCGCTGTGATGCTGCGCCCTGTTGCACCACAACGGAGTAGGATCGCGTATCCGCCGGTGATAGTCACCTCCTCCCTTATGAAATGTTAGGTTCTCTGTCACTTTAAGTGTGATTATTTTTTTTTTCGTTTTTCCATGCCGGGAAAGCCCGGGAGTATGATGCGTGGTTGCCCTTGCAGTTCACACAGAGTTGTTGTTCAGATTCGCTGTTCTCGGCAAGGTGTTCGTTGCAGGTTCCTTTGGCGCATGTGTCTTGGCCCCGGCAGCTGAGCGAGCCGTGGCCGTAGCGTTGGTACCTGTAGCATCGGCGTGAGTTTGGTATGTAGGGTCTGAGTATCATCTTTGTGTACCCCACGCTTACAGATTCTGGAAGGATGCTTGATGCGGAGGTCAGGGCGATATGCTTAGTCTCAATTTCTTTCTTCTCCCGTTTGATTTTGATTCTGTAGACATTTGTGAAATTTTGCTCTTTCAGCCTTTCTATAGTTCATACCATAAGCTAGCTGCAGCACTGTGGAGGCTACATTGTTGTCCCCCTCAGGGCGCCTAACTCACCGCGAAGGAAGCGACAAAAGGCACCGAGGCATTGCAGTGCCACTTGCCGAGAGGGGAGAAGGGAATGTCCTTTCAGGACCCCCTTCACGGCGAGTTAGGCACACTCAGTGGGCGCACTATTGATAACAATGTAGCCTCCATGTTGCTGCAGTTAGCTTGTGGTACGAACTATAGAAGCTCTTCCTCAGACAAGTACATTAGGTCGTCATCTGAGATGACACCGCGAACTGTGTTTAGTGATCGGTGCTCGATGTCACTTACAGAGATCTCTCCAAAAGACGTTAGCTGTGGCCGTTTATCACACTGATGTTTGTAAAGTAGTTCAAGGAGGAGGTCTCCATTGGCCAGCTTCTTTATCTTGTAGCTTCCGCCAAAGGTGGCTGTTAGTGTTTTTGCAAACACAAATGGCGAGACAAGTCGGGCAGTTTTGTCGGGGTCGTTAGTGTGCACCACACGGAAGCGTGGAAAGTTGACATTTCTCGTGAAAAATTTCGTCATTACATCGGTGCCCCCTCTTTTACGAGAGGGATAAGTTGATCGAAAAAAGGAAGCCATAAAATGAGAAATCCGTTCGGCCATGGTGCCAGCCCCCCACCATGGAGCCCAGCAAGGGGACGGGACAGGAACTCCAAAGCAAGTACTGCCCACGCCAGCTGTACACCACGACTATAACCAATTATGGCTGAAGTCAGGGTCGTTCACTACACAAGGTTAACCCTAGCCGCCAGGAAAAAGAACAGAAGCTGAGAAGCAGTGAGATGACAAGTAAGGTGTTATATAAAAGACAGGAAAGAGAAAGGTGAAGGGGAGGACAGAAAAAGGAGACTGCCGATTCCCCCCGGGCGGGTCAGACCGGAGGTGCCGTCTACGAGAAGCGGGGGCCAAAGTGGTGTGTTGTCTTCGCCAAGACACCTTAAAGGTCCAAGCACTCGGCGTCGGCTCAACCACCAGGACCCTCTTTCCCCCGGTCATGGCGCTGCCACGCAGGGCTAAACGTGGGTGCTCGGGGTCCGTGGTATCGCACTGTACAAGCAAACATCTGTTCATGCCCCCTGCGGGGAAAATGGAGAATGACTTTAATGTGTCGAAATTAAGCACGTTTCCTTCACACGCAGCTGCAACCCCAATTTATCAAAATACACTCTAGGAAGTACGCGTCTTCATACAGTGTTGGGTTATAAATACCTTGGCGTATATTCTTATGTAACCTAGCCTGGAAACGACAGGTTGAACAGGTATCCTTTTCAGCCTCCCGCATGCTCAACTTTTTAAAACGCAACTTCAGTGATGCTCCTCTAGAGGTAAAGAACTTTTATATTTCACTGGCGTAAAATGTATTGCGGAGTACACCTGCGCTCGTTTGAGACCCACAATTTGATATTATACGTGCACTGCTAGAACGCATCCAGAACCGCGCCGCCCGTTTTGTAACTAAAAATTATAGTTTTCACACTAGCATCACATCACTTAAAGCATAGTTGTGCTAGGAAGCACTAAGTAAAGGTAGGTTGCATAACAAACTTGAACTAATTTAACTTATTTATTTTAAAAACACCGGTATTGATCCAAAAATGTTCTTACTACCCCTGCACTTTGTATCTTAGCGACGCGTCTTAAAAAGAAAATTCGGGAATTTGACGGCCGTACTGATGGCTACAATGGTTCTTTCTTTCCTATTCCATTGGTGAATAGAATAAACTACCGAGTAAGATTGTTAATTGTACCTCTGAAGCTCTGTTCCAAACGTTTTTGTCACACACGTAATGTTTTTTTCTTCTTCAATGGTGACTGCTTGTACATCTGACGCGCTAGTGGGCTGATTTGTGTCACTTATTCTCATGGCTTTTTTTCCATGCGATGAATTGTATTCATGTATTTGCGTATACCCCCGGCTATAATGACTTATCTGCGCTGCAGGTAATATGGATAAATTAAATAAATAAATAAATAAAATTGTCCACTTTGTCTTGCACGCTTGTGCTGCCGTTGGTCCTTTCCATAAGATGTGTTTACCGTTTAGGTGGTACGTTCTATTCTAGCGTTTGGTTGAAGAAGGTAGAATAGGTGGGATATAATTTGCTGTTTTTCTTTTTTCCGGATTCCAGAAAGTCGAAACAATAAATCAGGGACATCACGTCCGCTCGCAACGTTTACCGGTATACCATTGAATGCAAATACATAGCGGAGACGCACTCTTTTGGCAGCAATTATGCTGGACATTGTTTTAAGTTTCAGCTACCTGCAGTTCGGTGAAATTATGACGAAGAACGCTTTGCTATCTTTTTCTGCGGGTTTAGCTTTCACATTGGTCCTAATTCTCCAAGGCTGCTCCTATAACCAAATTTCCTACACTTCAACACATTGTAGATTCTCGGCACATCCTGTAAGGTATCTCTGAACGTTGGATTACCATTGCTTCAGGCACATTTCGATTTTGGTAATACCTAGTGTTCATCCTCTAGTAGTAATAAAAAGCTGTTGTCGGATATAGTGTAACTACGTGCATTATAGTTGCTCGAAGTCTTGCTAAATATGTTTCACGCCCAGTTTACCCGTCTGGAGGCTTAAAATATATATAGCTCAAGACATTCTTGAACAGCTTGTGTATTGATCTGTACTCAAACGTTAAGAAGACGCACCTTTGGACAACCAAAAGCATATCTAAAGCAAAATACAAGTTAAAATAAAATCGAGAGACGCCATCGAAGATATGCGGACCCGTACTTCAAAGATAAAATTGCATAAAAGCAAAAACAACAATTACAAACTTGCCTTACTTGAAGCCACCACAATATATTTTCAGACACATATCGCCCAAAAAACTTCGGCGAAACGTTAAAGTAGAGCCGTATAAGCATCGCGCAAACCTGGAAACTTCGCTACAAAAGGTACTCCCTTCCAACTCCGGCGCAGTCTTTATTTGTAAAACGGGGTCATGCCCGACTTGAATGATGAACCTTTGGGCCCTCATTTCAAGGTAGCGAAATTGGTGCTACATTACACGAATAAAGAGTATAGAAACGCAAAGGGCCTTTAGGAAACATTGTTACGATTTCAGACAGAAATTTTGCCACGTGATCTGTAAAATTGGTCAGCAGCCATTCAATGTGTTGTGCAAGTTTTGTCAAACTGGGAACGTTTCGAGGGGGTACGCTCGCAGTTTGAAGAGGAAGGGGAAGGCAGATTTGTTTTTTCCCGGCTCCTGACTCACCGGCCTCAATTTTACGGCGTCTCTTTTGTGTTTCGCCCACCATATAAATAAAGCCTACATCCACTTTTTAGGTTCGTAACGTTATAAATGAATGTTAAAATAGGTGCGGACACTGGGTTAAAATTTTTAACTTCTTTTTAGATGCGAAGCATCTCATGCTTGGGGCTGTGTCCCTCCCTAACCTCGTTGTTGTCCGCCGTGCGCACTCTACTGCGCATGCGCGGCTCTTCAGCCCCGTCGGGGTTTGGGCTGACGCCAGTGCAGTCCACTGTAAAATCAAATACTTAAGCGGCGCCCGGTTTAGATCCCATGACTATCTGGCGGCAACGGGAGGTACGTGGCGCTCTTCCCACTGCGGTACAAACCGAGACGGGAGCATGTGCTACGAACAAGCCTGATGTCCTTCACTCATTCAAACTACGTCAAGAAGCTACTGATACAATGAAGGCACGCGAAGCTGAACGTAAACAGAAACGACAAACTGAAAACTTTAAAGGAGGATGTTGAATTTTCCGTGGGAAACTGCGGCGGGAAGCGCCACGCGCCTTGCAGCTCAACCAGAGAAGAGGACGAAGAGGGCGGGCAGCGTGGTAGGAGCGTGAGCACGCAGTAAAGAAAGACCAGAACCAGGAGGTGTTCGATCAGGTAACGCGGGTGTCGGTCTCTTCGCTGTCTCTACATATCTATACATTTATCTGTGTCTACAAGCTGGTTCACACTACGTTCCCATTCGTGCTCCGATAAATGAAACAATGAAACGGCAACCCAATGGAACCTACACAGAACACCGATGATGCTTCGCATCCTCCTTATGGTTCCCCACGGGGAGAAGAACCTCCCCGTTAATTACGTTGTAGAGCCGCTCACCACGTCATCAATCCTGCGCTGCCACGGCCTGGAAATGGTACACGTGCATCGCCTCAAGCCGTACTACGACCCTTCCGTAATGACGTGCCTATAGGTCGCCAGGGTGGCTCCCTTGGTGGTGGGGGTAATTGTTGGGCGAAAGACGTGCAAGTGGCGCGCAGCCACTATGCGCGCACTAACGAACAAAGGATAAGGTACGCGGCCACAACAACAGTCAGCGTTGTCCTAGTGATTGGCAGAGGCCCACTCAAGGGGATGGACCACTCGGATTGTACAGATGACGACGAGGCAACAGCGTGAGCCACCGCAGCGGCAGCGTCATCAGCGTGAAGCTCGTGGAGTGTGCGAGACATTTTGCTGGTTGAACCACCGATCTTCTGCCACTTCTGAGTGCCCCTCCTACTTTCCGCAGTCAAGGCAATAAACTCGCATCACATTATATTTATTTATATATATATATATATAGTCGTGAGGTGGAGTCCTTAGTTGCTGCAGGAATACGCACAAAGTAGAAGTACGCTCTTCGGAGACTTTATTTCCAACGTTTCGACCTGAGACAGGTCTTCCTCAGGAATCACCTGTCTCAGGAATAACCCGTCTCAGGAATCACCTGAGGAAGACCTGTCTCAGGTCGAAACGTTGGAAATAAAGTCTCCGAAGAGCGTACTTCTACTTTGTGTGTCTGTGTATATATATATATATATATATATATATATATATATATATATAGTGAGCATAGGGACGTTATCGCCGGACATTATGCCCAAACGCAAAATAACTATCATCGCTTGCATTGTGGACACTAAAGGGTGTGTTTCCCGATTCGTCATGTCCGTGCACCCATCGCCATTATCATCTGTAAATGATAATCATCATCCCCTCGCGTCGACTGCGGGCGAACGTTTGGGCTTTCTTGCGAAGCGCCTTCTCTCTCTCTTTCTTTCTCTTTCTCTCTCTCTCTCTCTCTCTCTCTCTCTCTCTCTCTCTCTCTCTATATATATATATATATATATATATATATATATATATATATATATATATATTAAATATTTATATATACATATATATATATGGTTTCTACGACCCACCACAGCCTCCCCTTCGCTTTGCGAGCTATTCTTGACTGCCAACCCTTATTTTCTGTCTGATTTCACCGATCCCCTCATTTCCCATTTTCTGATTTACTACATGCTAAGCGAGGGCCTCTGTTCTGGCAGTCTTGTTGCCAAAGTTTGCTTAAGAAAGTTCAACGTTGGTCGACCACTCTCGACATGTCGTAGACACTCGAATCAACGCCCGGGGGTTAAAAAGAAGGTCCCCTTCACCCCGAGTAGTCCGAGGGGTGCTGGCTACCACTCCCAAGTGCAGGGAACTAAAAAATACCTTAACATAAATACCTGAGAAACTGGTGGGGAAACAGCCCCGCCAGTAGCGTAGTGGTTATCGCACCAGACCGGTATTCTGGAGGTCGTGGGTTTGGATCCCACCCGGTGGTCATTTTTTCACCACTTTCTTTCTTTCCTACCAAATTCGTTATCTGTTTTAATTACCTACCACATCCTCCCCTTTGCATTGCGAGGTTTTCTTGAATGCCAACTCTTATTTCTGTGTTATTTTCAACGAGCCCCTCATTTCCTATTCTGATTCGCTACATGCATAGCGAGGGCCTGCGTTCTGTCAGTTTTGGTGCCATAGAAAGGTGGAGAGGTTCAACGCTGGTCGACCACTCTCGACATGTTGTACACACTCCAGTCACGGCCCGGGGGTTAAAAAGAAGGTCCCCTTCACCCCGAGTAGTCCGAGTGGCACTGGCTACCACCCGCAAGCACAGAAAACAAAAATACCTAAACATAAATACCCCAAAAAGTGGAAGGGGAAATCGCCCCGCCGGTAGCCTAGTGGTTATCGCACCTGACCGGTATTCTGGAGATCGTGGGTTCGAATCCCACCTGGCGGGCATTTTGTCTCCACTTTCTTGATTTGTTTCCAAATTCTTTATCTCTTTCAATGACCTACCACATCCTCCCCTTTGCTTTCCGAGGTTTTCTTTACTGCCAACTCTTATTTCTGCCAACTCCTTTAAATACAGGGTGTCCCAGCTATCATGCACCACGATTAAAAAAAAGAGTAAAGGCGTCTCTCGAAGGAAACCAGGTGCATAATGTTTGCAGTACTGTGAAGAAGCGGACGGTATTTTTTTCTTTAATGGGACCTAATTAACTAATTGTAAATAATTATCTAACTCGAGAAATACTGCCCTAATCACTAAAGTGTCAATGAGGCACTTTTAGGTAACCACAAGGGGCATCTAACTGCTGTATTTTCAGCGATGAACTAATCGCGTACACATTTATTCTGACTGATAAAGGAAACCCGCGAAATATGAAAAATACCACGTGACTGCGCCTTCGCGCGCACCGTAAAGCAACTCCCTCAAAACTAGCCCTCTGAGTTAGCCAGCATAAAATAGACAAAAGAAAGAAACAAGAAATCGCGACCGAGTTTCTTCCTTATCTGCACACGCGTTCCGCGAATCTTGCTGCTGCTGCTCCTTCCATGCATGCTATTATCAAGGTGATGCGCTGTCTCTTCGGGCGGGTAACACGCGAAGCACTTGCTTTCAATCTGCTTTGTTTGGGGACGCTGCTTTACAATGCGCGCGTAGACGTCGTCACGTGGTATTTTTCATATTTCGCGGGTTTCCTTTATCAGTCAGAATAAATGAGTACGCAATTAGTTCGTCGCTGAACATACAGCAGTTAGATGCCCCTCGTGGTTACCTACAAGTGCTCATTGACACTTTGTTGATTAGGACAGTATTTCGCGAGTTAGATAATTAATTACAAATAATTAATTAAGCCTCATTAACGAAAAAATATTCTCTGCTTCTTCGCAGTGCTGCAGACATTATGCACTAGGTTTTCTTCGAGTTACGCAATTTCTCTTTTCTTAAATCTTGGTGCATGATAGCTGGGACACCCTGTATATGAATATATTTATATATATATATATATATATATATATATATATATATATATATATATATATATATATATATATATATATATATATATATATATATATATATATATATATCGTGGTAGTATGAATAGCTTAGGCGCCATCAACGGTTAAAGGCGCCATGCACTGCTGCAACCACACCACATAAGGCAGAGATTATGATGCAATTAATTAGTGATTTACAAGTATGACATCTAATTCAGTCGTCAGGCAATACCTATTGAAACTCAAAGCAGGATTTTTTACCCAATTTCCTAAATTTTGAAAAGCAGTAAACCTACAAGCAAAAATTGGGCTGTTAGTGCAAGTATTTTTAGATTTACAACCATATTATCAACTTCCTATTTTGGGGTTCACTGCAATGCCGTCCTCTTTGTGGCATTCAGCTATAGAAAAAAACGGACAATGGTGTCATCTCTCGAAAGAGGCATCCTTGAAGAACTATTTTCCAGAAAACTAGCTGTTTTGATTTTGCTCTCAAAATGCTAGAAGTCGTTTGGTTTATGTCTTAAATATTGGAAGCCAGGGCCGAAAGGGTTAATGCAGACAATGCCCAACTCAAGGCCAAAAACCTTCCACCACCGACAGCGCAACGTAACGTACCCAATGTTGAACGCGTAAGGCCAATCCTCGTTTCTGTTAAACCTGCTGCACTATATGGTATGTGCTAATCTAAGGCAGATGCTCGCCCCTTAATTCCAGCACGCAAAAGATTAGCGAAGGGTTAGAAACTAAATAGATGCCAGTTTCGCGAAACTGAAAGACATGTTCTTCAAATTCACGGAGTCGGTGAAACCTCAACTAAGCAATCTTGAACGCAAGAGTACACGTTCTTGGAAACGCCCAAGTAATAGCACAACAAACACCAAATGTAGGGCATACAAATTCAAGCCCTATTCGTGGCCCAACGTGGAGGAAGGTGCTCTAATAGCTGATAGCACCGGAGGACACAATTTCCCGGTGTAACAATGCAAATATGTAAGTCATTTGGCAATGGAACTGCCACGGGTTCATAAAAAACGGAGGGAGAAATTTGTGGCAGTTCTCAAGCAGCCAGCAGCAACAGGAGACGCCAGACGTAATCGCTCTCCAAGAAAGGGGGCGAGGATAAATCATGAGGCTATAAATTGTAATAGGACCTAAATTCGCGAGAATCCAAAAGAACCGTTACTACCCTCGTGAAACGTAACATCCCGGCCATTCAACACAATACTGGCATCGCGACAGTGGGCCGCATCCTCATCGAAACAACATAGAGGGCTTGCAACACAGCATCAATGGGGACGACATCCAAGTATGGGACGCCAGTTCCAGTGACGGATAATTTTAGGAAAAATTACAACAGGCGATACACGTGGTAGTGACATATGTCACTTCCAAGGTCCTTAGCTGTTCGCCACAAAAGTCCGTATTGCTAATTTTCAGAACATCCAGGTGACGGCAAACGCGACCGCGGTGTTCCGAACATTCTTCTCTATGCGGACGGCAGACCCAGTACTCTCGTATGCAGCAGCACATTTCTTTGTCTTCGTATGCAGGCCAATGGTTGCAACACAAAAACTATAAAGACGCTCGAAACGACTGTACACCAGACACCTCGCCTAATCTCCAGAATTTCCAATGAGAATCCTGGTATAAAAGAAGGTAAGGTTTTCAGATTAGTGCAAGGTTTTGTTCTTAGCCGTATAGTCTAAGCGACGCCCTTCTTGGCACTAAAATCTGAAAACAGAAAGAAAGAGGGGCATAAAGGTGTGAACAAGGCCAAAGATACCAACAGTTCGGGATACTACTTATGGCAGGAGTGCGAAAAAGAAAAGGCTACATTAAACTAACCATTTGCTTCCATTCGTGCAAATGAGTCAAGACAGACATTCAGGTGTATTTTTCCAGTTGGTTAAAACACATGGAAAAAATTTAACCCAGTGTGCAGAATGGGTGAAAAAACGTAATTGGTAATCCTGAATAATATTTTGAAATACGCCGTGGTCTTGCTTCTAGACCAAATTTGTAGCATAACAGCAGAAAACTTCGGTCGTTAAGACTCTCTTTTCCCTAGTGCTTGAATCACACAAGTTTGCATGATCTAAAAAGCAGAATCTGTGCGACCACATCGTGCGAATATGGTTAGATCTCTGAACAGTAAAGAAATGTAAGATATAAAAACCTTCTCCTTCACTAATATTTGAATCTTGTTAGCTTACATGATCTCACAAACAAAATGTTGGCAAATATTGTTAAAATGAAGTCAACAGCCTTAGTTAGAGTCCTTTCAAGAGATTTTATAATATTTCTTCTAAAGGGTTCTGAGACCGTGCAGGCATACTGAACATTCTATCAAATTAAACCAGCGTACAAACGTCAACAAATTTTGGCTGGAGTATCGGTGAGTGTATGCTTCGTAAAACAGAATTCCCGACAACATGAGGAAACATTGGTTATGTGCGACTTCCAGCACAAGTTGGTCGTTTATGCAATAGTAAATAAGCACCTTTCTGAGCTTCGCGAAAAAGATTTCCTGAAAAAGGGTAAAAAGTGTGAGTGGGTTATTTTATCGATGGTATGAAGGAAGGCTGGGTCACCCGGTTTTAACACCGCATCCCATTCTTGACTCCATGAGGGGATCTTATCTGAAATAGTGACATTGCCTATATATCCGAATCAGGATGGCCTCATTTGCAGTGGAAACAATTCTATCACAACCTTTAAAGACAACATCAAGGGCGCTAGCATGGGTACCATAAAAGTAGCACAAGAGTGTCAGCTATTCCCTTCAATCCGACGAACAAGCAGTACCCTGGCTACAAGAAACGAGCTTGAAGGGTTGGAGGCAGTTTGCAACTTTTTTTTTTAATAATTTGGCCACACGGAAGGTACCACCAGCAGGTTCAGGTGGTAGATCTGAGCTGCCTATGTGAGTGATTAAAAAAATCTTCCATTACGTTGTACGAATAGCTCATGCGTTCAGGTATATGTCTACAATATGCAGAAATACGTACATGCACTTGTTTTTCCAAACCCTGCACCAGGTTTGAAGCCTGTGCTAATTTCCTTACATCTGTAGGGTTGGAATCGTGATAGTTCACTCTAAACAACTGCACTGGATACTTGCAGCAAAGTGTTAGATGTGCCCACTTGGGTTTTCTGTGAAAGTTATTTGCGAAATAAAACTATTGATCTGGATGGCAGCCTGCGTACAGTCGTCCCCAAAAGGTGATCTAGTACAAAAGAAACAACGATGTCAAAGCCGCCGTCGGCCATTAAACTTAAAAAATCCACCAAGGCGCCGGTCGGTGGAACCGATACTGTTTTGGCCAGCTACATACGATAGCTTGCCTCCGCTTTTGCGTAGGTGCGTAATCGCGAAATGAGTCCGTAAATATGGGTTTAAGAAATGTTGACAGCTACACTAAAATATGTTACTGTGGCAAAACAACTATGCTTCCGATATTTACTCACTAGACTTTGTACCCCGCGTAGCAAAATTTAAAACACGAGTGCTCCTTCCAGTTGACAACAGAAGCGGTAATATTTGCCGCAAGAACGCAAATAGACAGCCCGTGCACACTACCTCAGACTGTGATGCGCTGGTCGGGCGCTTTCCTCGGTAGTTATAGGGTCCTGCTACGTAGACGCTTGTTACATTGCTGGGAGTGGGATCATACTTCAAATAAAGAAAAATATTGCCACCTGAGAATAGGAAAAGCGGGAAGGATACCTTTTATTCCGTCGCCGCTCATAGCCCGTCACAGGTGAACCTGCGCGAGCTGAACTGCAGCACCGCCGGGCATTCACCTGTTTATAGGAACCGCTCCAATGCTGTTGCGTCTACATAAACGTTGTTGAAGCTGATGGGTTACGTCTACCGAGATCAACATTCACACCCTCGTTACGCTAAATCCACTTATGTGGAGGGAAATGAACTCAAATTCTCTCAAATTATAGCATTAGCTAGTTGAGCGCAAACACAAAACCGCTCTAAGGTCCGAAGAACCTATCACAAATCTACTTCATTAAAGTGGCGTGTTTTGCCCGAGACGGCTGTCAGTGTCCTGTTTGAGAATGCAAAAGAAAACGGTCGCCCGACACGGCCTCACTTGTCGGTCTGACAAAAAGTCGTATACGACATGTCGGATCCGACTTCTCACACGAAGAAGAAAATCTGCTTTAAGGAGTATATTGCTGCCAACAACACTTTATTCACTCTCGCTGAAGTCGAACAACTGCTCAACAAAGCCACCGCCCTTGTGACTTACGATTATTGGGTCAGGGAGTGCGCTAATCTGGAACGTCTTGAGAAAGAGGCACGGGAGCGTGGTGGAGGAATTGACAACAGACCAGACAACGTCGCAATTCCTCCGGGTTCCGATTCTCGCAGCTGCAGGGACTGCAGTGACAGCGAAATGAGTGGTGCAAGGAACCTGGGATTAAACTGGTATGCGCTAGATCGTGTGGTTGTGCACGTGTGTTATGAGTTACTAGGTGCTTTAACTTTCTTGTGCCCAGAAGCCTGGAATTGCGCCATGGAGGATTATGTGGTGTTGCTCAGTCTCCACCAACGGATGTTAGAAAAGCGAGGCGAAGTGTTAACACGATGAGACGCTCTAAACAAACTGCGGGTTTTGACAGATGCAACAATTTATTCTCCAAAAATGTTGGCACAAAGAGAAACACATCAGAGAAAAAAGCCACAAGTCACAACACTTTTTATTGCTTGGGAATGCGGAAATATAAATGTGAAGCTAACACTCTCTCACTCCTTACTTTCACCGGGCGTTTCCCGGGGAATTCGTATTTCGCGCTTCTTGAGACGCTTTGCTTCCCATTTCACCTGAACTCTTCGAATGACCTCGATCCGCCCCCAATCCCCAACGCGTTTCGTTCAAGCTTGTACCGGGCGCAATGTAACGCCGCAGTTTTAGCTGACGCTGGGCACCACACCACCTTCTGCTCCTTTTTATGGCAGGGTGCTAGTGTACAGAACGAGTCGGCGAGCAATGAAACGAAAGATCTTAGGTGTAACATTAACGAACACGAAGTGAACGGAGTGGGTTGTTGAACAAACGCGTGTTGAGGACATATTAGTGGAAATTAAGAAGCGGAAATGGGCGTGGGCAGGGCGTATAATCCGAAGGCAAGATAACCGTTGGTCGTAAAGGGTAACCGAGTGATTCCTAGAAAATGCAAGCTTAGTAGTGGGTGGCAGAAAGTTAGATGGCCAGATCAGATAAGCTTGCGAGAATAAATTGCTGGCTGCGAGCACGAGACCGGAATAATTGGAGATTTATGGGAGAGGACTTTGCCCTGTAGTGGGCAAAATACGATGGTGATGATGATGATGATGTTGTTATTTCTGGCGTTGACGACGGCCTCTTTTCCGGTCAAGGAAACTGCCGCCGCTGTAAAGAGTAAATTAAAACCCATGTGGGTTCATGAAATTTAAGTCCTGTCCGGCCCAGTAGCACCCCGATGCACTACGAGTGCTTTATTTCCGCCAATTGCCAATGGTGGCGAGAGGGACTCAATTCCTTTATTAACACAACCACAGCCCAGGCGCCGAAAGGAGGTGATGGATGAACTGAAGAAGAGAGATGCGGCGTGGTTACGGTGTACAAAACTACATCCAAGAAATGGATATGCAGTTTCTCAATGGAGAGGTAAGGATGGTATACCCCGGTTAAGCTACTAATTGAGAGGCCACTCTTGAGAGGAAAGTGCCCAAGGGCAGCCAGAAAAATGGCGTCTCTTGATGTCGTGGCGGCTATCTTGCTTAGACTGCGTAGGGCGTATGGCAGGATAGGGCGAATAGATTGTTAAGCAGGGCCGTGCCAAAGAAGGTGGGTCATATTTGCAGATGTAGGATGGTTGCAATGTGGGCCGTACAGTGGAGGATTAGCCCTCCTCAAGTACCCACCCCCCCTTCCCGGGGAAGCGGGAGGCTGATCTGGCCATCCCGGACGTGGTCCGCCAGAGGGACTTGGTTCCTCGGGCCATCAAGTCGGTCCGGTAGGTAGGCATCACAGACAAGGGACGCTTTACTACTACCTTTTTTCCGTTCCCTTTTGCTCTAATAAACGCTTTCTACTACTACTGGTCGGATGATACCCGCGGTCGATGCAGCGTTCGTGTAAACTATCTTAGTGAAAACTTCGCCAGAAAAATTTAGCGAGAGGGCGTAATTAAAACCTAAACAGGATGACCGGGCAAGAAGATTGTTGCACAGCCTGTCGAGCGTGCTTGTCTGCAAGATAGCGGGGAAGGAAGGTTGTCAAGCAATGGTGGAGCTTTTGAAGACCCTACGGCAGTTGTCAAGGTCACCCTGGGTAACGAAACCCTGAAACATCTGTCCCTTATCCACGCAAAATTTAATTCGGTGCAAACCCGAGCGCGCAGGCAAATCTGTGTTGAACGTGATGAACATAAGATATAGAATACTTCGATAATTATTCGTTTAAAATAAATCTAACCGTGGGCACTGGAGAAAATTTACGGCGAAAGGTAAGGGGTTTTACAGAAAAACGCGATGTCTCGCTCAATAGCGGACACTAGAATACTCTTATAAAGCTGAGCAAAAGTAGAGAGAAAGCACGTTCGAACACGCTGCACTTAGGATGAAATACGTTTTGACCTCGGAGATGCAAAATAGAAATCGGGACCACAAACCAAGATAGGTTTGACAACAACAGCGGGTCTTCATAATTGCGGAGGAAGTCGGAACCACCAGAAAAAATAATCGGGCCCTGATCTCTGTAGTCCATGCCTTTAAGTACAAAATCCGGTTCGAGACAAACCAAGGGAGGCCCAGCAAAAAATGAAGGATATGCCTGTCTAACAAGTATAACGGTCCCTTTATCTACATAGAGCGCTTGCAGAATAACAAGTCAAACTCCATGAATGGCCGGATGCAGGAGCAGTACCACAACAAAAGCGTGCCCCTACTAATTCCGGCGCGTTTCCCCCATAGCTTCATCATGCGACCCAGTGCTGTCTCCGCATTGGTGACTGATGCATTATTAAGTGTATCGTAATCAAGGGCAGAATTGTATGCACCACCAAGGCATTACGGAAAAGTCACCTGTGTAATTATTTGAATATATTGCAAATGCAATGCCTCCATTTTACCTGTCTTCATAGTGTTTCGTACAGGATTCCCATAGCAGTACGCATCGCTTTCTAGTCTCTGTGAATCTTGTTTCAGCAACAAACTTGAATAGTACTGTGAGCGCTCATTAAGACAAAAAATAAACAATTTAGGAATAGTATTTACAGTAGTATTGGTTGACTCCTTCAAGAAACATTTGTGATGAAAGAAAATTGAACCCCCTATTCGGGATTGTCTTGTTCATAGAAAAACACTGGTACTCAATGAAACGGTCAGTAGCCATCGCAGCAAATCTTTCTGGTTAATTGGGCCACACTGGTCGGCTGGCGAGCCCTTACTCACAAACAAGGTTTAAATTAGAAGTGAGGGTTCTCAGTCTCGTGCACACGTGTGTATAGACAAACGCTGTATCTACAAAAGTGTAAGGAACGCGCAAGTGTCGTCCCTAAACGGGCCATGAAGACAAAATACAACTTTGTTATATTCGAACGATTTCGTGTTATATAGTGCCCCAAGCGCTGGTACGGAAGCAAATGATGCATTATTCAATGCCAAAATAAAAAATTTATGCTAAACGTTTCATGCTCCGCCAAAACATGGGCTTGAACGTTGTCTGCAACGACAGCATTAGAACAGGTCTTTCAGCTAAACTTGGTGTGGAGCGGAGACTTGTTTACTGTTTGTCAACATAGATGGCGCCATCACACCACGGCAAGCCGTTTCCTGCCTTTGGTTTGTTTGTGACCGTATATAAACCGGGCTTCCTTTTTGGTAGAGAAAATATTGTTTCGTGAAACGTATTGCCTACTCGACAAATGTGCTCACGTAAGACGCCATCGCTTCCGTCAATGGACCACTGTCGTCTGAGCACCGCCGTCTGAGCACCCAAAGTACCGCCGTGCTGTGCATCTAAACCAAGCATAGTGCGCGCAGTTCCAACAGCAGTACTTCTATGTTTACGTGTGCTTTTGTAAATTCCAGACAGTGTTCATCTCATCATTATTACTGATTTAAAAAGAATGTCCCCTAAATTTATCCGCTAATAGCTTTTTCGGCAAGCTTAGAAGCTCAGCCTAATTTCCGTTTGCTTTTGCCGGGCTCCGCCAATTGCAGAGCTGGCTGGTATGACGTCATATGTTCTGTAGGGGGAATGGGATGGTGGGTCGCTTGGCCATTCTCTTTTTTGCTAATTATGTAGCTCATTTGGGCGCAGTTTACGTTAAAAGTGGTCTCAGCATGATTCTAACACAGCAATCTCTTCAATGAAGCAAACTTAGATTGTGTCTTCATGGCAGCTGTAAGCGTTGAACCTGAAAGGGTTATCCGTCCACGTTACAATCACATTGTCTTTCGCTCCAGCGAAATAGACTCTTGCGCTCACATCGTCGTGCCCCCTACCGGCTCCTGGAAGCCGTAGTAAGTTTTCTTTCCGGGTTGAATATCATCTCATGGGCAGTAAACCTCCTTGCGGAGATCGATGTCTAAGTGGGCGGCCAAATCTAGGTGGCGCTGGGGTAGTTTTCGCTTACGTCAATTTTTGCTCACTGCAGATGACGCCAACGCGACTGACTTTTCTGTGAAACCGCACCCTTAATTCCCCGTGTTAACAATGAGCTCCATTGTAAAGTCCATTTTACGTTCTTCGTCCTGGGAGCTGCAATGTTATCGGTGAGCTGTGGTAGAGGCCTTATGATTGGCGCGATCTAAACAAGACGTAACTGGGTGTGCGTCCCAGAGCCCGGAATATCTACTGATCTGATTGAGTTCTAACGGATGAAACGGGTTTCAAGGAGCGCCAGTTCACAACGAGAAAAGCAATAGCGAGTACCTCCGTCTCGAGACATTGTCAGGGGTTATGGCTCAGGTGTCCTCAATAAAAATTAAGACATGGCATGTATGCCCCCATGACATAATTATTTTCGGTTCCATAATAGCAGCTTGTTGGTATTGCTGTGTTAACTAGGGGGTTATATTTAAAACAGCAAGAAATGAAGACGCATGAAGGTTTGGTTCATTAGCAAACTTGATTTTGTATAAATACACACCATGCAAAACTGGAAAACATTAAACAAAGAAACACTCTAAACTGGACATTCAGCGTCCAGTGCCCGCAAATATCGCAGTATAAACGCCACAAAATTAAGGACACAAAATTTAACCTTCTGCACCCCGCTGGCCTCACACCGTACTAGACCGCCATAACTGCAAAAAATGTGCCGTTTCCCACCAAGAATTTACTGCTGCTGTAGCCCCTGGATGCTTTCTAGGATATGAGTTCCAAAATGTGTTAGTGAGGAGACCTAAATAATGGTATGGCCGTGCCGCAAAATTCTGATTGATCTGAAATAAAGCACTCCTTTTGGAATAACGTTATGAAAATATTTCTCATCTATTTTAACAAGAACTTCCTATCATTGTGTTGAACAAATTTACCAAAGCGAGAATTATCGCATACAAACAGGATTTTTTTTACATGGTGACAAGAACTGAAATCTGTGTGGTGAGATACAGCCAAACAAGTGTTTTCCAACTATTAAGGATTACCCAAAATCATACTTGAGAGCTCAGATTATTGTGAATTTTTCCACCCAGTCCGCAGCTACCTCATTCTGCGCCTCCTCGTGTAACGTAAAATTTTATAAGTAACCGTCACTACGTCTTATTCGGCAAAATACAAAAGAGCAGTGGGACGGGCCTGGGCCCAAAAGATGCCTATTGTGATTCTGTTTGAACGCAGGGACCCCATGAGCGTTCGCTTATGGTACTTATCCATTAAGCAAACGTGTTTATACCCGTCTCTTACCATCCCCTTGTCATCTCAGTGTCCACTTTCATTTATCCGCTGCGGCGTATTTTGCGAAATGCATAAACAAGAACGCATTCGGACATGTTGTAACATCTCAAGTGGAGCAGGCAAGCTAAGTTAAACCCCACATGCGCTATAGAGGTTCCGGGCCCTCTTTTGCATGAACCATTTTTTTATTTTGCTATGCTTCTGGTTCTTAGCGCCCCATACGGATGGTCGGTAGTGGTGTTTTCAGAATCCTCGTTACCTTTTGAAGTTCAGGATTTGCTAATTAACGCGTGATTGTATAAACAGTTAGGCTTGGTAATGCATGCATTGCTGGCGTTATGGCGAACAGCACGCTTCATTGACAAAATTTACATCCCGTGCTCGTTGAGCGGACCAATATCTTGTTCTTCGGATGATCTATTTAGTTTCAGTTGAACACTTAAAATAAACGACTTTTTTTTCAGGCTACCTTTGCATGTTGGCTGAAAAATTCCTGTTTTTATCTTAACATCACTTTGGTATCGCTGCGGACACAAAAGGTTGATCTCTTGTATGTTGCTTTATTTCAGCCTACGCTAGACAAACTACGGTGAACTAGCATATGAAACGAGACAGCTGGTAGTCAGTAGGCACTGTCCCAGAACAGATAGCACAGCTGTGACTGCGTACAGGTTAATACGCTCATGCTTGCTGAATCAATATTCAATCACGAAATAGCCTCATTGCTGTGCATTACAACTTTTACCAAATCTAGAGGTTGTTGAGCAGTAAAATCACAGTAACTGAAGAGGTTTTTAATCTTTATTGGGCCTTTGCTGATCGCCTGTTTGACAGTTTCGTTCTTTAAAAAAATGTGCCAAAAACCATCTCGCTTTTCTCGGCACTAAAGGCTCTACTTTCGACTTTGTCACCTAAAAGCACCCACTGAAGGCAAACAAAATATGTATGGGTGTGTATGTCAAGTTTCTGACACGAGCCGAGACGATTTGAGAGCTTGTTCGGGGCACAAGCTCTCATGCACATAATCATGCGGGGCACATAATCATGCAACAAGCTCTTACATATTTTAAATAGCACTACCGATAAAAACGTAGTACACTGTCAGTTAACATTACAAAGCTCCCAAACAGAGAATAAAAAGAAAACAATCTTGATTACAGTTTCACAAACAGCGGCATTATAGTAAGCGAATTGTTATCATTTTCTGCGCAGTTCTCTCAGTTTTTTGCTTTCAGAAATGTAAATGATAACTTGCAAATTGTTCGCGGTAAGCTTCTGAAACTGAAAAAAAATACACTCCTAAAAATAAGTATCACGTCAACGACGCAGACCGTGTGCGTCACAACAAGCCCTAAACGCGGCAATAATAAGAAAAAGGGACTTTATTTCAAGGCCAAACAATCTGATTCAGCCGATGAGGGGAAGCACTACCAACAACAATCTATCTGGACAAAGCAGACGTTCAAGCAGCAGAGAAAAAAACATTTTCAACAACGATATACCAAACCTACCGCAAACCAACACGAAAAAATTTTTGAAAGTGATAAATTCAAACTACTCATCATCAACATCCGTATGATTATCCCTTAGGGCACCCTACTTTCTTCGTCAGAAGATGCAAAGGGATTTAAAGATATTTGTCTTGTGTTTACGAACAAAAACCCATTACCAGTAACCCTAAAGATGGTGTCATAAATTCACCAATGAATCGGCAATGGACTTTCGTATTCAATACCATGAGGGTATCGCTGCATCCATTGATACACCCCCACCAACTCTGCAGGAGGTCCCGAATAAATATGCACAAAACAACTAAGATTAACTAAAGTGGTCATATTTCTGATCATAACTGCTCTTTTGCAGAAATTCATAAACCCAGTATACCTCATTTTTGCATAGAAAAGAGCCCCTGTAATCACAATCTTTAATTCAGGCTATCCATCCGTGGCTCTGAACTAAAGACCAATTTTATTACCCAGCATGCCTTTCATACTTCTAGAACACATAATATCAGTGGCCGTAATGCGCTACCTAACAAATCAGAGCTTTTTTCCAACCTACATGGTTTTTTGAGAGGCAGTTCCTGCAAAATTGAGTTATTTGAATTATTACCGATCTCCATTTCGGAGTACATTCGTCCTCTAAAATAGATGCTATATTTACTCATTTCGCCGAGGCCTTCGACGAGATCCTTTACATCCGCCTGATAGAAAAGCTCACGGCACTTAAAATCAACACTAAGGCTGAAAGATGGTATAATATCTTCCTAACTTATCGGTATTAGTTAGTAACCATTATTGGCCATTGCACCTGTTTAGCTGAAGTAACTTCCGGTGTCTCACAGGGCTTATCGTTGGGTCCTATCTTTTTTTATACATATATGCATCACTTTAACCGCATATCTGTTCTAGAATCCGATTTCTCGCGGAAAACTGCGTAATTGTGACTCAAAGTTTAAAAAATCCAGACACTCTATATCCTTGAAAACAGTCCTTAATCAACTGACGAGGTGTAGGAATTGGGAGATGGAACTGAAGTGCTGAAAACTAATGCCATAACGTTTACCAAAGTAGCAGTTCAGAGCCCCGTTCCCAGTATCTCAACAGTATGCCTGTACATACTGCAAGCATGGTAAAATAGTAAAGGTCCACATAACGTCTCATCTAACCTGGAACTATTATAACAATACAATAGCCAGCAAATCATCTAAATTACTCCAATTCATTCGGCGCCATTTGCATTCAGCCAACACATTCACAAAGCTTCTGGCCTACGAAAGACTATTTCTATCAAAGGTAAAATATGCACCACTAATAACGAACCCTCATCACACGAATCTGGTGAATAAACTTGAAGCACTCAAAAATAAAGCGGCCCGATTCATTCTCCCAAACTTTACGAATTTCCAGAATATCATAAATGAAGAAATCCCTCAATGTACCACCTCTTCAACGACGCCGCCTCATGGTCCTTTTATAGGTGTTTTTATAGGCTATACCAAAGCTCGTCTTTTTTCGCTGTGGCGCAGATAAAACGTGGTAGGAGCGTTTTTCCCCGTTTGGATCATGCATTCAGAGTCGAGCCAATATATGCACGTACCACCCTATTTTGTTTTCGCCACTTTTACTTGCACTTCGTCAGTGGAAACAGCTCCTAGGTAACATCGTCACCTTCACAAACAATAACTCATTTATTACAGAGTTGGAGGTATTCTTGGTTGTATAAATTATTTTTACTGTTCGTGACACTTTTGAACCTCTTGGAGTTGTTAAATGTTCGGTGTTTGCGTTATTTTACACTTCTGTCACTTTCAACCCTGTCATTTCTGAAATTGAATTACTATTGTGTCCCCTTTTGTACCCTCATTTTCGAATTATTCATTTCGACAGGAATATGTTTTATTTGCATTTACATGTGTGTTGCTGTTTTGATGCTACGATTTCATTTCTTTTTCACTCGCACCCTATTTAACGTGTCGTAAAGGGTCCAAGAGGAAATGAAAAAAACTCTTGTCAGGTTCTTAGTCGAAGCGAAGTGATAGAGAAAAGGACCAGGGATAACTGCGTTTATGTACCGGTAAACCCACGACAGACACACGGAACAAAGACACGTACCACCACAAAGAGTACAGCTTAACCATCCGGAAGAGGCTATACAAAAGTTCGAACACAGCGCACGGCTTACAGTTTCATGAGTCCCGTCGCACCGTCAGTCCAGGTAAGGCGTGGCGGCGTCGGTATGGGCCAGTCGCGGCATGGGTTCGTTGGTGGGGTCCCGCTCACGTATGGACGCCCCCTGTGGTGCACCGTGTTCGAGGCTCTCGTGGTTGAAGAGGACGCGGCCCTCGTGGACTCACGGTCTACCCCTTCCGATGCTGGAGTTGAGGACAGGCGGATGGTAGGTGCGGATGTCACCCGCCGATGCTCGCCGCTACACGCTCGGGTCCGAACGCCCGACAGCTATGTATCTACGCCTCGTTCCACACGCCTCTTCTTCTTCTTCCCCGTCACCGCATCCCTCCGTCGTTGCTGGCATGTTGCCATTGAATCCTTGGCAAGACAACGATGATGATGTTGGAGCCGACGATGATGATGTTCGGGGTGTGCGGAGCATATCACGTGGAGCGCATCTTCATTATCGTGTTCACTTCACCTCGTGACAATGTCCCCCCACTTTAGCATTTTTCCATGAAAAATGTCTTTTCACAGTCCTATGCACGCAGTTGCGGTAACGAACCCTCACATAGTTGCGCTCAAACACATCCCAAGGTAATACATCCTAGACATATTTCCGTTATTCTATGCGCGGCTCAAGTAATCGGCGCCAATTTTGTCTGCACCCTTAATGTATTGCACTCGAAAGGAAAACTCCTGTAGCGTTAAAGCCCAGCGTAGTACACGGGAGTTCTCCATTTTGGCCCTGTTCAAGTATAGCAATGGCTGATGGTCAGTCTGGATGATAAAGTGTGTAGCATACAGATATAAGTGAAATTTCTGCACCACCCACACAAGCGCTAGGCATTCGCGTTCTATAGCCGAGTACCTGATTTCCCTGGGTAGGAGTCTCTTACTGGCGTATAGAACTGGGTGTAGGGTGTCTTCGTTTTCTTGCATTAGGATAGCCCCCAGGGCAGTTGCCGATGCGTCTGTGCGCACCACAACTTCCTTGGAAAAGTCAGGGGCCCTCAATACCAGATGGGTTGACAGTGCTAGCTTTAACTTGTGGAAGGCGCCTTCACAGGTGGTTTCCCACACGACTTTGTTAGGCATGTTCTTTCGCGTTAGGGCTACCAAAGGCTCAGCTAGCATCGCATAGTCTTGAATAAACTGTCGGTAGTAGCCTCCAAGCCCGAGGAAGGGGCGGACTTGCCTCTTGGTTTGTGGCCGTTCGGCCTCTAGCACTTTTCTCATTGTCGCAGGCAGGGGTTCTACCGCTCCAGAGCCGACGACATGCCCTAGAAACCCTATGCTTGGTGAGCCTATCTCGCATTTCTCTGGCTTTACCTTCAGGCCCGCTGCTGATAATGCCTCAAATACTTGGTTGAGTGCGATTACATGGTCTTCCCAATTATCGGTGGCCACCAACCAACACATCATCAATGTAGTGGTGAACATTGGGAATCCCTTCTAATGCACGCCTCATGAGCCGCGTGAAGACGGCCGATGCGGTCTTGATGCCGAAGAGCATAAACCGGAACTGGTAGTGGCCCGAACTCGTTGAGAAGGCGGTTTTCTCAACGACTTTGTTAATGAAACCTGCCAGTATCCTTTAACAAGATCAAATTCTGAAAAGTAGAGTTTCTTGCTGACTTCAGCAAAAACCACATCTGTTCGGGGGATGGGTTCCCCGTCGGCTACAAGCACGCTGTTCAGCCGCCGAAAGTCAATGCATATGCGGTAAGATCCATAGGCTTCTTAACCAACATCAGAGGGGAATTATAGGGTGACGTTGACTTCTCAGCAATGCCCAGTTTCAGCATTTCTTGTACTTCTGCTTCCGCTACCTCTTTAAGGGCGAAAGGTATTGGGTACTGGGGTGTGCTCACGGGAACGTCCGTGGTTAGTTCGAGATGGCAGTGCACCAAAGAAGTTTGGCCGGGTTTGCTTGAGAAGAGGTTGCTGTGTTTCTTAAGTATTTCCCTTTTCTGGAGTTGTTCCTCTGAGGTGAGATGCTCAGAAATTGCTACATCTTCAACTCTGCGTTGTTCCTTCATGCCGACCGTAGGCAACGCTTGTTCCGCCTCATCCTCGTCCACTGCCATAAAGGCTGCGACGATCTCACTTCTGGGCCCTGGGTAACGTTCTTTGTACGGTTTCAGCATGTTGAGATGAAACAGCTGTTTCTTGTGTCCCAGATCCAGTAAGTAGTCCACTTCGTTCCGTTTCTCAATCACCGGAAACGGCTCCTTCCAGTGGAGCAGCAGTTTGTTGTGGCTTGTAGGCACAAGTAAGAGCGCCTTGTCTCCCACCTTAAGCTGCCGACGTGAAGAGCGCATGTCATAGTGCCCTTTTTGGTTCTTCCGTGCTTCCCTCAGTCTTTCATGGGTGAGCTTTGTCGTCGCTTCCAGGCGTTCTCTCAACTCGAGGATGTACTGATAGGTTGTCTTGATTTCACTGCTGATTTCCTCTTTTGTACAGAGCTCTTTCATCAGCGTGAGTGGTCCTCTGACGTGCCTGCCATATATAAGCTCGAACGGTGAGAATCCCACACTTGACTGCGGGACTTCACGATAGGCGAACAAGAGGGGAGCCAGATAAGTGTCCCAGGACTTAGGCTTCGCTTGGCACATCTTCTGCAGCATCTGCCTTAATGTATCATTGAAGCGCTCCACTAACCCATTCCACATAGGGTGGTAAGGCGTTGTATGTAGCTGTTTCACTGACAGAAGATGGTTCACTTCCCTCATGAGGTCCGACGTAAATGTCGAGCTTCGGTCGCAGAGAATCTCTCTTGGGAATCCGACCCTTGAGAACATCTCCAAGAGTCCTTCAGCAACAGATGCCGAGTCAATATTCTTCAAAGCTACAGCGTCAGGGTATCGGGTGGCAAAGTCCACCAAGGTAAGAATCTACCGCTTGCCAGAACTGGACGTGGGTGACAGAGGGCCTATGATGTCGACTGTGACCCGTTCAAATGGTGCGTCTATGATAGGCAACTTGCCCATGGTGACCCGCTGTATCATTCCCTTCGGAATGGTACGTTGGCACTGGCCACACGAACTTACGTATCGCCGAACGTCTGCTTGAATACCGGGCCAATAAAAGGATCCCAGAATTCTGTCAGTGGTTCTCTTCGTGCCCTGATGTCCCGATAGCAGTCCTTCGTGTGCGGCGCTTAAAATTCTGGGACGCAGGGGAGCCGGGGCGACCACTTGCTTACATTCTCTTCCAGACGCCCAACCGTATCGTCTGTAAAGTATCTCCTTGGACAGGTAGAATCCCCACGTCTTACCCTTGCTATGGAATTCCTGACCGATTTGCTGGAAACATCGTTTCAGCGTCGGGTCTTCGGCTTGAGCCTTCTTCAGAGTTTCTCTGGTCACGTCTAATTTTCTTGTGTCTATGGGAGCGCATTCGTTCCGGCAACCGGATCTTAAGACACTAACAGTCTCCGTCCTATGCGGGTTGGACGTCTTTGAGTCATCTGTACGTTTCGAGTTAGGGTCCGGGTCGTTTGGGTGTCGTACTCCCAAAATGTTGCCGAGAACAACGTCGTAAATGGGTGAGTCCATGCATTTGGCCACAATCGTTCCCGAGAAAAACGGTGAGGAGATGGTCACTAGGACCTCTGGGAGAGTAAAAGAACTACCATTGACCGGAGTAATCGTACTCTGCCCTCCGGTATACGCCCGGTGTGGAACAAGGTCCTTTCGCACAACGACTGTGTTGCACCCAGTATCCCGAAGTACACGGACCACTTCTCTATTGAGAATGCCCGTCACGATAGGCATGTTAATGTTCGTACTACGCCTGCAAGAGGCTTCGTTCATGGCACTGATCACGGGGCTCTCGGTTGCCTCGGGGACTGTGGACGGTTCGAGACTTGGCTGCTCTAACCTGTCGGACTCTACGCGCAGACAAGAAACTTGACTGGCAGAAGGATTTCTCTTTGAGCACGACCTCGCGTCATGTCCGTTTGAGCGGCATTTCTGGCAAAACAATGGCTTAGGTTTTGATCGGCAATCAGATGCCCGGTGCCCTTCTCGCCCGCACAGGAAGCATTTGTTTCCCGTAGCAGAAGTGGATTCCTTATTTCAGCTGAGCTTAGCTATTGTGGATGCGGTAGCCTCCTTACAGTCTTCTCGGAACCGAAACAGATTAGCCTGGTTCTGGGCCTCCATAAAGTTATCCGCTGCAGTAGTTGTCGCCGAAAGCGTCTTGCACTCTCGTTCCCGCATGAAAATAGCTACCTTCTTGTGACAGTTGGCGATGAACTGTTCAGTGACAACCAAGTCTGCGAGATCCTCAAAGGTTCTGTCTATGGCTGTCATCTCGATCCACCTTTCAAAGTACCCTTTCAAACGCGCGGCGTACTGCTTTGCAGTCTCTTCATTTTCGGGTTTAGATCCCCGGAACCGCTCTCTGTAGCCCTCTGCAATTAAGCGAAAGCATTGGAACGGAGAGAGCTTGACCTGACCATAGTCAAGAGACACTTGGGGCGAGAGGCGGCCTTATACCTTCAACGCTTCTCCTGTCAAACACGTGCTCAGCGCAATGGCCCATTTCGATTTAGGCCGGCCCTGGCTCTGCGCTACGCATTCGAACTGTTTAAGGTACGCGTCCAGGTCGTCACGAGTATCCTCAAACGGGGGAGGAAATTTGTGTGCGCTGAAGCTTTGCACGGTAGCAGTCTGAACCTGACCAGTAGTTTGTCCCTCACCATCTGTTTGGGCCCCCTCTCCTCGCGCCGAATTGATTTCCGCCAAGCGAATCCGCAGCTGCAAGTTGCGTTCTTCGACTTCTGCACGAGCCCGCTCTTGCTCGGCTTTCACCCACTTTTGCTCGGCTTTCACCCGCTCGTGCTCGGCCCTCTCGCTCAAAGCTTTTTCCTCGCGTGCTCTTTCTTCGCGTTCTAACGCTCTTTCGTCGCGCAAGTGCTTCTGCTCTGCCTGGACCCACTGCCTCAATTGCTCGCAACTCAAGGCCAAGCGTTCGCCCATGGCAATGAGCTCCCGTGTGTTCATTGTGGGTTTTATGGGTATTATTAAACGAACTGGTCCTGTCGCGGACGCCAATTATTGTCAAGTTCTTAGTCGAAGCGAAGCGATAGAGAAAAGGACCAGGGATAACTGCGTTTATGTACCGGTAAACCCACGACAGACACACGGAACAAAGACACGTACCAACAAAAAAGAGGACAGCCTAACCATCCGGAAGAGGCTATACAAAAGTTCGAACACAGCGTACGGCTTACAGTTTCATGAGTCCCGTCGCACCGTCAGTCCAGGTAAGGCGTGGCGGCGTCGGTGTGGCCCAGTCGCGGCATGGGTTCGTTGGTGGGGGCCCGCTCATGTATGAACGCCTCCTGTGGTGCACCGTGTTCGAGGCTCTCGTGGTTGAAGAGGACGCGGCCCTCGTGGACGCACGGCACGAGTCCAGTCGCCCGACCACCGCGCATCCCGGTCGCGATCCACGCTTCTCCGTCTCCCTTTTCTCGGTGTTCTCGGGATCGCTCCTTCGATTTTTTCTCGCTGTTGCCTTGTGATTGGCCGGCTCATGAGTAGGGGTTTAATGACCCCGCGAGGCGCTGATGATGATGGTGGCCTCGGGGTGTTTAGACGTAGCCCGCAGAGCGCGTCCTCGCGTCTTCGTCATCGTCGTCTACTGCGCACGTTTTTTTCTTGTCGTGGTTGTCCTTTTTGTCGTGCCGATTTCTTGCCATGACATGTCCCCCCACATACGCATTTTTTCAAGGAAAGATGTTTCTTTCCAGTTCACCGCACCAAACCAATAGTCCTTGAGATGAGCAGTCACACAATATTTAGTCCTCATCACTGCACTTGAAATAACCCCGCGATAAAGCACAACTGCACAAAACACAGATCACCATAATAAGAAACGAAGACACCATCTTCATGTACACGATATACGCCAGGTCGAAGTGGAATAAACAGGCCAAAATCGTCCAAACAGGAAATCAGGCAAATATTTCTTTCCTTTTCCGGCAGTGGCTGCGGTGCCACTCTCTGCCTCTTATGTACCAGCGTCTAGCCGAGTAGGGATTTGACTTACACTGCAAAGCACCGGCTACGCGCGCTAATGCGAACTCATCGAGAATCTGGGAAGACTGTGCGAGGGAAGATTTTGTCATGCCGGCAGAATTTCTTTCGGATCTGGAGGGCTTTATGGGGTTTACTTTTCCTCTGTTCACATCCATTGATCCTTTTTCCTTCGTTTGTAGAGTTCGACCATTTGGCCGACCGAGACACTTTCTCAGTGTATCACTTATTGGGCCCTTTGTACTCGCAACTACCTTTTCGCACTTTGCAACAATCTGGGGGTGCAGGACCGTGTCGTCGCTGAAAGAACTTTTTTCTGTTACAGAGCACTGCTCTGGAGGCGAGAAGCTCTTTGGACCCGTTCTAGCGACATTCTTTACCTCAGGCTCAACAGACCCGCCTACAATGAAGTTTGATGTCAGCGTCTCCGCTATTCCAGAGGTTTCGGTGTTTCGGTCTGGATGAAGTGCTCTTTGACGTTTTATGGTTTCGACAAGTTCACATGGTTGGGTGACCTCTAGTACTCTTTTTAAAGGCAGCATGATCAGGTATGTGCTAAAAGTCGGTGGTGCGAAAAGTATGACTCTGTCATAGGTTTCTGTACCATCCTCTGACTGAAAGGTATTCCTCCGCGTCGCCTCAAGCTCCGCGAGTCGTAGCCGCAACTGCAAAGTTTCTTTTTCAATTTCCACGCGCACTCGCACGTGCTCTTCGCGCTCCTTCTCTATTGCCGCACGCGCCTTCTCCATTTCGGCAATCTTTTTGAGCGATTCTAGCTCTAACTCTTTCTCTTCCAGCCAGTATCTCTGCTCCTCAAGCACCCACTGTTCAAGATCGTCGCCGCTTAGTCCTAAGCGCGTCCCCAGTTCAAATAATTCCTCTGTGTCCATGCCAGGTTTTTAAGGGTACACAAAACAAAATAGTCTCGTCCTGTCGTGGACGCCAATATTGTCAGGTTCGGTGGACAGTAATGAATACAAGAAGAAACTGAGGAAGCGAGACCTTTTGTTTATGCAACCGGAAACCCAAATCAAAATCACACAACAGACAGAGATAAACCAAAGAATAACAGGAAACCGCGGCAATGCGGTATTTAACACGATAATTGGTTCAAACGGGGGAAAACAGTCAAAGTCCGGGACTGAAGGGCGAGGACAGAGTACGCTAAGGGAACGTCCACAATATTCGTTCGCAGCTAAAACGGCGTTGCCCTACCTCACGTCCCAGAGACGCAGTCGTGGTGTGTTTCGGTGTTCAAAGGTTCAGGTAGTGTTTCGTGGCCGTGGCGGTGCAGCGTGCTCCGAGCTCCCGTTGCAGGATCAATACGAACGCAGCTCTCTGGATGCACCGCTGTCTTTCACCGATGCCCGGCGAGACGATTTCCTTGCGAAGACCTCCTGGAGTTTGCAGTTGTGGATGACCTCTTGTGGCACGCCACGGGTCCAGTCGCCCGACCACCGCGCATCCTGGTCGCGATCCACGCTTCTCCGTCTCCCTTTTCTCGGTGTTCTCGGGATCGCTCCTTCGGTTTTTCTCGCCTGTGCCTTGCGATTTGCCGGCTCAAGAGTAGGGGTTCAATGACCCCTCAAGGCGCTGATGATGATGGTGGCCTCGGGGTGTTTGGCACGTACCCCGCAGAGCGCGTCCTCGCGTCTTCGTCATCGTCGTCTACTGTGCACGTTTTTTTCTTGTCATGGTTGTCCTTTTTGTCGTGCTGATTTCTTGCCATGACACTCTTCATCACCTCCCCAGTAAAATGTTTCCCTACGATTATGGTCATTGTTCCCTACCATAATGGTCATTGGGGGGAGTCTACTAAACCATGCATCTAAAGTGGAGTGCGTCGGTGTATTTTAGTAAGCGACAAAAAAGGCTGTTTGGTAGACTGAAGATATTCACGAGTGCGATCATGAAATATTGCAACCTTCAGTCATCAGCCAATCTCAGTGCGTGAGTTTTCCGGTATAATATTTCCCAACAATGTTTTTCAACCGCATTAATTCTGCAGCTCAGCCTTATTCGAATATTTGTCATAGGCTAGTCCAACATGCTTGAGATATCACTCCTTATGGCCTTTCATGTGGGTATTGGAGCGACACTTATCGTTCAAGCACTCCGTGTACATGGCGCACGTGTAGGCCTTCTCTGCCAAGTAAATTCTCCGATTCTTGGAGAAGCGCGAAAAGCCGAACCAGCGTTCGCAGTCTTGGCGCTCATAGGTTTTTCATGTCGAGTGAACGTTCATGTGGTCGGGGAGGGTGCCCTTGACGCGAAACGCCTGCTGGCACACGTGGGACACGAACGATTTTTGTTCTCTGTGGCTCCGTTCGTGCTCAATGATCTGCGATCTAAATATAGGGATAAGAGCTCACTGCCTAGTTTCCATGGGAGAGGGGAATTTAAGCGCCAAAAGAAACTTTGCAGCGTCACGTTAGGCATCTCAAGCCGAGTATCAAGAATCTTATTTACGATTCTATTCAACTAGAGTAGGGATAATTGTATTACAGCATGTTGGTTTGTGCCTTTTATTTGAAGTTGGGAGAACGGCAGACATCCGATGTAATGTTCAGGGGGTTATAATAATTTATTCGCCCACTCGAATAAGTGAAAGACAAGCAGTGCCACGCACCGCATACGTACTTCTGACATCGTCCTGTTTTTACACGAATGCATGGCACCATTTCCAGCATGTTCTATAGCCTAGTATATTGCCGCACTGGGATGTGTGGCAAGAGCACTGTTTTATATGCAGTGTACGCCTCCGACCGTATACGTATCCTTACGTATCCACACCTCAAAAATACCCACAAGCAGTGTAACTTGACCGTTCAATGCATAAAATCTGTAAACAACCCACGTCCTCCTATATCAAAAAAGCCGAGTAGCAACAAAATACACGAAGAACATCCATTCACCAAGTATAATCAAGTGTGAGTGCACTAAAGAGTCAAAGCAAACACCAACGCAATTTCAGGAAAATGTGTACACTCTAGGCTGTCAAGTCGTCCGAATTGGCTCCATCTGCCGCGTGGAAATTGTATCAAATAAACTTATCCACCCTAAACCTATTACAGAACATAAAGTACACAAAATATGTTTATATTGAGTGAAAAGAATGTAAGGATGCACGCCTGAATGTTAAAATTGTGTTCACTACAATACCGCGAAATTACCTGGACAGCTATGGCTGCTAATTTGCTTCGGGCGACGCGAACAATAGAATATGCTTTTGTGGTTTCCTTCGCCTTGATATCCAGTCATTGCTTCTTGGAAATTATAAGAAACGTTGTTTTGCGGATTCCTCTACGTGTTCGGTAAATACTACGCCGAACACAGAGATTTCGCCGAACACTGTAAATGACGAACGAACGGGATCACTTTTTTTCAGTGTATTACAATATATGCACGGCCCCCATTTTTGGCACTTAAAACTGATTACGGTTACGGCAAATAGATTGTTTTCAAAAGCGACCAGGTGAGTTCATTTGATATTACTTGTGTCCAAAACCTATAAATTGACAAAGCAGAGCATTTCGGGTAATAAAAGCTGGGTGATATTCTTGAGAGGAAAACAGGTGATTTGTTAACCGCAGCTAGGCAAGGGTACAACGTGATGATTGCATAGTATATACATATCACCAATTAAAACGCGCCAGCCTTGAATAAAACTGTCCCCAATGATCACAGTGCAAAATATTTGGTTGCATTGGTTCATGTCACGCAGCAGTAATTTGTAGTTGGGCATGTTAAAAAAGTCGTTCATTGTAGGCATCGACGTTCAGGGGTTGTTTTAATAGGACACGTTTTTGTGCAAAGCGCTGTGAAGAAAATGAGCTTCTCTGACATGTTACCCAGAGCTACCACAATCTCACCTAATTACTAGCGTAACAAGTTCTTGGGGGGGAAATACCATAACACCATACAAGCACCATGTACCGATACGAATTGCCTTAGACTGCGGTATGGAAGGATACAAGTAATGATTTAAACCTTCCCCACCCATTTCAAAAACTAGACTGGGTAGTTCTTGCCATAAATACCTACGGATATTTTTACCAGGACCGTCTTATTTGCCACAGATATTTTTTCTGTGCGTGTGTTCTTAAAAACAGTGTAGAGAAACAAACGGACTAGGTGTTTTGCCGCGATGAGCGATTGAAAAAAAAGGTGAGACAAAAAAACCCTAATACAAGCAGTCGCCACGCTTTGATGTCTATCTAATTGTAGTGCCATTAAACATGGTAGAGAAAACACAGTGGACACCACATACTAGCGCAGTTATGCTCAAGATAAGCGATGCTTTCTATAGCTTTTGCTCTCCCTGCCCTACGTCCTTGTTTCTGAACCACAGGACCAATGCTTCTTGTTCATCGTATCAAACCTAAGAATTTGTGTTAAGCTTAAGGAGTTGTTGCAATTTAGTCCTGCTAACGAACCAACTCTACCAAGCCTCTTACAGGTGTATAGGACCTCTACACCTGTACGGAACAGATTTTATAAATCTCATCGGGATAGGAGCGACCCCCAGTAGGCATTACCATGGGCCATATTCACTTCCCTGCCATGAAGTATCCTTTGCACGTCGTTTTGTGTGAATAACTTATTTTCTGCATAAAGATTTACATTACTAGCATGCCATATGACTGCTCTGGAGACATGATTATCTGTACGTCACCATCTAAGTTACAGATTCCATTTCCCACGGAACCTACTAACGTACAAAGCGAGAAAACATTCTGCATGCCAACGACCTCTGCAACATATAGCAGGATGAACAATGCCCATTCTCGTGTTGGCGCAATCTGTAGTTTTTGTAGATCCGGATCATTGATCCGAATTGTAGCCCGTAGATCCGGGCTCCGAATCATTTCTGACCACTTCGGGATCTTTAGCGTGCGTCGAAATCTCTTAAACAAGGGCGTTTTTACTATCCGCCTCTTCAGGTAAGTGGACGCTGCGTCGGGGAATCGAACCCGCTACCTAGTGCTAAGCAGCGCAACGACTAAGTCACTGAGCCACCGCGGCGAATCTGAACCTTGGTGTTATTCGACAATCTGTTGAAAAGCATGCTGTCAGTAAAACACACAACCTTAGACAACCATATTCTCTTCTAAAATGATAAGACAACGAGTACTTCGCACAAACGAAAGGTTCTCTGGGTGCGACAAAAAACCACTCAGGATTGTCAAAGTATAGGATATACCTTAAAATCGGTGAACCCGTGCACATTTGTAATAAAAAAAATAGCAAATCCTCTTGCTCTCATGGTCTACTTCTACAACGGATGGAAATAAGCATGCAGTAGATCGTTTGACGGAGGTAACACGCATTTTATGAACGTTGGCATTGGCGTATATTCACAAAACTTTCGCGTTGTCACCCAGGAAGTGTGCTTTTCATCCTATGCTTCTAACTGTGCTTGTAAGGAGACTCACCAGACTCCTTTTCAAAGAGTTCCATTAGTTTAAGAGTTCCTTTAATAAAAAGATTAAAGAAAGTCTACGGGCGCCTACAATCATCAATCGCGATGATTCTGTAAGGTGATCCACGCGTGCATGTAAGACACACAAATTTGAGGAACTAAAGTCTGTATTTACTGCCAGTACTAAATAATTGGAGTTTTAATGTCGTAAGCACTGAATATTGATGTGATCACTAGAAAAACTGTCGCTAAACATATAACCAGAAGAGGTAACCTTAGAAGCTATTTATGAGAAAATATAAAAATGATTTTTAAAAGTAGTAGAAAATAATTTACCGAATTAAAGTTCACCTCAACTGTAAATTAGCCTTCGCACTCTGTTTCAGGGTCCAAAATGTACCTTTACTGCCCACAAAGGCCGCAATTCAACATTTTATACAGTGAAAGTACCGGTGAAATAAAATACGAACATCAAGTAATCATGATAATACCCGAGTGGGCCGCCCTCAGTGCAAGTGACAGTTTGATGGGAATACATGAATTTGGGATCTCCGAAAACTTGCCAATTAAGCACGAAATTTCACCGAAGAACATGTTGCAAGGGTGCACCTAAATATTATGCGCTGTGAACAACAATTAGAATATTTATACAAGCTGCATGTGTTTGAAAAGTGAAAGAAACGTAAAGCTGAAAGTATATTCAACACCAATTTGGGGGGTTTTAGCGTGCCGAAGCTACTTTTTGCTATGAAGTGAGCTATAGAGGAGCGAGCCGAATCCATTTGGACCTTTTGGTGTAAAACGGGTTGATGGCAGATGTGTAAGAAGCCAATATTGTTGTCTTTTGTCATACAAATATGTTATATTAGAGAGGGTAGGTCCGTAACCTTTCTGAAGTAATTCATAAAACGTAATTCTGAAAATAAAACTCCTACATAAAGTACCACGTAGTGAACTCTCACTCCTTAAGGGTATATTGGCAAGAAGCCCAATGAACACTTGCTTTCCAGTTGGGACGGAATCACAATTTAAATACCATCTTGTGCAGTCGTAGCCACCTTGAGCAGGTCATTTTTGTGTGTATCAACAAAGTGCCTCTACTCTGTGTATATCAACAAGGTTTGTACATGCTACCGTACGGTTTGAGGAAGACACATGCATAGCACAACAACAGCTCAATCATGTGCAAAAATGTAACCTAAGGCGGAGATGCTTGAGATTCCTTTTTCAGAAGAAATCGTTATTTCAACCAACAATTCATTAAATCTGGACAGTCTTCCAGCTTGGCTGAGGACAGAAACCTTTGTGGGTCATGTCCTTATTTTTACCTTCGGTGCATCTCTCGTGTTTTCATTATGTTCTCTGGTTTTGCTTAGCAGATTTTTCTGCCGCTGCCAACAGCAATGAACTTATCTGTAGCTAAACAACAATTCCTTTGTTGTCTTTGCCATCCACAACCTTGCACGGTTAATTGATATAGCAGAACCGACGCACCAGCTGAAGCTGAAACTTCCCTGAAATAAGTTTACAAAATAACAGTTTTAAAGACTTTTGCTTCCTAAAATGCTGACACTGTACCTTAAAGCACGATGAAAATCTTTAGTTATGACACTAATAAACATTTATCTATAAAAATACCTCTGCTTGAAAAAATTATATTTAATACATTATGGTCCAACATGCAAGCATTGAACATTTTACTGCACTTGGCGGCCGCTGAAATGGTGACGTAGCACTCTCACCCAAATAGTACGGCACAAGTCCAGAGGTTTCAAAAAAACGATTCGAATTTAACTTGAATTAACCTTAAATATTTTGCACTGCATACCCGGCCACAGACTTAACGCAACTTGCGAAAGACCTTGCCTGAACTCCACTAGCACCAGGATGGAAGACTAATCATCGGCGAGATGTTGATCTGGGTTTGCTTACGTATTGTGGGAAACAGCCTGCACACAGGTCGCCTTGCCTCCTTTGTGAATGCCCGAGCTCCACTTAACAAATGTCGTCCTCACGAACGGGCTTCTACTCTTTTTGCTCACGCATACGGCCTAGCACCAGCTCGTGCAACACGTCGCAGGCTTTCTATTTTCCAAAGCATCAAGCATTCAACACTTTAAGCTCAGATTGCCTCATTTTTATCAGTTCCATAAGTTCTTGAGAATAGTTAACTCAAAAGCCGCCTGAGGGCTAACAATATTAATTTCGTTAAACCGGCAGGCTATGGACGAAACTTTTAAGGAGCTCAAACTGAAGCAACAGGGTGCGACATTTCAAGGTTTCAGAATAAAACCCTAAACGCATTGCTGCGGCACGCGAGCAAAACATAGAAAAGGCTACAATACGAGCACGAATTAGACGCAACAATCACACACAGGCAAATAATAAAAAGTGTTCGGCGCACCAGATATCTGCATCACCAGCCACCGCAACCATGCCGACAGGGTATTCAGACATGACGACAATCACTTCGCTACACTGGTTGCTTATGTTACGGATGTACACAACTGTACAGGACATTCAATGCTCAACATTTCTCATATTGTAATGAAATGTTTGATATTCTGATTCTGACTATCATAGATTTTGCAGGAGCTTGAGCTATTTGAGAGAAACGTCAAAAGGAGGGATACCACATATTTTTCAAACAAAAAGAATAAATGCACTCCAATGATACCTATAAACAATTTTCGTGGCTTTGTCCTTTGCTAAGATATTGCTATAATGTTGAGGTAGCTTTCTACCTTCTACATATTTTTGAGACTGTAGTTCCTGAAAATTTATGAAATTGATATTCTGCTGCTTGATACGCTGAAGCCACATCGATGCCGCTGAGTTCGTCAGAAAGGCTGCGAATAGAGCTCGCCTTTTGGGCACACGCCCAGAGTACCGCTGCCGTCGACGTATTCAGGAAGAAATGCGCAGCCCCACTTCGGCGGTTTTAAATTCAGATGAAAATTCTTCAACTGCCTGAAAAGAGTGCGTTAGCTTCTCCTTCTCCTTACTCGAGCTTAGTGATTTGGAAATCCTATTCTTCATGTCTGATGCATTATTACTCCCAAAAAACGCCCGCTGTGAAATGTTTTCGTCAAACCCCGACGTCCATTACGTGCCATGACACTCTTTCGGACCTTGAGCCAACCTTTATCCACTCACTACAAATATTTGCTTCCCATCTCGCCGTTGGAATTGTGCAGGTTGAGCCCTCGTATCCTGATGCTTGGGTCATTTTCTGCAAGTAGCTTCTAATGATGTTCCAGGGCTTGATGTGCAGAATATGCAGCTCCCGGCCCTTTCCGCGGACCCTTCATTGCCTTCATGCCTTGAAAACAATGCATCTTCAGTGTTGATGTCCAATGTTGCCAACAAGCATGCCGTAGTCTCTCCTTTTGCTTGCGATCGCACATGTGGTGGGAGCGCACTTTCTGGTGCTGACTTCTTCAGCGGCGTATTCAAAATCGGATTTTTCGTAGAACAGCTTAGTTAGAGCGAAAACGTCCTTGAAGGCTTCCGATCCATTCAACGACTTAATGATCTTTCACTGTTCACTGGTGTCAGCCTTGTCATCTTTTAATCCATAGTACAACCAGCTCATATAGTCAACTACACATTTAATGTTGGTAGGGACTTCCGCTTTGGTGTAGCCCACATCAAGGAACTGCTAAATTTTCTCATTTAGCCATCTTATTAAAACTTTACTTTTTCGTTACTGGCGCGTGAAACTCCTGTACATAACACACAGACCACTAAAATTTACATTCAAAACAGATGGCTCTTTTGCATTGCTGCACAGTTCTCTAGCTATTATCCTTTCTTTCTCTTCTTTGCCTTTATTTCTTCAAGCAGCATATTAGGCCGTGTGAAACTTCGCTCGTGCTGTCGAGGTAATGACATTTTTGTTGTGTGATAAGTTGCGGCACTCATATCACCGTTCGCGGAATCACTGGCTGGACCCACCGAGGAAAACCGTGAGAGGTGAGGATGCATAGTTGCGCTCTTGTCTGTCTATCCCGCCTGTAGCCTTGGGGCTGCACCACCATGGTCTGCCGATTGTAGCCGTACGCCGCCCGCATCGTTGGCGTCTTTCAAGAGAATAATGGTCCGATTACTTCGAATCTTTACCGAGACTGTCGAATCTATACCGAGCCGCTTTAAGTTTGTTTTGTACCGTTTTACCATCTTAATGACCCCAACCTCTTCGGTCCTGGGTTTCGGCACCATAAGATGTGGAAAAAGGAGTCCCAGCCACAGCAAAGAAAAACATAACTCTTAATATCAGACTGAATTCCTTGCTTCTATAAACATAGCTTCTGATGCGTCTCTCGTTTTCCTTCTCTTCATTTCTGTGGATAGCCTCCTTCTTTATTCTGATTATTAACCCAAGGTCAGGAGCAAAAAATTGGAAGTGGAGATCCCATGGGAAATGGCTCTTACGGGGCATTTTAGGAAAATGAATACAAATCACTTGACAAAAACTTGAACATTACCGCCATATTTTAGAACTCGCTTAGCCACACATTTATGTTCACCGGCCGTCTTTGTTACGCATGCGAACACTGGTGACATTAGAAACTTAACATAGAAAGCTGAATAATGTGGAAAACTGGGCGTGTTGATAAATATTGAGGGGAAATTAGCGCTAAAAGACAAAGACCCACAAAAGGTGACCTTTTGTTGAATGTGCAGAAGGGGTAGCCTACAAAATTTTCTTAACGTGCGAAAAAGTACGTTTGCCAAACTGGAAGATGCGTCAGCGATAGGCGGAGGGAGCTCGCGAACATTGTAAAATATGTGCGGGACGAGAGGGATGCGGAGGGCTTAATGGCAAATCATTGTTTTAATTGCAAGAATTGCAAGGACTGTTTGCCAGAATTACAACGCACTT
Source organism: Haemaphysalis longicornis (assembly GCF_048455015.1). Lineage (NCBI taxonomy): Eukaryota > Metazoa > Arthropoda > Arachnida > Ixodida > Ixodidae > Haemaphysalis > Haemaphysalis longicornis. The sequence goes on along the minus strand of NW_027526407.1, from coordinate 117,686,259 downwards.
CCATAATTAGAAAGTGCAAATCGCTCCTCTCACGTGAAAGTGTATAATCGTAACGGAACCTAAAGCTTCGTAAAGCATGCGTCAGCATCGCCTGTATCACAACGTCTGAGAAAGAACTAAATTTTCTTCTCTTGTGCAGATAAAACTTATATTGGACGGCTCTATATATTGTCTCTCTTTCAAAATAAAAGCAGTTGATAGTTAAGCGCAGTCCTTGTCGTGTATTGCTATCTGCTTTGTCTTCTTTTTTCGCTGTTGTGCCTATATTACAAAGCTGAAGTGGTTATGGAGGCACCGCAACTCAGGTATGGTGTCAAATGTCTGAGCTCGCCTTTCTTAACTAGAGGGTTCAATTTACCCCTGTACCTAAAGGCACGAGAACGACATTAAATTTACCTGCGATGAGCTGAGTCTCCTGAATTTATTTAGGTAACGTCAAATATTAGAGCAGTGCACTTTCTTTATTGGGAACGTATGCTCAACTGCTATGCGGTGATTTTGAATAAAAAGTTTTGGTTAGCTTTGCACTTTTTTAAAATTGAAAGCAGCTCACACAAACGCGTAAGCCGTAAGGTAGCGAAGCACTACGCAAATGTCACGACCATCACTAAGGTTTATGTACACAGTTACAGACGATGCGCTTCTTCTTTCTGTCGCAGCCATCTTAATTTCATCGTTGTTGTTATAAGTGTGAGCTTCATTTTTAGAGTAATAATCATTGGACATCACATTGGAAAGTCGCACGCTATGACGTGTCTCTCATTTCGATGAAGTGGTGCCACGATTGCGGCGAATGCCAGAGTTTTTGGGAGTGGCCAATCTTGGCCAATCTCCCTAGCTGGGTATGCTTGGCTTGACAAACATGTCCTGAGGACGCTTGGCGGTCGTCGCAACAAGCGCTCGCATTGTATTGTTTTCTTTGCGCAGTCTCTAGAGTGCCGTCTGATGGCAGTCTAGCGGATCGCTGCAGGAATGGCTAGAGTGCCGTCCGACAACATTAGAATATTTACTCCAGGCTGACACTGGTCTAAGCGTCTGTCGTTGTAGTGTAGAGTATCCGTCTTAGCTTCTTGATCCCAAGGACGGTGGTTCGATGCCGGCTCTTGCTTCTCTTTTTATGTCTAAATTGAACTATGAATTTTATGCCTCAGGTTAGTTTTCGTGTTTTTAATGTTTTCATTGTGTGCGTTAGGTTATCTTCTGTTATGTTCAAGTTAGGTTGCTTAGCTTTACGTTATCTAGAGCGATGTAGTGCCAGAGGCGGCAGTTTTGTCACAAAACGCGGGTGGACGTCGATATAGTGGAGTGCTTATAATACTGTCGGACGGCACTCTAGACACGGCCTTTTTTTGACTGCTGAAAATCGATGCGACGACCGCGCTCACGTGAGCGCGCTCTTCTATTTCTTGGCATGTGCCACTGCAGGCACAAAAATATACACTTTTCGCAATACCTTCCCTGATAACAAATTGGCTCAGTAACCTTTCCTCCTAGACTAGCTAATCCTTTCCGTGCTAGTGACAAAAGTTTAGGCAATTTCGACCACTGTACAAGCTCGTCAATCAGAGTTCTCGCACATAAATTTTATGTTGTAAGTTTGAATTCGGTTAAAATCAGCCAGACACAAAAGAGTTCAGAGAAACGAATTAAAAATATTTGCAGTTATTGACAGCGTTAAGATGACACTGAACCAGAAGGAAGGGACATTACCAATATAATACTTAACATCATTACGTCCCAAACTTCATCGCAAAAGTTTTATTGCTTGTTTGTTTTTAGCTGGTTGAAAACAAGAAACCTGTGGGGGTTTTGAAACATCCTCAGATATGTTTACCTTGCTGAGTGACTGTTTTACTATTTTATTCAATAGTGAACAGGTTGAAGTGTTAAAATCAGTTATATTGACCAATTCAGTAGGGCTAAACCCACTTATAAAAAACTCAAGTTCTGTAACGCGTACAACAAATGACGGCTTGCTATTCAATGGTAAGAGTGAAATTACTGCAGACAAAGGTAGATCTAGTAAGCTACCGTGAACGAGATGGTGCTTCTGAATGGCAATGAAGGTGGTGCTATTGACACACGACCTCGAGTGAACATGCTCTAGTACACTTTTTTCAACATGAGAGAAGTCTTTGTGAGAGCGGTTGAGTAACCTACATATCTAGTGCAATCGCAAATGTTTGCTGCTTAGATAAATCATCTATTTTGAATGTGTATGTCTTGTTATATCAGGTACAGAAATGTGATGACGACATACACACCACACAGGGTGGATCGCTAAAGTTGACTCAAATTGATTTACGAGAGCAGTCTAGGTACTGTCACAGTGTGACTCAAAGGAATATGCGGCAAATTGTAGCTGTGAAAAAGTTAGGGAATTTTATTGGATAATATAATAATATGATTTAGTGGATCGGGTTTATTGAATAACCCTTCCGGATGTTGCGCAATACGTCCCCTCATTTGAAAACGACGTGTTTTGCACAGGCTTTTTGTGCGCAAAGCAGCACATTGGACAAGTCATTGAGCTTTTGTTGAACATGGTGCTTCACGCTTCTTAAGTGAGGCAACCAGTGAGCACAACATACCGGTTCTACCTTCCCTGCTGTGACGAAGGAAAACTGTGCAACAGGGTTAACTGCAAGCTCGAAAACCTACAACCTATAACAAGGACATTGTGAGTTACAAAAATGTGGCATATCTGTAGGTTTTAATTGAGTATACGCTATTGTTACTTGGTGTCGACGTTTTTGCATGCCCCAAGAACACAGAGGCAGCGCAGAGTTCAGCTTGCTTTAATCTCACTGCCCACTTTTCTAAGCCCCTGTATTGGCATTTAGTGCAGAAAATTTTACGGATTGCAAGAACATAGTGCATGCGGTGATGCTCAAATATGAATGTAGTTTGTTTTTACACACCAAAAGAAGAAAAATGTGAATGGTGCAAAATGAAAGGGTTCCACATGCACAAGTGGCAAGTTATGTGGCAATAATATCCTGTGAAGTTGAGCTATGGGAATAATTGAGACATTACGAGTTGTGTCCCATTGATGACATAAAAATATTCTATGCTGCAGTTTACCGATAATGTGTGCCGCTCTTTTTTTTTATGTGTCCGTGAACTTATTGGGTGGTACATGTATATATAGTTCCCTTAACCTGATATGTTCCAGTCTGTAATACTTAGAACATTTGGGAGCATTCAACAAACGAGCTCTTTTCGTTGTACTTTTGCATGCTTAACTTTGGTAAAAAGAGGCTTCCTTTTTCAAGAGTACGTAAAAAGTTGCTAAAAAGAGTTGGTAAAAAAGTCTTCAAGAGTACCTCGTCCCGTATCTTTCTCTTCTGCTACATGCATTACGAGGGCTCTGGCTCCAGCAGTTCGGATATGCCGATAGCTAACCCCGACCTCCGACCACGTCTTACGTGGCGGCCGCTGGGAAAAACGACATTCTACGTCTCCCGTGGCGGTAGAAGGGCGGCGCTAGTTGACCGACCTCAGAGCACTTGAATATATAAAACTCCGCTTTGAAGTCGAGAGTGGAGCCGCTGCGGGATAGCATAATTGGTCAGTGCACCGCATGCGTTAGGTGGGGATGTGTCTTCGACTCCCGCTCCCGGAAAAAAAGGCGGATTTTTTCTCGACTCATATTTTCGCTTATCACTGTATCACAAAAAATGACACACACGTCATTCGGCACTATTAAATATTTCGGGAACAGCCGAATAGCGTTGGCAATAATGACTGCAACCTTGATATATATATATATATATATATATATATATATATATATATATATATATATATATATATATTCATATATAACACAGAAATAAGAGTGGGCAGTCAAGAAAACCTCGGAAAGCAAAGGGGAGGATGTGGTAGGTCATTGGAACAGATAAAGAATTTGGAAAGAAAGAAAAAAGCGGAGAAAAAATGCCCGCCAGTTGGGATCCGAACCCATGACGTTTGGTTAGCCCGTTCGTTTGTGGTTGCAGCCTGAGCTTGCTTGATCATCTGCGTTGCGGGAGCGTGAGGCTTTTTTATCACTTCAGCAGTGAAGGTTGTTGCGCGATCTTTGATTACGACTTCAAGGGCTCCATGTCAAATGAAGCTTTGTGCATAGAGAATATGGTACTTCTCGCACAGTCTCCTTCTGGATAAACATAGGTGTCCGCACTTTGGTAATATGGCCTAAGGCTACGAACCTCCGACAGTTACGAGGCAATATATAAATAAATATATATATATATATATATATATATATATATATATATATATATATGGGCGTTTTGAAAGTCGATGAAGGCGCACACACGATCACTTTCGAAAGAAAGCTGAATGCTATCTTTAATCAAGTGCGTGAGTGGTTCGGCGGTAGTGGCGATGCTTTCTACGAAGAACCGTCACTACACGCACAGTCGTTGGAAACGTCGCACGTATCTCGTGTCTTTTCGCCTCTAAAATATGGCTGTTTATGATTTTTTGCATGATCAGGCAGAATTACCTTGAGGTTATGGAGACCTCCCCAAAAAATTAAGTTCCTTGTCGGTGAAGCGGCCATTATCAGGCTTTATATATAAACCCGACTGACCGATAGCCCGCAGAGCAGACTAACAAAGGAAGGCGTTCATCTAAATTGATAAACAAACAACACCGTCTCTGTGGTAGCAAGAGCAAATGTTTTCGATACAAAAATAGAACCCAGAGATGGGTCGTCACTGACGTCAGCGACTCAGTCAGTCGCATACCGCTTCCAATCCCAAGATTGGTTTGCGCGAAGGTGTTTGTGGTAATAACAAATGTCAGCTTCGTCAAACCGAGAAAAAAATGTGCTCGGCATGGAACTTGGGTGCAAAAGGTATGTCTTGCATACCTCGCCGATTTGTCAGTAAAGGAAATTCTGCGGATCAGGTGTGACGGCCGCGTGATCACAGTAATCTTTTTATATCTCACAGCAGTAGGGCGGTGCAGAGGACACAAAATTCCAACATACGTTTGTATTAAATTGTGTTTGAAGTCACAGCACCCACCTCCGACATCTTTTCTTCGGAAAGAATCAAGAGAGGAAAGAGACTAGCTGCGTCCATATTTAGGAACAACTTTCCTTAATCGTCTGTTAAATTGACCTTTACGACAAGTTTCATTAGGCGTCAAGGTCTGTCCGAGTAACCTTGAAGCAGCCTCCTTTAAAAAGGCTATAAATATGCGTAAAACGCTTTTTGGGTGTGAACAGGCGCAGAACCCTTTTTTTGAAAAAGTTTGTATAGGCTGACTCGTTTCGTCATGCCTGTTGCCGTTGGCATCCTGGGCATTTCTACTTCTTGACCCCACTGTACTCTCTGATGATCCCTGCTATCCCACTTACCCGCAGCTGGCGGCTAGAGGTTACCATTTTCTTAACAATTTTCTTACCATTTTCTTACCATTTTCTTAACTCCGGACTAGAATTTGCGCTAGTAATCGCGCAATGTTTACAAATCACTTCAGTGTCCCTTTAATGCAGCAGTGTTGCATTATTGATTCAATGTAAACGTTATACCAAACGTGGTCTATAATCTTCGGTTACTACACCAAATTCTTGCAGTTGTTGTACGTTGCTCTTAATTTGGTGCCTGCCTTGTGTTTTATTCGTGTTACTCTTAAAAATTTGATAATGGCTTTAAATAAACTGTTTGTAGATCTGACGGAAGCTTCTGTTTGTCTTGCTTTTTAGAAGGAAAGTTCCCCTAGCACGCTGCCTGTAGTTCTCCAATGATGCTGTTGGCGTAGATGCATATAGCCAGCTTTGTTTCCTTGGCCCCCTATTGTTTACAGGGCTGTGGGGCTGTTTTTCCGCATTGTTTAGATATAGAAGGTGTATAATGGACAACCAGTTTACACTTTTATTTAGTTTTAGAATTTCATGCCCCTTAGGTAATTTTTTGTAGTATAGCGCCCATGCAGAAAGCGTCCTCCAAACTTTCACAAAATCTCCCGTCTCGCAATTGCATTTACCCAAGGATGACCCGCATTTTTTTTTAATTTACCATGCTTCAGGACTTGCAAGTACAGAGATATCTGGAAGGACCTTAGATATAATCACATTTTGTCGGATCAGTTGTGGTGGTGCTGTTTATAACTATGAAATGATTGAAAATAATTTAAAAATCTCAATACTAGTGATATTTACGCTTTGTTTTAATTTATTACCGTATATGCCTTTGTGTGCAACTGCAATTTTTTAGTTTGTATATCGTGATTACCCAACAATAAATTTGTGTTAAGAATGTTGCAAGCATTTTTCTTTCTTGCATGATAATTTCTACCTTTCATTAGGTATGAAAGTACGAGGGCAGCAATCAAGCATGTATTTATCCTGTTCTTTAAAACCGCATCTATGCTGTAGGTCAGGCACAGGTTAATGTATAAAGTAAACAAGAATGTGCCGGTTAAGTTCTGTGTATCTGCATAGTACGTGTATTGGCATAGATGTGTGAAATTCACATAGTTGTGTGCAATTTGCAAAGTTGTCTGAAATTTACATACATTTATGTGTCATACTTTTTCTACTGTTTCCCTTGTATACGGGGCACTCTGCCAGCGAAGCCGAGCCGCAGAATTTTATTGTGTCCCAAGCATCGAGAACTGTTCTAGTTGTTAATGTTTGAATAAAGATTTGATTTAACCGGAAAAAATAAGAGAAGCCTAGTAGGTCATTCCTAGCTTTCAGAAAACGACCATTGTACTACGAAATACCATCCCAGATATTATTCTTTCATTAAAACTCACTAAGGGTATTAAACATATTGCTTTCTTTCAGTAAAGGCTCGAAAACGTTCTGTGAGCGCGAAAAGAAAAATACTTCGTAAAACCTTACACCCATTTGGGGGGCAAAAACCTCCCTTTGAGTTTGTAAAAGCCTAAGAAGAAAGCACTAAATTGCTCCCATAAGCTCCCTGAACCTCAGTAAAACGCCATTAAAAGAATAAAATGCTCCCCTGACACCCTTCTAAAATAACCCCCAAGTTATAAAAATGCTCTCCAAGGGAGCGCACATATTCCTAACAAACCCCTTGAAAATTTCATTAAAAGCACTGAAAAACCCCCTGGAAAAAAACAAGTACTCCGTCTTAACCTCCTTAAATTCCAACAAGCATTTCTTAAACACCACTTAAATACCACATTTCTATCTCCTAAAAACGCCCTGTTTTGAGGAGGTAAACAAAACCCCCTAGTCTATGTTCTGGAAAAACTCCTAGAAGGAGGATCACTAGAGGACAGGTGATTTAGATCATCTAGGATGTATAAGGAAGCTTATATCTGGCCGGGAATTGAGGTTCCAACAAGTAATGTGCCCTGAAAAGTACCTAGGGCAAAATATTTACCCCGTAGGCATAGCTTAAAAAATGGACGAACCACCATGGTACTACCGTTGCCCATTTATGGTACTACCTTCCCACAAATGGGAACTCTGTCTCACCATTTGTGAGACAGAGTTCGGTCCCTCGTATACTGCCACGTGGTAATCATCTCAAGCTGGCAGTCGCCGTGTTATACTTGTGTCCTTTCGTGTATCAGCACTTCAACCGTGGCTTAATGGTATTTACAAAGAGTACGCAGGCCGCGACGGTTGCATGCAGCGACAAAACTGATACCTCGTATTGCACGAACAGAGAAGCCTGGTCAAAAGGCAGCGTTTATTGACCTGCTTGGGTTTTTATCAGAACGAAAGGTAAGGAAGGGCAGAGAGGGAGAGAAGAAAGAAGAATGAAGAACGCGCGTGCATGCGCAGACCGACAGGGCTTGTGTAGCGTGGTAAACAGTTCGTGGCAATATGCTCTTTACTGCAACGCAGTATATTGGTCACCCGTCTCCCCCCTCCCCCCCGTTTTCATTCCAGTGAAGCAGATTTACTGGGCCCTGCTCTGGGGCTACTCCTCGCCAGCGCCGGCACCTCTTTACAACGGTTATCACAACGATCATTCCCCTCGCCACCGCTGAAGCTTCTTTCACAAGCTGCGCAGGCAGCTGACAGCGGCTGCAGCGGCGTTATGAGATGATTGTGGAGATTCGACACAAGCGCCATGTAGTCGACTGCATAAATTCACAGTGAATTCGCTATATTTTTCTGCGTAAGCACAAAGTAAACAATCAGTGACGAGATGCACGTATGGCTATCACGATATGCCGTGTATATGACGCTTCACTCATAACGATCACCACCGATGTATCAAACGTTGAACATAAGAGATATAAAAACACTTGGCATGTATTATCAAAATTAGGAAGCCAGCTGAGGCTGGAAAGTGAAACACATTTCTTCGGATTAAAATTGGCCTCCACTGCAGACTGCGATCAAGGAACGTTCATACTAAAGCGAGCGAAAGGCAGAGCGTTGAGCCTAAAGACGTTACACCACCTTTTTTACCATATCTACTTTGTTTAAATTTATTTTTGTGACATAGCTAAGCTCTCTGGTTCAATGCAAGTTTTGTTGTACTATCACCTTCCCGGCCGCCACCCCCGCCATGCTATCGTCTGCTGCTATGTTACAGGTTTTATGCCGTGATCACAGAAAAAGACGGCCGTGACCATCGGTTGCATGGCGCGCTAAGGAAAGCAAAACGCTACGCTTGATAATCGCAAAGCGGGCCGGTGCCACCAGTTTACTCAGTCATCAAGCGCGACCTCAACCAGTGCAGTAACGGATAAAAGTCAGTTTTCTTTGTTATTTTTCTCTTGAATTCGATCATGTGACCCAACAGCTTACTAGGAGCATAGAGCCTCTATGACTAGGAGGAGAACATAAATGCCTTGTGTTGAATTCTTTGTAATGAAGAGGCTTGTACTGACCGCTTATGTTGCTATTATGCCAAACAAATATTTTACATTTTATTTCCAAACATAAAAGCAAAATATGGAATGTTATTTTGTGCGCCGTTGTCGCTGAATTGGAAAAAGACAAAAATAATATTTATTTTACTACAAACCATTTTTAATGCACGTCTTGCAAAACTCTGCCTGGTGCACATTTACTGAGATTTGCACATGCCGACGGTAGGTGAAAATATCTGCCCTATTTGACGGCGCAGCAGCCGCCATTTGCAAGTTCTTCCGTAGCATGATGTAACTTTTCCGCAGGATGAAGTTGCCAGTCTGTGGCGCAAGCATTCGCGCAAACTCATTATAATACATCACGCCTTCCCAGCCAATCACAGAGAGGGCATGACATAACACCCATATTTTCGTTCAATAGCAAAGACATGCCTACGTTGTCATATCCGCTGCATTTCGTCTAGTTTTTGATTGACGAAAAAGAATGATGCAATTTTATTGGTGAGAACTGAGGCAAACGTCACAACTGGTGCCAGTAGACTTTCTGAAACGTCAAAATGACAGAACTACACAAAACCGCTTTGTCAAACGCAAGCACGTGACCAAAATTAAGAGCCCATCAGAAAAGAAAGACTTTCAGAAAATTCACAGTTCGTGGTGAATTTAGTGCCTTGAGAATAGGGCCCCAGCGCGACTAGGTGTAAAGACGCCCAAAAGCCGCCGCCATCACCGCTGCGGAGAATGTAGCCGCGTCCGTTGCCAATTAAAATTCCACCTCATACACTAGTTGCGCATCCGTACCGGTTGAAAGCAACTTGGTCCGTGTAAACATCAACATGTGCACATTAATATTGTTTAGCTTGAAAGACATTCGGAGCATCCTTGTCGCACCGGCGGCCTAAGGTACCCAGCTGGTAATAATTCTGCTGGTGGAAGAGTAATAGTGTACTTTAGTCTGCTCGCATATAAACTCGTTCGCTCTCCATTCGGCAGTGTATTAAACGCCTTATTAGGCGCCTATCCCCGCGGCGGATTTAGGTGTACACGAGTTGGGGGTGAAAAGAGGGGGAATGCATGCAAAGCAGGGCTTAATGCCGCTACCGAGGACATAACCGTTGTGGTGGCCGGAGATTTAAACAACGCAGTCTCATGGCTCAATGCGCCCCATGCTCCGCAATCGAGAGGTTTGGACCTGGGTGAGTGTGTCGCGCAGACAATAAGATGCGAACGACAGGGCAGCGAAAAACACCCACGTCTTTGTCCACAAGTATAGATTTCGTACCCATCGAGGTGTAAGTCACTATCGGACTTAGGCATACCGCTCGCTTGGCGGAAGAAGAGCGGAAACTTAAGAAGCGTTAGCTCAAACATAAACGTGGATGAGCGTGAAAAGTACGGAAAGCCGCTGCCGCCGCCGTGGCCGCCTCAAGCTCCAGCTGGTCGTGCAGCTGCAAATCACTGCCGGATGAACAGCAACTGGCCCGCTTGGAACGCCGACCTGGGCAAATGTCACTTGCTCAGCTTAAACGGCTCTCCGAGCGACATGTTCGACAATACCTTTCACTTCTCAGCACCCGCGCATGACCGGTTACCGGTTTGGGCGCGCACAGGTTGAAAGACGAATTCGGAATGAGAGGGGGGGGGGGGGCACGTGCAGATATAGTTTCATACGCTTACTGATGAGATGTCCGTTGTGTTGGCATGAGGTTCAACGTGGCCGTCAAATAGCCCAATGCGACCGGTCCGCTGTCATCTGTGCAATAGGGGATTGGGTTGGCGCATTACACAAACAGTAAGATGCCTACGACGTGGTAGGAAAAGAGACATCTCTACGTTTGTGCTCTTAGACAAAACTCCGGTCTTTTCAAAATTTCATCCAGGTAATCGCCTTCGAAGCATTCTCAGCCATGAATTACAAAAAAAACGTGTTTTGTTTCGTGCACTCCGTCAAGCGCGTGCTGCTTTGCAGGTCATCCTTCTCCACACAGTAGAAGGGCACTCATTTTTTTTTTTTTTAAATTCGATGTTCTAGAAAGACTGTTCTCGCTTCGTAAGCCTGCAACAAGGTGTTTTGCGAGAAAAATCAGCGTGTCGCACTGAAAACGCAGAGACGGTCAAGTCGTGGTCAAGCAGCCACCACCTCGACCATGCTACCTCGGCTGACCAAGCCGGTACAGTCCCGAGTGCCCAACACCGCAGTTATGCTACCCGACGTTACCCCTGAACACACAGGGTATTTTGCTCTATATCCTTCAGACACGCTCGGTCCGCAGACCACAGGCGAAAACTCTTGACGACCTACCTTATCCATTGCTAAGGCATTGTAATAAAAAGGAAATAAAAAATAACTCGATATCTTCGCACATGCCGCTCAAGGTCAATGACGGTTCCTGTTAGAATACCACTTGCAAGTCTGAATGCCATGTCTAAAGCGGCGCTCGTCATCAGTATTCCCCACAGGTCGGGTGTATATAGTTGGGAGAGCTGTTTTATGAGCCCACCCCAACGTCATGTAGATTAGGATAGACCGGTGAGGACATTATTAAATTGTAACCGGGTAATGGCTGGAGCACGTAATATTTAGCTTAATTTAGTAAGAAATGGAGTTTATCTGGCGTCCGAAGTATGATTATTCTGATTACGTAAGCTTCTGGTGTGGTGGTGGGCACTGCGCTCTTGACGAGGGCTAATGTGGGGGAAATCTCGGAATGGGATGAGGGTAATAGACTCGGTGTTTCTTCAGAAGCCTGTGAATAGTGTTGGCTGGCTGGCGTACGGGCAACCTAATGGCCTGTTTGGAGGCGTGTCTTCTTGTCCACACAACGTCGATTTTCTCGTCGGTGGCGAATTTAGTGAGAACCTTCTATGAGTTACGGCCCACGTTACCCGCCATAAACCCATGCCATGCGGCCTGGAAGTCAGTAGTTGAGGGGAGAGCGTATTTCATTGTCATCATCCAAGTTGGCTAAGATGCGGTAGATTACGGGGCCCGGGCGCCGCGTGCGAAGGGGGGGCGGGAGGCGTTTTTTGTAATAGGAGACGAACGTACGAAGTCCGTAAAACTCCTCAAAAAAACTTGACGGGCTAGCTGCTCTGACTTTATGGAGAGAAAAGTACGCTAAAAGACAGGACCAACAGGTGTGTCTTCTGTTCGTCCTGTTTTTTTAGCGCAACTTTATTCCCATCTGCGAAGTTATAGGTTTCACTCAAAATCAGGATTGCTCTGGCTCGCGTAGGGATGGAAACAGAATTCCTGGTCTTGGGAAGAGCAAGAAAATGACAGTAGCAACTTGTGATTGTAAGCAGTATAAGATTCCGACCTGATGCAAGGTTTTGTTTGTGGACCCAGTGACAATAAGGGTGTAGATTAAAACTTTGGATTATGTAATTCCATGCTGGTAGCGCTTGTACCAATACCGTTTGGCGAATAATAGTGGTTGAGCAGCATCACATCGTCCACGCCGATAACATGCGCAAAATGGAGCCCTGGTTGTGTCTGTAGAGGTAGCCCCAATTAAGATTAGCCGCATTAAAACGAATTATAAATACGTGTGGCCTGCTTTGGCCAGGTACCATCGATTGTGTAATTTTGTCGGGTGTCTTTATTAGGACGGCACAATATGTTGATTGATAATACGGTAGACAAGTCTTTAACGCGAAAGCGTTATTAGGCTCAATTTTCCATTTCCCCGTGCCTTCCAGCCGTCCACTATCTGCCGTGCTCAGCAAGCGTCCACGTAAGCATAGTGCCCAAATAACTTGCATATCAAGCGGATCCACATATAAAGAATAACAAGTCACAAAAAAATTATCTTCAAAAGAGAAAGCACTGAAAATATTTTGTAGATAAACAATAACGCCTGCGAAGATATTCCCACTGACGTCTCGGTCTCAAGCCGCTGCACAGATGTTTCTGCACAACTAATGACGTTGGTTTCACCAAAAAAGAAAGAACATGCCAGGAAAGCACTAAATGGGAGAAAAAATATGTCGTCTTGCATGCACAGCAGCTTTTTGAACTTACGGAATTCCGGTCATGAGCTGTCAGAAGCACCTTTTGTGACAGTTATTGACATTTAGAAAAAATATGCAATGGTTTTTTTAATACCTCAATATATTTGTGTATTCCCCTTTGAGGTGAAATATCCAAAAAAACAGCTGAATATGGGGAGAATAGTGCTGAAATTTATTTAAACTTTTGTTAATAGAAGCATGGGAGGACATAAGTGGCCAACAAGCTTCAAAGTGCTCCACGTTTCTAAAGCTTCCAGATATATGCGCTTTCATTCGAATAATATAGTAGCACTGCAAAATTTATCACTTGCACACTCAGAGTTGGTTAATTCAAGACACAACAGACTCACCGACGCCTGAAATGCCTTGTTACATGTACACCTAGTACTTCCACACAACTATTCCTGTTGAAATAAAAACACGAATAATTATTTTAATATACATCTGCCAGAATTTATTGCCTGGTTGGGCGAAATACTACCCTTGTCAGCAGAACAGAAAAAAAGGTGCTGGTAGTTGATTTGCGGGAAAACAAATCTAATGGAAATTAACTTGTTTTTATAGGGTGCAATGCGTGTATTTCGTTCTGTTACCGATACATTAGCCTTTGAAGTTTGTAAATTGTTCGGTTCGTATCTCTCACAGAAATAGCTTCTCTAATGTATAAAATCATGTTAAACTGAAGCAATCTAGAAGGCTCCAATTCCTGTTCGGGCATGTGCACGATATTCTGTATCGTGCACATATCGGTTCTGTAAACGATATTCATTATTTTCAAAGGGGGTCCTATGGACATAAATTTACTTCATTCATTTAAAACAAAAGTAATGTCAATGTTTTGCTAACATTGTATCTCCCTCGATTTTTAAAATTTTATTTGCCCTTAAAAAGCGTTTTGCTTTATAGATATCCATTAGCATAACCGCAGCTTGTTTTGCGAGCCTCTAAAGAAGCGTCGTTCAGTCGCTAGGATTGAGCTGCTGGGCACAATGTGGGCTGAATTGGTGGCCGGGGAAGCCGCTTTTTGTAAGAAGGCTGAGAGAAAAAACGTTGATGTTTCCAGGATGTCGGCGCATGGTAAATATTCACAGGTGCTCACAATTATTCCTTATCCCCAAACTACACCATGCCGCCTCGCCTGTGTAGCACCGCTGCGTTCAACCTCAAGAATCAAACAATTCTCTAGAGAACAAAATTCTCACTCCTTATAAAGCAGTACACCGGAGAGTCGCCCTTCCAACGTAAATGCAAAACGCCAGGTAAATTTTCGAATTATCCTGACGCGTTGAAACATAAGAACCTTTTAAGAGTACAAAATAAGCTTGAAGCGCTACATTGAGATTTTTCTATTATGCGTGTTATGACTCTAAACATGCCCGAACGAAGTTTACGGAAAAGGTCCCACTGCGGCTCGGGAAGGGTACATTATAATCTGCAAAAAAATTTATACCCTGACATTATAAATTATAATTACTCTCCCTATTACCCGATACTTTGTGTATACATGGGTTGTTATTACATTTAAATCCATCCCACGTCTGTATAATGCAAGTCCAACCACATCAATTGGCCGTTAGCTACATTGAGTTACGTATAGCTATTACCTATATAAACCGAAGAAGGACACACATACAAAGCTCATATATAGTTATTTCTAAATTATATCCCATATCGTTGTTCGCAGATACTGTGGGTGAAACAAGAGCTACTGCGTTTTTCTATACGCATACTCTTCCACAGAGATCCGTGCATTGACAACAGACAGTTCTTCTTTTACGTTTACACATTCACGACTAAAGAACTATTTATAGCAACTAAATAAACTCAACCTGATGATATTGTGGTCTGAGCTTCCAATTTTAGTGTACTTGTTTTTGCGCAAAACTATACTACACATGGTTCTGTAGACTAATTACAGTAGGAGAAGAAATATTTTTTGACCCTTCCGGATGGAGGCAATAAATTGGGCTGAATAGTCAATGCCTGACAGTTTCCCTTTAAGAAGGCATTGCTCACTTTGTCTTGCAACAAAGCGCTGGTTTTGGTCTTTTGTTAACCAGTTGGGATTTCAGTGCAGTATATTTAACTGTCGAAATGGCAAGTTCCGTTCACGGTATGGCTGAATATAGTAGGGAAGCGGGGTTAGAGTATGTTGTGTTTTGTTGTTGCAGATTTTTGAATTGCGAAGCAATCAAGATGAGAGATCATATTGTGCCACAACCTGAAAAGGCTTATCGTTTAACGCGAACACATAGCACAGAACTTATACACTTCTGGGAGCAGCTTTATTCGACATTGTTAAATTCCACTCACTATAGCTGGAACGAACCAATACAAGGAATGTTTGCCAATCTTTTTCTGTGCGGTCCATCTGCACATTGAGATCATTGCTGCAACGGTGCACCTAGACCTGAGGGTTCCACCATTTAAATATTACGAATTTCTTGCGCATTGTGTGCGCTTTCTGTTAATGTTTCGCAACCGCTGCTGGAAGAAACAAACTATTTCGTTAATACCTAGTGCACCTCCTCAAGTGGGTAAAACATGCGCTCCTCGAAAACAAGAAATGGCCACGCGGTTGTCCGAAAATCCCCCGGGCAATTCACTTGCGTAATTGTAAGCCAGGAAGGTGATCGTCCACCTTGTTTGGCCATACAACAGAGAAATTGTGTCTTTTTGTTTCAGAATTTTCCATCCGCACTTGTAAAACCATTGTTTGGATGCACCGATTATACCTACAAATGCATTTGCGTATTCAAGCCTCAAGCATCAATATAGCAAATTAAGTATTTCAATAGAGAGTGAGGTTTTATCTGCAGGTAATAATTGCCGAGTTCTTATTCCAGCGTCTCAAGCACGCTTTAGTGCATTTTTCCCGTGCGCGTGGTCATTCGATAAACCACTATAGACTTTTCCAAAAAGTTGAAGACCGCCAAAGCTATCTTTAACATGTAACTGTAAGCATCAAAGTAACCATGTGATCATGCCAAAATGTTTAAAAACAACGCACTGGCCGCAGTGCTTCTGTATAATCAGCGGTCAGCGACAGCTGAAATATTACACCTTATCATATTTTTAAAGAAGAAGTTAGATATTTCAATACAAGGAGTGGACTCGTCTACACCCTTCAATCTACATCGCCTAAATCTGCATTTTTTCAGCGACTGCCTGAGGGCCCGCTTTTACTGAGGCCTTCAGGGAAACGTTCATCTTCGCCGAATTGACTAGATCAGGGGGGCCGCTTATTATGGTTTATGACCAGGCTCGAAGTGAAGGAGAACTAATGAATGAGTCTGCGCGTCAAATCCAGATCTATGTAACAACGGTACAGTTCTTTTGACCACTTCCACTCTGGCAGAGCACGAAAAGGTAGCATGATGGGCCAGAGCAAAACAGGAACGAAGACTAATGTTTTATATTCAGCGTGCCAAGGTTGCTGTTACTAGGCCTCTCAATATTATAAATATGTGAAAGTTGGGAACAGAAAGAATGGCTGCAATAGTTATGATCTCTGCGTAGTGGGGTTGCCGTGTCCACGTGCTTTTTAATTGCCCGAATGAATCATTTTAACCAACCTGTGTGCTTCAAAAATGCCTAATTCGGCTAAAGAGAAATATGGGCTTCTCGTAATGTGTGTAAAGGTATTCCCAATTGCAAAAAAAACTTCTTGCAAAACATCTGAAATTCTTGAATACACGTAGTGTACTTCATGTAAGACTTTAAAAAATATGATTTCAATGTCGCGGCACAGATGCGAAGCTAACACCCTAATCTTAGCAGTTGGTCGTAGTAAACATACATGATAATAAATTCAAGTATTGAAATTTTTCGTTCATCACAAATATTTCAAGACGTAATATTTATATTTTTGCAGGAAGACAACCAAATTACTCAACGATGGATAAGTCCTTCAAAGGAAGGCTAAGAAAAATGTGTTTGAAAATTACAAAGAGTAACTAAATGCAATAAATTTATCTATTTGTTAACTAGATCGCCGGAAGAAATCGTAAGTGGCGCTTCCAGTAAGGGGTGCGATCAATTCTTCAATTTCATACGGACGTACACGAAATGTAACTCTTCGAGAGTCAATATTCTTCTAACAGGCTTGTGTCTCCCCTAAAAAAGTTTTAAAAACTTTCTCCAGAGGGAAGAAAACCCGGGCCAACTTGGCTCAGCTTTTTGACGGTGAAAATCCGCACAATGGTCTACACACCCAGGAGGAGACATGACTCGACGATAAGAGTTTTCGACCTCTTTGGCCGCAATTCATTCGTCTACAGAAAACCAACCATCCTGCAAAATCTTTCGCTGTCTTTTATAAGTACTTATGAGAATGCAAGGAACGTACAATCAAACAGAGAAATTATAGCCAGCATCGAATTGGATCACCATCCCGATGCAAAGAAATGCCGGGCTGTACTCACAATAGTATGAGGTCAAATAATGAGCTCGCATAATAAGTAACAAGAATAAATAGGCATAATGAAAGCGACATTTTTTTTGCGGTCGTTCATGATACAAGCAGTCGTCTGGCTAAAGTGATTTTACCTCTCTTTTAAATATTTTGTAAAAGGGAAGCTGTCAGAATAAGCATGCACTCATAACCATACACGCCTTCCGCGGGATTCTGATAAAGTTGCAATGTTTTCCGCGTCCTATTTTTAAGAAGCAACTGGTGTACATAGTCGGGATAGGTTAAAATACGTGACATAGAATAACAAGTGTTTTACTGTGTGTGGCTTCAGAAAAAGGCATGCGCAATGTCTCGGGCTCTAATATTTCTTTTTTACAAGTGCGACATTGAGGAGTGCATATGAAACCATACAACCAGGTTTGCCTTGTTACAGCATTGGGCTCTAAGCAACTTGTTCCTAATATGTGTTGTGAATTAACGGAGACATAAACACATTAGGTATCCCCGGAATTTCGCTAGGTATATTTTTTTTGCCTTCTTAAAATCCTGGGTAACTAAAAGGTCTACAACTATTTGAAAATATGCTGCAACACTGTGGAAATTGCGTTGCACTACATGGTTTAAAATCTTCTCTGGATATTTAAAATATATGTTTACCCTGATTTTATTTTCAGGTTCCATTCGAGGAAATAAAGACTGCGTTAAGACTTGGAAGCGTGTGTCGTCTTTGCAATACAGTCTCAAGTTTAAACTTATTGCCAAATGTTTTTGGCCATCGTCTTTAAGGAAATGTAGTCTGCCGATTTTATACAACTGAATATTTTATTCGTTCGTTCCCGTTTGTATTTTTCGAGACTTATGAAATTTTATCTTTGAAGGATGGGTACGCACATTTTACGAAGAATTTCGAATTTTAAATTGATTCGAAAGAGTCTTTGTAAAATGTGCGTACCCATCCTTCAAAGATAAAATTTCGTAAGTCTCGAAAAATACAAACGGGAACGAACGAATAAAATATTGTGTTGTATAAAATCGGCAGACTACATTTCCTTAAAGACGACACACGCTTCCAAGTCTTAACGCAGTCTTTATTTCCTCGAATGGAACCTCAAAATAAAATCAGGGAGCATCGCCACTGCTAATGTTTTTTTCAATAACAAACTTTTATATGTGCCCGAGATAAAAATTCTACTTAACTAACAATGGTTGTAGACAGGCGATTAAGAATTACACCTTTTGACAATAAGAAAATTATCAGTATATCTGCTAATATAAGCGTACTACATCAGTTTATACTGTGTCTTCGGACAACCAAAAATATAAAGTATAAAAATATATTTTCACGTGGATAACGAACATATAAATGCAACTTTAGGAATACCTTGGCAACCTTCCTAGCTGCGCTCAGGTATTCTGCCGTACTTTAAAATTTGGCAATCTTTCTATATCGACGAAACTGTCTAGTTGGTTGCCTCTACAAAAAAACCATTTCTCTCTCTTACTCTCCGTCTGCATCTCTGTCGCTCTGTCAAGAAAATCCTCCACCAACACCGAAGTTTCGCCGACCCAACCTGTAGAATCATGTTTCGTCTAAATAACCTTTTTAAAGCTCTTTTTCTACTTACTTCCCGGTGTAACAACAAAATAGATTTCAAACAGGCGTCTCACGTTATCCTTATATTTCCAATAAGTGTCTGAACTACATCGGTGCTCTGCATTAGGACATCCGGTAGATATAAACTTACGGCTCATATCTACTAAGTAAGCAGTTAACGCTTGCCATTTTACAAATCATGTAATGCGTATCCTACCTAATTCCAAAACGTGTATGTGACAACACCTGCGTGCTAAAGATTGCGTGTTTTCATAAATACAATATTACTATCTTGAGACACATTGAAAAATATATATTGTTTTGGTCAACATAATGAATTCATTTTCTTTTTACACCATTTTATTCCGTCAATAAAGCAATATCTGCCTCAACGTCGGCCGTTTGCATCCGGTTCGGAAGAATTGCATTTTTCGAATAAGGTATTTGCCACGCCATTGGTAAACAAGAAGCCAACCTGTTTACAGAGAACTACCGGCATAATATTGAAAATTTGTGAACACGTACTCTCAGGTTACGTTGTGTCGTTCTTGCTTAAACCATAAATATACCTTGGTACTACCCAGGTTTTAAAGGGCAAATTTTGCTCATTAAGCTTATAACATCTATTAAAAAAACGCACACTCACTTAATATGGGTGAACAATTTGTGATCTTTTAGATAATAAATGCGCGTTTGGTTGTGGTGTTAAGAATCAACTGACTTTAAAGAAACAAAAGTTTACATAGCACCATCTCTCAACATAAATTTAAATTTATCTCTCGAGCGGTAAAAAAACGGCTTACGTAGCCCTGTCGCCAAGCTGCAGAACTGAAAAGCAGCCCACTCTGATCCGTACTTTTTGATTTAAACTGCTGTTAGCACTTATACTTCCACATTATTAATCTCTCTAGGGGTGTTTACTGACCACTGTGTGATTCCATCGCTCATTTATTCTTCTAATGCACAACCCAATATTCAAAGTAATATGGCTTAATTCGCAGCTATGAGAAAAAGCAAGTAGAACTACGCTATGAGGAATATGTTTTTTTAAAGAAAGAAAAAACTTTTCGTTCCGTTGCTCTTCCACGCGTAAAAGTGCTTGGATGACAGAAATATACAAACACAAATTTTTCCAAATGCCCGAAATTGACATCTCACACGCGCCTCATACACAAAGACCCTTGCGCGTCACCCGTTGCAAAGCCTAACTTTTTCCAGCATACACTGCATGCCACACCTCTACCGGTTTTGACACATATTTATTATTCCACTGGTAGTCCTGAGCTTCTCTAATCAACCTCAGAATGTGCAATATTTCTCACGAAAACACTAAATTATCAAGAAATGCAAGAACTAGTCATCGGTTTAATAAATACGGCTCTCTGAGACATTATTCACAATGTGTTCGTACAAGAAAAAATATGGACTCGAAAACATGAAGCAGATTCAGAGATAAAGTTGTTGTCTTTGCTTCTTTTCAGGACTTTACCACAATCCCTTTCCCCTCTTAAGTCGTTTTCTTAAAACCTCCTAGTACCACAATATAAAATGTTATTTTCTCACACTGATAATATATACATTGCTTCCTATTTTACAGAAACAAAATAAAATCCAACAACTTAAAACATTACATATACGGCACTTCATGAAACTGAGCTTCGAAATCCAACAACTTCAAAACTTGCAACAACATGCTCGGCGGCTGCGCAGAGCTGCCAGATAACGTCGGAGTAGTGCTCTCCACCGTGCTTCGCTAACAACGGGGTCACTTCCTTAGACTCTGCAGGTGTGCGCCGCGGCCGAGATGAATGCAGTTCCCGGTGCACATAAATTTCTTATTAGGGAGTATAGTATTCGTCATATGATTTTTTGATGCAGTAAACATAAAACAGGTCTTTTGAAGGGGTACATTTATTGTAAACCATTTCAATGGTGTAATTGAACTATGTCACGTTGAGAGTAATATAAAAACATTGGCTAAGTAGATTCATTAATAAAATTTGGAGCTATATTTTGGTTACTCTAATTCCTTTGCGTTTACGGTGAGTAGTGAACGACGTAAAAGGGCAAAGTGACACCATCACCTCGTGAAGCGAAGCAACACAAGAGTGCGTCACTTGGAACACAAATGTGACAAGATACCCATGCACTCTGCTGTCCTCTGCTGCGGCGGGTGACACGCCCTGGACTCTTTTAGAATTGCCAGATAGCAGAGCGAGCTGGCCCGCTGTCCACACCAAAAGAGCAGTTTACGCCTATTCATAGCGGTTTTCAAGGAGGCTCTTCAAAGTTATTCGGACAGACCTTGACGACTAACGAAAGTTGTCGTGAAGGTCAAGTTAACAGACTACGCAGGAAAGTTGTTCCTAAAGATGCAGGCAGCTAGCCTCTCTCCCGGCTTGATTCGTTGTGAACAAAACATGTCGGAGGGGGGTGCTTTAACGTCAAACACACCTGAATACAAACGTATGACTGGAGTTTTGCGTCATCTGCAATACAACCCTTAAAAGCACCACCCTAATTCTGTAAAATATAAAAAAAATATTGCGATCACGCGGCCCTGACAGCTTACCCGCAGAGTTTTGTTTACTCACAAATCGGCCAGGTATGTAAGACATACGTTTTGCCCCGACGTTCCATGCCGAGCATATTTTTTTCTCGGTTTGACGAAGTTCACGTTCGCTATAAACACAAACACCTTCGCTTAAACCAATCTGAGGATAGCAAGCGGTATGCGATTGACTGAGTCGCTGACGTCAGTGAAGACACATTTTTGGGTTTTATATTTTACCCTAAATTTTATTTTACCCTAAAATATATTTTTTCTAAATTTCATTGTTTACCGCGTGTATTGTTGTTTTGGTTTACGTAAATCTTGTATCGCATATTTACAGTATCTGCATTCGGCTTTATGCGTACGTTTCTCGTAATATCTGCTAACGATGAATTATACTCCGGCGAGTTTTCTCACGAGTGGTGCATACGCAAAAAGTCGTAATTGCTCACCTACCAATAGAGAATAAAAATTCATATCAAGGTTGAGGACCGCTAGTCACCAGCGTATATCCTGTATAGGTTTTTGTCTGTTCAGTCGATGTGTAACCTCAATTAACACCTCACATAAGCAGCGACTTCGTATCGTTTCTCGTTAGCTTTCCTTCCCACAGTACAACCGTAGTGGCAAGTTTAACGCCACAGTGGAGGTATCCTAACCAGCTCTCTGTAGGCGTTTTTACCCTCGAAGTTCCATTCTCCGCGCATAGTAGGCTTGTTCGCCGCTATAAACGAGTGCCATTCTATCCAGTGGATTACATGTAGTAACCTGCTGAACCAGTCAGTGCTTATCACAAATTCAACCCCTTCGGCGACAAGATAGAAACCGCTGGTTAGCTTATATGACGGTTTAGCCAGGTTTGTTTCGTACGAAATTTGATATAAGGAAGCAGCAAATGTCTCACCTGGTGCTGTAATTATATCAGTGGGATCTCCCATCTCTTTGGCCCACCTAGGCTTCCAGTTATTGTTCCCTACTTGCGGCCGCAGTAGTATGGCTGTAATAATCCTCCGAGAAAAAGTCCACTGCTCCTTCGGTCTTTTTCAAAAGGTTTAGGCAAGAGCTCATTAAAGTATAACAGAAACCACGGCGCAACACTTGTGACTCTGCGCAATACATCCCGTCGTACATAATTATAAAAGTGAAGAGCTTGGCATAATTCGCTTAATTTTGCGCAGATGACTCCATTCGAACTTGCATCTGTAATCAGCACACGATATGGCTAAATTCCATGATGCTGCACATAGAAGCCGAGACGTGAATGCCGATATTCAAGAATTCATACAGCGTGTGGATAAGTCACCCAATTTTTCTCGCGCACCTAATGAGGTATAGCAGCTGGAGCATACAGACCGTAATAACCCCCGACGCCGAGGAGCCCACTATCACCAACGTGATGTTATGTGTACTTGAACGACAAATCAATTACACCGACTCAATGAGACAGTCCCTTGATTGAATTCAGAACCCTACATAATGGTACGACGCGTTGGCCAACTTATCAACGAGGTTTTCCCCAAACGCAACTTCACCACGTCCATGCAACGCACGCGTGCCAATGTCGTCCATGTAGCTTGACTTCTGCCCTAGTACGCCAGTAGTACCTTATATTCTCTGAACTACCATGGTATTTTAGTATGGGGGAAAATCCACCGCCCCGATCCACAGGTCCTACTCTCCGTTGCCAGCTTATTTAGGTTCGCCCTATCGGCGCAGCGAGACACGAGAGGCAATGTCGCCGAGCACCCTTCTGGGAAATTTGCTGCAGCAACCTCCGAAGGAAAGGTTGCTGACGGCCTAATTACAAATGTACGTTTATCAGCGCAATGATGCGATCCACCTACGGATCCCCACAAAGAGATGAGCGCGAACTTCTCGGCATATGTCGGCGGGAACCTTATAGTTTTTTTTATTGGAGGCCAGTGCCGAATATTCAATCAGGAGCAAACAATTGGCAGGTCGTCTGCGGAAAACAACAACCCTTTCCCTGAAGACCAGATGCCCTCTGCAGGGGTCATCTAATGATTCCAATTGGAAAAGGCACCGCGACGATTTCCATCGGTCGCTGTGCTTTTGCTGCCACAGTTGTCGTGCTCTCACAGTGCCATAGGGACATGATCTTGGCAATCGACATCTTGAAAGAGCATGGTGCCATCATGAAAATTGGTAAGCGTTCAGTCACTTTTTTTTTTCAAACGGTGCAGCCACAGAAAGTGAAGGAGAGCGAAATCAGGTGCTCTTTCGCACAGGCGGAAGCGGGGGAAGCGGCCGCTGACCTCTGAGGTCATGTTGTCGCGTGCGATAAACACGCAGTTGCTGAGGCGGTGTCCTTGAAGGTTACGACGGAAGCATCGTCCGAAAGGAAGCATCGTCCCGATGCTTGTGTGGGCATACAGAACACCAGCGCGGGTGTGCTTTGTCCTTGAAATATAAGTTTCATGCCCACTACGTGCGCTCCGTGCGGGCACAAGCTACACCGTCTCGTTAAAGGAGCCATGAAGAGAAAATACAACTTCGTTTAATTTGAAAGAACTAGGATTCAGCATCTCACTCAGCTCCATTACAGCCACAAAAGATGTTTTTTAACGCAAAAAAAGCAAGCAGTATTTCAAAACTTTCAAATTTGGCGCCACAGTGACGTGTTATGAGCAAGAATGACGTCATACGGGCGAACAATAAAACATAATTTTCAGTGCGTCAACTGCACGTTAGCATTCAAGTGATGCGGTTAAATGGAACTAGAGGCCCCAATACAGACGTCCAGTCGTTTGTCGTCGCGACAGGTGAGTTAGGCGGCCGCCAATCGCACAAACAAGGTTCCGTGACGTCATAGAAAAGTTGCGCGAAATTGGCTAGGGGTCACGACTGCTTCACACGTTTTCTTTAATATCTCCGTTATTTGTTCGAAGATTGCGATGATATTGGTATCATTGTTATCGGGACTAGGCAGTCTTTCTAATAAACCCAACTTGTATTTTGTCTTCATGGCTCCTTTAAAGGCAGACTTCGGAAACCACGCTGTAAGTGACGACGCTATGTTGTTGAGGGACCCGGTAGGGACCGAAGTAACCCTTCAGAAGCTTCTCCGATATCCCTCGACGTCTTATCGGGGTCCACACTCATGCACGGTCGCCAAGATCGAAAGCAGAGTGCCTGTGGCGGCCGTTGTACTGAAGAGAATCCTGCAGCTGCTGTTTTGTGATCCGATGGTACGCTAGCTGCCGCGCTTTTTCGGCTTCCTGGATGAACGTCTGGACCTCCTCGCCACCGTCGCCGTCATCATGTGACAGGAATGCATCAATCATGGTTTCTGCCTCGCGTCCATGGACAAGTGCAAACGTTGTCATGCGCGTTGTTCCCTGCCGGATGGTATAATAAGCAAATGCCACATAAGAAAGAATTTCGTACCAGCATTTGTGTTCCGCATCCACGTACATGCTCAGCATGTCAGCAAAAGTTTTGTTCAACCGCTCCATCAGGCCGTTCGTTTGCGGGTGGTAAGCCGTTGATTGCCGGTGGGTGGTAACTGCTAGGTTTGTTATGGCGCGTACAAGGTCGGCATATAACGCTGCCCCCTCTCTGTCATAGAATCGACGGGAGCGCCGTGGCAAAGAACGACGCTTTTAATAAAAACTGGGCGACGGAGAGTGCTGCGCAGCGCTGAAGTGCTTTCGTTTTTTTCGTACCGCGTTAAATTGCTGGTGGTGGCTATTATCCACTCGTTACCTGCGTGAGAGGTTGGAAAGGGTTCCAAGACATCCACGCCTGTCTGCTAACACGGCCTCTTCGGTACTTGAGCCGCTTGCAGTAATCCAGCTGGTCGGCCCGGCGCAGTTTTGCGTCGTTGGCATTCACGGCACGTCCGTGTGTACTACTTCGCGGTGACGGCAAGGTTCGGCCAGTGATAATTCTGTTTTATCCTGGACGTCGTCCGAGCGTAACCCATCTTGCCAGCAGCTGATTTGTCGTGGCACACCCGTAGTACTTCACTTTAAAGACACGCAGGGACAACTAGAGGTAGTCCCTTCCGCGCGGAGCAAAGTTATGCTTAAAGGATGTTGTTGCGCAAGTAGAACAAGTTCTAAAACCGCGTGCGTAGTCCTTTGGAACGTTCCATTCCAGCATTGTAAAAAGTCTAAAAGAGACTGCAACTGCCCGTCTTTCATGTGTCGCTCAGACAAGATGGTAGTGTCCAGCGCTCCGACGAAGACGGTGGTGTCATCTTGATTGTCTACGTACTCTACTAGCACTCGTGAAAGGCCGTCAGCGTCGGAGTGCGGCTTTCCGGACTTATAAATCACCGTTAGGTCGACCTCCTGAAGTTGGAGTCACCAGAGAGCTAAACGTCCCTTGGCGTTATTTAAATTGGCCATCCCACACATGGAGTGGTGTTCGCTTAATACTTCGAAGACTGGCCGTACAGGTAAGGGTAAAATTTTATGACCGCCCTTACAACGGCCACACATTCTTTTTCTGTTGCCGAATAGTTGGCTTCCACCCGAGAACGTGCCCGGCTTGCATACGCGATGACTCTGTCTGCACCGTCTTGCGACCGTACAAGTACAGCTCCAAGACCGACGTTTCTAGCGTCTGTATGTACCTTGGCCTAAGCTTCGTCGACAAAGTGGGATTGTACCGGCGGCATTTGTAAGCGAAACTTGAGTCCTTAGAAAGCAGCCTGGTGCTGCCCAGTCCAATAAAAAGGGACATCATTACGGGTGAGGCAGGTTAATGGGGCCGCGGTGTTTGAAAAGTTTTCTACAACCCTCCGGTAACAGGAACAAAGGTCTACAAATCGTCGAACAGCCTTTTTGTCCTCAGGGGTCGAGAATTTGTTCACCGCTGCTATCTAGTCAGGATCGGACGTGACGCCAGCGTGGCTGACACTAATGCCAAAGAAAAGTAGCTCCTGGTATCCAAAACGACCTTTTTCCGCATTGAGCGTGAGACCGGTCAATCGAATGACTTGAAGAATGAAAGATAGCCGAAACAAATGTTGCTCAAATGTGGACGCACACGATGGCACCGTCGAGATAAACCAAGCACGCCTGCCACTTCAAGTCAGATAAAACAGTGTTTAATATCCTTTGACATGTGGCAGGAGCGGAACACATGCAAAAATGGTGAACCTTAAACTCATAAAGACCATCTGGTGTTCTGAAAGCGGTCTTCTCGCAGTCGTGCTCATCAGCCTCGATTTGCCGATACCCATTTTTCAAATTCACCAATGACGGGCATGACGAAGCCTGTTGAGGGAGTCGTCGATCCACAACAGTGGGTACACGTGCTTTTTTGTGACTTGGTTTCGCTTCCTGTAGTCTACGCAGAATCGCAATGTCCCGTTGTTCTTCCTTACTAAAAACACGGAGGACGGCCACGGACTCCGAGATGGCTGAATGACGTCGTCTCGCAACATCTGTTCTACTTGGCTTCGAATGGCGTCGCGCTCCTTGGTAGATACAGGATACGGGTTTTGGCGACTAGGTCTCACAGCGTCGGCAGTACTGATGCTATGCTTCGTCAGTGGTGTTTGACGCACAGCAGGCGATAATGTAAAACAGTTTATGAAGTTTATTAGCAACTCACAAAGGGCTCTTTGCTCCGCTTGTGGTAAGCTGAAATTGATGTCAAGGATAGAATCAGGATCGCATTCGCCAGGTGCAGTGTTTTCTAATACAAAACAGTCATCGTTGCCCGCAATTTCCTCGAAGTAAGCAACGGTGCAACCCTTAGCGACATGGTGGCGTTCCTTGCCGAAATTCATCAAGAATAATTCCGCTTGGCCCTCGTGCAACGGCGATGTCGTGATTGAGCAAGAAGGGTTCATACGCTCGTCGATACCATCGACGGTACAGCGAACGTCACATATCACAGATACTATCGTGCAGGACCGCGGCCATACGTTCACATCATCGTCGCGAACACGCAACGGCGCGCGGCTTATTTCATGTTCTGGGCGGCGATGGCTCGCGGCGAATTTTCTGGAGCCCTCTCCTACGTCAGTTGCAGCGTTGTGCGCACATAAGAAGTTCATTCCTAGAAAATAATTCGCGCAGCACTCGGGCAGGACAGCAAATCTTGCAACAAACTCGTAGACACCGATACTAATCATGGCGGTACATTTTCCCACAGGCGTCATCTGGTCACCACCAGCCGATCTAAGCTGGAGCCCGAACCACGGTGTCTTTACTTTTCTTAGGTCATCAGCGAATGTTTGGCTAACTGCGGAGTAGTCCACACCAGTGTCTACTAAAGAAGTCAGTTGGTGCCCTTATATGGAGAATAAAATGTCCGTGCTACCAATTTCACTTATACCTATACTTCTTCCCATGCCGTCAGACGGCAACGTCGTGGCTCTGGCCTGCTGAATAGTGGGTACTGTAGACAAGGTCCCGTGTTCTGCTGGGGATGCTCTGTGTTCGGTCGACGAGGTCATCGTGTGTTGTACCAGCGAGGTCGGGTGCTCGGTATGTGGCATAGTTGGTTCCCGAAGGTGTTGTAAAGGTCTGCCGGTAGCAACCTTGCCTCCTGAGGTTCCGGCAGCTTCCACAGCTTCCACGCGGCGGTCCTAGGGGGTCTCGATAGTCAGGTGACGAGCCGCCAGACGGTGTCTGTGAATGTCGCAGGATCGGCAGGGAAGTGACTGCGAACGTCAGAGGATCGGCGAGGGACTTTGTCTGGCAGCGAGGTTAGCTTTCATTTCCGCGGGTCTTTTGCCAAAGCTAGGTCGTGAGGCGGCGGAGGAAAAGCCACGAATCCGAATTTCACGGTATTGTCAATAGCGGTAAATGTGGCCTCCTTCGCCGCAATGATAGCACAGTGGGTGGCTGTTGGGTTGTTTCATTGTGCCACACGTCGGTTTTGCGCGCCGGCGTTCTGTATGAATTGTGTGGTTGGGGCTGAGAGTACGTGGCGGAATCTGCTCTCTGGAGTAGGGGGACGGTTCGAGGCGCCAGGGGCGGTGGTCGCGTGTTTGCGATGGGCAGATGGCGACTGAGAGCTGTTACATAACTCGCTCGTAGTGGTTGTATCTGCTGCTCCGCGATCGAACGTGCTTGTCAGATCTCTTGGCGAACCACATCAGCAACTGAGGCAGGCGCAGGTTTAGGCTTGCCAATGCCACTCAATGGCAGCTCTTTTCGTACAATTGAGGGGAGAATGTCTCGAAGGGTTGTGTCATTGGCCATACTTGTTATGGCACCAGCAGTACTGGAAGAAGGGCCGTTCACGTGGTGGTTTTGAATTTGTTCACGTGGAGATGATTTGAATTTTTCTGTCCGGGCAAAAACTGGTGACACTTTGTGCGCATGATCAACACGTAACGAGATGTGAAGCGCTGAAAAATATGTTTTGAAGAAATAGCGAGCCGTTGTAATACAGTGAGTGGAAATAAACAAGACGAGATAATTTACGATGCACATTAGGTTTGAAGACCTACCCAATTTTTAAGGACCGATAAACGTTGGTCTCCAGAGTAAGAACGCAAAATAAACCTTGCAGACTTGTTCTGGACTGCCTCGAGTAGGTTAGTCAAATTATCTTGATGAGGATTCCAGATTGTCGATGCGTATTCTTGTGAAGACCGCATCAGAGTAGTGTACGCATGAAATCTATTATCAGCATTGGCTAAAAATAAACTTAGTTCCAGAAAACCTAATTTTTTCAAAGCCTTATTGGTAATTGATTCTATATGAACTCGCCATGACAGATCAGACGTTAAGAAGATGCGCAAATATTTAAGTTTTGTAACGTTTTTAATAACAGGGCCGTTTACTACATAACAGTTCGTAGGGAATCTAGAAACACGGAAAATGTCATGTGTTTTGTTTTTTCGGAATTTACTTGCATTTACCATCTCTCGCACCACTCAGTTAGCTTAGTTAGGTCATCCTGAAGATCAGTATAATAATCTGGGGAAGATATCTGCCTATACAAAACAGTCATCAGCAAAAAGCCGTATAGTTGAAGTCATGTTAGTGGCAATGTCATTTCTGTAGACCAATGAAAGCAAAAGGCCCAAGATAGACCCTCGGGGAACGCCAGATTTAACGCATGCGGTCTTTGAAACACAGTCATCTATTATTACTGATTGAGAGCGTTCCGATAAGAATTCTTTTACCCAGCTAGTTACGCTTTCATCAAGTTCCAAGGCAGCCAATTTCCGGAGTAGACCGTTGTGAGGCACACGATCAAAGGGTTTGGACAGGTCAATGAAGACTGCATCAATATAATTCTTGGTATGTAAGGCTTCATGAATGTCTGTTACTAATTCGAATAACTGAGTTTGACATGACCGTTTATGTCTAAAGCCATGCTGATTTTCTAAAAGCAAGTTATTCATATTTAAATGTGACATTATATGGGTGTAAATGATGTGTTCCAGTGATTACTGATCTCTATAATTCAGTAATTTGGTCCACAGAAATACATGCTACATTTAAACTTTTCGCAAAGGCCTTCGACAAGCCCTCTCACATCCGCCTGCTGAATAAGCTTAGTGCAGTTAATATCAACCCGAAGATTAACAGGTGGATGAATACCTTCCTCACCCATCGGTATCAGTGTGTAAAGTAAGTAACCATTATTCACCATTCCTCCCTTTTAGCTGAAGTAATTTTCGGCGCCCCACAAAGCTCACTCGGGGTCACTACTTTTTTTATAATATACATGAATCACATTACCCGTACTATTTGTTCCAGTATCCGATTTTTTGTAGACGACTGTGTCAATATTGCAAAAATTTAAAAAATTGGCTCCATTCCTCGCAGTCAAGGTGGTTGGAAAGCCAAGCTTTAAACGACACCTACACGAATTGCCCATTCGACTTCACTTGACTTCACACACGTAGCTTTACAAAGAGTGAAACCAGAGATTCTGCCAGCCGTTACATGGAAT
The DNA here is from genome assembly GCF_048455015.1 of Haemaphysalis longicornis. Lineage (NCBI taxonomy): Eukaryota > Metazoa > Arthropoda > Arachnida > Ixodida > Ixodidae > Haemaphysalis > Haemaphysalis longicornis. The sequence goes on along the minus strand of NW_027526407.1, from coordinate 117,655,968 downwards.
TCGTGGGACGGCGTCCCGAACATAGCAGCAGCGCCGGCCATGGCCGCGCTAGAGTGGCGGACGCCGCCGCTGTACCCCGGCCATGAGTCGGAAGAAAGAAAACGGAGAGGAGCGCCTTTCGAAGGGTGAGCCAGCGGAAGCCAGCCATCTTGATGTCCTAGATAGGGGCTATACCACCGCGCGGTACAAGCGCAGACACTAAAACAATTCGGCGTGTAGGCTTAGTGATTCCCATTTCAATGGATTTAAAATAATTGCGAGAAGGCTTTAGGAAATTTTATAATCGTATTTATCAGAACCAGTTCCCACTTTTGCCTTTTGTATTACCTCGTAAACACAACCGAAATGGTATTCACGAGTTTAGGAAACAAAGTCCCATTCGTAACAAGCAGTGCGCACAAGATAGCATTTTTTTATCGGGCAGATGTCAGTATGTGGTTTGTACAGTTTGCTGTCCCGCACTTCAAACCAATCCCTAACTTATGTTTGCCGTACGACTGAGTAATTCCGTCGGGGGCGCGGGTTGCCCTCATATCTGTCGAACAAGTTAATCAAGCCGTGCAAAGGCAACGCGCAATGGACGCGACACTGCACCAATGCATGCCCAAAACAACCGTCGCTAAACCAGAGGAAAAAGCCATACCACCGACCCCGCCGCCTGCGATCAGGAACTTTCGTGGGGCGAACGCCGGGTAAATTCCCCGCGCCATCCCTAGTGGGCTCCATGAGTGAAACCCTCCGCCCCCCTTCGTCCCACCGCCGAGCGCCTCCTACGCGCTGAGAGTTTGTTAATCCGCACGCCACTAAAGAACCGTTGCCTGGTAGAGCTAAAATATTTTGCTTTGAAAAAAAAACAAGACTCCATATTCTTGCAAAGAGAACTTCACCAATTGACAAATTGGTTCAGGAATGGGGAGATGGAACTAAATGTGCCCAAATATAACGCCATAACATTTCCCAAAGCAACGCTTCGGACTACTGTCGCTATTCGAGAGTTTTAGTTGACCGTTTCTGACGGCCCGCTCCGCTCCGATAGCTAGCGGGAGCGCCACTGCGCATGCGTGGCGCGCAAGGCCGCTAGCGGCGATACCGGAGCGGGGCCCCGCTCCGCTTATCGGGACCTCTTAGCGGACCGTCGCGGCAGCTTAAGTTAGCATTCGGAATATCAACATGGCTGCCCCGCGATGCGAGCGCGCTCCCGCGATCTACGTTTCTTTAGTTGAAACGCGAGCGAAGAAATCGCGAATGTTCTTCTGAATAGGCAATACTGCCACACTCCTCAACGACCTTTATTACGGAAGCGAAAAACGCCGACCGAAGCGCGGGGCTGCTTTTATGCAGTGCCGAGAAAAACAGCCTTGTCTTCGCAATTCCAAAGTGTTTCGGCTTATTAAAAAAAATTGAACCATTACACCGTTGAAGTGATACATTGTATTAAAAAGGTGAAATAAGGCACAAAATACGGTAGTATACATTAGTTGAGCGACCAAATTCCTATTGGTATCTTTAAGTTTGCGATGAAGTTTTGGTTTGCACACGCAGAGGGCACGAGCAGTGACGCGAATCATTGTTCGTCGAGGGAGATACGGTTATCGCTTAGTTAAAAGCCTTTCTGCCGCTGACGCTCCGGTTGCGCTGAGAGGGCCGCCGATAGCGGAGCGCACCGTCGAAAACGGTCAGCTCTAATATCTCAACAGTATGCCTGTACAAACCGCACCCAAGTAAAATACTTGGGGGTCCACATAAAATCTGATCTAATCTCGAACCATTAAGGAGATATTATAACCTGCAAAGCATGTAAATCACTTGGATTGATTGGGCAAGTTCGGGCCTACCAAACACTATTGCGCTCAAAGATAGAATATGCACCACTAATAGAGAACCCTCATCAGTCCTATCGCGTAATAAACTTCAAGCACTCTAAAATAACACTGCTCGATTCATTCTCAGGAACTGCTCAGGAAATTTAACGTTACCAGAAATAAAGAAATCCTTAAACTTACCACCCCAACAACAACTCCGGCTTCAGAGTCTCTATTCCTCTATTCGCTTTTTCATAGACTATACCACAGCCAGTCTTCTTTCGTTGCTGGGCAGATTAAACCTGGTAGTTGCGTTTTTTCTTTCTGGATCATGGATTCAAAGTCCGGCCAATGTTCGCTCGTACCGCCTTATGTTTCTTTTCGACACTCATACTAGCAATTCGTCACTGCAATGAGCTGCTGGCAACATCCCCAGCCTCATAACCGTAGCTCTATTATTACAGAGTTACAGGCATTCTTTGTTGTATAAATCATTTTTGAATGATTGTGTCGGTTTTGAACCTGTTGGATGTTTGAAGTTTGTGTCATTTTAAACTATTGTCATTCTCAACCCAGTCATTTTTGAAATTGGATAACTTTAGTGCCCCTTTTTTGTGAATTTATTTTCCAATGATGCATATCGGCATGAATGTGTTGGAATTTGCGTTTCTATGTCTGTTACTGCTTTGATGCTACGATATCTTTTCTTTTTCTGTCCGACCCGTATTTAACGCCCATAAGAACCGTAGGAGTAAATGAATTAAAAATCTTCGTTTTATTTCCAAATTAAAATGTTCGCCTGCCATTATGGTTATTATACTCAATTTGGAGGGAGGGGATCCTACTAAACCGTACAGCTGAAGGAGAGCGCGTCGGTGTAATTTAGTAAGCGCCACAAATGTCATTGGGTGGCTTAAATATATTCGCGAGTGCGTTTATTTGAAGTGCGCGTAATATATTTCCCACTATTCATGAAACGTTCAAACCTTCAGTCGTCAGCCAGTCTTAGCCTGTGATTTTGCGGTGAATTATTCCCGAAATTTATTTTACAGCCGCATTGATTCTGTAGCTCAGCCCTGTTCGAATATTTGCCCTATACATATCAAACATTACCTGAGATATCACTCCTGGTGGCCTTTCAGGGGGGTATTCAGGTGACGCTTTTCGTTGAAGCTCTCCCCGCACACGTAACACCTGTGGGCCTTTTCTTCCTTCACGTGGATTCTCCGATGCTTGAACAGGTTGCGCGAAAAGCAGAACCGGCACGCGCAGTCTCAGCCCTCCTAGCACTTCTCCCCTGAGTGGACGTTCATGTGGTCGATGAACGTGGCCTGGAGGCTAAACGCCTACTGTAACACGCGGCACACGAACGATTTCTCTTTCGTGACTTTATTTTCGTGCGCAATAATCTTCTATCTAAAGAGAAGGACGAGATCTCATTGCCTAGTTTCGATGGCAGATAGGAATTTTAGCGCAAAAATAAAAGTTTCTGCCTCAAGGTAAGCATCTGAAGCCGATTATCAGGAAACCTATTTACGATTCTCTTCAACTAGATTTGGGATACTTGTGCTTCAGCATGTTGCTTTGTGCCTTTTATTTGAAGTTAGAAGAACAGAACATGCCTGCCGTATGGTTTAGGTAGTTACAATAACTTATTCTCTGCTCCAACAAGCGGAAAGAGGAGCTGTGCCACGCACCGCACACGTACTGCTTACGTCGATATGTTCTTACCCGAAGGCATACCACCATTTTCAGCATGACCTATATTCGAGTATATTGCCGCACTAGGCTTTGTGGCAAGATCATTGTTTTATATGCAGTGTACACATCCGCCCGTATACACATGCATTCACCCCTGAAGAACAGCCCCAAGCTTTCCTGTGTAGCCGTATGACTGCATTTAGGTGGATGTCAAACTTTCCTTTACAGCCCCAAGCAGTGTGACTTGACAGTTCAGTGGACAGAATATGTAAGCATTCCACGTTCTCTTACACCTATAAAACCGAGAACCAACGAAATGTAAAGACAACATCCTTTCAGCAAGTACAATCACGAATAAGTACACTAGAGTCAAAGCAAACACCACCTACGCAATGTCTTAAAAGTATGCACACCTCAGGTGGTCAACCCGCCCGAATTTGCTCCATCTGCCACGCGGAAATTGCAAAAAAAATATCAACCCAAACCCTTTACAAGATCGTAAATTACACAAACTTTGTTCATATTGAATGAAATAAATGCAAGGAAGGCACGCCGAAATAGTAAAATTGTATTCACAGCAACACCACTAAATATTCAGTACAGCTGGGGCAAGTAATTCGCTTCGGAGGACCGGAACAATACAAAATGTTTTCGTAGTTCCTTCGCCTTGATATCCAGTCATCGCTTTTTTTAATTATAAGAACACTCAACCCGTTGGGAATTTAAGGTACAACGCTCCTCGGCGTTTTCGGTAAATACTACTCTAAACACAAAGCTTTCGCCGAACACTCTAAAAGACGAACGAATGCGCACAATTTTAAAGCGTAGTATATCCTATGTTCAGCTCATTTTATGGCTCATGAAAACTGATTACGGTTACGGCCAATAGATTCCTTCAAAAAATGAAAAAGTTAGTTCAGTTGAGATTCCTTGTTTTCAAAAGCTGCTAAATTGAAAAAGCGGAGCATTTCGCGTTAAAAAAGCTCGGGCATATTGTTGAGAGCAAGGAAGGCGATTTCATAAACGCAGCTGGGCACGTCTAAAAAAGTTCGATTTCAAAGTTTATACATATCACCAAGTGAAAATAGGCTAGCATTGAATAAAAACGCCCCCAATTATCACAGTGCAAAATATTTGGTTTTAGGGGGTTTGGGCAGCGGACTTCCTTGATTGGGGAACCATCCTACTGAGAAAATATCAAAATATATATTACAATAGGAAAGTAGCAATTATTCCCTGAAAAAATGAATGAATGAATGAATGAATGAATGAATGAATGAATGAATGAATGAATGAACGAACGATTTCATTTAAAAATAGGAATGACGCCCTCACAGGTTATAAGCAGACGAAGATTAAAAGTCTGAAGCCTCGATGAACGTCTCGTGTACCTTTGTTAAACACACCGTGTTGTAGATTTGCAGACCCTGCTAGGGCTGTCAAACCCCTCTGTCAAACCCCTCTGTCAAATGTCAAACCCACATTTTACAAAGAATTTCGAATGTTAAATTGATTCGAAAGAGTCTTTGTAAAATGTGCGTACCCATCCTTCAAAGATAAAATTTCGTAAGTCTCGGAAAATACAAACGCGAACGAACGAATAAAATATTCTGTTGTATAAAATCGGCAGACTACATTTACTTAAAGACGACACACGCTTCGAAGTCTTAACGCAGTCTTTATTTCCTCGAATGGAACCTCAAAATAAAATCAGGGAGCATCGCCACTGCTAATGTTTTTTTCAATAATAAACTTTTACATGTGCCCGAGATAAAAATTCTACTTAAATAACAATGGTTGTAGATAGGCGATTAAGAATTACACCTTTTGACAATAGGAAAATTATCAGTATCTCTGCTAATATAAGCGTACTGCATTAGTTTATACTGTGTCTTCGGAGAACCAAAAATATAAGGTATAAAAATATATTCTCACGTAGATAACGAATATATAAATTCAACTTTAGGAATATCTTGGCAACCTTCTTAGCTGCGCTCAGGTATTCCGCCATACTTTAAAATTTGGCAATCTTTATATATCGACAAAACTGCCTAGTTGGCCTGCCTCTACAAAAAAACCATTTCTCTCTCTCTAACTCTCCGTCTGCCTCTCTGTCGCTCTGTCAAGAAAATCCTCCACCAACACCGAAGTTTCGCCGACCCAACCTGTAGAATCATGTTTCGTCTAAATAACCTCTTTAAAGTTCCGTTTCTACTTACTTGCCGGTGTAACAACAAAATAGATTTCAAACAGGCGTCTCACGTTATCCTTATATTTCCAATAAGTGTCTGAACTACATCGGTGCTCTGCCTTAGGACATCAGGTAGATATAAACTTACGGCTTATATCTACTAACTAAGCAGTTAACGCTTGCCATTTTACAAATCATGTAATGCGTATTCTACTTAATTCCAAAACGTCTATGTGACAACACCTGCGTGCGAAAGCTTGCGTGTTTTTCATAAATACAATATTACTATCTTGAGACACAATGAAAAATATCTCTTGTTTTGGTCAACATAATAAATTCATTTTCTTTTTACACCATTTTATTCCGTCATTAAAGCACTATCTACCTCAACGTCGGCCGTTTGCATCCGGTTCGGAAGTATTGCCTTTTTCGAATAAGGTATTTGCCACCCCATTGGTAAAAAAGAAGCACACCTGTTTACAGAGAACTACCGGCATAATATTGAAAATTTGTGAACACTTACTCTCAAGTTACGTTGTGTCGTTCTTGCTGAAACTATAAATAAAGCTTGGTACTACCCAGGTTTTAAAGGGGAAATTTCTCTCATTCAGCTTATACCATCTATTGAAAAAACGCACATTCACTTAATATGGGTGAACAATTTGCTATCTTTTAGATAATAAATGCGCGTTTGGTTGTGGTGTTCGGAATCAACTGACCTTAAAGAAACAAAAGTTTACATAGGAGCATCTCTCAACATAAATTTAAATTTATCTCTCGAGCGGTAAAAAACGGCTTACGTAGCCCTGTCGCCAAGCTGCAGAACTGCAAAGCAGCCCACTCTGATCCGTACTTTTTTATTTAAACTGCGGTTAACACTTATACTTCCACATTATTAATCTTTCTAGAGCGGTTTACTGACCACTGTGTGATTCCATCGCTCATTTATTCTTCTACTGCACAAGCAAATATTCAAAGTTATATGGCTTAATTCGCAGCTATGAGAAAAAGCAAGTAGAACTACGCTATGAGGAATATGTTTTTTTAAAGAAAGAAAAAACTTTTCGTTCCGTTGCTCTTCCACGCGTAAAAGTGCTTGGATGACAGAAATATACAAACACAAATTTTTCCAAATGCCCGAAATTGACATCTCACACGCGCCTCATACACAAAGACCCTTGCGCGTCACCCGTTGCAAAGCCTAACTTTTTCTAGCATACACTGCATGCCACACCTCTACCGGTTTTGACACATATTTATTATTCCACTGGTAGTCCTGAGCTTCTGTAATCAACCTCAGAATGTGCAATATTTCTCACGAAAACACTAAATTATCAATAAATTCAAGAACTAGTCATCGGTTGAATAAATGCGGCTCTCTGAGACATTATTCACAATGTGTGCGTACAAGAAAAAATATGGACTCGAAAACATGAAGCAGATTCAGAGATAAAGTTGTTGTCTTTATTTCTTTTCAGGACTTTACCACAATCCCTTTCCCCTCTTAAGTCGTTTTCTTAAAACCTCCTAGTACCACAATATAAAATGTTACTTTCTCACATTGATAATATATACATTGCTTCCCATTTTACAGAAACAAAATAAAATCCAACAACTTAAAATATTACATATACGGCACTTCATGAAACTGAGCTTCAAATTCCAACAACTTCAAAACTTGCAACAACATGCTCGGCGGCTGCGCAGAGCTGCCAGAGCACGTGGGAGTAGCGCTCTCCACCCTGCTTCGCTAACAACGCGGTCACTTCCTTAGACTCTGCAGGTGTGCGCTGCGGCCGAGATGACTGCTGTTCCCGGTGCGCATAAATTTCTTATTAGGGAGTATAGTATTCATCATGTGATTTTTTGATGCAGTAAACATAAAACATGTCTTTTGAACGGGTCCGTTTATTGTAAACCATTTCAATGCTGTAATTGAACTATGTCAAGTTGAGAGTAATATAAAAACATTGGCTAAGTGGATTCATTATTAAAATTTGGAGCTATATTTTGGTTACTCTAATTCCTTTGCGTTTACGGCGAGTAGTGAACGACGTAAAAGGGCAAACGTTACACGATCACCTCGTGAAGCGAAGCAACACAAGAGTGCGTCACTTGTAACACAAGTGTGACAAGATACCCATGCACTCTGCTGTCCTCTGCTGCGGCGGGTGACATGCCCTGGACTCTTTTAGAATTGCCAGATAGCAGAGCGAGCTGGCCAGCTGTGCACACCAAAAAAGCAGTTTACGCCCATTCATAGCGGTTTTCAAGGAGGCTCTTCAAAGTTATTTGGACAGACCTTGACGACTAACGAAAGTTGTCGTGAAGTTCAAGTTAGCAGACTACGAAGGAAAGTTGTTCCTAAAGATGCAGGCATCTAGCCTCTCTCCGGTCTTCATTCTTTCCGAACAAAAGATTTGTGAGGGGGGTGCTTTAACGTAAAAAAAAACCTGAATACAAACGTATGACTGGAGTTTTGCGTCGTCTGCAAAACAACCCTTAAAAGCACCGCCCTAATTCTTTAAAATATAAAAAAAATATTGCGATCACGCGGCCCTGACACATGATCCGACAAATTTACTTTACTCACAAATAGGCCCGGTATTTAGGACATACGTTTTGCACCGAAGTTCCATGCCGAGCAAATGTTTTTCTCTGTTTTACGAAGCCGACGTTCGGTATTCACACAAACACATTTGCAAAAATCAATCTGAAGATAGCAAGCGGTATGCGATTGACTCAGTCGCTGACGTAAGTGAAGGCACATTTCTGGGTTTTATATTTGTACCCAAAACACTTCCTCCTTCTGTTTCTAAATTTCATTATTTACCGCATGTTTTGTTGTTTTGGTTTACGTAAATCTTGTATCACTTATTTACAGTATCCGCATTGGGCTTTATGCGTACATTTCTCGAAATATCTGCTAACGATGAATTATACTCCGGCGAGTTTTCTCACAAGTGGTGCATATAGAAAAAGTCAAAATTGCTTACCTACCAATAGAGAATAAAAATTCATATTAAGGTTGAGGACCACTAGTCACCCGCTTATAACCTGTATATGTTTTTGTCTGTTCAGTCGATGTGTAACCTCAATTAACGACTCACATAATCAGCGACTTCGCATCGTTTCTCGTTAGCTTTCCCTCCCACAGTACAACCTTAGCGGCACGTTTAACGCCAGAGTAGAGGTATCCTATCCAGCTCTCTGTAGGCGTTTTTACCCTCGAAGTTCCATTCTCTGCGCATAGAAGGCTTGTTCTCCGCTATAAACGAGTGCAATTCTCTCCAGTGGATTACATGTGGTAACCTGCTGAACTAGTCAGTGCTTATCACAAATTCAACCCTTCGGGGACAGGATAAAAACCGCTGGTTAGCTTTTATGACTGTTTAGCAAGGTTGCTTTTGTGCGAAATTTGATATAAGGAAGCAGCAAATGTCTCACCTGGTGCTGTAATTATATGAGTGGGATCTCCCATCTCTTTGGCAGACCTAGGCTTCCAGTTCTTCTTCCCTACTTGCGGCCGCAGTCCTATGGCTGCAATAATCCTCCGAGAAAAAGCACAGTGCTGCTTCGGTCTTTTTCAAAAGTATTAGGCAAGAGCTCACTAAGGTATAAGAGAAACCACGGTGCAAGACTTGTGAATCTGCGCAATACAGCCCGCCGTACATAATTAGAAAAGTAAAGAGCTTGGCATAGTCGCTTAATTTTCCAATGTTAGAGAAGCCATGTTGCTGGCTGTCTTCATATTGCGTGGTAATTGAAGGATGTACATTTGGCAGTCTAGAAAAGTTCTACGGAAAGCGTGACAAGAAATAGGTTTGCCTGGCGCCCAGCTTGCAATTACTTTTATTCTGAGGGAGTAGGCCCAACGGTACTTGCTTTTATTACACAAGCAAGGCCGGGCTTTTGCAGTATAGCTCAGAAAAGGCCATGTTGGCTTGAAAACGAAGGTCACTGGGACAATTAAGTTAAATATGAAAAAGTGATGTCTTCGCGGAATGTAATGTCACAATGACCACAGAGAAAAGAGTTGGCTGCTATGATTCGCCCATTTGCTCCTTTATTTTGTGACAAAGTGCCCTAATCCTGATTTTGAAAGTGCATCACAAATGCGGGAAAACATTTGACGCGTTGGAGCCACTAATTCCGCAATACACCTGCCACGAGTGCACATAAAACGTCGCAGCCATCCAATGAAAAATTTTTTGTAAGTTTTGTCAAAAAATAAAAAAAACTCACACTTCCGCATAGGATGTGAACTTTGCGAAGCTGTACGTAACCTTCATACCCATCACGAAGCTTTAGGTCTAGGATTGTGGCCGATGTGCTTTTTATTCTCCGCCGCAACGACCCGTACTCTATCAGTGTTGCCATGAGTGTAAGATTCCTTGATTTTTTGGAAGTTATAATCATTGAAAGTGACCATACACGGAGCGTACACGATCATTTGCCTTTCGCTTTCCGAGCAAGTGTTGCTAATATTAGGGCGAACATTGAAGTTTTCTTTCGGTATTGTGTTGCCACGATGATAGCGAAGACTAGAGTTTTTGTTGGCCAATCTTCACCGATCTCCCTAAGTGGGTTTGCTTAGCTGGAGAAACGAGCACCAGGAGTGCTGGGCGGTCTCTGCGAGGCAGGCATACACGAGCGGTTGGCATTACTGCCATGTGGTTGCGGCAATGCTAGCGCTCACGTGCGGGCGATTACGAGAGCTTGGCTTTCGTCTTCGTATTTTTAACTGCGGACACCAACGACTTGCTAAAGAGCTGCACTGTAAAAAATTATACCCAAACTTTGTATCAGACTTGGGCAATGGAGAAGACCCTGGACATTTGCTCTACACAGAACGACCGTCAGGACAACGCGTACTCGGCTAGCCTTGTCCACGTCACTGGAGCCTCGGTAGATGCCCACGGGAGACCATCTCCGCCATAGTTCGTGACGAATCGAAAAAGCTTTTCCCGACAGCAACACTCCCTCAAATCGCTTGCCGCACCGATATTATGAGGGAAGCAGTACAAAAAGCCCCACGGACATCAATCCCACCGAATCCACCCCGTCCCATGGCGTACGCCACTGTTCGTCTCCATGTTTACTGTCTCTGTACCATAAAAACACAATCAGTAACAAGCACAGCTGGCCGACCTAGAGTGGCTCACCGGTCTTTGTTACCATAGAGATGGCGTAATTTTGTTTATCAATTTCGATGCTTAGTTAGAGTCTGCTCTCCAGGCTATCTGTCAGTCTGGTTTACATAAAAAGCATGATAATTGCCGCTTCACCGACAAGAACTTAATTTTTTGGGGCGACCTGCATAACCTCAAGTTAGTTTTTCTTGACCATGGAAAAATTCAATAACAGCCATGTTTCAGAGGCTAAACGACACGAGAGGCGTGCGACGTTCCCAAGGACTGGGCGTGTACTGGCGGTTCTTTTTTAGAAGGCATCGCCACTATCGCCGAACCACTAACGCACTTGATTAAAGATAGCATTCAGTGTTCTTTCGACAGTGATCGTGCGTACGCCTTCAGCGACCTTCAAAACGCCTACAGGGCCCGCCTGTGCAAGCCACGTTAATTGGAAAATCTGAAAAAACAATTAAGCCTTATTGTATTGGCCTGTAAGAATCGGACGTTCATAGCCTTAGGACATAGTACACAGTGCGGAGACCTATGTTATTCCAGAAGGAGATGGTGCGGGAAATAGCCATATTCTCCATGTACAAAGCTTTATTTTGACCCGGGGCCCCTGAAGTCTTAATCAAAGATCACGCAACAACCGCCAGCGCTGAACTTATGAAAGAGCCTTACTATCCCACAACGCATATCCGCAAGTAACTTCAGTATGCAACCACAAATGAACAGGCCAACCGAACGTCTGCAGAAGAAGCTCGCGGATATGGTGTATATGTTCGTCAAAGTGAAACCATTCTTCTCTGGCATCACGTTTGCATACAAGCTAGCACTGCAAGAACTACGCAGATGACTCCATTCGAACTTGCCTCTGTAATCAGCACACAATATGGCTAGATGCCATGATGCTGCACATAGAAGCCGAGACGTGAATGCCGATATTCAAGAATTCATAGAGCGTGTGGATAAGTCCCCCAATTTTTCTCGCGCACCTAATGAGGTATAGCAGCTGGAGCATGCAGACCATAATAACCCCCGACGCCGAGGAGCCCACTTTCACCAACGTGATGTTATGTGTACGTGAACGACAAATCTATTACACCGACTCAATAAGACTATCCCGTGACTGAATTCAGAACCTTACATAATGGCACGGCGCGTGGGGAACTTATCAACGAGGTTTTTCCCAATCCTAACTACACCACGTCCATGCAACGCATGCGTGCCAATGCCGTCCACGTGGTTTGACTCAAGTCTTAGTACGCCAGTAGTACCTCATATTCTCTGAACTGCCATAGTATTTTATCATCGCAGAGAAAGCCACCGCCCCGGACCACAGATCCTACTCTCCGTTGCCAGCTTATTTAAGTTCACCCTGTCACCGCAGCGAGACACGAGAGGCAAGGTTGCCGAGCAGCCTCAGAAGGAAAGGTTGCTGACGGCCAAATTACAAATGGCAATTTATCAGCGCAACGATGGGATCCACCGAAGAATCCCCACAAAAAGTAGAGCGCGAACTTCACGGTAAATATCAATAGGAACCTCTTAGTTTCTTTATTGGACACCGGTGCCGAATATTGAATCAGGAGCAAACAAAGGGCAGGTCGTCTGTGTAAAATAAGAACCCTTACACTGAAGCCCAGATGCGCTCCGTAGGGGTCATCTAATGGCGCCAAATGGAAAAGGCACCGCGACGATTTCCATCGGTCGCTGTGCTTTTGCTGCCATAGTTGTCGCGCTCTCACAGTGCTGTAGGGACATGATCTTGGCAATGGACATCTTGAAATAACATGGTGCCATCATGAAAATTGGTAAGCGTTCAGTCACTTTTTTTTTCCAGAAGTGAGGCGACAGAAAGTGAAGCATAGCTAAATCAGGTGCTCGTTCGCACAGGCGGAAGCGGAGGAAGCGGCAGCTGACCTCTGAGGTCATATTGTTACGTGTGATAAACACGCAGTTGTTGATCCGGCGTCCTTGAAGTTTACGACTGAAGCATCGTCCCCAAGGAAGCATCGTCCCGATGCTTTTGTGGACATACATACAACCAGCGCGGGTGTGTTATGTCCTTGAAAAATAGGGATTCTGCGCAATACGTGCACTCCGTCCGGGCACAAGTTACGCCGTCTCGTTGAAGTGCAGTCTTCGGAAACCACGGTGTAAGTGACGACGCTATGTTGTTGAAGGACCCCGTAGAGACCGGAGTAACCCTTAAGAAGCTTCTCCGATAGCCCTCGACGTCTTATCGGGGCCCACACCCATGCACGGTCAGGAGGATCGAAAGCGGCGTGCCTGTGGCGGGCGTTGTACTGGAGAGAATCCTGCAGGCGCTGTTTTGTGATTCGATGGTACGCTAGCTGCCTCAGTTTTTCGGCTTTCAGAATGAACCTCTGGACCTTCTCGCCGCCGTCGCCATCATCATGAGACAGCATTTCATCAATCATGGATTTTGCCTCGCTTCCATGGACAAGTGCAGACGGTGTCATGCGCGTTGTTTCCTGCTGGACGGTATTATAAGCACTTGTCACATAAGGAAGAATGTCGTCCCAGCATTTGTATTCCGCATCCACGTACATGCTCAGCATGTCAGCAAGAGTGAGGCCGTTCATTTGCGGGTTTTAGGTAACTGTTAGGTCCGTAATCGCCGGACAACGTCAGCACATTACGCTGCCCCCTCTCTGTAATAAGAATCTACTGGCGCACCGTGGCGAAAAACGATGCTTTCAACAAAAATACCCCCGTCGCATGCCCCCGCGCGAGGGACACGAGTAAATGCAGAGCATTGGGGGTGGTCACGTGGCGTAGGTTGCGATAGTTGGCGGTTGTAGTTGTAGTTGTTGTTGTCGTACGAGTGCGTCGACGGCGCTTGAAGGCCAAGTACGACGAAATGTACGAGGCGTTGGAGCACGGGGAGTTTGCGAGCTTGGACGAGTTCCTGCGCGCCTTCGACGTGCGGCCCGGGAAGGAGTACTCGGAGATTCTGCGGGATAGCGCGTCGCGTACGTGCGTGCTTCACGCGAGGACCCCCGCCAAGAAGCGCGTGAACGAGTTCAACCCGTGGATCGGAAGGGTTCCCGATTCCAACATGGACCTCCAGATCATCCTCGACCACTACGCGTGCGCGGCATACGTCGTGGACTACGTCAACTAGGCCGACCGCGGCATCTCGTTCTCGTAACGCGGGGTCCGCAGGTCGCTGCTGAAGTTTCGAAGCCGTGTCTCGGTCTCGATTCGATGGATCCGCAGCTCGACGCTGACGACTGACGGCGGCCTCTCGTTCTCGACGCTCGGGATCGGCCGCTCGACACTGATGCTTCGCCGCTGCCTTAGCGCGCGCAGTAGAGGGAGAGGAGTGAGCACCTGCTGCTGCAACGCCTCTTTCAGCGCCGTAGCACGCGCATGCGCGCCCGCACCTGTTGTTGAGAGCGGACAACGCCGAGGAACGACGGGTGACAGTGCGAGTTAAAGAAATGTTCTGCATTTAAAACAGCGCTGCAAAGAATGGTGCGCAGCAAGTGAAGCGCTTTCGTTTTTTCGCACCGCGTTAAATAGTCGGTGGTGAAAATTATCCACTTATTACCTACGTGAGAGGTTGGAAATGGTGCCGAGAAATCCTCGCCTATCTGCTCAAACGCCCTCTTCGGTAATTGAACCGCTTGCAGTAATCCAGCTGGTCGGCCCGGCGTAGTTTTGCGTCGTTGGCATTCACGGCACGTCCGTGTGTACTGCTTCGCGGTGACGGCAAGGTTCAGCCAGTGATAATCCTGTTTTATCCTGGATGTCGTCCGAGCGTAGGCCAGGTGGCCAGCCGCTAGTTCGTCGTGGCTCGCCCGTAGAACTTCACTTTAAAGACACGCAGGGACAACTAGAGGTAGTCCCTTTGGCGCGGAGTAAAGTTTTGCTTAAAGCATGTTGTTGCGCACGTGGAACAATTTCAAACCGCGTGCCAATGCGAAGGGCCTCGGAACGTTTCCATTCCGGCCTTGCAAAAAGTCTAAAAGAGGCTGCAACTGCCCGTCCTTCATGTGGTGCTCAGACAAGATGGTAGCACCCAGCGCTCCGAGGAAGACGGTGGCGTCATCATCGTCATTGTGCACGTGCTCGACTAGCAGTCGTGAAAGGCAGTCAGCGTCAGAGTGTGGCATTCCGGACTTATCAATCACCGTTAGGTCGACTTCCTGAAGTTGGAGGCACCAGAGAGCTAAACGTCCCTTGGGGTCATTTAATTTGCCATGCAACACATGGAGTGGTGTTCGCTTATTACTTCGAAAGGGTGGCCGTAGAAGTAAGGGCGAAATTTCATGACCGCCCATACAACGGCCACACATTCTTTTTCTGTTGCCGAATAGTTAGTCTGTGCCCTAGAAAGTGTTCGGCTTGCATACGCGACGACTTTGTGTGCACGGTCTTGCGACTCTACAAGTACAGCTCCAAGACCGACGTTACTAGTGTCTGTATGGACCCATGGTCGCAGCTTCGTCGACAAAGTGGGCTTGTACCGGCGGCATTTGTAATCGAAACCTGAGTTCTTAGAAAGAATCCTGGTGCTCCCCAGTCTAATGGACAGTTACGGGTGAGGCAGGTTAATGGGGCAGCGGTGTTTGAAAAGTTTTCTACAAACCTTTGGTAATAGAAACAAAGGCCTAGAAATCGTCGAAGGGTAGGGGTCGAAAATTTGATCACCGCTGCTATGTAGTCAGGATCCGGCTTGACGCCGGCGTGGCTGACACTAATGGGTAAGAAGACTAGCTTATTCTATCCAAAATTACATTTTTTCCGCTTTCAGCGCGAGACCGGCCGATCGAATGGCGTGAAGAATGGAAGATAGCCATAACAATTGTTCCTCAAATTTGGGCGCACACAGGATGACATCGTCGAGATAAACCAAGCACGTCTGCCTCTTCAAGTCCGATAAAACAGTGTGTAATATACTTTAACATGTGGAAGGAGCGGAACACAACCGAAATGGGTGAACATTAAACTCATAAAAACCATATCGTGTTCTGAAGGCCGTCATCTCGCGGTTCCGCTCATCAACCTCAATTTGCCAATACCCATTTTTTAAATTCATCAGTGGCGGGCATGACCAAGCTTGTCGAGGAGTCGTCGATCAACAACTGTGGGTACACGTGCTTTTTGTGACTTGGTTTAGCCTCCTGTAGTCTACGCAGAATTGCAATGTCCGATTCTTCGTTACTAAAACCCCGGAGGACGCCCACAGGACGGCTTTATGACGTCGTCACGCAACATCTGTTCTACTTGGGTTGGGATGGCGTCACGCTCTTTGGTAGATATACCATACGGGTTTTGGCGGGCAGGTCTCACAGCCTTGGCAGTACTGATAGGATGCTTCGTCAGCGGTGTTTGAGGCACAGCAGATGATGATAAAAAACTGCTTAGAAATCTCGTTAGCAACTCACGAATGGCTCGTTGTTCCGCGTGCGGTAAGCTCAAACTGAGGTCAAGGATAGGATCAAGATCGCATTCGCCAGGTACAGTGCTTTCTAAAACAAAACAGCCATCGTTGCCCGCAATTTCCTCGAAGTAAGCAACGGTGCCACCCTTAGCGACGTGGCGGCGTTCCTTGCCAAAATTTGTCAGCATTAATTACGCATGGCTCTCGTTGAACTGCAATCAAGCACTCCTCGATCAGCTGTGATGTCGTGATTGAGCAAGAAGGGTCCACACGCTCGGAGATACCATCGACGGTCCAGTGAACATCACATATCACAGAAACTATCGTGCAGGACCGCAGCCATACGTTCACATCATCGTCGCGAACACGCAACGGGGCGCGGCGTATTTCATTCTCTGGGAGGCGACGGCTCACGGCGAATTTAATAGAGCGCTACCCTACGTAAATTCCAGCGTTTTGCGCACATAAGAAGTCCATTCTCAGGATAAAATCCTTGCAGCAATCGGGCAGGATGACAAATCTTGCAATGAACTCGTTGCTGCCGATACCAATCCTGGTGGTACATTTGCCCACAGACGTCATCAGGTGACCACCAGCCGATCTAATCTGGAGCGCGAGCCACGGTGACTTTACTTTTCTTAGGCGATCAGCGATGGTTGGCTAACTACGGTGTAGTCCGCACCAGTGTCCACTAAAGCAGTCAATTGGTGCCCTTAAATGAAGATTAAAATGTCCGCTCTGCCAATTTTACTGATACCTATTCTACTCGCCATGCCGTCAAACGGCAACGTCGTGGCTCCAGCCTCCGGAATAGTGGGTACGGTTGGCAAGGTCTGCTGGGGACACCGTGTGTTCGGTCAACGAGGTCATCCTGTGTTGTACCAGTGATGTCGTGTGCTCAGTCGTGTGCGAGGTCGTGTGCTCAGCGAGGTCGTGTGCTCAGTGGGAGAATACCACTTGCAAGTCTGAATGCCACGTCCAAGGCGGCTCTGGTCATCAGTATCTCCCACAGGTCGGGTGTATATCTTTGGGAGAGCTGGTTTATGAGCCCACCGCAAGTTCATGTAGATTAGGATAGACGGGTGAGGACATAATTAAATTGTAACCGGGTAATGGCTAGAGCACGTAACATTTAGCTTATTTTATAAGAGATCGAGTTTATCTGGTTTCTGATGTATGATTATGCTGATTACTTAAGCTTCTGGTGTGGTGATGGGCACAGCAGTCTTGACGAGGGCTAATGTGGGGGAAATCTCGGAATGGGATGAGGGTAATAGACTCGGTGTTTCTTCAGAAGCCTGTGAATAAAGCTCGCTGGCTCGCGTACGGGCAACCGAATGGCCTGTTTGGAGGCGTGTCTTCTTGTCCACACAACGTCGATTTTCTCGTCGGTGGCGAATTTAGTGAGAACCTTCTATGAGTTACGGCCAACGTTACCCGCCATAAACCGATGCCATGCGGCCTGGGAGTCAGTAGTTGAGGGGAGAGCGTGTTTCATTGTCATTATCCAAGTTGGCTAAGATGCGGTAGGTTACGGGGCCCGGACGCCGCGTGCGAAGGGGGGGCGAGAGGCGTTTTTTGTAATAGGAGACGAACGAACGAAGTCCGTAAAACGCCTCAAAAAAACTTGACGGGCTAGCTGCTCTGACTTTATGCAGAGAAAAGTACGCTAAAAGACAGGACCAACAGGTGTGTCTTCTGTTCGTCCTGTCTTTTTTTAGCGCAACTTTATTCCCATCTGTGAAGTTATAGGTTTCACTCGAAATCAGGATTGCTCTGGCTCGCGTAGGGATGGAAACAGAATTCCTGGTCTTGGGAAGACCAAGCAAACGACAGTCGTAACTTGTGATTGTAAGCAGTATAAGGTTCCGACCTGATGCAAGGTTTTGTTCGTGAACCAAGTGACATTTAGGGAGTAGAATAAAACTTTGGTATATGCAATTCCATGCTGGTAGCGTTGTACCAATACTGTTTGGCGAATAATAGTGGTTGAGCAGCATCACATCGTCCACGCCGATAATATGCGCCGAATGGAGCCCTGGTTGTGTCTGTAGAGGTAGCCCTAATTAAGATTAGCTGCATTAAAAGGAACTATAAATACGTGAGGCCTGCTTTGGCCAGGTATCATCTATTGTGTATTTTTGTCAGGTGTCTTTATTAGGACGGCACAATATGTTGATTGATAATACGGTGGACAAGTCTTTAACGCGAAAGCGTTATTAGGCTCAATTTTCCATTTCCCCGTGCCTTCTAGCCGTCAACTATCTGCCGTGCTCAGCAAGCGTCCACGTAAGCATACTGCCCAAATAACTTGCACATCAATCGGATCCACATATAGAGAATAGCAAGTCGCAAAAAATAAATATCTTCAAAAGAGAAAGCACTGAAAATATTTTGGAAATAAAGAATAACGCCTCCAAAGATATTCCCACTGACGTCTCGGTCTCAAGCCGCTCCACAGATGTTTCTGCACAACTAATGACGTTGGTTTCACCAAAAAAGAAAAAACGTGCCAGGAAAGCACTAATTGGGAGAAAAAATATGTCGTCTTGCGTGCACAGCAGCTTTGTGAACATACGGAATTCCAGTCATGAGCTGTCAGACGCGCCTTTTGTGACAGTTATTGATATTTAGAAAGAAAATGCCGTTTTTTTATTACCTCAATATAATCGTGTGTTCCCCTTTGGGGTGAAATATCCAATAAATAAACTGATTATGGGGAGAATAGTGCTGAAATTTATTTAAACTTTTGTTAACAGACGCATGGGAGGACAAAAGTCGCCAACAAGCTTCAAAGTGCTCCACGTTTCTAAAGCTTTCAGATATATACGCTTTCATTCAAATAATATAGCAGCGCTGCAACATTTATCACTAACACACTCAGAGTTGGTTGAATCAAGACACAACCAATTCACCGACGCCCAAAATGCATTGTTACATCTATACCTAGCACTGCCACCAACTATTCCTGTTGAAATAAAAACAGGAATAATTATTTTAATATACACCAGCCAGAATTTACTGTCTGGTTGGGCGAAATACTATCCTTGTCAACAGAACAGAAAAAAAGCGCTTGTAGTTGATTTGCGGTAAACCAAATCTATTGGAAATTACCTTGAGTTTATAGGGTGTTATGCGTGTATTTCGTTCGGTTACCGATACATTAGCCTTTCAAGTTAGGAAATTTTCGGGTTCGTATCTCTCACACAAAAGGCTTCTCTGTCGCATAAAATCATGTTAAACTGAAGCAATCTAGCAGGCTCAAATTGCTGTTTGGGCATGTGCAATGAAGTGAATTCTATATGAAGGGTTCTTTAAACGATATTCATTATTTTCAAAGAGATTCCTATGGATATAAATCGACTTCATTCGTTGAAAACAAAAGTAATGTCAATGCTTTTGCTAACATTTCATCTGTCTCGATTTTTTAAAATTTTATTTGCCCTTAAAAACCGTTTTGTTTTGATAGATCTACATTAACATAACCGCAGCTTGTTTTGTGACCCTCTAAAGAGGCGTTGTTCAGTCGCTACGACTGTGCTGCTGGGCACAATGTGTGCTGGATTGGTGGCCGGGGAAGCCGCTTTTTGTATAAAGGCTGAAAGCAAAACCTTCAAGTATTCGGGATGTCGGCGCATGGTTAATATTCACAGGTGCTCACAAAATACTCCAGTACCCTAAAGTACACTATGCCGCATCACCTGTGTAGCGCTGGTGCGTTCAACCTCATAATCAATGAATTCTCTAGAGAACAAAATTCTCACTCCTTATAAAGCAATACACCGGAGAGTCGCCCTTCCAACGTAAATGCCAAACGCAGGGTAATTTTTTTAATTATCCTGAAGCGTTGAAACATAAGCATCTTTTTAGAGTACAAAATGAGCTTGAAGTCCTGGATGAGATTTTTCTATTGTCCTGTCATGACTATAAACGTGCCCGAACGAAGTTTAAAGAAAACGTTATACCACGGCTCGGGAAGGGTACATATTTATCTGCAAAAAAATTTATACCCTGACAATATGGATTATAATTAGTCTCCCTATTACCCAATACTTTGTGTATACATGGGTTGTTAATACATTTAAATCCGTCCCACGTATGTATATAGCAATTCCAACCACATCAATTGGCCGTTAGCTGCATTGAGTTACGTATAGCTATAACCTATATGAAGCGAAGAAGGATACATATACAAAGCTTCTTTATAGTTATTTCTAAATTATATATCATACCGTGATTCGCAGATACTGTGGATGAAAAAAGAGCTACAGCCTTTTTCTATAAGCATACTCCTCCACAGAGATCCGTGCATTGACAACAGACAGTAATTATTTTACGTTTACAAATTCACGGCTAAAGCACTATTTAATTCAACTAAATCAACTCAACCTGATGATATTGTGGTCTGAGTTTTCAATTTTAGTGTACTTGTTTTGGCGCAAAACTATAATACGCATGGTGCTGTAGACTAATTACAGTAAGAGTAGAAATATTTTTTGACCCTTCCTGATGGAGGCAAGCAATTTTGCTGAATAGTCAATGCCTGACAGTTTTCCTTTAAGAATGCATTGCCCACTTTGTCTTGCAACATTGCGCTGGTTTTGGTCTTTTGTTAACCAGTTGGGATTTCAGTGCAGTATATTTTACTGTTTAAATGGCAAGTTCTGTTCCAAGGTTTGGCTGAATATAGTAGGGAAGGGGGTTAGAGTATGGTGTGTTTTGTTGTTGCGGATTTTTGAATGTCGAAGCAATCAAGATGAGAGATGGTATTCTGCCACAAACTGAAAAAGGCTTATCATTTAACGCGAACACATATTACAGAACTTATACACTTCTCGGAGCAGTTTTGTTGGACATTGTCAAATTCCACTCACTATAGTTGGAACCAACCATGACAAAGAATGTTTTCCAATCTTTTTCTGTGCGGTCCATCTGCACATTGAGGTCATTGCTCCAACGTTGCACCTAGAACTGAACGTTCCACCATTTAGGATATTACGAGTCGCTTGCGCATCGTGTACGCTTTCTCTTAATGTTGCGCAACCACTGATGGAAGAAACAAATTATTTCGTTAATACCAAGTGCTCATCCTCCGGTGGGTAAAACAAGCGCTCCTCGAAAACAATGAATGCCCACGCGGTTGTCCGAAAAACCCCCTGGGTAATCCACCTGCGTAAATGCAAGCCAGGTAGGTGATCGTGCACCTTGTTTCACCATACAACAGAGAAATTGTGTCTTTTTGTTTCAGAATTTTTCACCCGCCCTTTTAAAACCAGTGTTTGGATGCACCGATTATACCTACAAATGCATTTGCGTATTCTCGCCTCAAGCATCAAGATAGCAAATTAAGTATTTCAATAGAGAGTGAGGTTTTATACTCTGCAGGTAATAATTGCCGAGTTCTAATTATAGCGTCTCAAGTACGCTTTAGTGCATTTTTTCTCGTTCCCGTGGTCAGAGATCCACCACTATAGACTTTTCCAAAAAGTTGAAGACCACCAAAGCTATTTTTAAAATGTAACTGTAAACATCAAAGTAACCATGTGGTCATGCCAAAATGTTTAACAATAACGCACTGGCAGCAGTGCTTCTGTATAATCAGCGATCAGCAACAGCTGGATCAGCAACAGCGATCAGCAACAGCAACAGCTAGAATAATATACCTTATCATAGTGTTTTTTTTAAAGCAGAAGTTAGATATTTCATTCCGAGCAGTAGACGTGCCTACACCCTTCCATCTACATCGCCTAAATCTGCATTTTTCCAGCGACTGGCCGAGGGCCCGTTTTGACTGGGGCCTTCAGGGAAACGTTCATCTTCGCCGAATTGACTAGATCATGCGGGCAGCTGATTCTGGTTTATGAGTACGCTCGAAGTTCAGAAGAACTAATGAATGAGTCTGCACGTCAAATCCAGATCTATATAACAACGCTACAGTTCTTTTGAGCACTTCCACTCTGCTACAGCACGAAAAGGTGGCCTGATGGGCCAAAGCAAAGCAGGAACGAAGACTGATGTTTTATATTCAGCGTGCCAAGGTTGCTGTTACTAGGCCTCTCAATATTAAAAATATGTGAATGTTGTGAACAGAAAGAATGGCTGCAATAGTTATGATCTCTGCGTAGTGGGGTTGCCGTGTCCACATGCTTTTTAAATTGCCTGACTTAATCACTTTAAGCAACCTGCGTGCTTCAAAAATGCCTAATTCGCCTGAAGAGAAATATGGGCTTCTTCGTAATACGGGTAAAGGCGTTCCCAATTGCAAAAAGAAATTCTTGCAAAACATCTGAAATTCTTGAATACACGTAGTGTACTTCATATACGACTTTAAAATTTTTATTTTAATGTCGCGGCACAGATGCGAAGCTAACACCCTAATCTTAGCAGTTGGTCGCAGTACACATACATGATAATAAATTCAAGTATTGAAATTTTTCGTTCATCACAAATATTTCGTGACGTAATATTTATATTTTTGCAGGAAGACAAGCAAAACTACTCAACAATGGATAAGTCCTTCAAAGGAAGTCTAAGAAAAATGTGTTTGAAAAAAATAAAGGGTAACTACATGCAATAAATTTATCTATTTGTTAAGTAGATCGCCGGAAGAAATCGTAAGTGACGCTTCCAGTAAGCGGTGCGTTCAATTCTTCAATTTATACGGACGTATACGAAATGCAGCTCTTCGAGAGTCAATATTCTTCTAACAGGCTTGTGTCTCCCCTAACAAAGTTTTAAAAACTTACTCCAGAGGAAAGAAAACCCGAGCCAACTTGGCTCAGCTTTTTGACGGTGAAAATCCGCACAATGGTCTACACACCTAGAATGAGACCTGACTCGACGATAAGAGTTCTAGACCTCTTTGGCCGCATTTAATTCGGCTCCAGAAAAATAACCGTCCTGCAAAATCTTTCGCTGCCTTTTAAAAGTACTTATGAGAATGCAAAGAACGTGCATACAAACAAAGACATTGTAGCGAGCATCGTATTTTATCACGATCCAGATGCAAAGAAATGCAGGGTGGTACTCATAATAGTATGATGTCAAAATATATGACTCGGGTAATAAGTAACAAGAATAAATAGGCATAATAAACGCGAAATTACTTTTGCGGTCGTTCATGATACAAGCAGTCGACTGGGTAAAGCGATTTTACCTCTCTTTAAATATCTTGTAAAAGGACAAGCCGTCAGAATAAGCATGCACTCATAACCATACACGCCTCCCGCGGGATTCTGATTTGGTTGCAATGTTTTCCACGTTCGATTCTTAAGAAGCAACTGGTGTACTTAGTCGATATAAGTTAAAATATGTGACAGAATAACAAGTGTTTTACTGTGTCTGGCTTCAGAAAAAGGCGTGCGCAATCTGTCGGGCTCTATTATTTCTTTTTTACGAGTGCAACATTGAGGAGTGCATAGGGAACTATGCAACCACGATTGCCTTGTTGCAGCATTGGGCTCTAAGCAAGTTGTTCCTAATATGTGCCGTGAATTACCGTAGACATACACACATTAGGTATCCCCGGAATTTCGCTAGGTACATTGTTTTGCCTTCTTGAAATCCTGGGTGACTAAAAGATCTACAATAAATCAAAACATGGTGCAACACTCTGAAAATTGCGTTGCACTAAATAGTTTAAAATCTCCTTTGGATATTTAAAAATATATGTCTCATAAAAAAAATGTTTAAATTGATTCAAAAGAGCCTTTGTAAAATCTGCGTGCCCATCCTTCAAAGATAAAATTTCGTAGGCTTCGAAAAGTACAAACGGGAACGAACGAATAAAATATTCCATTGTATAAAATCGGCAGACTACATTTCCTTAAAGACTATGGCCAAAAACATTTGGCAATAAGTTTAAACTCGAGACTCTACTGCAAAGACGACACACGCTTCCAAGTATTAACGCAGTCTTTATTTCCTCGAATGGAACCTCAAAATAAAATCAGGGAGCATCGCCGCTGCTAATGTTTTTTAGACAACAAACTTTTTATATGTGCCCGAGATCAAAATTCTACTTAAATAACAATGGTTGTAGATAGGCGATTAAGAATTACACCTTTTGGAATTAGGAAAATTATCAGTATATCTGCTAATATAAGCGTACTACATCAGTTTATACTGTGTCTTCGGAAAACCATAAATATAAGGTAAAAAATTTACTCTCACATAGATAACGAATATATAAATGCAACTTTAGGAATACCTTCGCAACCTTCCTAGCTGCGCTCAGGTATTCTGCCATACTTTAAAATTTGGCAGTCTTTATATATCGACAAAACTGTCTAGTTGGCCTGCCTCTACAAAAAAACCATTTCTCTCTCTCTCTCTAACTCTCCGTCTGCCTCTCTGTCGCTCTGTCAAGAAAATCCTCCACCAACACTTAAGTTTCGCCGAACCAACCTGTAAAATCATGTTTCGTCAAAATAACCTCTTTAAAGTTCCTTTTCTACTTACTTCCCGGTGTAACAACAAAATAGATTTCAAACAGGAGTCTCACGTTATCCTCATATTTCCAATAAGTGTCTGAACTACATCGGTGCTCTGCCTTAGGACATCCGGTAGATATAAACTTACGGCTTATATCTACTAAGTAAGCAGTTAACGCTTGCCATTTTACAAATCATGTAATGCGTATTCTACTTAATTCCAAAACGTCTATGTGACAACACCTGCGTGCAAAAGCTTGCGTGTTTTTCATAAATACAATATTCCTATCTTGAGACACAATGAAAAATATCTATTGTTTTGGTCAGCATAATAAATTCATTTTCTTTTTACACCATTTTATTCCGTCATTAAAGCACTATCTGCCTCAACGTCGGCGGTTTGCATCCGGTTTTGAAGTATTGCATTTTTCGAACAAGGTATTTGCCACGCCATTGTTAAAAAAGAAACCAACCTGTTTAAAGAGAACTACCGGCATGATATTGAAAATTTGTGAACACGTACTCTCAAGTTACGTTGTGCCGTTCTTGCTGAAACGATAAATTAACCTTGGTACTAACCAGGTTTTAAAGGGGAAATTTTGCTCATTAAGCTTATAACATCTATTTAAAAACCGTGCATTCACTGGATATCGGTGAACAATTCGCTGTTATCTTTTAGATACTAAATACGTGTTTGGTTATGGTCTTCAGAATCAACTTACCTTAAAGAAACAAAAGTTTACATAGCAGCATCTCTCAACATAAATTTATATTTATCTCTCGAGCGGTAAAAAACAGCTTAAGTAGCCCTGTCGCCAAGCTGCAGAACTGCGAAGCAGCCCACTCTGATCCGAACTTTTTGATTTAAACTGCTGTTAGCACTTATACTTCCGCATTAATAATATTTCTAGAGCTGTTTACTGACCACTGTGTGATTCCATCACTCATTTCTTCTTCTAATGAACAAGCAAATATTCAAAGTAATATGGCTTAATTCGCAGCTATGACAAAAAGCAAGTATGACTGCGCTATGAGGAATATCTTTTTTAAAGCAAGAAAAAACTTGTTCCATTGCTCTTCCACGCCTAAAAGTGCTTGGATGACAGAAATATACAAACACAATTTTTTCCAAAAACCTGAAATAGACATCTAACACGCGCCTCATACACAGAGACCCTGGCGTGTCACCCGTTGCAAAGCCTAACTTTTTCCAGCATACACTGCATGCCAAACCTCTAGCGGTTTTGACACCGATTTATTATTGCACTAGTAGTCCTGAACGTCTGTAATCAACGTCAGAATGTGCAATATTTCTCACGAAAACCCTAAATTATCAATAAATGCAAGAACTAGTCATCGGTTCAATAAATACGGCTCTCTGAGACATTATTCACAATGCGTTCGTACAAGAAAAAAGATGGACTGGAACACATCAAGCAGATTCAGAGATAAAGTTGTTGTCTTTACTTCTTTCCAGGACTTTACCACAATCACCTTCCCCTCGTAAGCCGTTTTCCCAAAACCTCCTAGTACCACAAAATAAAATGTTATTTTCTCACACTGATAATGTATACATTGCTTCCTATTTTACAGAAACAAAATAGAATCCAACAGCTTCCAACATTACATAGTCGGCACATCATGAAACCGATCTTCAAAATCCAACAACTTCAAAACTTGCAACAACATGCTGGGCGGCTGCGCAGAGCTGCGAGAACACTTCGGAGTAGCGCGCACTGCCGTGCGTTCGCTAACAACTGGGTCACTTCCTTAGACGCTGCAGGTATGCGCCGCGACCGAGATGACTGCAGTTCCCGGTGCGCATAAATTTCTTATTAGGGCGTATAGTATTCGTCATGTGATTTTTTGATGCAGTAAACCTAAAACAGCTGTTTTGAAGGGGTGTATTCTTTGTAAACCATTTGAATGGTGTAATTGAACTATCTCAAGTGGAGAGTAATATAACATTGGCTAAGTGGATTCAATAAAAAATTCGGAGGTATATTTTGGTTACTCTACTTCATTTGCGTTTACGGTGAGTAGTAAACGACGTAAAAGTGCAAAAGTGACGCCATCGCCTTGTGAAGCGAAGCAACACAAGAGTGCGTCACTTGAACACAAGTGTGACACGATACCCATGCACTCTGCTGTCCTCTGCTGGGGCGGGTGACACGCCCTGGGACTCTTTTAGAATCGACAGCTAGCAGAGGGAGCTGGCCAGCTGTCCACACCAAAAAAAAGCAGTTTACGCCTATTCATAGCGGTGTTCAAGGAGGCTCTTCAAAGTTATTGGGACAGACCTTGACGACTAACGAAAGTTATCGTGAAGGTCAAGTTAAAAGACTAAGAAGGAAAGTTGTTCCTAAAGATGCAGGCAGCTAGCCTCTCTCCGGGCTTGATTCTTTCCGAACCAAAGATGTCGGAGGGGGGTGCTTTAACGTCAAACACACCTGAATACAAGCTCATGACTGGAGTTCTGCGTCATCTGCAAAACAACCCTTAAAAGCACCGCCCTAATTCTGTAAAATATAAACAAATATTGCGATCAAGCGGCCCTGACACCTTACCCGCACAATTTCCTTTACCCACAAATCGGCCAGGTATGTAAGACATACGTTTTGCACCGAAGTTCCATGCCGAGCATATTTTTTGTCGGTTTCACGAAGCCGACGTTCGGTATTAACACAAACACCTTCGCACAGATCAATCTGAGGATAGCAAGCGGTATGCGTTTGACTGAGTCGCTGACGTCAGTGAAGACACATTTCTGGGTTTTATATTTGTACCCAAAACAGTTCCTCTTTTTTGTTTCTAAAGATCATTATTTACCGCGTGTTTTGTTGTTTTGGTTTACGTAAATATTATATCGCTTATTTACAGTATCTGCATTCGGCTTTATGCGTACATTTCTCGTAATATCTGCTAACGATTATACTCCGACGAGTTTTCTCACAAGTGGTGCATACAGAAAAAGTCGTAATTGCTCACCTACCAATAAAGAATAAAAATTCATATCAAGGTTGAGGACCGCTAGTCACCAGCTCATATCCTGTATAGGTTTTTCTCTGTTTAGTCGATGTGTAACCTCAATTACCATCACACATAAGCAGCGACTTCACATCGTTTCTCGTTAGCTTTCCCTCCCACAGTACAACCGTATTGGCACGTTTAACGCCAGAGTGGAGGTATCATATCCAGCTCTCTGTAGGCGTTTTTACCCTCGAAGTTCCATTCTCTGCGCATAGTAGGCTCGTTCGCCGCTATAAACGAGTGCAATTCTCTCCAGTGGATTACATGTAGTAACCTGCTGAACCAGTCAGTGCTTATCAAAAATTCAACCCCTTCGGGGACAAGATAGAAACCGCTGGTTAGCTTTTATGACTGTTTAGCCAGGTTCGTTTCGTACGAAATTTGATATAAGGAAGCAGCAAATGTCTCACCTGGTGCTCTAATGATGTCAGTGGGATCTCCCATATCTTTGGCCCACCTAGGCTTCCAGTTATTGTTCCCTACTTGCGGCCGCAGTCGTATGGCTGTAATAATCCTCCGAGAAAAAGCACACTACTCCTTCGGTCTTTTGCAAAAGTTTTAGGCAAGAGCTCACTAAGGTACAAGAGAAACCACGGCGCAACACTTGTGAATCTGCGCAATACATCCCGTCGTACATAATTATAAAAGTGAAGAGCTTGGCATAATTCGCTTAATTTTACGCCGAAGACTCCATTCGAACTTGCATCTGTAATCAGCCCACGATATGGCTAAATGCCATTATGCTGCACATTGAAGCCGAGACCTGAATTCCGATATTCAAGAATTCATAGAACGTGTGGATAAGTCCCGTAAGTTTTGTCGCGCACCTATTGAGGTATAGCAGCTGGAGCCTGTAGATCGTAATAACCCCAGACGCCAAGAAGCCGACTGTCACCCACGTTATGGTATGTGTACTTGAACGACAAATCAGTTACACCGACTCAATGAGACAGTCCCTTGACTGAATTCAGAACCCTACATAATGGTACGACGCGTTGGCCAACTTATCAACGAGGTTTTCCACAAACGGAACTTCACCACGTCCATGCAACGCACGCGTGCCAATGTCGTCCATATAGCTTGACTCCTGCCCTAGTACGCCAGTAGTACCTTATATTGTCACGAGGAGACGAAGAAGAGCGGAGTAGGGTATGCGCCGCTGTGGGCCCGGTGAAGGATGACGAAGAAGAGCTGTGTGTGGGGCGTGCAGCCTGGGGCGTGCAGAGAATAAATATGCTCTGAACTACCATGGTATTTTATTCAGATAAAACAGTGTTTAATATCCTTTGACATATGGCAGGAGCGGAACACATCCAAAAATGGGGAACCTTAAACTCATAAAGACCATCTGGTGTTCTGAAAGCGGTCTTCTCGCAGTCGTGCTCACCAGCCTCGATTTGCCAATACCCATTTTTCAAATTCACCAATGACGGGCATGACGAAGCCTGTGGAGGGAGTCGTCGATCCACAACAGTGGGTACACGTGCTTTTTTGTGACTTGGTTTCGCTTCCTGTAGTCTACGCAGAATCGCAATGTCCCGTTGTTCTTCCTTACTAAAACACGGAGGACGCCCACGGACTCCGAGATGGCTGAATGACGTCGTCTCGCAACATCTGTTCTACTTGGTTTCGAATGGCGTCGCGCTCCTTGGTAGATACAGGATACGGGTTTTGGCGACTAGGTCTCACAGCGTCGGCACTACTGATGCTATGCTTCGTCAGTGGGGCTTGACGCACAGCAGGCGATAATGAAAAACAGTTTATGAAGTTAATTAGCAACTCACAAAGGGCTCGTTGCTCGGCTTGTGGTAAGCTGAAATTGATGTCAAGGATAGGATCTGGATCGCATTCGCCAGGTGCAGTGTTTTCTAATACAAAACAGTCATCGTTGCCCGCAATTTCCTCGAAGTAAGCAACGGTGGCACCCTTAGCGACATGGTGGTGTTCCTTGCCGAAATTCATCAAGAATAATTCCGCTTGGCCCTCGTGCAACTGGGATGTCGTGATTGAGCAAGAAGGGTTCATACGCTCGTCGATACCATCGACGGTACAGCGAACGTCACATATCACAGATACTATCGTGAAGGACCACGGCCATACGTTCACATCATCGTCGCGAACACGCAATGGCGCGCGGCGTATTTCATGTTCTGGGCGGCGATGGCTCGCGGCGAATTTTATGGAGCGCTCTCCTACGTCAGTTGCAGCGTTGTGCGCACATAAGAAGTTCATTCCTACAAAATAATTCTTGCAGCACTCGGGCAGGACAACAAATCTTGCAACGAACTCGTAGACGCCGTCAGCAATCATGGCGGTACATTTTCCCACAGGCGTCATCTGGTCACCACCAGCTGATCTAAGCTGGAGCCCGAACCACGGTGTCTTTACTTTGTTTAGGCCAGGGGTCTCAAACACGCGGCCCGCGGGCCGCATGCGGCCCGCGGACTCTTTTAGTGCGGCCCGCGGACCTCTCTTGAGTGTCTTGGTTTATTTATTCTTTGTTTTGTAAACAAATGCGTGACTGCGCGCCCTGCTTGTGTAGCCAAAGACGCAGGTGGTCAGAGACTGCTCGAAAACGCGCGGACATCGTCTTTCACGGCTTTGCGTTACAAGAGTGGACACCCCTCTTTTCCGGAGGCCCCTCAGTTCGGGCGCCGTTAAGTCGGGTGCACAATGGTCGCAAGCAACTGCGACTTGTGAATCGAGCACTCTACAGTGCGCAAAGTGCTGGGCGAGCACAGGCCGCGGAGAAATTACCCGCGGCGTTTTATGACCCCGCGACCGGGGCTTCAGAATCGGCGTCCCCATTTTAGTCATCCTGTAGATCGGTATCGATATGTCTCAAATGCGGACGCCAATTTTATTCGGGAGTGATCAAGCATATGTACAACATGTGGGAAAGACGGAAAGACCTACTTGTTTCTTTCAAATGGCAGCGTTATCTCACATTTTGTTGCCCCCCCCCCCCCCTCCCGTTTCAACCTTCGTGACTATCCCGGCCCTTGCGGGACTAAAATTCGTGACTGCGGCCCGCTAACTCATGTGAGTTTGAGACCACTGGTTTAGGCCATCAGCGAATGTTTGGCTAACTACGGAGTAGTCCACACCAGTGTCTACTAAAGAAGTCATTTGGTGCCCTTATATGGAGAAACAAATGTCCGCGCGACCAATTTCACTGATACCTATACTTCTTCCCATGCCGTCAGACGGCAACGTCGTCGCTCTGGCCTGCAGAATAGTAGGTACTGTAGGCAAGGTCCCGTGTTCTGCTGGAAGAGCTCTGTGTTCGGTCGACGAGGTCATCGTGTGTTGTACCAGCGAGGTCGGGTGCTCGGTCGGTGGCGTAGTTGGTTCTCGAACGTCTTGCAAAGGTCTGCCGGTAGCAACCTTGCCTCCTGAGGTTCCGGCAGTCAGTTTCCCAGCCCAGGGCTAGGACAGCTTCCACGCGGCGGTCCTAGGTGGTCTCGACGGTCAGGTGACGAGCCGCCAGACGGTGTTTGTGAACGTCGCAGGATCGGCGGGGAAGTGACTGCGAACGTCAGAGGATCGGCGAGGGACTTTGTCTGGCAGCGAGGTTAGCTTCCATTTCCGCGGGTCTTTGGCCAAACTAGGTCGTGAGGCGGCGGAGGAAAAGCCACGAATCCGAATTTCACGGTACTGTCAATAGCGGTAAATGTGGCCTCCTTCGCCACAATGATAGCACAGTGGGTGGCTGTTGGGTTGTTGTCATTGTGACACACGTCGGTTTTGCGCACCGGCGTTCTATATGAATTGTGTGGTTGGGGCTGGGAGTACGTGGCGGAATCTGCTCTCTGGAGTAGGGGGACGGTTCGAGGCGCCAGGGGCGGTAGTCGCGTGTTTGCGATGGGCAGCTGGCGACTGAGAGCTGTTACATAACTCGCTCGTAGTGATTGTATCTGCTGCTCCGCGATCGAACGCGCTTGTCAGATCTCTTGGCGAACCACATCAGCAACTGAGGCAGGCGCAGGTTTAGGCTTGCCAATGCCACTCAATGGCAGCTCTTTTCGTACAATTGAGGGGAGAATGTCTCGAAGGGTTGTGTCATTGGCCATACTTGTTATGGCGCAGCAGTACTGGAAGAAGGGCCGTTCACGTGGTTGTTTTGAATTTGTTCACGTGGAGATGATTTGAATTTTTCTGCCCGGTCAAAAACTGGTGACACTTTGTTCGCATGATAAACACGTAACGAGATGTGATGCGCTGAAAAATATGTTTTGAAGAAATAGTGAGCCGTTGTAATACAGTGAGTGGAAATAAACAAGACGAGATAATTTACGACGCACGTAAAGGTTTGAAGACCTAGCGAATTTTTAAGGACCGATACACGTTGGTCTCAAGGGTAAGAACGCAAAATAAAACTTGCAGACTTGTTCTGGACTGCCTCGAGTAGGTTAGTCAAATTATCTTGATGAGGATTCCAGATTGTCGATGAGTATTCTTGTGAAGACCGCATCAGAGTAGTGTACGCATGAAGTCTATTATCAGCATTGGCTCAAAATAAACTCCGTTTGAGAAAACCTAATTTTTTCAAAGCCATATTGGTAATTGATTCTATATGAACTCGCCATGACAGATCAGACGTTAAGAAGATGCGCAAATATTTAAGTTTTGTTACGTTTTTAATAACAGTGCCGTTTACTACATAATAGGTCGTAGAGAATCTAGAAAACCGGAAAATGTCATGTGTTTTGTTTTTTTCGGAATTTACTTGCATTTACTATCTCTCGCACCGCTCAGTAAGCTTAGTTAGGTCATCCTGAAGATCAGTATCATCATCTGGGGAAGATATCTGCCTATACAAAACAGTCATCAGCAAAAAGCCGTATTGTTGAATTCATGTTAGTGGCAATGTCATTTATGTAGACCAATGAAAGCAAAAGGCCCAGGACAGACCCTCGGGGAACGCCAGATTTAACGCATGCGTTCTTTGAAACACAGTTATCTATTATTACTGATTGAGAGCGTTCCGATAAGAATTCTTTTACCCAGATAGTTACGCTTTCATCAAGTTCCAAGGCGGCCAATTTCCGGAGTAGACCGTTGTGAGGCACACGATCAAAGGCTTTGGACCGGTCAATGAAGACTGCATCAATATAATTCTTGGTATCTAAAGCTTCATGAATGTCTGTTACTAATTAAAATAACTGAGTTTGACATGACCGTTTATGTCTAAAGCTATGCTGATTTTCTAAAAGCAATGTTATTCATATTTAAATGTGACATTATATGGGTGTAAATGATGTGTTCGAGTGATTACTGATCTCTATAATTCAATAATTTTTGTCCACAGAAATTTATGCTATATTTATACATTTTGCCAAGGCCTTCGACAAGCCCTCTCACATCCGCCTGCTGAATAAGCTTAGTGTAGTTAATATCAACCCGAAGATTAACAGGTGGATGAATACCTTCCTCACCCATCGGTATCAGTAAGTAAAGTAAGTAACCATTATTCACCATTCCTCCTTTTAGCTGAAGTAATTTTCGGCGCCCCACAAAGCTCACTCGGGGTCACTACTTTTTTTTAAATGTACATGAATCACATTACCCGTACTATCAGTTCTAGTACCCGATTTTTTGCAGACGACTGCGTCAATATTACAAATATTTAAAAAAATGGCTGCAATCCACGCAGTCAAGGTGGTTGGAAAGCAAAGCTTTAAACGACACCTACACGAATTGCACATTCGACTTCACTTGACTTCACACACGTAGCTTTACAAAGAGTGGAACCAGAGATTCTGCCAGCCGTTACATGGAATTCGTGGGGCGGCGTGCCGAACATACCCGCAGCGCCGGCCATGGCCGCGCTAGAGTGGTGGACGCCGCCGCTGTACCCCGGCGATGAGTCGGAAGAAAGAAAACGGAGAGGAGCGCCTTTCGAAGGGTGAGCCAGCGGAAGCCAGCCATCCTGATGTCCTAGATAGGGGCTATACCACCGCGCGATGCAAGCGCAGACACTGAAACAATTCGGCATGTAGGCTTAGTGATTCCACTTCCAATCGATTTAAAATAATTGCGAGAAGGCTTTAGGAAATTTTATAATCCTATTTATCAGAACCAGTTCCCACTTTTGCCTTTTGTATTACCTCCTAAACACAACCAATTTGGTATTCACGAGTTTAGAAAACAGGGTCCCATTCGTGACAAGCAGTGCGCACAAGATAGCATTTCTTTATCGGGCAGATGTCAGTATGTGGTTTGTACAGTTTGCTGTCCCACACTTCAAACCAATCCCTAACTTATGTTTGCAGTAAGACTACGTAATTCCGTCGGGGGCGCGGGTTGCCCTCGAGGTCTGTCGAACAAGTTA
This sequence comes from Haemaphysalis longicornis, assembly GCF_048455015.1. NCBI lineage: Eukaryota > Metazoa > Arthropoda > Arachnida > Ixodida > Ixodidae > Haemaphysalis > Haemaphysalis longicornis. The sequence goes on along the minus strand of NW_027526407.1, from coordinate 117,621,927 downwards.
ATCAAGCCCTGCAAAGGCAGCGCGCAATGGACGCGATGCTGCACCAATGTATAGCCAAAACAATCGTCGCTAAAGCAGAGGAATAAGCCATGCCGCCGACGCCGCCACCTGCGAGCATGAACTTTCGTGGGGCGAACGCCGGGCAAATTCCCCGCGCCCTTTCTAGTGGGCTCCATCAGTGAAACCCTCCGCCCCCCTTCGTCCCACCGCCGAGCGCCTCCTACGCGCTGAGAGTTTGTTAATCCGCACGCCACTAAAGAACCGTTGGCTGGTAGAGCTAAAATATTTTGCTTTGAAAAAAAAAAAACAAGACTCCATATTCTTGCAAAGAGAACTTCACCAATTGACAAATTGGTTCAGGGATGGGGAGATGGAACTAAATGTGCGCAAATATAATGCCATAATAATTCCTAAAGCAACGCTTCGGAGCACCGTCGCTATTGGAGAGTTTTAGTTGACCGTTTCTGACGGCCCGCTCCGCTCCGATAGCTAGCGGGTGCGCCATTGCGCATGCGTGGCGCGCAAGGCCGCTAGCGGCGATACCGGAGCGGGGAGCCGCTCCGCTTATCGGGGCCTCTTAGCGGACCGTCGCGGCAGCTTACGTTACCATTCGGAATATCAACATGGCTGCCCCGCGATGCGAGAGCGCTCCCGCGATCTCCGTTTCTTTAGATGAAACGCGAGCGAAGAAATCGCGAATGTTCTTCTGCATAGGCAACAGTGCCACACTCCTCAACGACCTTTATTACGGAAGCGAAAAACGCCGACCGAAGCGCGGGGCTGCTTCTATGCAGCGCCGCGAAAATACAGCCGTGTCTTCGCTATTCCAAAGTTAATCGGCTTATTAAAAAAAAATTGTACCATTACACCATGTAAGTGATACATTGTATTAAAAAGGTGAAATAAGGCACTAAATACGGTAGTGTACATTACTTGAGCGACCAAATTCCTATTGGTATCTTTAGGTTTGCGATGACGTTTTGGTTTGCACACGCAGAGGGCACGACCAGTGACGCGAATTATTGTTCGTCGAGGGAGATACGGTTATCGCTTAGTTAAAAGCCTTTCTGCCGCTGACGCTCCGGTTGCGCTGAGCAGGCCGCCGATAGTGGAGCGCACCGTCGAAAACGGTCAGCTCTAATATCTCAACAGTATGCCTGTACAAACCGCACCCAAGTAAAATACTTGGGGGTCCACATAAAATCTGATCTAATCTGGAACCATTACGGATATATTATAACCTGCAAAGCATGTAAATCACTTGGATTGATTGGGCAAGTTCGGGCCTACCAAACACTATTGAGCTCAAAGATAAAATATGCACCACTAATAGAGAACCCTAATCAGTCCTGTCGCGTAATAAACTTCAAGCACTCTAAAATAACACTGCTCAGGAACTGCTCAGGAAATTTAACGTTACCAGAAATAAAGAAATCCTTAAACTTACCACCCCAACAACAACTCCGGCTTCAGAGTCTCTATTCGCTTTTTCGTAGACTACACCACAGCCAGTCTTCTTTCGTTGCTGGGCAGATTAAACCTGGTAGTTGCGTTTTTTTTTTGGATCATGCGTTCAATGTCAGGCTGATATTCGCTCGTACCGCCTTATGTTTCTTTTCGCCACTCATACTAGCAATTCGTCACTGCAATCAGCTGCTGGCAACATCCCCAGCCTCACACCCGTAGCTCTATTATTACAGAGTTACAGGCATTCTTTGTTGTATAAATGATTTTTAATGTTTGTGTCGGTTTTGAACCTGTCGGATGTTTGAAGTTTGTGTCATTTTAAACTATTGTCATTTTCAACCCAGTCATTTTTGAAATCGGATAACTGTAGTGCCCCTTTTTTGTGAATTTATTTTCCAATGATGCATATTGGCATGAATGTGTTGGGATTTGCGTTTCTATGTCTGTTACTGCTTTGATGCTACGATATCGTTTCTTTTTCTCTCCGACCCGCATTTATAGGCCCGTAAGAACCGTAAGAGGAAATGAAATAAAAATCTTCGTTTTATTTCCCAAGTAAAATGTTCGCCTGCCATTATGGTTATTATACTCAATTTGGGGGGGGGGGATCCTACTAAACCGTACAGCTGAAGGGGAGCACGTCGGTGTATTTTAGTAAGGAACAAAGATGTCATTAGGTAGCTTGAAAATATTCACGAGTGCGTTTATTTGAAGCGCGCGTAATATATTTTCCACTATTCATGAAACATTCAAACCTTCAGTCATCAGCCAGTCTTAGCCTGTGATTCTTGCGGTGAATTATTCCGGACAATTATTTTACAGCCGCATTGATTCTGCAGCTCAGCCCTGTTCAAATATTTGCCATAGGCATGTCAAACATTACTTGCGATATCACTCGTGGTGGCCTTTCAGGCGGGTATTCAGGTGACGCTTTTCGTTGAAGCTCTCCCCGCACACGTAACACCTGTGGGCCTTTTCTTCCTTCACGTGGATTCTCCGATGCTTGAACAGGTTGCGCGAAAGGCAGAACCGGCACGCGCAGTCCGAGCCCTCCTAGCACTTCTCTCCTGAGTGGACGTTCATGTGGTCGATGAACGTGGCCTGGAGGCTAAACGCCTACTGTAACACACGGCACACGAACGATTCCTCTTTTGTGACTTCATTTTCGTGCGCAATATCCTTCTATCTAAAGAGAGGGACGTGAACTCACTGCCTAGTTTGGATAGCAGATAGGAATTTTAGCGCAAAAAGAAAAGTTGTCGCCTCACGGTAAGCATCTTAAGCCGATTATCAGGAAACCTATTTACGATTCTCTTCAACTAGATTTGGGATACTTCTGCTGAAGCATGTTGATTTGCGCCTTTTATTTCAAGTTAGTAGAACAGAACATGAGTGGCGTATGGCTTAGGTGGTTACAACAACTTATTCTCTGCTCCAACAAGCGGAAAGAGTAGCTGTGCCACGCACCGCACACGTACTGCTTACGTCGATATGTTCTTACCCGAATGCATCACACCATTTTCAGCATGACCTATATTTGAGTATATTGCGCACTAGGCTTCGTGGCAAGAACATTGTTTTATATGCAGTGTACACATCCGCCTGAATACACATGCAGTCACACCTGAAGAACAGCCCCAAGCAGTGTGACTTGACAGTTCAGTGGACAGAATATGTAAGCATTCCACGTTCTCCTACACCAATAAACCGAGTATCAACGAAATGTAAAGACAACATACTTTCAGCAAGTACAATCACGAGTAAGTACGCTAGAGTCAAACCAAACAGCTACGCAATGTAAGAAAAGTGTGCACACTGCAGGTTGTCAACCCGTCCGAATTTGCTCCATCTGCCAAGCGCGAAATTGTATAAACAAATATCAACCCCAACCCTTTACAAGATCATAAATTACAAAAAATATGTTCATATTGAATAAAATGAATGGAAGTAAGGCAAGCCCGAATAATGAAATTGTATTCACAGCAACACCACTAAATATTCTGTACAGGTCGGGCTAGTATTTCGCTTCGGGGGACGGGAAGATTACAAAATGGTTTCGCAGTTTCCTTCGCCTTAATATCCAGTCATCGCGATTTGAAAATTATAAGAACACTCAACGCGTTGGGAATTTAGGGTACAACGCTCCTCGGCGTTTTCGGTAAATGCTACTTAAACACAAAGCTTTCGCCCAACACTCTAAAAGACGAACGAATGCGCTCAATTTTAAAGCGTATATATCCTATGTTCAGCTCATTTTATGGCTCATGAAAACTGATTACGGTTACGGCCAATAGATTCCTTCAAAAAGGGAACAGGTTAGTTCAGCTGAGATTCTTTGTTTTCAAAAGCTGCGAAATTGACAAAGCGGAGCATTTCGCGTTAAAAAAGCTCGGGCATATTGTTGAGAGCAAGGAAGGCGATTTCATAAACGCAGCTGGGCACGTGTAAAAAAGTACGATTTCGAAGTTTATACATATCACCAAGTGAAAATAGGCTAGCATTGAATAAAAACGCCCCCAATGATCACAGTGCAAAATATTTGGTTTCAGGGGGTTCGTCATGCAGTTGTAATTTGTAGTCGGTCCTGCTTGTGAATTCATTGGTTGTAAGCATCCACGTTGAGGGGTTATTTTAATAGGACAAGTTTTTTTCAAAGCTCTGTGAAGCAAAATCAGCTTCACTGACATGTAACTCAGCGCTGCCATCCGCTAAACAAAATCAAATGATCAGTGTAAAAAGTGTCTGTTTGGGGGAACCAACATAGCGCCATACAAGCCCCATGCACTCATATGCCAATAAAATGAACTGAGAAGTTTACAAATGGCATTAGAGTGCTCTATGATAGGTTGAAAAAATGTATTTATGCTTTCTCTACTCATTACAAAAAATAGACCAAATAGTAGAGGCCAGACATACCAAGCGTATATTTTTACCATGAACAACGCCGCGCCTGGCTTGTTTGCTACACATTATTTTTTTGTGTGTGTGTTGTAAAAAAGGAAGTAGAGGGACAAAGGGACTAGGTGTTTCCGCGATTAGCGACGACAAGAAAGATAACATAATAAACCCTTCTAATACAAGCCGTAGCCACGCTTCATGTTCAATTACCTGTGGTGCCATCAAACATGGCACCACAGTGGACACCACATAAAAGCGCAGCTATGCTGAGGATAGATGACGCATCCGATAGCTTACGCTCTCCCTGGAACTAAGGCTCTGTTTCTGAACCGCAAAAGCCAGTGCTTCAAAAAACCTAAGAATTTATGCGTTAAGTTTAGGGAGTTGATACAATTTAGTCCTGCCAACAAGCGAACTCTAACAAGCATTTTATATATATAAAACCCCTAAACCTAGACGAACATATCTTTTAAATCTCGCCGAGATTGGAGCAAGGCCCAGTAAGCTTTGGCGTGGGGCGTAATAATTTCCTGCCATAAAGTTTTTTTTTTGAACACGTGGCTTTCTGCGAATAACCTATTCTGTGCGTACTAATTTATATTTAAAGCATGCCATTGGACTGCTTTGACAACTTCCCTCTGTGTACGTCAAACAGAAACAGATTCCATTTCCTAAACAGCTACTGACGTATAAGGCGACAAAAGCATTCCGCATGCCAACGTTCTCCACAAGAAATGGCACGCTGAACTAAGCTCATTGCCGTGTTGACACAAACTGTAGTATTGGCGCATCCAGCAGCTTCCACCAGACCTACAGCTGTGAGAAAAAGAGTAAATTGGAGGAAAATATCAGGAAGCATTTGAGAAGTAAATATGTAGCAACAAATTATGACACTTGCCAAGCTGCAGCAAAACTGATTGCTAAAACGTACGCACAGTAGCTTTTCCAGAGCAACTCAATAGTTCAATGTGCAGCATGGATTCAGTATTTTCCAATTCCACATCCGCCACCCCCAAACAAAAGACGGCGAAGTGATAAGAGTGGACACGATACTGATGATTATATAGACAGGCGGCCGAAAATTTCGTCACCAGAAAAAAAAAGACGAGAACGCTGAGCATAAGTATTATGCGTTTCCTCGAGTGTTGCAGTATGAAAATAAATAATAGATAAAAAATGAAATGTGTACGTATGTTCAGGGGATGTAAAACATCAGGCCATGGGATAAACGTTGTGAAATCTAAGGCAGCACAAATATGAAGCAAATATGCTCTCTCCAAGAAACAATTTCTCCTAAAAATAGTGGCAATTGTTTGTCTGCTCTCTTACGTCTTTGTGCATGTGTTTGTGCACTTTTTTGTGAACAGAGCGGCTGTAACATAATCGGTGGGGTCGCCCCTTTGACACGTCCTTGACAATGAATAATGATTGTTTACAAGCCTGCGACAATGATAACTTTTTGCTTGTTTCGTCATCCCACAATGCAAGCAAAAGCAGCTTGAACCGTTGCCAAGAACCCCTAAAATATTTTGAGAGCGACTTCACCCACTTAAGCCAACCACACCTCCTCCGTCATCTATAGCAATCTATTTTAACCATTTCGAAACTTAGATGCGTTGCATTGTTTTTGGTGAGGCTGCACAGTGTGTCCGTCATGGTGTCCATTATACAGGCTGAGAATCAGTTTTCAATGTACTGTCGCTACGTTTCAACCACTACGCAATCCACAGTGTTCCTCTCTAACTATTTCGAACCTAGATAAGCACTTTTTACAGCTATTTTTTGCAGGTTTCGGGAATACTCTCCCAGTTTTTTGCGTGCACTGCTAGAGGTAACGAAGATGTTAAGGAGGAAAGGTAACCTATACCAGTAGCTCCAACGGCTACTGCTGCCTTGGTATAGACCCCACAGGCTTGGTCTATGTAGCCTTCACTCGCCAGCACTGTCTTTCGTTTGTCCGCATGGAATTTGTTTCATTTTCGGCACAGGCGCTATGCTTGGTGTACCCATGTGATGTCACTAATTTGTATATTTGCTTCTCAAACCATTTGCTCTTATACACAACGCCCCCTGTTTGAGCTAGCAGGATGCCTCGAAGCGATGCTACCGATTGGGTACAACGTGACGCAAACATGCTAATACTTGGATGACTAAGAAGCATTATGATCTTACCAGAGCTCGAAAGTGGTGAAGGTATCAAAAGGCACGTTTGCGCAGGACACCGGTGGAAGCTGTGCCTTCTACGTTCTAATAATTTCAATAAAAGACATAAATACCGTAAGCTTTTATGTCTACCAACTTTGAATGGCTGGAGTAGGAGCAGTGGCAGCAGATGTGCTTCTCTCATGGTAGTTCCGCGTGATCATCTGATTTTGCTGGCCCATGTATTTTTAGTCCCGGAGTACTGGACGCAAGCTGGACAAGAAAATACCACAGGCTGAGCATCCAAGGCGTCGTCTGTGCCTGAAAAGTTTGAAGCAATTATCAGAGGTAAACATTATCTACCGATAACGGACATTTATTTCCACCATAATTTGTAACTCATACCATGATGGCGTACTTCCTTGCAAGATTACCACTCCTAATACCGCCTATGAACTATGCATGTAACGATGTTCGTCCTATTACCACCATCGCGTTAAAATTTAAAAGACTGTTTTTATATCCCCATTGACGTCCATCGCAAAATCTAGCAGGAGTGAGGGCGTATTGGCCCGTGCGTAATTTTTATCCTCCTTCAGGTGAATTGCATGACATGGCACGGCCTTTACAATTACTTCTATTCCTAATATTACTTTAGGCTGCACTAAAATTAGACCGCTTCACGTTGCACCGGACTAATAATGGCATACAGTGCTCACGCAAAACGCATGGCCAACCGAGAAGCACAAATTTATTGTATTTGGTTTTTTTCCGTGTCATCGCCTTCATTACGTCGTTTATGTCGTTTTGTGCTGACTGGAGTATTTGGTTTATGCACGTACAGTATTTGTACCCCAAAAAATACGGCATATTTAAACACTGATGTATTTTACCAAACGGTAATATTTTATACGAACGTGGATAATTTCTTAGTTCTGGTAAACGCCGGTGGCAAACAGAATGCATTGACCCTATTGTCACACACTTTCGCATCGTGAACGCAATGTTCCCTGAATTTTATGCAATTTAATATAACGAGGAATACAACAAGTACCTTACATCGAAGGGTACTGTTCATAAGCCTGGCCCAAAATCGATACGTGGAGAAATTACCAGGCTGACATTCAGGTCAACAAGCAATGAGAACAAGAGAATCAATAAGAAGTTGTACTACGGAGTAACATAAATTAGCGCCTCCAACTGATGAATGATAATTTTGGCGATTTGACAATAGGCTGCAATTGAGGTGTGAGCTTGTAAAGTTATACAACGCGGCAAAAATAGGCATAACGGTGCCATTCTAAAGGTTTCAGGCGTTGTCCTACACAACTTCAAGAAGAAAGTGGCGTGGTTGGTTGGAAACAGCCCGTTAAAACGGGATCACTAAGAAAAGAACCGTACAGGACGAGCGCTAACCATCAACTGAGATTTATTAAAAAAGAAGGAACATTTAAACATGAAAAATTCAAAACTGCGCATGTGCAATGCTGAGAATGACACTCAAACGGTAAAATAGAAAACAGGAACGATTTACCCTTGCTTCGACGTTTAACAATAAAGGAAAGCCACTTCTTTCTCGTGCAGACAAACAGAGGGCTGACTAATACACTTATCACCAAGCCTGGTAATGTTAAATGCCTCAATATTCTCTCGCTTAAGCTGCAAGTGATAACGGAATAATACAACTGTTTTAACGAAATTGGGCTGACAGGCGCACAAGGAACATGAACGTCAATGATCCGACAAATTAAATGTGGGCGTGCATTTTAAGGAATTAAAGTGCTCTCTTAAACGTACATTTAACCACCGGCCCATCTGGCCAACATAAAACAGACCACAATACAAAGGGATTTTGTAAACAACACCAACACAGCATGGCACATATGTGTTCTTGTGGTTAACCGAGGACTTATGTCTAGCGGCTTCCTTACCTTGTTTCGTTCTGTCGACTAAGGCACCTATTTTTCCTAGTTTGTTTAGTGCCAATATGGCTACCTGCACCCTATATCTAGAAGCAACTTTCTTTAGCCTATGAGAGGTTCGGTGAACATATGGGACCACGGCGTACTTTTTCTGACGTGCTACTTCCTTATGTGCGCCCGTCTTATCTCTACCTCTTATCATTTTGACGAGCTTATTGCAAGATGATGCCAAAGCACTAGTTGGAAAGCCTGTTTCTTTTAGTTTTTGGACGTGTTGTTTGAAGCTTTCATTGATAGGGTGTATGCTTGATTTAGACAACGCTGAACGAATGCTAGACAAGGAATTCGAGTTCTTTACAAGTTTACTGTGGCCCGATTTGTAGTTCAACAGGGATTTTAATGATCTACGTGCGAATTGCCAGCAAATATGGTCGTTACTAATTTTTAAAGAAAGGTCTAGAAATTGGATGCACGCGTTTTTTCCCCTGTACAGAGGAGAATGGAGTGCTTATCAGCAATAACTAAATAAACGTCGACATACCTGAAACCCTTTTCAACCATTCCTGCCAAGCCTTCCTCCAAAGAACAATCAACATTACTCAGAAAAATGTCACTTAAAATGAGCGCCACCGAAGACACAGTGCATACACCAGATTTTCGGAAGAACACATCTTCATTATAACCGACATACGGAAAATTCAGGTAAAGCAAAACCAATTCAAGAAAAGATTCTGCACTAATTCCACTACTATTTCTGAAAACCAGTTCATCATTGTCATTCGTCATGCAATCTTTTACAGCAACTAAAAGATGGTTTTGATCATCTTTTGGGAGCATTGACCATCTGCTCTGTGGGAGTAGTAGGAGTTGGCGCACACTCCCCCCTGCCCGCACCCGCCTCCATGGGGTGTCCCATGGGCAACGTCGGCCCTCACGATTCCGACGGCTAAAGGGGTGCGTGGCAACCGGCCTAAGGGGCCGTGCGGCGGAAACAAGGGTTCCAATGTGTCAGGAGCATCGGGCGAACTCAGCCCGGCGTCCAACGACCGCACACCCGGGGTGCAGGTAATCCCGGACTTTACACCCATTTCGGCCTAGCCGGGGTGTCCACGGACTCGTCCTACCCCCCCTAGCGGCTCATGCACAAACTGCGTCAGGTCGGACCTCTACCCCATCCGAGACCCCGGTGAGCAATCGGCCGGAGGTCTCCGTTCGGGGGAATGTCCCCCTGGACCAGTTGCCCGTCTATATGACAGAGTTCGCGAGTGGTTTTACTCGGCCCTGAACACTACGGCATGGGGGGTTATTTGTATCGCACAGTACGCCCCCGTGGACGCGTCAGGCGTCCCGGTACTACTGCGCGCGCACTGGGAACTCCGGTTGAGGCTAGTCCTCAACTGCAGGTAGCTCTTTGCGCAGCCGTACAGGGAGCGCGTTCTATCTTGCGTGTCCCGAATAGGAGATGAGGGGTTCGCCCTGTCCCTGCGATTCACTGGTGGGACTCCGGTAGGCAGTGCTGGGGCTTCGGGCAGCCCCTATCTCCACGATTTTGACCCACGCACCCCAACCAGCTTTGTGGACCTGGTCGTGGTAGAGCCAGCCAGCAAACGATGATGGCTGAGAGGTGGCTACCCAAACGTCGAAGCAGAGGTAAATCGTTCCTGTTACCTCTTTTAGCGTTTGAGTGTGATTCTCACCATTTCACATGCGGAGTTTTGAATTTTTTATGTATAAATGTTTCTTGTTTTTCAATAAATCTCAGTTGATAGTTCGCGCTCGTCCTGTCAGGTTCTTGTCTTCGTGATCCCGTTTTAACGCGCTGTTTCCAACCAACCATGTCGCTTTGCAAACTCGCCCAACTCTCCATTCTAAGGAAGTGGCGTATAATATTTTGGTGTTTTAGGATTTATTAATAAATATGGGCAGCGGACTTACGTGATTGTGGAACCATCCTACTGAGAAAATATCGAAATATATATTACAATTGGAAAGAAGCAATTAATCCCTGAAAAAATGAATGAATGAATGAATGAATGAATGAATGAATGAATGAATTAATGAATGAATGAATGAATGAACGAACGATTTCATTTAAAAATAGGACTGACGCCCTCACGGGTTATAAGCAGACGAAGATTAAAAGTCTGAAGCCTCGATGAACGTCTCATGTACCTTTGTTTAACACACCGTGTTGTACATTTGCAGACCCTGCTAGGGCTGTCAAACCCCTCTACACTGCTTTGCAAAGGCCACTGGTAAGTGAATAAGATACTACACGTTCGAGAAGAATAGCATCGGAGCTCAAGCGCTCAAGGCGTTCCGTACTCCTAAGTGGTGGTGAATAGTAGGCTAGCAGCAATTCAAGGACACTTTGAAATATCGGACATCACCTTAGTAGGCGAAAGACGTTCAGGTAGGTTTCGGCAGCCTAGCAGAAATTGCAAGTACGTGCGGATGAAAGAAATAGGGTCCGTTCTACCAGTTCCGTGTAATCTCCAGAGTGTCGGTGGCGTTTGCGTATGCTTATTTGGCGAACGTTTCCGCTGCCTAGACAGGGATATCAAAGCACAGAGAAAGCCTGGGGTTTAGCTTCTTGGAGCCGCCGTTGACTTAGTTGCAGCTGTTTTTGTTTTTTTTATCTGACGCTAAATATGTAGGCAAGGTTACGTCAGCGGCGCCATAGGCAGTGGAGTAGTCGAAAGATGGCAGTACATAGAAGCATTGGTGCTTGCTAGTTTCTCCAATGACATTTGTCTTGAAAAAATAGTGGCTCAATCAAAGGAAAGCAATTCCGGAAGATCTTCTTGATACTGTAGGGACGCAGCCCCTACGTGCGTCCGCGTAGGGTGATTACGGTGAAGTGAGCGCGCGTCGAACACCGATAGTGACGTGAGTGCGCCAAGTGCCCGTGCGTGCGTGTGCGACGAATAGTGAGCCGCCAGAAACACATTCAGTTCGCATAAAACCAGGAACATGCGCACAACTAACCCAGTGCCTTAGAAGCGGCGCTCACTAGAGCAGCGGGGGCAGTTGGAGGACACAGCCTGGCCTCAGCGGATCGCAGGATGGAAGCGGAAATACTCCGTGAACTGCAAGCACGACACTTGGTCATCCGGGACCAAGCAGCACATCTGGTGGACGTGCTTAAGACATTGGGCTCGGAAACACTTGTAAGTGTCGCGGAAGCATCATGTTATTTCTTGTGCAGTGGGGGCAGTTGCCTTTCTTATGTCGCGATGCTCCCATCTCCATTCTGTTCTATGCTGATGTTTTTCCTACACCAACATGTCTTTCTGTTGCCCGTATTAGTGTCTTCATCGCTTCTTAGGTCGGGGTTAGGCTCACGAAGCCTTCACACAGGAAGGAGGGTCCTTGAGATCCATTTGATACAAACAAAACACAGCTTATGTGCAGTTCTTAAAAACAAACATATGCGGCACTGCTTCAAACGCGCGTTCCTCGAAAGAGAGAAATAACTAGCAAGATACGGTTTGTGCAACGTTTGCTGCCCGTGAAAATGCCGCTATAAAGATCTCATTTTGCGGCAATCTTTGCTCACTACCTATAATCTACTCCTTCCAATGATGATGATAAACCACATTTGCATATTAAAAACTATTTGCAAGAGGATGGGAAAATTTTCGAATTCATCGATATGTGTACCAACTTCTATTTTGCAAATATACCTTTCTTCCCCGATAAACTCATGTCAATGCAGCCTCTGGAAGGTCCGTGTGAAACCAAATCATTGCACGATATTTCCACTACTCTGACCTTAACCTACCCAGTGCTGTTCTACAAATTGGAACAACGGCAGGGCCAGGATGCTCAGAAAAGCCCCATACGCCATTTACAGGCATGCGATTGCAAAACGGCTGACATCAAGAGGTTTTTGAAAACCCTGTCACCAATACTTGTTACCTCGCATAGCAGGTGACAATTAAGAGACTTAGGAACGCCGTCTTAGTGAAACGTTTCATATAAACAGAATTTCGGGAACACGGAATTCATACGGAGTATTACGCACACAGCCGTTACTAGCACAGATAAACTTTCTAGCAACAATGAAACGGACAATTTCTTAGTATAGAGACGTTTTCCACGGTTTAAGTATTTCTGTCCCAAAGCCGAAATAAGACACCCCGTGATTTATAAGTTTATAACCTAATACCGTAATCTGTTACCATGTGTTGGAGAAATATATCTTTGTTTTTATTCGGGCGGTGTGTGAGTGATGGTAAAAAGTTCCCATTTTCTATATTACGGATATAATTACCAATTCAGGAGATATTTTTCTGATTATTATAGGGGAACTACCCTGAGAAAGCTCAGTGAACATTTTCAGCTTCTGGGGTGTAGTAAAAGAATAGATTAATAGGTTTACCTACAATCGCAATACCTCTCCTCCTCCCTAATCTTGTATGAACCCATCAGCCGCCTCACCAGAATGTAAATTCCGTGCGCCGGTTGTTATACATGTGAATTCTTTTGGTAATTAGGGCGCCGCAACATGTACGAAAATAAAAATGGCCGTCTGACAACAGAATGCAACAAAACATGTTTTAATGGGCGTGACAATATAAACCGTCTAAATCGACATGTTGTGGTGGTACGGTTGGTGCGGCAGCAGAAAACGGCAGATGGAGTTTTCTTTTCTTCGGCAATGTGCCAAACATTAGGGTTACAATTTCGCTAGGAATTTCAATAATGAATAATATAAGTCCAGAAATTCAATTAAATCGGAAAGAATAGATCTGCTAAACTACTCTATCAACCTAAATTCACGAAACTACGGTGAACCAGAGTTTCTCATGTGCTTTAAAAATGTTTGAGAATCACACCCCTCCAAGGTCGGCGGCCGTGGTTTTCTGATGCGTGTAGCTTAGCCGAGTGTGATATTGTGCCGTGTAGTTATGGCAGTGTCTTATATTTTGAAGTACGCTACGATTGTTCAAGGAGAAGGCCTAACTGCAAAAAGTATGCGGGTAAGAAGCTTTAAAGAAATCAAATCCTTAACCCAACCTCTTGCGGCCAGCTCGACTCCTTTGCGGAAAAGCATTTTAGCTAACACAACCTTGATGCTAACACTAGGAGTTCTGTTAAAAATATGGTGACCTCACAACTATTTGAAACAATGTAACATTCCTACAAAACGCAGGACTGGGAAAACATGTTTTGGTAAGGGTCTTTGCTCCCAGCTAATAAGCGTGTCGTTCAGTCATCTAGATAGCGGGCCACTGCGCGCTACGGAAAAGTGAGTGAAGTAGTTGTTGGTTACACCCAGACATTGATAAGCATAAATTGCACACGCCTCCCCTGGCCCGACATCGTTGCCCTCCTGCTGTTCACCCAGCTACTGCTTCGACTGCACAGCCGGAGTCCTCAGCCCTAGTCTTGGTGCCGCACTTTCACGCTCTTGGTCATCCGTTTTCTCCTGCTTAATTAGCCGAGCTGGAGTCGTTTTTCCCGTGCTTATACCCACGCTTTACGCTCATGGTGTTTTATTGTTTTCTGTTCTATCGGCCCCAGAGGCTTCGTCTGTCCAGGTCTTAATGCCACACTCTCGCTCTGGAGGTCTTTTTTCGGAAGCAGGGCTGGAATGGCTGGTCATACACTTGGCGCCGACGTTTTGTCATGATTCTGAATTATCACAGGTGCAGGCTTTGTTTCACGCCTGGAAGAGGCCCAGACTTGGTGCTTTATGTCGCATTTCTAAGGGTATGGGAATGGTAGAGAGGTGACGCAACCTTTATCTCAACCAAGAAGTGCTCCCTTGGTTTGATCAACGTGACGAAGTTTTCTTCCACTGTGGGCAGTGGTGCTTCTTTGGTATCTGGGTTATAATGTCCTGAGAAGCTCCCGGCACACCCTGGAGTATAAAATAACCACAACCAAATTATTTGCCGGAAATTCTTGAAAGCTATATTATAACAAAGTTTATACCTCAAGTAAGGCAAATTTTCTTTCGCATTACCAAGGAAACTTTCAAGAAACCTTTTCACATCGCTTCTTAAAATGATCATCCTCACAGGTTGCTTAACAGTAGACACATCACTGCCAAAAGCAACCGTGTAAAGGGTGTTGACCGCGCAAACGTTACCCCCTTCTAAGCAGAGTAAGCCACTGTGGTGGTGACGACGAGGAAGTGCCTAAGAGAGTGCCGTTTCGTACGTAGAAGAAATTCCTTGTTTCACCAGCACAAATGGTGCAGCACTTACTATACGCCATCACTCACGTGACAGGACTTATTTTATTGCCATATCATAAAAGCCTAACAACACTTGCAGTATGGTGATAGCATCGTGAGGTAGATCAGAACCAAGAAGCTTGTTGAAAATAAACAAGAAAAATAAAGGTAAAAGAAAACTAGTGCTAGGCCTGTCGGTGATAGCTACCGCATATATTCACTTGACAAACTGAAAACAAAATCTTGCAAGGTGCCGACATATTGGCACGTCCTGAGATGAATATGGTTGATACATAATCTAAGCAGGCAATGTCGAAGTATTACATCCATGCATAGCTCCCAAGCAGAGAGAATGCTCAATTATTCCTCCTCCTACTACGCGCGGTTGTCATGACAACATGGTCCCAATATCATCAACAACCAGTCCCATATATTAGTATATAAGAGAAAATGAAACACCATTTTTATGGTTGTCGAATAACGGGACCATTCATCGTGAACGCGAAATTATTTAGCCTCAATTTAACTTCCGCCAAGTGGGGCCTTCAGAGCCGTCAAAGTATCTACAGCTTGTTTAGACTCTACTAATATACATGGAAAGGAAACTCCATTCACTTACTGGCGTCTGCGTTGCCGCGGCGTGCACTGTAAACGGAAACTAGCCGGGAATTGCGTTTTTAACAAGTAATGAGCCCTGAAAAGTACCATTGCAAAATATTTACTCCCTATGAATGGCGTAAAAAAGTGGACGATCCAGCATGGTACAACCGTTGCCCATTCGAGTAGTAAAGGGGATTTAGAACGACTTAACACCATTTGTGAGATGGCGTTGGGTCCCGCGTATACTGCCGCGTCCACAATAACTCCCCATATGACGTAATCATCTCAAGCGGGCGGTCGCCATGTTAGTCTTGTGATCTTCCCGTGTGTCAGCACTTCAACCATGGCCCAATGCTAATACAAAGAGTAAGCAGGGTGCGACGGTCGCATGCAGCGAAAAAACGGATACCGTAGGTATACCCGTATAGATACTTCAGCAAGCGCCATCAAAACAGACAGCGCGGGCGTTCTGTTTCAATCGGTTTACTTTGGTGATATGCGTTGTCAAACTCGGCAGCTAACAGAGAGATAGAGCTCGCCGTTGCAACAATTGCAATTTTCATCTGCTCCGTTTGCTTGCGCACATACCGACGATTTATATTGTCGTGTCAGCGCGCCAACGCACCCGACTGCAGCGACTGAGCTTACCCTGGCGGTACGACTTGCTGCCCAGGTGTAAACAACCTCCATCCCAAGTAGCACAAAAACATCAGAAGAACGTATTTTTTTGTTTGGTGTTAACGTTAGAGCAATGTTCTTAATTTAATTTTTTTGAATTGTTTAACTAATGTTGTAAAAAACGTTGCAATATTGTTTTAGCAAACATTATTTGAAAGTCCACAAAACATTTTTGCAGCATATTATTATTGTTAACGTTACATTTCCCTAACGTTGCAGCGAACAATCTAATACCGTTCAAAAAACGTTTAAAAACACTGGAAAACGTTACATGAATTCTCGCCAAACGTCATGCGAACAGTAAGAAACCATTTCTACAACAAATAAAACTTTTGGAGTTACGTTTACCTAACGTTGCAGAAACAAGCTAGAAAAACATTTTAAGAACAACTTAAAACGTTAGAGTAACGTTTAGTCAAGTATTATTGGAACCGTGAGGAAGCATTTCGACAACATATTAAATATGTTGGATTTACATTTACCTAACGTTGCAGAAAACACGCTTGAAAGAATCTTTTAGGACAAGCCGGGCCTCTAAAGTGTTCCGCACTTAAAATTTGGGCCACGTTGGGATCATTACCCTGCCACGAAAGCTCGACACATTAACAGTTCAAAACTTTTTCGGAATGTCAACCAGGGATGTTACAGTGACGTTATGCCAAACGTGTGAAATGTATATCGTTGAGCACTGTTTCTGTTATCCCCGTATACCGGATACGATATATTTTAAAGCATTTTCAAAATACCAAGGAAAAGTGATATTTCAAAAAAATGTTTATTTTATTTTGCATGGTTAGATATATTTTTTATATGCACTCCATTGCTGCCGCTCTGCAGGAGAGGCTATGGATAGCACACTTAGGAAGAGGCTCCATACACGGGCTGGCTGCGTCTGAGTGGAAAAAGCAAACAATACCTACTGCAGTACGCTGCAGCAGTAGGCTGGTTTTGGGCGAAAAAGTAGTTGCCGCCTAAGGATTTGTTTAGTTAACGAGAGCGCACGCACGCACACACCAAATGGAGAGTAAACAAATAAGCAGCTACGCAGCAACTCGTGCTAATCATATGACCAGAAGAAAGCAAGCGCACAAAATTTCGGGCCACCTGACTCCCAACTTGAATCTCCGGAGTTCACTGTTGCTCGCTTGCGGAGTCTTATGTCTTCTGCATGGTTCATGTATTTTTATTAGGCAGAAATTAGGATGAAAATCATTTAATTATAAATGCAATAATAAATTTTGAGAATATCAGTTTATTGCTTACCTTCGGGGTTCTTGTAAGCACAATATTTGCAAAGCGGAGCCAGTCATCAGAGATCTGGCCCGTTATCGACTGTGGCCTGGGTCACACCCGCAGCAGCAGGAAGCATAGGGCGCGACTAGTTATGGGCTGCATAGCAGTTCATAAATTGTACTAAAACAAATCAAAATACGCTCTAACAAATTTTATACACTCACCAAATACTACTAGGGAACGGACTCTAAGCCTCTCAGACCTCTTTCTTCTTTTCTTCCTGTCCAACTGTGTATAGATGACAGCTACCTCAATCAAAAGAACATATCTGAAAATTCGCTTGGGCAGATCTTTCACCAAAAAAGAACAAAAAGTGCTAAAAGGTATTACAGATGGGTCACACAAAATAACACACCCATTAAACATGAATGTGTATAATGGTCCAAATTTACTTACGTAATAAAGGGAACCAAAGTGGGAACTCATAAACGAACAACTTCGATCCTTGTCTTTCTCAGCACTGAAAAAAGTTGTTTTGCATGTTTTAATACATGCTTGGAGCAGGCTAGGGGAAGAAAGGAGGAAGAATTTGACCATTTTAAAACAACCGGGGCATCGTTTTTTTTTTTGCACGAATACAGGAAGGTTCAGTTTTTCAGTCAAAGCCTTGCGCATCATTCCAGCCATTAAATTTGTTAGCGTTCACTTTAACCACGGTTTTCGTTTTTTCACGCTCGGTGTTGTTACTTCGTCATATGAAACGCAGCCTGTTATTCATCCCTGCTGAGCATTTACAGGATTTTTCAAAAGATGGGAAGTGCGCCTGGAACCACGGAAGTAAAACCCTTTGATTCAAGCTGTTCGCAACCGCACCACCGATGGACAGTACTACTAGAACTAGCCTTTTTGCCCGAAGCATGTCGGCTTCATTTCGGCGAACGACGGCTGTGCATGCTCAATGTGGCCGCAATGAAAGCGTGTTGGTTCCAAACTTCTGGTAAAGTACGTGCAATGGACAAAATTCTGTATCCAGAGTGACCTCTTTTTGGCGGAACGGCTTACTTTAGAGGGAGTGGGTGATCGCTAGCATGACTAAGTACCTCCGACACCTTCTACCCCCAATTACCCCCTTGGGATCTTTATCGGCTTATTTGAAAGTGGCACCTGCCCTGGTCATTCCCGCTCCTGTTGTGCTGTGCGTTATCGATTTATTTGGCTTTTCCATTTTGATTCGCTAACCCGCTAGCCAATTCACAATTGAGAAATATTTACTTACCAATTTCTATAGTTTCGAGATAGCCCCGCACGGGGCACATTGAGTAATCTTGGTGACGGTACTGGCGATACCAAGGGCCCCGAGCCCCCCAACATAAGCTGTGACGTACCGTGGTGATGTGTGTTGTAAGGTGAAGGGTAGAAACCTCAAACGGTGGCCGTCGGAGCCCAGGTCACGCTCTGGCGGATGGGCTCCCTGTCTGTTTACCAGGCAGGGAGCTCCGGGACCTTTCTCGGTATCAGGGTAACCCTAAGCGAAGGAAGTACCCCCGTCCCCTGTTTTTTCCTATGCTATATGGCAAATCGAAAAACCCACTCCAAACATGATCGGACCCTGAAAAGGGTCCGCACCGAAGAATCTTTCCCACCTTTTCCTGCCATCAACTCCCCGAAACCCGACAACTACCCCTGCTTTTTGATAGTTTAATCTGTTGACAAATTCAAGCCTCTTTCTTCACAATCCGTATTCCTTGTATCGAAGTTTCTTGAAGCCATCCTTGGCAAGATGTACATTGCTAAAAAACTAAGAACCGTTGAGGTCTTAGTTGAGGTCAACACGCAGCAGCAAGCCACAACTCTCATCAGCCAAACCCGCATGGCAGACCTTAATATTAGAGTCACACCCCACCACAGCCTCAACAGCTCCCAGGGTGTGATATTTCAGTCAGATCTCCTAACCGAGACAGAGACAGAACTGCTCGAAGGCCTAAAAGACCAAGGCGTGACAGCAGTAAGGCGCATCGTCAATAAAAGAGACAACAAAGAAATCGCCACCAAACATGTGACTCTGACTTTCGACCACTGCACACTGCCCGAGCATGTCAACGCAGGTTTCATCCGTTGTTGTGTCCGGCCATACATACCGAACCCGCGGCGCTGTTTCATGTGCCAGAGGTTCGGGCATAGTACCAACTCCTGTCGCGGAAAAACAACATGTCCCAAATGCGCAAACCATGATCATCTCTCCGACAACTGCACTGCAACCAACTTCACCTGGCCGAATGGCCATGGTCCACATGCAGCTTACTCTCGCGCTTGTGAAAAGTTTCATCTTGAGAAAAAATTATTAACGTGAAGGTAACCGAAAACACCACCTTCCCAGAGGCGCGGAAGATGTTCGCCTCTTTCCCTCTGGGAAGGTACGCCGACGCAGCTCGCCGGGGGGCGGAGCGGCGTCTGGTTTCGGCGGGGACCCAGTACCGTGAGTCGGACTTGGTCCCGCCTCCGCCCCCCCCTTGGGTTGCCTCTGGCAGCCCAACCCGCCTCCGCACCGTTCGCTGAGCCAGCAGCGGTTGTGGTGGCAACCTCTTCCGTCGGGACCGGGGCCGCTCCCGTCCCTGCCTCCCCGTCCCCCAGTACGTTGGAGGGTGCTGAAAGGATGGACACCACGGGCCCCGCACCGGCTCCCATCGCCACCGCACCGCCCGTGCCACTTCTGATGCCCCCGACACCCGTGGCGGAGGCGGCTCAAACGAAGGACCCCCGAAGGGGGGCCAAGTCCGGGGGGCCCGGTTCGACGGCCACACCCAGGACATCGGACGACGAGATAGACGTCGTGCTGTTCTTGCCTGCAACGCAGCGCAAGGAACGGCCTCCGACGTCTAAGCCTTCAGAAAGGCCCAAAAAGCCCAATCCAAGAGTCACAGCCCCGAAAGACGACACATAAACATACACACTCCAGTAGTTCTCACACTAAATAATGGGTATAGAAAACATAGTTCAATGGAACTGCAGAGTCCTTCTGAATAATCTTGACGACGTGCATGAGATTCTGCATGCAAATCAGCCAAGTTTAATGAGTGTCCAGGAAACACATCTGAATTCCAAGCACACAAATTTCTTGAATTTCTTGAAATTTCTTGAACCTGGTATACAGAAAGGACAGGGTTGGCTTCACACACTCTTCTGGCAGTGTGCCCATAATCGCCTGCCAATCCTTAGCACGCCACCCTGTCACCTTGTACACCGTCCTTAAGGCTGTAGCCGTCCGCACAATAATATTTAATAGGTTGATAACGGAATGCTCCATCTACATCTCTCCTGATCTTGCACTTCTGAGCTCTGACTTTGAGGCGCTTGTCGACCAGCTGCCCGAACCATACATCCTAACAGGCAACTTCAATGCACACAATTCTCTTTGGGGCTCTTCTCGCACGGATGCCCGAGGTCGCCTGATAGAGAAGTTTTTAACATCCTTTGGAGCATGCCTTTTCAACAAGAAACAGCCTACATACCATAACATAGGACATAACACATACTAAAATATTGACTTGGCTTTTGGTTCGGCAATTCTCTTTCCATGTATTGAGTGGGGTGTGGTCACTGACCCATATAACAGTGACCACTTCCCCACTTCACTGACATATATAGGTTAAGGCCCAAGCAGTTCATCTTCCCATAATAGGTGTAATGGGACACGAGCTAACTGGAACACATTTACAGAGACATCGAAACTACACCAAACATCCATAGGACACCAACACGTTGAAGAAGCTACCCAACTCCTCACGGCGCACATCATCGACGCCGCCGATAAGTCCATTCCCCACGCCTCTGGTGCCCCGCGCAACCAGCGGAGGCCGTAGTGGACTCAGGATTGTAGGCGGGCGCGAGAGGCCCAGAACAAAGCGTAGGGTATCCTTCGTCGGTACCCCACGTCGGGAAACCTCCTCTTGTTCAAACGGGCCAAGGCGTTAGGAAAACGTGTGCGCCGTGAGGCAAAACGAGAGAGTTGGCAGACCTTCTTGACATCCAATTATTCATACATGGACACACAAAGTCGGGACGCGTATACGCAAGCTCAAAGGACAACAGACACACAGCCTGCCCCTGGTTAGCACAACAGGGGACAGACTGGAAGACCAAGCTAACACACTTGCACAACACTTCGAACACGTGTCCAGTTCAGCACACTACACAAACACTTTCATGAAACACAAAACATCTGCAGAAAGAAAGCCCTTACAAGACAAAGACAAATCAAAAATTTCTTACAACCCTGAATTCACTCTGTATGAGTTGAGGGCTGCCCTGAGCACGTGCAAACCTTCAGCTCCAGGCGCAGATAAGATTACACACACCATGATACAACACCTACACCCAGACACTGTTGAAACACTCCTAATTCTATACAATAATATATGGCTTTCGGGGCACATTCCTCGCTCTTGGGGGGAGGCCATAGTAGTGGCTTTCCTGAAGGAAGGAAAGGACCCTTCCTCTCCCGCTAGCTATCGGCCCATCGCCCTTACAAGCTGCCTGTGCAAGCTCCTCGAGAAGATGATAAACACGAGACTCGTGTACTTTCTTGAGTACAAGGGCTTCTCGAAAGCTGCCAGGCAGGCTTCAGGACAGGGCGGTCCAATAATGATCAACTCGTCGCGCTCGAGTCTTCTATAAAGAATGCTTTCCTTCACAAACAATATTGTATGACGGTATTCTTTGATCTGAAAAAAAAACGTACGATACCGCGTGGTGGTATGGCATCCTAAGAGACCTGAAGTTATTCGGCATGTCGGGTAACATAATGAACACGCTTGCCAGTTACAAGTCCGGAAGAACGTTTCGCGTGCGAGTTGGAACTGCACTCCCTAGTGTTCATGTGCAAGAAAATGGAGTGCCACAAGGTGAAGTTTTAAGTTGCACCCTTTTTATTGTGAAAATGAATTCCCTTAAGAAGGCATTGCCACCGTCGATTTCCTGCTCAATTTATGTAGACGACGTACAATTATCCTTTAAGTCTTGTAACCTGTCTGTCTGCGAGCGCCAAGTCCAGCTTGGTGTTAACAAGCTAGCTGGCTGGGCAAATAGCAACGGTTTTAAATTTATTCCAGGGAAGTGCACTTGTGTTTTGTTTTCCAAGAGGCGTGGCATCCGGCCGGATCCAGACATTCAACTCCACGGTGTCTCGATTCCTGTCAAAAAGGAACACAAGTTTTTAGGTATTATCTTTCAGGAAAAGCTCCCATTTATCGCAGACATAAAACAACTAAAACATACATGCCTAAAAACAATGAATATCCTGAAGGTTCTCTCGCACATCTCTTTTGGTGCTGACCAACAACTTCTTTTACGCGTTTTTACCAGCTTGATAGGTTCACGATTGGACTATGGTAGCGTTGTCTATGGGTCAGCCACTAAAACATGACTCAGAATGCTGGACCCTGTGCTTCATCTAGGGCTCCGCTTGTCGTGTGGTGCCTTTCGGACTAGTCCAGTCGAAAGTCTGTATGTAGAGTGCAACAATTGGAGCCTAGAACGTCAGCGAGCTTACGCAGACCTGCTTTATGCTTTTAAAATCTCTTCAATGCCTCACCATCCTTTTACATCAGTTTTTTTATGATACATTCATATCTCAACTTCTTACTAATCGTCCATCAATCTCTGCTCACTTTGCTTTCAGAGTAAGAGAAGCGTCACAACTTGATGTCTTGTTTTCTGACACCATCAACACCTCCGCTACTGAACTTCTAGTACCGTGGCAGCTTCGCCCGATATCATGTGATGTATCTTTCCCAAGTGTCAAGAAAAACAGAGTGCCTAGAAGCGCGATTGTGCAACATTTCTTGTCCCTGCAGCACAAATATAAGTGTGCTGAATTTTACACGGACGCTTCAAAAACTGCCACAACTGTTTCCTGTGCTGCGCATGGTGGCACCTTTAATGTCTGTAGAACTATGAATAGAAATACAAGTATCTTTACGGCAGAAGCCTATGGCCTACTTCTTTAGTTAAACATATTGTTCTAAATGGAATTCCGAAATCCGTAATTTATACTGATTATTTAGGTGTTGTGCGTACGTTATCCTCACAGAAGTCTAAAAACCATGTGGTCAATGCTCTCATTAGTACTATTATGTCTGTGCATGCGTTAAACCTTGAGGTGACCGTGTGCTATGTGCCAGGGCACTCTGGAATTCCAGGTAATGAGACCGCAGTCCGACTGGCAGCCGCTACTGCCCTTACAACTACAGTTGACATAACAACAATACCTGACACCGACCTCAAATCACACATCAGGCAACACCTTCGCACAACATGGCAAGCACACTGGAATCAACAGACTGACAACAAACTACACATTATAAAGACACTCTTGGGAGCATACACCACTGACACACACAACAGACACAACCAAGTTACCCTGGCTCGATTACGGATAGGCCACACGCATGCAACACTTTCCCACCTGCTCACGGGATCTCCAAGACCCCTGTGTAACAGGTGTGGAGACGGCCTATCCGTGATCCATGTGCTACTTCAATGCAAAGCACTCCACACAGCACGACACAAACACTTCCCACAACTATACAGACAGCACATCCCGTTTCACCCATCATATTTTTTAGGAGATGAGCCCATGTTTCCATCAAGCGTGTTTTTAGGTGTCTTACTGATGTTAATGTTTTTGCATCTCATCTTTTATCATGCATCGTGACAACCTGGCCCTTTACACCAGTCATCTTCATTAGCTTGTGTTTTAATTCGTTTATTTTTACTGAAATGCTTCACTTCTACTTTCACGGTACTGCAATAAACTAACCATCCTTTGGCGCTCTTTGCCCTCAGTTGGCCTTGCGCCATAAAAATCGAAACATCGTCATCATCGGTTTCGGGATTGGCACTCATCGTCGATGAAGTAAGCGGCTTTCGCGGTTTGAGGGTATCTTGAAAACCATAGCCTGCAATGAACTTGACTTCGACTCTTTACCAGCTGCTATTTACCACCCTTCTGGGGTGCATTTCTCACAACTCAAGAACGCGCTATGCTGCCTAATGCATTTCCAAAATGTAAGTCGCAAACGAACGCATGTGCTCGAACAGCGCACTTTTTCCCACCCTCTGTGACACCTTCAGCCCTCAAAGTGCCCCTTTCTAACAAAGGTGGCTGAATAGTCACGCAGGTTGTTTGGTTGCTTATCGCCAGCGAAGAGAGCTACAACAAACGGCTCAGGTTTGCAGCTTTTAACAATAGCCTAGAAGTTTGACGAACTTTTTGCGATAGGTACACCGTCATACCGTCTACGTTAACCAGCTGCAAAATAGGCTACCAAGGGGTGCATTCTGACCTGGGGCGGTATTCCCGTGTTTTGTCCCTTTTGTGTCCCTTTTAAAAGTGTCCCTTTTGAGCGAGCCCTGATTGGCTAAAAGCCAACACCCAGATGTGACGCCTTGCAAGCACGGCGGAGCTATGAGCCGTGGCTACTAGAAGCAGACGATTTTTCGTCGCCTTATTGTTGGTTCGCTCGCGGTACAAAAAACACATAAAAGATACTCTGATACGGTTTCACTTCTTTAAAATGCGTTTCCAAGAACAGTTACGGTATTTTAATCAAGGCAGTGTCTTGTGCCACGCGCGTGGCACGAGACACGCCCCCCCCCACCCCCCGCAGTGGCTGCCGCCACGCGTGACGTCATAAAGACGTCATAACATTAATAATTGTCATTATTTTGTGTAGTGTAGTCCGAAATACACATTCTTCATTTGCAGTACAAAATAACGCACCATTTAACTGCTGAAAAGTTTATAAACAAACAATTTTTGTTCTTGCGGGAGCAGCCGGTGATGCGGCTGCCAGCTGCCGTCACTGCCGTATGCCGTATCGCGTACATGGAGTCGCGTATCCGAAAGCGGGACAAAGCTCCGCTTTTCTCGGGCCGACAACGTAGATAAACCGGAGTTCATATTGTTATAAGCACTATCTGAAAACGTGAGAAAGTTGCTTGTGATTATGTATTGCGTGGGGACCCAACCAGCCTTTCCAGACCGGAGCAAAATAGCCGCTGTCGAGTAATGTTGACCTGTGACCGCTTGGGTATGCTAGGTGTACGCCGATGGTACCTGCGTACAGTTTCAGCGTACGTGGGACGACATCGCACAGCCACCTGGCCCCATTCGAACAAGCTACGTTCCACACAAGAAAAGACACCGTCCGAGCGTAATTCTGTGAACCTTCCGACGCATGTCGGCACGGCGGCTTCTGCTATCAACACTTTGCACCACGGCAAGTTCATAATGTCTAAATGGGCGACCTGAAATCGCGGTGTCTGTTCTCGAAATGAAGACAACTTAGCAGCGCCAAAAGGTCAGCAGAATGTACAGTGCTGAGGGCGAAGGGTAGTGGCGGCAACTGTTTTTTACTAGGCACATGTGCACATTACAATTACAAACAACTGCGCCAAGAATAGGAGAGGTAATCTTTGGTGTCCGCACACATGTACCGCGTACGTACCACTACAGTAGATCTCCTCTTCAGAAATATTAGCAAGGAAAACTTCTGAAAATCGGGAAGTTATTTTCTAGTGGGCGAAATTGTAGCTTACAATTTTTTTTACACCCAAGATACGTTTGATGAGCAGAGAAGTCTTGTGAGCATGCGCCACAAGCATCGTTATTGTGTAATATTCAGAGCTTAAAAAGATTTCCTCGTAGAAACCAAAGATTTCGTAGTAGAATACATGATTCTACGACAATTTAGGCCCTGCGACCTTCAAAAGGTAGACCAGCTAGGTGCTTCATCTTATTGCTACTGCACTGGTATAACTTTCACGTCTCACTGTACCGTGGTATACGCTATGTTGGCCAGACGTGACTGTGTCCCTCATGCAAAGTAAGTTACTTTAGAACACCCAGACGATAGGGTCAGAGAAGTGGCTGTACAGACGGTAATAGGAAGGGTGTACACTTGGCCGGCCATCATGTCTAATACACATGCATGCACTCCAGCATATGAAAACCTAGGGCTTCTGCACAGGCTCAATGACCAATGTCAAAGAGAATCTTAAGATGTGCCTGGAACGTGAAGGCATCTACGGATTCTTTGTGTAAAAAGGTATAAGCAGCGAGCATGCTGCAAATGTAATTGATAGGCAAACGTCAAGGCTGTCATGGGGCGAATTTAACAAAAAGAAATAGTGAAAAAGATCCCAATTTCAAACTACATTGATGTTATATGTGCATGCACTATAAACACAGTCATCGGTATGTTAACTGTACGTAAACACTCAAGTGATATGACCAAATGAAACTAGAGGCCCCACTGCAATCGCCCAGTTATGTTTCTTTGCAGTGGATTAGGTCGGTATCTCTTAGTCGCACAAACAAGATTCCGTGATAGCATGTAGAAATAGCTTGAAAGTGGCTATGGAGCTCCGGCTGATTTACACATTTTCTGTAATACGAATTATTTGTTTGAAGTTTGCAATAAAATTGATGTCATTTTTTAGTCTTTTCAATGAACGAAACTTTTCGTGGCCACAAAACAGTGGTCGATAAACAAATGCTCACTTTCTTTGGTCCCCGCACGGGGCACCTTGAGTATTCATGGTGACGGTGTTGGCGACACCGCGGTCCCCGAGCCCCCAACATAAACTGTAACCTACCATGGTGATGTGTTTAAAGGTGAAGGGTAGAAGCCTCAAACGGTGGCCGTCGGAGCCCAGGTCAAGCTCCGGCGGATGGGCTCCCTGTCTGTCTACCAGGCAGGGAGCTCCGGGACCTCTCAGGCTATCAGAGTAAGGTTTGAGAAGAAAGTACCCCCGTCCCCTGCTTCTATTACATGCCATATGGTAAATCGTAACCCCCCCCCCCCCCCCAACATGATCGGACCTTGAAAAGGGTCCGCACCGAAGAATCTTTTCCACCTCTTCCTGCCATCAACTCACCGAAACCTGACAACTACCCACGTTTTTTGATAGTTTAATCGGTTGACAAATCCAAGCCTCTTTCCTCACAATCTGTATTCCTTGTATCCAAGTTTCTTGAATCTATCGTAGGCAACACATACAATGCTAAAAAACTAAGAACTGGCGAGGTCCTAGTTGAGGTTAACTCACAGAAGCAAGCCACAACTCTCATGAGCCAAACCCGCATGGCAGACCTAGATATCCTAGTCACACCCCACCGCAGCCTCAACAGCTCCCAGGGTGTGATATCTGAGCCAGACCTCCTAACCGAGACAGAGACCGATCTGCTCGAAGGCCTAAAAGATCAAGGCGTGACAGCAGTAAGGCGCATCGTCATTAGGAGAGATAACAAAGAAATAGCCACCAAACATCTGATTCTGACTTTTGACCGCTGCACACTGCCCGAGCATATCAACGCAGGTTTCATCCGTTGTTCTGTCCGGCCATACATCCCGAACCCGCGGCGCTGTTTCAAGTGCCAGAGGTTCGGGCATGGTACCAACTCCTGTCGTGGCAGAACAACATGTGCCAAATGTGGCCAGCATGATCATCTATCCGACAACTGCACTACAACCAACCTTACCTGCCCGAATTGCCAGGGTCCACATGCAGCATACTCTCGCGCCTGTGAAAAGTTTCAACTAGAGAAGAAAATCATTAACATAAAGGTAACAGAAAACATCACCTTCCCCGAGGCGCGAAAGAGGTTCGCCTCTTTTCCCCTGGGGAGGTACGCCGACGCAGCTCGCCGGGGTGCGGAGCGGCGTCTGGTTTCGGCGGGGACGCAGTACCGCGAGTCGGACTTAGTCCCGCCCCCCCCCCCTGGGTTGCCTCTGGCAGCCCATCCCGCCTCCGCCCCGCTCTTTGAGCCAGCAGCGGCTGTGGTGGCATCCACGTCCCGTGGGGATGCTGCTGCACCCACCGTTTCCCCCTCTCCACCGGCACGAAGCACACGCGAGGGCCCGGACAAGATGAAGACGGAGGCAGTCGCAGTGACCCCCTCCCCCGCTTCACTGCCTGTGCCATCTGTGGTGTTCCCCACGCCTTCGGCACTGGCAGCGCAGGCAAAGAACACCCGAAAGGGTACCACGTCAAGGGGGCCCAGTCCGCTGGGCACCCCCTTGCCTTCAGATGACGACATGGACGTCGAGCCCTTCCGGCTTTCATCGCAGCGAAGGAACGGGCTGCGACGTCCAGGTCAGTAGAGAAGGCCAGAAAACCCCTCCCAAGAGTGCAAGCCCCGAAAGACCCTACATAAATAGTCACACTCCAGTAGCTCTGAACACATAATAATGGGAATAGAAAATATTGTTCAATGGAACTGCAGAGGCCTTCTGAATAATCTTGACGACGTGTATGAGATTCTGCGTGCCAATCAGCCAAGTATAATGTGTGTCCAGGAAGCACATCTGAATTCCAAACACACAAATTTCTTGAATAGTTACCTGGTATACAGGAAAGACAGGGATGGCTGCACACACTTTTCTGGCGGTGTTGCCATATACGCCCGCAAATCCTTAGCATGCCACCCTGTCACCTTGAACACCGTCCTTGAGGCTGTAGCCGTTCGCTCAATAATATTTAATAGGTTGATAACGGTATGCTCCATATACATTCCTCCTGATGTTACACTTACGAGCTCCGACTTCGAGGCGCTGGTTGACCAGCTTCCCGAACCATACATCCTTACAGGCGACCTTAATGCTCACAACTCTCTTTGGGGCTCTACCAGAACGGATGCCCGAGGTCGCCTGATAGAGAAATTCCCGACATCTTCTGGAGCATGCCTTTTCAACAATAAACAGCCTACATATCATAACATAGGACACAGCACATACTCATGTCTTGACTTGGCTATTGGCTCCGCAGTTCTCTTTCCTCTTCTCGAGTGGGGTGTGGGAACTGACCCATATGGTAGTGACCACTTCCCCACCTCACTTAGATATATAGGTAAAGGCCCAAGCAGTTCATCTTCCCATAATAGGTTCAATGAAGCACGAGCTAACTGGAACACATTTACAGAGACATCGAAGCTACACCACACATCCATAGCACACTTACACGTAGATGAAGCCGCACAACTCCTCACGGCGCACATCCTCGACGCCGCCGAAAAGTCCATTCCCCACGCCTCTGGTGCCCCGCGCAACCAGCGGAGGCCGTGGTGGAATGAGGACTGTAGGCGGGTGCGAGAGGCCCAGAACAAGGCGTGGGGTGTCCTTCGTCGGTACCCCACGTCGGGTAACCTCATTTTCTTCAAACGGGCCAAGGCGTTAGGAAAACGTGTGCGTCGTGAGGAAAAACGAGAGAGTTGGCGTTCCTTCATAACATCAATAAACTCCTACACAGACACACGCAAGGTATGGACACGTATACGCAAACTCAAAGGACAACATACACACAGCCTGCCCCTGGTCAGTGCAACAGGGGACACACTGGAAGACCAGGCTGACACACTCGCACAACACTTCCAACACGTGTCCAGTTCAGCACACTACACGAACACTTTCCTGAAGTATAAAGCCTCTTGTGAAAAGAAGTCCCTACACGACAACAACAAATCACAGACTTCTTACAACTCCCTGTTTTCACTACATGAGCTGAGGGCTGCTCTGAGCATGTGTAAACCCTCAGCTCCAGGCCCAGACAACATTACCTACACAATGACACAACACCTACACGCACACACACTTGAAGCACTTCTACATCTATATAATAAAATATGGCTTTCGGGGCACATTCCACACTCTTGGAGGGAGGCCATTGTAGTGGCTTTCTTGAAGGAGGGAAAGGACCCGTCGTCCCCCTCAAGTTACAGTCCAATAGCCCTGACGAGCTGCCTGTGCAAGCCCTTCGAGAAGATGATCAATCGGAGGCTCGTGCACTTTCTCGAGTACAATGGTCTTCTCGCGAGCTGCTAGGCAGGCTTTAGGGTGGGGCGATCGACGAACGACCAACTGGTTGCACTTCACTCATACATCAAGGATGCCTTCGTGCATAAGCAGTACTGCTTAACTGTCTTTTTCGACCTCGAGAAGGCCTACGACACCGCTTGGCGTTATGGGATCCTTAGTGACCTCAGGTCATTCGGTGTTTCGGGTAATATGTTGAACACCCTTGTTAGTTATTTGTCGGAGAGAGCGTTCAGAGTAAGAGTTGGTTGTGCACTTTCAAAGGTTCACGTCCAAGAAAATGGCGTGCCGCAAGGTGGCGTGTTGAGTTGCACTCTCTTTATCGTAAAGATGAACTCTCTTGGAAAGGCACTGCCACCAACAATCTCTTATTCTATGTATGTAGACGACGTGCAAATATCTTTTAAATCATGTATTATGTCAATATGCGAACGCCAAGTCGATCTTGGTGTCAAGAAGCTTGCCGGCTGGGCAGACAAGAATGGGTTTAAATTGAATCCTGCAAAAAGCTCCTGCGTTGTGTTCTCCAGGAAGCGCGGGGTCCATCCGGACCCCGACATTACTCTGAATGGCGTGTCGCTTCCTGTGAACAAGGAGCACAAGTTCTTAGGTGTTGTGTTTGACCAGAAACACATTCATTCCACACATCAAGAAACTTAAACATAAATGTCTGAAAACAATGAATATACTTAATGTTCTCTCCCATCAATCGTATGGTTCCGACAAAGAACTCCTACTACGGCTCTATACTGCTTTGGTTGGGTCTCGTTTAGACTATGGCAGTGTGGTATATGGGTCGGCGAGTAAAACAGCGTGGCGAATGCTTGACCCAGTGCTACACTTGGGGCTACGGCTTGCGTCGGGTGCTTTTCGCACTAGCCCTGTCGAGAGTCTGTATGCCGAGTGTAATAAGTGGAGCCTTGAGAACCAACGGACATGCATGGACTTACTTTATGCTTTTAAAATTTAATCGCTGAATAACCATCCTTTTTATCCTGTCTTTAACGACACATCCACATCTGTGCTTTTTGTAAATCGCCCATCCGTTCCTCTGCCCTTTTCACTTAGAGTGAGGCAGCGAGCCTCGGATCTGAGCGCTTCGTTTTTAGATGTGTACAGATCATCCTTTTCAGACATTTTACCTCCTTGGAAAGTTCGTCCTGTGTCCTCCGACCTTTCTTTTATGAAACTTGACAAAAATTGGGTACCGCGAGCTGCAATACTGCAGCACTTTCTGTCTCTGCAGTTTAAATACCCACTTGCAGAATTTTACAGTGACGCGTCTAAAACCTCCTCTATGGTCTCCTGCGCTGCTCATGGTCCGAATTTCAGTGCAGCCAGAACCATGAGCGTCCACACGACAATTTTTTCATCAGAAGCGTATGGGATTTTGCTGATTGTACGTCACATACTTGAAAATCAAATTCCGAAGTCTATCACCTACACAGATTCCTTGAATGTTGTTCGCGCACTGTCATCGCATACACCCCCCAAAAACCACATAGTTGATCTTGTATTTAACACTATCATGTCTGTGTATGCAATGAAGCATCAGCTACTCCTCTGCTGGGTTCCAGGACACGCGGGGATCGCTGGGACTGAGTTGGCAGACGAGAGCGCTGCTGCTGCTGCACTCAGGAACACTGTAGACATAACAACCGTACCCTACACAGACCTCAAGCCACACATAAGACAACACCTGCGCAGAACATGGCAAACACACTGGGACGAACAGACAGACAACAAACTACATGTAATAAAGCCTCACTTGGGACGGTACACAGCTGACTCGCGCAACAGACACACGGAAGTCGCCTTGGGTAGGCTGCGGATAGGGCACACCCATGCGACGCACTCGTATCTGCTGACGGGATCTTCTAGACCCCAGTGCAGCAGGTGCGGAGAGGCCCTATCCGTAGTGCACATACTAATCACATGCAAGGCACTTCACACAACACGACACAAACACTTCAGAGAACTCTACAGACAACATATTCCCCTACATCCATTGTTTTTTCTAGGTGACGATGCCATTGTTTCTGTGAAACGTGTGTTTGGGTATTTGTCCGACGTCAAGTTTTTAAACCTCATTTCCTATCACGCATCATGAAATCTGGCCCTATACACCAGCCATGCTCATTGTTGTTTTGTGAATTCACTTTTGTTTTTACTGACTTTACTTAGTGTTTAAGGTTTCACACCTCATATATGACTATTGCTTTGGCGCTCTTTGCCCCAGTTGGTCTTGCGCCATAAACATCCAACCATCATCATCATCATCATCATCACTTTCTTTGGTGGCTTGTAACGATCCACTAGAATTTCCAATGGCCAACCCAAGGAATCCATGGCTCGTACACTGCAGGGTAGTGCTAGTCTCCAAAAACATTTGCCCGGAGGACTGGAAACTAGCGCGGCCCACAGGCTCCATAGGTGGAAACCAGTAGCCCACCCCCACAGTGCCATAAAACAGCCAATGGAGTGAGTCCCTGCTAAATATTAAGCAGGTTCAAAGGGTAGGTTCGCATAGATAGATTTTACGCAAACGTTCACTCTGCATAGATTAACTATTTAACGCGCACAATAGTCATTTTTGTTATTTTGGACAGTTCTCGAAGGGTTGCCTAAATGTTCTTTAACAAAACAAAAAGTGAAAGCTCTCAGTTAGGGATCTCAGAAATATTGTTTAGCCTCTCCAGCAATTGTCCCAGCCTAAAGAGACTCGGGTAATAGTTGGTGCCGACTCTCGTCCTCGCTTGCTAGCTGCCCGACCA
Source organism: Haemaphysalis longicornis (assembly GCF_048455015.1). Classification (NCBI taxonomy): domain Eukaryota; kingdom Metazoa; phylum Arthropoda; class Arachnida; order Ixodida; family Ixodidae; genus Haemaphysalis; species Haemaphysalis longicornis. Next base: position 117,589,154 of record NW_027526407.1, on the reverse strand, counting down.
AGCACAAGAATGCAGTGACTAAGAAAGATGGTGACCAAAGTGAGAAGAGAAGGTGGATCCCGTACAATAGCCCTTGATCATCTAAACACCAGAAAAAAAAGCGCCAATGACTCACAGGCCACGACTAGGGCGTTAAAATACCTTTTGACATACATTTACAGGGCATTTACAACCTTGTATCAAAAAAATCTTATGATTACACACAGTCCCTCTATAGAAGGGGTTTGTTTCTGACAAGGTCGTTCAAAATTTGTTATTAGTAGCAGGCCCGGGGTGCGCTCAAAAACACAGAACAGCAACCCGGCAACGGGGTGCGTTGGCGCTGTGCAGAGTAACAGCAAACCCTAGGTCGACGCCAGGCCCGCGTCGCGGCGAGTAGAAACCGTCGTTTTGCAGGCAACAATAAAGTTATATCTAACCTAACCTAGTAACAACTTAAACACATCATTGGACCCTTTCATTCAGCACACTTACGGGCTTCGTTTTAAAAACCCTGCTGTTTCTATTTCAGGTATAAATGAACTGCTTATGCAATATTCTCTGATTTACCAATGTTCGAAGTAAACTGTGTTATACCGTAAAATGTGATGTGCCGAGGGCATGCAGGTGTGAAATTCTTCAATGGGACATGCAGAACATGAAGCTCAGTGCTGATAAACCTAAATCAGGGAAAATAAAGCTTCCCATGTTGCTTCTTTATTTGTGTAACTTTTCTCTCTACCAAATACCTTTGTGGTAACTCAACTAAGCTCACCTTTTCCTATGCCTTCATAATTGTTTTGCTCTGCAATTGTACATTCTCAGCTGGAGCATGCCTGCTGAATTCAGGCCCCAACGACGCTTTGCTATTTCACAATTGCAGCTGTATGAAATGTTGCTCTTTAGGGTTTGCTAATGATTTCCAACAGGCCACTTAACTAGTGTCAAAACCATTGTATATTTTTAATTGCTATTTATAGCAAATAGTAATATATCATTTTTCATCACATTTTGTTCTAACTTCACTCAATGATTTTGTTACCCCGCCATTTTGGTTCATAAATCTTTGCGCGAACATAAATGCCTTATTGCAATACATTCACATGCCCGTCTTGCAGCAAATCTGCAGTAACAGACACCACACATTTTGGCTTTCCAGCGTTGCTTTGGTGTCCGCAAAAAGGAATATTTCTCTCGGCTCCTCTGCAGCGCTTTGTAGAAAAAGATCACTTGCTGGTTTGGCTTTCCTGCAGGACTCGAGTGTAGCACAAGAAAGTATCGCTTGTTTATTCCTTTTTTGTTGATGTTTTAATGTTGTGCATCTTCCAGAAGAACCCTGGCATTTTGTTTAGAAATGGAGCTTGACACCACAAACAGTGCACAGAAAGTAGAGCTACTCACTTTTTGCATAGACACGGAGTTTGGCAGATCACTTGTCATTGACAAGCAAGTGTTTGATTTCTGGCTTAAGGTGCAACGCTGGGATAGTTTACTAGTTGGAGGAAAAACACAGCGCTGATAAACGGTACTTAAGTACTAGGAAATGTGCCGTGATCAACATGGTTTCCATGTGTTGGCAGCATTTTTGTCCAGTGTTTTTCATGAATATTTGCCGGGGGCCTTAACATGGCCTGCTTTTGTGTAACAAAAATGTCAACAGTGAAGCACTTATCAATGCTCACATGCTGCTTATTGATACCAGAGCAAAAGTACGTTCAGCAGTCATTTTATTGTTAAAGCCACCCATGATCCAAACACGTTCTAGCTGTACTGCAACTTTCCCAAACACCGACAGACATTCATATCTACGCACGTGGCCTTGGCTCCAGTTCTTGCACAAGGTACTACTAAGAAGTACTCTCGGGAATGAGCAATGTCACGCTCGACACCAACCATTACCCCGAAGTTGTACTTGATAAACTATTTTTTAAGCCTGTTGGCTTAAAAGGTTGTTTAAGTGCCCGTTTTGTGGAAGCACAGAAACAGCTAATGGACACAAAAGACACAACCCGTGAATGTGTTTTCTAGCAGCTGGCTTCTGACGAGACTGGCATCATTGTGAACGAAATGTGGGACATTTTATAATGCCCCTTACCACTAAGTAAATTCACTTGAGAAATTTTCCAAAACAGTTTACACAGTGCGGAGTTAAAAAGCAATAGAATGTGAAACGTTCCCTCACCATTGGAAACTCTTCCTGTTCACTACCCCAAAGGCTTGGCCAGTAGACGCTTAAGCACGCTTTACCAGTTGCGAATACAAGCATTAGTATTAAGTTGAACTCCGCAGAGTGCTTGAGATGGGCATATAGATGTCACAGCCACTTGGAATTTGTGCATAGACTGCAAGCCTCCGAGATAAGTTCTCATTATCATTAGCTCATCCTGCTGAGAGTGAATGAAAGTATTGTGGCTGGCTATGTTCAATTCCAACCAAGTCAAACACAAGAGTAAAGAAGGAACGAGCCTATCAAAATACATACTCAAAGCAGATGCAGGAGGAAGTTTTGTTGCCTAACAAGGTTGGTGGAGGCGAAAGGTACTGGAGCGAAGGAAATGAAAATAAAAGCGAAGCATTAATTTTAAGCCTTGCCTATCATTTCATTCAGACTTTCCAAGTTGAAAGCCAAATGGTACTCTAGGCAACAAATCTGGGCATAGATGAACAATAACTGAACTGTCACTTGTTAACCTTATGCACACCAGATTTTCAAAGGACTATTAGCAGAAGTTCCAAACTTGGCTCATACGGGGATCTTATCGGCTGCACTTCTACCATGCTTGCACAGTTGGAGCTTGAGCCTCATTGCGCAAGACGCCAGCCAGTCAGCGAATGGTTTCAGTGGTATCTTGAGTAGATATCTTTGGACGGGCAGTTGGGCTCCACCCACGGAAGTGAAGCTGCACTCCCTGCACGAATTCTGCAGCGCCGCGTGCACAGATCGTTTCTGCGGAATAGTCAGGATACATTCCTCGGCGATAGTACTACTGCCCCGGCGGAAAAATTGCAGAAGCTACATGCGAGGTCGGATTGCGTTCGAGGATGCCATGCTCTACCTGACGACACTCGATTCGTGCACACGCTGACACTACGTCGCTCGCGTTGGCATGTCATCAAGATAGCTACTTCGTTAGCCACGGCACGACGCGATGGAAAATACTGATCCCCACGTTTTATAATTGAGCCACCACTGCACAATCAGAACACAAGGCTTGGCATGGAAGAAGCGAGGCACAAGTAGACAAGAAATACAGGCGCGTAAAGCCGATAGCACGCGAACTGCAAGACAACGTGAAGCTTACAAAATATTAAACGACAACACAACAGTTCTAAGAGCATGTAAAAAGCGGGGCGAAGCAGCGTGCAGAAAACAATGCGTTAGGCTTACAAAGACGTGCAGCAGCAAGTTTACAAAAAATACCCAATATAAATAATTACAAGCACACCTCTCAACAAGAAAAAAGCGCCGCGAGGCAGCCGCTGTACAGGGAGATAAGGACGTAGCGATGCGTCAGGCCTGCCGTTCGATTCACGGGCGGAGAACATCGGGACACAAGACGTGAACACCCTGCTGCCGTCGTCGTTAACACAAAAAAGCGACATGATCAAATGACCAAATTATGACGTTTGTTTTGTGACGTCACAGGAAGTCACGTGATTACTTTAGCCTGACGTCACTTCTGCGTGGCAGCAGCCGTTGTGAGGGAGGGGGCCGTGGCTCGTGCCTCGCGCGTGGCAGGAGACATACCCTTGAATCAAAGGCCCACTGCTTAACCGGAAGTACGTCACGATGAAAGGGACGCAAAAGCATGGAGGATGCGCAAAAGGGACGTTTTCAAAGGCGACAGTTACGAGAATACCGCCCTTGTTCATTTGCAGCGTCGACTATATTCCGAAGTAGCTTGTACCTCTCCCCTACTCCCCCCCCCCCTTTTTTTTCACGTTAAAAAACCCGGCGTTCCCACCATGATCATCGCATCGCCAGGCAATTAGGGGCAAACGTAATTCTTTTTTTTCAGAATTTAGCACAGTGAAATAACGTCAGAACCACATTGTTTCGCGCGCTCCTGCCGCTACCTCACTTGCCAGACTGAAGTGAAAATCATTCGAGTGTGCGTGCAAAAATCATTTCCATGCAACGAATCCGTAACATCGATTCTTCCATCAATACTGCCTAGTATTTTTCACCAAACATATCAGGCCCCTTCACACTTGCGTTCGAAGGCTTTTGCCGCCTGGCGAAAGTTTTGTCGTTTGGTCTCGGCCAATTTGTCGCCGCGAAAGAAATCGCATTGCTTCCTCGCTGCAGGGGCCTATAGGCACGAAAATACTCACGAGCTGCCCCTGCACACCTTCCGCAATTCTTGTTTTCCTTGTATGTCGCTCACATTGCCCAAACGCTGCCTCTGACGCTTTGGTTGGAATATCCAGCGATTAAACGGGTCTCGGTTGGACAGACCAGTGAGAAAGATATAACTCCGTCGAACAGGCTACGACTGAACAACGTCTACAACTACAGTGTGCCAGGTAAACGATCCGGTGCAACGACTGGAGCTGGGTACGCACGGGGTGCTCTTGGCAGTGGCGAGAAAAGACCCCTTTGGCCCTTGCCCTTTTTTCTTTACCTCTCATATGAGGCGAGAAGGCAAGGGGATCTCCAAGCAACTTTCCGCAGCAGCTGTCTGCGGCTGAAACCTGTCTGAATGAACAAAAAGCCGTGGGGGGATTCTACACAAAGAAATGTCGCACAATGCGACAGGATACTTATCCACCCGCCCTTGGGGACAGCGTCATAGGGTTCGCCTTTTACATTCCTAAGTGAAGACAGGCTTACCTGCTCGTCTCGACGAACAGAATGAGGAGGACTCGCGAGCAAGATTTAACTATATTTCATAAGACATGACTTTGAACGAAACCGATCGATCGTGATGCACGAATCAAGGAACGCTTCATAACCAAGCATGAAATACGAGTGGCTACACGTCCAGTTTTATAGTAGTACGGGATGTAGGGAGAAAATTTTGTCAAAAACACCAGTGACATTTTTTTGTAAACTAAAGCTTAAACGGTTTGGTTCACTAGTCAGAAATATGATGCTTCGATAAAAAAAGAATTCTGGGCAGCTTTACCAGTCCGGCTGGTGCGTAGCGAATACTGCTGTGTGGTCACATAACTACAAAAAAGGTTCTTTTTTTCGTACATATATTCTTTAAACAAGCGAGTTAGCCCTGCAGCCTTGAGCACTGTTAGCGAACACGATTACATAATTTAATTCTCGCCTGATCGCCGATAAAGCATGCCTTCGCCGGAAACGCCTTCGCACATGGAGTCCCGCCCCCTCCCCCGTTAAACGGCTCCGAAAATTAGTCTCACGACTAGAAATAATGGGATATCATTTCACAGTAAATCACTGAATATTACGTAACACGGCTATAAAGTGCTGTTTCTAATGTTTTCTAAAATGTTTTCTGAGTGAATCTAGAGCAATCTCTCCCCTCTCCAAAGAACCACAACTTAATAGGAAATAAGCCAAACGAGTAAAATCAATCGGCCTTATAATATGTGTTGCTTGAAGTGCATTACAGAAAAACATAACAATGGACACAAATCTTAATATAATTTCTCGCCTGATCGCCGATAAAGCATGCCTTCGCGAGGGCGAGGAACGCCTTCGCACATGAAGTCCCTCCTACTCCCCCCCCCTCTTCCTCGTTAAACGGCTGCGAAAATTACAGCCTCACGACTAGAAATAATAGGATATCATTTCACAGTATATCACTGGATATTACCTAACACGGCTAGAAACTGCTCTTTCTATTGTTTTCTAAAATGTTTTCTGAGTGAATCTAGAGCAATCTCTCCCCTGCCCAAAGAACCACAACTTAATAGAAAATAAGCCAAACGAGTAAAATCAATCTGCCTTATAATATGTGTTGCTTGAAGTACCTTACAGAAAAACATAACAATGGACACAAATCGTAAGATAATTTCTCGCCTGATCGCCGATAAAGCATGCCTTCGCGAGGGCGAGGAACGCCTTCGCACATGAAGTCCCTCCCTCTCCCCCCTCCTCTCCCCCGTTAAACGGCTCCGAAAATTATAGCCTCATGACTAGAAATAATAGCATATCATTTCACAGTAAATCCCTGCATATTACCTAACACGGCTAGAAACTGCTCTTTCTAATGTTTTCTAAAATGTTTTCTGAGTGAATCTAGAGCAATCTCTCCCCTGCCCAAAGAACCACAACTTAATCGGAAATAAGCCAAACGAGTACAATCAATCGGCCTTATAATATTGTCACGTGAACGGATGGTGGGGTGGTCTTAACCAGCTTGGAGCAATGGACTCAGGGAAGCCGTTGACGTGTTTGACATCACACATTTAATTGACACACCAAAAAAAACCCTCAGGCAATGATTAAACTACACACAAACGATAACACCACATCTCTAACTAACCCAAAACACAACTCAAATACAAACCCCTAACTTCACAGCTCAATATACACTTCAAATCAGAACTCAAAAGTCTCTACAATAACGTCCTACACTAAGTGCACTCTAAATACACTCCTTAACCCAGTTCTCATTAATTCCTCTTGTACCTCAACTCCTCAGTTGTGTTCTACAACTATGTCCCTATAATGGACTGGCCTACCCCGCTGTCGTCGGCGCTGACGTGTCTCACCCGTTGAGTGGCCGCGACCCGGTGGTAGCCGTCCTCCTCTCGCTTAGGTGCCGGCGTTCGATGCGCGCGGTCATCCCTTCGGCGGCGCGCTTCCTCGGTGGCTACCCCCTGGTAGCCGCTGCCGCTGGAGGTCTCAGGTAGGCTTGGCACAAACGTCGCCTTTCGGGGCCGTCGAGACGAACGTCGACGGAGCGTGGACGCTGGCCGCTGGTGCCCGACCGATGCCGCTGGGGCCACGAAGGCACAGGTTCGTGGTGCACCGAGGATGACGGTGCCGATGCGCAGTCGGCCCGCTCCCGCCCAGGCTCAGATGGCGTGGTCGATGGCCTGGCCGCGTCCCCCTGGCTCGTTCGTTGAAGCGCACTTGCTCCGGCCGCCTCCTGGTTGTCTTCTGTTTCTTGCCTCCTCCGCTCTCTTCGTGCGCCCCGCTTTTATATCCTCCGGGCTCTGCCGTGGCGCACTCCCATTGGCTTCTCGCCTCTGCTATGTCCTTCTATGGCCATCTCGCCACTTGTCCCCTGCGTGGCCTCCCCTGATTGGCCGAACAGTGTGCTGCCACCTTTTCCCAGGATTCCTTGGTGCGTTGGCGCTGGCGCTTGCTGATTGGTGCGCTCCTGGCGCGCACTTGAAATTTCTCGCTCCTTTGTTCTCTTCTATTTTTCGGGGGGTTTCATGCATCCCCTCTCGGGATGGTGCCCTGACACATGACAATTACCCCCCGCTTTAAGAGTTTTTTCTCAAAAAACTGCTGTCCTCTTCTTCCACAACCCTTGGTCACTTCTCCTGAGCCCACTGTTCACCACCACAGCTCACTTCTTTCGACGTACTTTTCATTTCACACTTCACCACTTTTTTCACCTTTGTAGTTCACTTGTGTCCCGAACACACACACTTGGTTTACACAACATTCCCGTTTTATCAACAATACATCACTTTCTTAAATCCCACTCTACTCCAACACTCCCCTCTAACACATCACCAAAAATCTTTTTTTTTTCACAATTATCCTATTTACATGTACATTTCATGCATCTACACCAACCTACTCGTACAATCTGCGCCCACGTTTTCCCTGCCTTTAACATACTCTATATGGAAAGAATACTCTTGCAGGGCCAAACTCCATCTCATGACTCTACCATTGGTTAGTTTGGCTTTCTTCAGGTATTCCAGCGGTTGGTGATCCGTCTGGACAATAAAATTGTTGCCATATAGATACATGTGGAATTTCTTTACTCCCTATACCAGCGCCAAACATTCTTTTTCCACCGTAGAGTAGTTTTTCTCCGGATTGTTCAACTTTTTGCTAGCAAAAGCCACAGGATGTAACTCCCCTTCTTTCTCTTGCATGAGCACCGCCCCTAACGCTTTCTCTGAGGCATCCGTCCTCAGCGTAAATTCCTCTCGTATATTGGGTGCCAGTAACACTGGTGGGCATGCCAATCGTGCTTTAAGCGTCTCGAATGCGAGTTCATGCTCCTGCGTCCATTTTACTAGATTACTGGCACCCTTTTGGTAAGATCTATCAAGGGGCTTGCTATATCTGCATAATTCGGTATATACTCCCTATAGAAGCCAGTGAGTCCCAGGAAAGACTGTACCTCTTTCTTTGTCTTCGGTTGTCGCACCGCTTGGATTCTATCTATTATATCTTCCTTGGTTGCTATTTTACCCATGCCTAGCTTGTGCCCAAGGAACGTGACTGTTTCAAACCCTAGTTCACATTTCGTGGGCTTCACTGTAAGATTTGCTTCTTGGAGTCTCTCGAAGAGTCTCTCCAACGCTTCTATATGCTCTTCCCAGGTATCTGTCGCTACTAATATGTCGTCAATGTAGTGCTCGACATGGGGTAGCCCATGCAGCACCTGCCGCATCAACTTCGTGAACGTTGCCGCAGCGGTTTTTAACCCAAAAGGCATATATCTAAACTGGAAAAGGCCAGAAGAGCAGGAAAACGCTGTTTTCTCCTTTGACTCTTCACTCAAGGGAATCTGCCAGTAACCTTTTGTTAGGTCCAACTTTGAGTAATACCTCTTTCTAGCTACTTTAGCAAAAACCACATTCACTCTTGGTATTGGTTCTGTATCCGACACCAACACGTCATTCAACCTTCTAAAATCAACACACACTCTGGTGGAACCGTCCGCCTTGTTTACCGCCACCAAGGGCGCATTGTATGATGACTTTGACCGCTCAATCACGCCCTGCTCTAACATTGCATCCACCTCTTTCTCGATAGACTCTTGGACAGCCAATGCTAGCGGATATTGTTTCACATGTATGGGCGTTTGCGAAGTCAACTCTAGTTTGCATTCTATGACACCTGTCCTCCCCGGCAAATCGGAAAACACCGCCTCATATTTTCTAAGCAGACCCCGCAGCTCTTCCACTTCCCTTCTGTGCAACCCCGGGCTAATAACCACACTCTCCACTCCCACGCTTCTTTTAATAGAGTAGGTCGGCACATCAATGTCCTCTGCCTCCTCAGCTACTACCATGCACGCTACCTCTGGGGGTCGGGTTACTTCTCTTTCCTCATACTTTCTTATGCATGTTCATATGAAATACCCTTTTCCGCCCGTTGATTAATACTTCGTAGTCAACCTCATTCTTTTTAAGCGTAACAACAACTGGTCCTTTCCATTGCATAAGGAGCTTGTTGCGATGACATGGCAGGAGTATCAACACCTTGTCTCCAACCTTTAACTTGCGCTCTACAGCCTTACGGTCATAGGCATTCTTATATTTCTCCTTTGCCTTATCCAAGCTTTCGTGCGCTAATCGGCAAGTTTCTTCAAGCCTCTCCCTTAGCTGTAGGATGTAGGTATACGTAGTTTTCACTTCCTCGTCCAGTGCCGAACTTGACCACAATTCCTTAAGAATTGTCAACGGCCCTCGGACCGTCCTTCCATACAACAGTTCAAATGGGGAGAACGCCAAACTAGCTTGGGGCACCTCCCGATACGCGAACAGTAGGGCCGGTAAGTATCTGTCCCAGTCTTTCGGCCTCTCGTGGCACATTTTCCGTATCATGTTTTTTATCGTGCCATTAAATCGTTCTACCAAGCCATTTGCCATTGGATGGTATGGTGTAGTAAGGAGCTGCTTGATGGACATCAACCGGTTGAGCTCTTTCATCAATTCTGACGTGAAGTAGGCTCCTCGATCACTTAATATTTCCTTGGGTACCCCATATCGAGAAAACATCTCCAATAGAGCCTCAGCCACATGAACTGTATGAATGGACTTTAAAACGACTGCATCAGGATATCTGGTGGCCATATCGACTAGCGTCAGCACGTACCGGTTGCCTTCCCCTGATGCCGGCTTTATCGGTCCAACTATGTCTTTTGCTACTCGTTGAAACGGTAGGTCGATGGTTGGCATGTTAGCTAGCGGAACACGCCCTACCCGTCCTTTGGGAAAAGTCCTTTGGCATATGTCACAAGACCGCACGTACCTCTTGACATCACTCTGAACCCCCGGCCAAAAGAACTCTCCTGTTATTTTAGCCATAGTTCGCTGCACTCCTTGGTGCCCTGCCATTATGCTGTCGTGTCCGAGGCTAAGCACAGAATCTCGTAGATTCTTAGGTACTACGACTTGCCTCACTTCCCTGCCCGAACTGACAACACATCTGCGAAACAAGACTCCTTCCACCAGCTGAAACTCATGCACTGTGCGGCTTCGGTTTCGTCTGACTTCCTCTCCTATTTTTTGGAAGCATTGTTTTAGAGACAGATCCTTTTTTTGCTGGTCCGCTAATTCAACTGGTGTAACTGCTAACACCTGCGATACTGGCGTCTTGAGAGCAATCACCCTTTTGTCCACTTTACATTTGGCTCTTGTTTGTACTACGGATATCATTCCCATCTTTTCCTCACCTTCATCCACGGGATGACCGTGATTCTGCCTCATTCGCTCACATTCCCCCTTCCTCGCTTGTATCTTCCAACTGTGATCCGGGTCATCTACATTCCTTACCCCTGCGATATTTCCCAGTATAAGATCATACAATGGATCTTCTATACATTTGGCTCTCACCTTTCCCGAGTAATAAGAGGTAGAGACTTCAATCACCGCCTCAGGAAGCCATTTCTCTGTACGGTCCACCAGGATGATAACGGAGTTTTTCCCCGTAAGTTCCTCATCTCTAACCAGGCTTCTCCGGACAAGTACCGTATCCGAACCGCTATTTCGTAGCACCGACACCTCTTGTCCCCTTATTTGTCCACGTACCACCGGCATTCTGGGCCCTATATCCCCGGCCAACCACTCCCTTACCTCTGCCCGCTCTACCTGAACCTATTTTTCCTGCTTAGGAACCATTGGGAGACCAGCTCGTGGGCATACCATGCACGCCACTTTGTCTTGGGTACGCACCCAGCAGTCCTCTGTGCGGTGTCCTTTCTTATTGCACGTTTGACATACAGTCGGCGGGGCCCCCCTAAGGGATCCCACCCTGCACTCCGCGGCCTTATGCCCTACCCGACCACACAGAAAACATTTCTGGGGTGCCCAGGACCCTGCCCCACGAGTTTTTTGTCTCTGATCATCTAACTTGACTGGTTCTTGCTTCAGTTTGGCTAAGTTCTTTAGACCCTGAGCCTCCATGAACCTGTCCGCAAGCTCCACGGTTTCTGCCAGCCCTCTCTGTTTCCTTTCTTTCAGGAACACCGTCAGCTCCGGGCTGCAGCGCTCGTAGAACTGCTCGGCAATCACAAGCTCTCTAAGACCCTCGAACGACTTGGTCGTTCCAGCCAGCTCTATCCATCGGTCAAAATAGTTAGAGAGGCGCGCGACAAACGGCTTGGCTGTCTCAGCGTCTTCCGGTTTGGAAGCACGAAACGTTTCGCGGAAGCCCTCCGTGGTAAGGCGGAACCTCGGCAGCAACGCTACTTTCACCTTATCATAGTCCATTGACTCCTGCGCGGGCATCCTACCAAACACACTCAATGCTTCGCCAACCAAGCACATGCTCAGGGCTGTGGCCCACTCACTCCGTTTCCACCCCTGCCCTAAGGCGATTCTTTCAAAGCGGTGCAAATAAGCGTCAAATCGTCACGCTTTTCATCAAACGGGGCAATCAGTTTCCTGGGGCATATGCTCCCTGAACGCGGCGTCGCCTCCCCAGTCAAGGTAGTATCCAGTTCTATTCGAGAACTCTGTTCACTTGTCTGTGCCAAGCGCAACTTCATTTCCAGCACCTCCTTCTCCTTATCGAGCCTCTCGTTTGCTTCACGCGAGCATTTGTCCAATAGAGCCATTGCCTCTTCCTTACTTAATTCTAATGAGCTGCACAACGACAACAACTTTCCCAGATCCATTCTCGCAGCTGGTAAGACACGTGACTGGGCCCGATGGAAATATTCTTGGTGAGGATAAATCTATCCTGGCAGGCTCGCCAATTATTTGTCACGTGAACGGATGGTGGGGTGGTCCTAACAAGCTTGGAGCAATGGACTCAGGGAAGCCGTTGACGTGTTTGACATCACACATTTAATTGACACACCAAAAAAAAAACCCTCAGGCAATGATTAAACTACACACAAACGATAACACCCACATCTCTAACTAACCCAAAACACAACTCAAATACAAACCCCTAACTTCACAGCTCAATATACACTTCAAATCAGAACTCAAAAGTCTCTACAATAACGTCCTACACTAAGTACACTCTAAATACACTCCTTAGCCCAGTTCTCATTAATTCCTCTTGTACCTCAACTCCTCAGTTGTGTTCTACAACTATGTCCCTATAATGGACTGGCCTACCCCGCTGTCGTCGGCGCTGACGTGTCTCACCCGTTGAGTGGCCGCGACCCGGTGGTAGCCGTCCTCCTCTCTCTTAGGTGCCGGCGTTCGATGCGCGCGGTCATCCCTTCGGCGGCGCGCTTCCTCGGTGGCTACCCCGTGGTAGCTGCTGCCGCTGGAGGTCTCAGGTAGGCTTGGCACGAACGTCGCCTTTCGGGGCCGTCGAGACGAACATCGACGGAGCGTGGACGCTGGCCGCTGGTGCCCGACCGATGCCGCTGGGGCCACGAAGGCACAGGTTCGTGGTGCACCGAGGATGACGGTGCCGATGCGCACTCGGCCCGCTCCCGCCCAGGCTCAGATGGCGTGGTCGATGGCCTGGCCGCGTCCCCCTGGCTCGTTCGTTGAAGCGCACGTGCTCCGGCCGCCTCCTGGTTGTCTTCTGTTTCTTGCCTCCTCCGCTCTCTTCGTGCGCCCCGCTTTTATATCCTCCGGGCTCTGCCGTGGTGCACTCCCATTGGCTTCTCACCTCTGCTATGTCCTTCTATGGCCATCTCGCCACTTGTCCCCTGCGTGGCCTCCCCTGATTGGCCGAACAGTGTGCTGCCACCTTTTCCCAGGATTCCTTGGTGCGTTGGCGCTGGCGCTTGCTGATTGGTGCGCTCCTGGCGCGCACTTCGAATTTCTCGCTCCTTTGTTCTCTTCTATTTTTCGGGGGGTTTCATGCATCCCCTCTCGGGGGGGTGCCCTGACACATGACAAATATGTGTTGCTTGAAGTGCATTACAGAAAAACATAACAATGGACACAAATCGTAAGATAATTTCTCGCCTGATCGCCGATAAAGCATGCCTTCGCGAGGGCAAGGAACGCCTTCGCACATGAAGTCCCTCCCCCTCCCCCCTCCTCTCCCCCGTTAAACGGCTCCGAAAATTACAGCCTCACGACTAGAAATAATAGGATATCATTTCACAGTAAATCACTGGATATTACCTAACACGGCTGGAAACTGCTCTTTCTAATGTTTTCTAAAATGTTTTCTGAGTGAATCTAGAGCAATGTCTCCTCTGCCCAAAGAACCACAACCTAATAGGAAATAAGCTACAACGAGTAAAATCAATCAAAGGTGTTGCTTGAAGTGTATTAAAGAAAAACATAACAATGGACACATATCGTAAGATAAACTTTTGAAACGCTTAATTAACAAAAAAATTCAGTATGTGCAGTAAATAGTCTACCAAAATCAAAATACAACAATACGTTCAAAGCAAATAAGGCATACAAGATCCACACAGAAGTCAGTGGCTGGTGCCAACTAATATATTTTACATGACCTGCTCGAGACAGCGCCCCGCTGGCGTTGTCTTATTACCTCTGTTTCCAGAAAACTGCACGTGCACTGCTTGCGTTCTCAAACGCTTCGTCGTCGCTTTCTACCTTCATTGTCTTCTTCCATCTGGCACGTTCAGAGCACACTACGAGTAACCATATCTGTTCTTCAAAATGTTTTCGCATCGAAATGCCTGTGAACCGAGAAGTCCGTGTATCGGAAAGCCCGTGCGCCGAAACGTGCTTCACCGAAATGTCCTAGACCCGGACATAGCAGTAACAGGGAGACACTGTGATCGGATGATTCGTTTCATATTAGCTCGATGGCATAGGCGCCAACCAAGTGGGCGCTGAAATGCTCGATCTTCCCACCCTGTTCTCTACATCCAATCTCATCATTTTTCGAGGGCTTCGTGTCTTTGGGCCGCACACGAGGATGGAACAAATATGGGTATGCAACTTTTCAACAACAAACGCAACTCAAGTTGTTAAACAAAGTACGCGATATTCGAGGGTAAATATTGCCCTTCGGCTGAATATCAGGAACGAATACTTCGTAATCGTCTTGCCCTTGCCTGTTAGAAGAATTCTGCCTTTGAGTTTGCAGATTGTCTGCAAGGAACAAAATGGGAAAAAAGGAGTCATTTCAATTACATTTCAACCAGGATGTAACGAACTTCCATGTGACAAATTCGTGGATTTAACAACGTTTTTCAAATCCTCATTGCCAGCCCCATTGAAAATGATGCGCTTTCGACCTGACCTTTATAGAACGAAGGCATGGCAACAGTTACACCTTGATCTAACGAATTTCCTACGCTGATGAGCCATTGTTTTTTCACTTTTTCTGAAAAATTGGCTGGAGATATGCACTAATTTAACGAACATTGCCCGCACTTCAAACTACCATGCGTTTCCAATGTGAGTGTGGTGTCGGTTAGGTGCTAGGCCCAGTTGTCGATGTGTATAGTCGCGCGTCTTCACTGCTTTCTGAGGTGTAGGTTCGTTGGTGATGAGTTCTTCTACTAGAAAACGAAAAGCTTTGTCTTTTCAAGACAAGCTCGCAATTTCAGGTGCCGTCTGCGCCAGCAAGTAGGATCAACGTTGTCGTCCAGTACAGTATCCCAGCTAGAACCTTCTCAAAAAGTTTGAGTGCAGCAATTAAATAGCGTCAAGTTCGCGGAAAGGAGCCCTTTCAGCATACGTGTGTTCCTTGAAACTGGTTAAGGCAGCGAAGAATGTTAAAAGGCAAAATTGATACTTAACTTACGCTTGCGAACACAGGGGTAAGTGACCTTGATTCTTTGGACTGCCGTGTACTGAAGAATTTCGGGGTAAAGCAGAAGCCGCAAATGGCGCATTTTTTTTTCACTGTGAAATAAATTACTAAAGGGACAGTTCACGATCCCTGATGTCAAATATTTTGATTTATTTTCTGCTTCATTTACGCGTGCCTTAAATCGAAACTTGCATATAATGAAGACTTCCATGTAACGAAAATTTTGAATTTTTATCAACTTCGTTACATCCAGGTTTAACTGTACGGGTAACTCTGTATTTCAACGTGGTGCGCGCTTTTACACGGCGGATAAACCTAGGCTTGAATCGAAATTGACGAATCGATTACGGCTGCCGCCAAGGGAAGTTTTCAAGGATTCAATTTCATCTCCTAAATATTTTTATGAAGTTTAATCAAAGGTAATACTGTTGTCAAACGTAATAGCTTTTTCAGTGAATAAACAAGACCGCAGCAGCAGTCATCAAAATGTTTAGGCAGCAATCGCGCCCGCCAGCGCAGCGCTGAGTTGGAGCGACAGTGTAGTGCAGTTAATGTACGTAGACGTTAAAAGTTGAAATCCACTTTGAAATACAGTATGCGGCTACAAAGGAAGGCTGTACAGCTTGGTTAGATACTTCGCAGGAGAATAAAAATACCTCGCAAGGGTTCCGGTGCTTGACTTTACCTTGGGTCCAGCGCCAATCGACATCATGCAGTCTATTTCCCGACTGAACTTATAACCAGGAGGCTAGCCGTTTGTAGCCCGAGCGTGAGCGTTGGCTATCATCATTTGTGAGCACTTGTGCGCTCGTATAAGCTCGAGGCTAGAGCACGGATGTATGGTTAGCAACCGCCACCTACATGTTACGGAGAGGAAGAAGTGAAACAAAGATGTATTTACAAGGCTTATTCACACCCACTGTGGTGGCTCAGTGGCTAAGGCGTTGTGCTGCTGGGTACGAGGATGTTGGTTCGATTCCCTGCCGCTGTGGCCGTTTTTCTGATGGAGGCGAAATGCAAAAACGCCCGTCCGTACAAGATTTTGGCGCACGTTAAAGATCCCGAGGTGGTCAAAATTAATCCGGAGCCCTCCACTACGGCGCGCCTCATCGCCTGTATTGCATCGCCGTGTTAAACCCTACAATCCATGAACCAACAAGGCGTATTTACAGAACAGAAGGCCCGCGCAGACCAAGAACGCCAGAGCTTCGTCTACTTCCTTTTCAATACATGCACACTTCAGAGTCGATCTGAGCGCGCCCAGCGTCTTGTTTTGGCTACAATTAAGCATATGTCCGAGCAGGCTAGGCACTGGCATTTGTGTCTCCTTCCTCTGTGGCTGACGCACCATAACAATACTGTTGTACTTTATATGGCTAATACGGAACAAAATAACGCGAAACTGCGGTGTCGTAGTTTCGCGTTGCCTGCTCAGGGCAACTCTGGCTTTCACTGTAGGTGTGAGTTCGTTGCAAATCTACCAGATCATCCAATGGGTGTAAATTCGATCGCCGCATTGATAAGAAGTAGGCCTCACATTTTTGTTTTCTGCTTCAATAGCGCAGAATTTGCGGTGCAAACGTGACAGGGATGTAAAAAGTAAACATAAAACTATCACTTCCCATTCATTTTTCAGTATTACTGTTTATTAAAATAAATTTAACTTTATGATGCTTACTGAAAATAGTTAAAAGCCTGTTTTCGTGTATATTTGAAGTAACCTGCATTTTACTTGCAAATCGTTGTTTACCGGCAACAACTGTGTTTCGCGATGACGCAAAGCACCTTCTGCTGCTCTGTGTTGTCGCTCTTTCTTGCGCTCGGTGCAGATGACAGAAAAAAAAAATACCAGGCAGCCTCACTCCGGAATACAAGACGCAACAACAGCCTTTTGACGCACATCCCCTGCGGGTCGTGAGAGGGGGAGCAAGGCCCCACCCACCGCGCGCACCCGCATGAAACACGCCTTGCAAAACGAGGGGAGGGGCGGTGGGCAACAATAGGAATGGTCATGAATAAAACGGGTTGTTGACGGAGCTATTCCTTCAATTGAACCAGGGTCCTTCAATGACTCTGATTGAACTGAGGGAACAAAGGCAACTAAGGGGAAAGTCACCTTGCCAGCGAAATGTTTAGCGCGGTCTCGCAGCTGCCAAAAATCACAACTGGTGCCCGATTGGGGCCGTTTTTATCCTCCTCAATATGTTGGCGGCTGGGCTCATAACACAAAATAAACACGCGCGCATACACACTTACAACCGCTGTCTCAGCACATACCCGGAGGCAAAATGCAGTCAAGCCCTGAAATAATGTGGCTGCGAGTTTTAAAAGCGTTGGCGTAGCCAGGAGTTTAAACCGCGGGGGGGGGGGGGGGGGGGCAGGTATTTGTTAGCCTCCTTTCCCGCCCTCACCCGTAAAGCTTACCTACTAAACTGCCTTTCTGTCTCTTCGTCAAGTTGTCTGCTAAGAACAGACAGTCGGTTTCATTCGCCTAGAGCGCCTTTTTTCTTTATTTCAAGCCTAATTTGAGATAGCTAGTTGGTTGGGTATACTCTTTCAACCAATTTAACAATGCAACAAGCAGGGAGCCTATTTCAGGTCATAACATTGGTTACGCCAGAGCTCGCGATTTGAACAAGCGGAAAGGGTTCGGACACAAGACGCGCGGCACATTTACGCATTCGGAACAATTTCAAACAGCTGCCTCTCCCTGCACATTGACTTGAGCTCTGACCTTTCTAATGTCAGGGGCCCAAAGAGACATCTGTCCTCCAGTCATCGACCAAGAATTGTGTTACTTTATCGAACCTAGTTTCCATGGCGCAACGCGCTCTAGGAGCTGTGATGGGAGGTAATGGAGGTTGCGTGAAGACTGCGGAAAAAATTAAAACGAAAAACTGAGGGAGGCACGCGTCCATCGCGGAAAGGTGATAAAAAGGTGGCCTCTTGGCTGTGCTGATCCATGGTGTAAACAAATATGTACGTGATTGGCTGAACGAGCATCTGGCTTCCAGCGATCTGTCAGCTTAAGACTGGTAATATGCTATTAGGAATTGTTGGCCCAAGCTGCCAGAGCTGCTCAAACGAGCTGGATGTTGGCCGCGGAAGACACGCCAGAGATTGCAGAATCGGTGGCGACACGCCGACGGCCCGAGGTGCAAAGTTCTATATATGTGAACTAAGAAAATAATCCGAAATATCGTCATCCTTTTATTATGGGGAAGGGGGAGCCAGAAGAACCGACCGGTACGCGCTGGAGCCTGGAAGCGTTATCTGGCGCGTGCGATTCACGTTTCCACGAAATACCCGTCCTAAATGACCCCCTCCGCCCCCCTCCCATCCGCCCCTCCTCCCTCACGAGAAATTTCGGGGAGAGGACGTGTTTTGACTCTGTACCCCATGAGGACTTTGGTAAAAACCAGTTGTCGTATTTTGCAATTCGTTTGAGCATTTCTTTAATGCTTCAAGCATAACATTACTCTACCGTTGTAACTTAAATGTTATGCTTATGTTCAAATTTATTATGTTACCTGACAGTATTACCTCGAGCATTTTAATACCGTTAAATTTCTAAAGTTACTTCAACGTTATGCCTTGAACATTGCAATAATCGGAACATTGCTGGCGCTAGGCGGGACAAGGACAACGAATTAGACACAACTGGAGCGCACACTACCAACTGATTTATTAATCACAACAAACACAAGTTATAAAGGAAAAATTCAGATGACGTGAAAGGTGGAGTTAATCAATCTCGCTGAAAATGAATACAATATTTGTCATGCGCATGCGCTTGCCTACGAACTGTCAAGTAGTGCCATCTCAGTTGTCGACAGTGCAATCGATGGCGAACTGATACAGTCTTTTTCTTTTCGGATGGCGTAAGCTTCCCATATCTCGCGGGTGATCGTTTCTGAAGATTCAAAGAGGATCGTGGTGCTTTCGAATTTCGCAGAGCACCCATGTCTGGCGCAGTGGGCAGCCAAGTGGCCTGGGGCTGAGACTTGCTTGCACATACTGTTGTGTTCTCTGAGTCGTTCGTTAACGCAGCGTCCAGTTTGGCCAATGTATGCCTTCTTGCATGACAAAGGTATCCTATAGACAACCCCTGAGCAGCATGCGACAAACTTACTCGTGTGCTTAATGCCACATCCTGTTTGTTTAGCATCTCTGGTTTTGTTAGTCATCTTGCACAGCATTTTTAGTTTTTTGGGAGCAGAAAAAACAACCGGGACATCATGCCTCGTGCCAACCTTCTTTAAAGGAGCCATGAAGAGAAAATGCAAGTTGGTTTTATTCGAAAGATTTCGTGTTTTATAGTGCCCCCAGCGCTTGTCCGGATACAAACGGTGATTTATTCACTGAGAAATTAAACAATTTAGGTTAAAATTTTGATTTTCCCGCTCAATCGTGCGTTTTCCTGGTCCCAAGTGACATCACGGGAACCGACCGCTCTGAAGCCTAGAGTACCTTCATTCACGCATCCGCCGTACAGGGTAGAGACACGTAACGCTGGCGCCGCCATGTTCGGTTGCTCGCTCGCCGCCGAAGCAAGTCATTGTGTCAAAACCGCGCTAAAATTATCGCCGCAACGCGGTTTACTGAAGAAGTTTGAATCATATTGTCTGTTTCGCGTTGCTAGGTCTCGTGGGAAACGAAAAGAATAACGCGTTGAGCCCGTTGGCCCAATTGCGGCGGCACGGGACCGTTCAAAGGTTGTCTCCACCCTGTAGCGGTGTTGGTTTGTTCCCACGTTTTTTTACGTTCCGTAACCTAGATGGCGCCACCATACCGTGGCAAGCGTTTGGTTTGTTTTTGCCGGCATTTAAACCTGGCTTGTTTTTGTTCTGGGAGAAAATATTCGTTCCCTGAAACAGTGCTCGCTCGACAAATGGGGTCACGTAAGACACCGTTGCTTGCGTCAATCGGCCAGTGTCGTCTGAGACAACCCCAAGCCCCATAGTGCTGTGCAGCTAAACCAAAGCATGCTGTGCGCAGTACGAACAGCAGAACGCATCAGTACTTCTATGCTTACATGTGCTTTCGTAACTTCCACTGTTTGTCCCATCATTCCTATTGCTTTGTAAAGAATGCGCCCTAAATTTAAGCGCAAATCGCTCGTTCGTCTAGTTTGTAAGCTCTACCTAATTTGCGTCTGCTTCTGCCAGCCTCCGCCAATCGCAGAGCTTAGCCCATGTGACATCACAGGTTCTGTTGCGGGAAATGAGCTGGTGGGTCGCATGACCATTCCCGTTTTTCCTAATTATGTAGCTTATTTGAGCGACGTTTACGTTAAAAGTGGTGTCAGTATGATTCTAACGAGACAATCTTTTGAATGAACCAAACTTCTGTTTTCTCTTCATGGTTCCTTTAACCTGTGTGAAAATTTTGCAATTTTTGCAATAATGTTGCAATAAAGGTGTTATCTATAACGCTGCTGTGCCGTTGCTTCTTAACATTATAATGATGTTTACATTTTTACATCCCATTAATGTTCCGCCGTGAACATGCTTTGAACGTGATAATAATATTTGAATTTTTACATTACTTTGATGTTGAGTCCTAAGCATTGTAGTAACGTTTCCATTTCTAACATCGGTCATAAGTTGTTTCCTGAACATGCCCTGAACGTTGTTATAATGTTTGTATATTTACATTACTTTATTGTTTAGTCATAAGCTTTGTAATAACATTAGCATTTCTAACATTGGTTCTAAGTTGTTTTCTAAACGCTAAATAAATGTTGAGAACAAAACATTTACATACATGTTTCTTTTCAACGTAAAAATAACGTTTCTAACATAACATAAACATTGAATGTTTTTTAAACGATACATAATCACTGTCACGTAACATTTAACGTAATTTAAACTTTCGCAACTTCCAGATAACGTTATTCTAATGTTCTGTGCTACTTGGGATGGTATCAACGCAGAGTGGCCGGTGACTCGGTGCGGCCGGAGCTTCAAGCCTCGCCTTGGGACGTACTGTCTTACTCACTTGAGAACGCTGAGTAATGCCAGTTGGCGGAAACATTTTCATGTGCTCCTGTCACACGAGGAACGGCCGCTAACAGCGTTTGGATACGGCGACTGCTGTGCACAATTCGCTGGTAACTCGTCTGTCATCATTCGATGTGTTTGTAAAACATTTTGAATAGGCATAACTGCGAATTTCCCATGCCGCAGACAGCACGTACACGCACAGGCAAAGAAAAAAGCGCACACTGTCATTGTATTTTACTTGTTCGTGGGTCTGGTGGTTATGCATTCGCATTCTTTTGTAGGCCGCTTTGTAACACGGCATTCGAGATAAAATCGTTTGTCGCGCGCGGCGTCGTTTTAAAGCAACCTGAGGGTTACTTCGTGCTGGCGAAAATCACCGCAGTCAGACGAAAGCGAGAAGGAATGTAGAAAGGTCGGGGAAGGCGGTGCTCATATTTGAAAAAAATCGTCATGCAGGACGAGAAAAGGAACGTACGTAACCCGCCTGCGTTTCTCCACACTTCTGGACAGAGGGGCACAGGGGCATGTAAAAGATGCTATGAGACTATCGAACAATTAAATGCATATAGTGTGATCTACGGCAGGCGACGTGGTTTGAACTCGAAATGTTTTTACTCCCTTTCGGATGAGAATAAGGGGTCGGTATACAATCGGGGCCTGTCAGTCGCCAGCTAAGGCCGCGTAATTCTGAACAAAAATTTATGTCCTTATGGAAGAGAACTGACTTTGCCTTACAATGACACAAGTCTGCTGGACATAAAAAAGGAAATCATTTTTAGAAGAGCAATGCGCACTCTCTTTTTTTGGTAATAATTTTGTCAGTCAAAAGTAAGATCATACACCAAAATTACTCGAATCATCTGACCCTCGGTTTTAACGCGGAGCCTGCAGCTACAAAAACTGTACTTGCGTGAGGGATACTTCTATAATCACATCCCCATAACTAATGCAAGTGTGTGTGGCCTGCAGCATTGGTAAGTTAGCAAGAATAGCGTTTCAATTTCTACTGTTTTTTTTTGTTGCGATGCAATCATAAGTATTCTGGTGCCATGAACGAGGTTTACGTTAGCTAACAAGACTGTAGTAACGGTTGCTGCTACAAATTACCTTATACAACAGTCATGCTTGTGAGCTCGGGGACACATAACATTAGGGTGTCAGATTACGCATGACTGTATCTGAGTCGCCTATTTTATCACTACTGTAAAAAAGAAAGTGTTTTTTGACTTAGTGAAAGACTTCTGTATGACGAGTGGTGTTATGACAGGTGTCCATAAAATTAGCTTTGGATCGAACACCACTAGGAAAATGGGTGGAGGTATCTCTAAGTATAATTGAAACAGTTTGTGCCTGTCCGGCATGAATTCATATTTTGCTGACACGATATTCTTTTGCAGATCCTGATACATGATACAGAGTTGAATGACTTCATAGATCTTAAGGCAGGGCAGTCTGTGCTGTGCAAGGCAAAGCTGCAGTTGGAAAGCAAGTCGGCCCCTCCGGCGGAAGTAGGTATTGCCAGGGCTAATAATCTGCAATTTTTCTATTAAAATCGGCCACCATGATAGGGGAGAGGAAGGGGGAGGGTTTGCATCTTTAACTGTGTGCCCACTCACGAGAATAGATACAAGCTGGCATTTGAAATCAAGAAGCAGCCGTGACCAAAGTCATGCAATACCAAAGTGTTTATGTATCGAAAACAGAAAAACTTGTATGTGTTCCTAAAGAACCCCATGTAACCTCGATATTCATAATGCATGTTGGTCTCAAGCAAGACTGACACGACCTGTTAGGCCGAAATAGACATGAATCCCGGCATAGCGCCGACGCAACGCAGACGATGAGACGCACTGTAGTGGAGGGCTCCGGATTATTTTTGACACCTGGGGATCTTTAACATGCGTCGAAATCTCGTACACACGGGCGTTTTTGCTTTTCGCCTCCATCAGAAAAGCGGCCCCCGCGGCCGGGAATCGAACCCGCGACATCAGCAGCGCAACGCCTTAGCCACTGAGCCACCATGGCGGGAAGGGGCCACTGGGACTGATAAATAGCGATTATAAGAGTTCCCTCATCTTTCTCGTTATTCTCAAACTTACTAAACTAAGTAGTTTCAAATCGTTATAAATGGGAATCACTTAACTCACATGCCGAATTGTCTTGGTGCCCGCACTTGTGTCGCATGGTGACGTAGGCCCGAGCTAGCACATCAAAATCGCTAGGTTCCGCTGTCTCACCCTTCGAATGACGCTCCTCGCTGTTTTCTTCCTGCCGACGCACGTCCGGGCTACAGCGGCAGCGTCCGCGACTCTAGTCCGGCCGTGGCCGACGCTTCTGCGTTTGGCAGCCCGCCCCTGCGCATTGTAGGTAGCGGCATGCAGAATCTCTGGTATCACTCTTTGTGAAGCCAGATATGCAATTCAATTGCTGTGTAATTCAATGGGAAATTGCTGTGGGTGTCTTTTGCAGCTTTGTTTTCCAACCACCTTCAAAGCGTACATTGGAGGCAATGTTTTTGTATTTCAAGATGAAACTGGTTATAACACGCTTCTGAAACATAAAGCGCTCACCCAATGCTGTACTGTTTCTCCCATCTTAAACAGAGGTAAAGCTATGACATTTGTGTATGTATTTCGGGGCCATTTTACCAATACGTTTTCTAATACAAAGGCAGTCAATGTTGTGAATCGATAATGATCCTGGCGACAACCTGCATAACCACATTTCATTTCTCTTTCCACCACTTTCCGTGGCGTAAATAGGTATCGGTTGTAGAAATTCTCATTTCTTTTTTTGAGTAGGTAAGGTATTTCGAGTAAGTAAAGTTTTCGTCGAGGAACAAAAATTGGCTCCACCATACGCTGTGAAGGTAGTTGGAAAGCAAAGTTGTAAACGGCACTCACAACAATCGCCAATGCGACGTCACTTCAATTCACGAGCCAAGAGAGCGCAGTTTGCCACGAATGTGTAACGGAAGGTCGCGTTGTACCACTGCGGGTACAACGCGACACCTGGACATTTCATCGTTGATCCCATTTGTACCGGTAAGAACCACATACTGTGTCCTCTCCTTTCTTTCCGAAACCTTGACTTTTCGTTATTTGTTAGAAGTAGTTTCGCTTTTCTATATCGCATTGTCTCAAGTTTCTCTAGTGTTATTTAGCTCTCTATGGTTCCCTATTCATTTTTTTCTCTATACATTGCGTTTGTATTTATTTGGGTTTTGGCTGTAATATAAAAGTAGTCTCGTTCATACATTTTATGTTTTGTAATTGTTATTGTTTACAACCGGACAATAAGTGCCGTCCGTCACAGAATAAAACTAGTTGGTTGTGGATACCCTTTAAAATCTCCCATGGCGGTGACCGCACTTTCCGGATTGTGGAAGCGCTTAGCCTTAAGCGGCGACGAGCTTAGAGAGTGGGTGCTCGAAGAGCAAGCGCTCTGCGCTAGTAAAGATCTGTGGAGCTAGAGGCGACCAAAGATCTAGCTGAGTTTAAAAAAACGATATTTGCTGTTATTGTTGTCTGTGGTTGGCGGGAGAGGAAAAGGAAAGGAATGGAACTGGGGATATTTTGTGCTCGGCAGGGAGCTTACCTGCATACAACCCAATGCAGGGGAAGGGAAGTAGAGGGGGAGTGACAGTATAAAGTGGAGAGAGACAGAGAGGGAGAGAGAGAAAAAGGTACAAGGAGTCCTAAGTCAGTCCTGGAAATAGCCAGTCCTATTTACCTGTCAGACCGGGAACATCAGTTCCGGCACTGCACTCACGCCGGTCGTCCCTATGGGTGAAGACTTCCCGGTGGGTTGCCGCAGGCTTTTTCGGGAACAGAAGGTCCTCTATGCCGGCGCTGGGAAGGTCTCGACGCTGGAGCGCTCGGTGAAGCTCTGCTCTCGGGCCCGCGTGGCTGGGGCAGAAGCAGAATAGGTGCTGCAGCGTCTCTGGTTCCGGACAGGCCACCCATGTGGGAGAGTCCTTGCGCCCGTGTCGGTGCAGGCGCTCCGCCCAATTGCAGCAGTCGAGCCGCATGCGGAGAAGTAGGTTGCGGGCATGCCTCCTGATGCGTGCGGGAAGTGGCTGTGGCGCAAGGCCACTAACAAGGCGAGGGTTGGGGTGCATCGCCTGCACCGTGTGGGCCAGGGCGGTGCCTCGTCGAAGGCGCTGACCTCTTGGGAAGCTTGGCTGCCCTCCTGGTGGGCCGCCCTGGCTCGGGCGTCGGCGTCTCATTGCCCCGGATGCCACTGTGGCCCGGCAGCCAGTGGAGCCGCAGATCGCAGCCTCACGAGGCACTACTGACAGCTTGGCGGCAAGGGAGCGCTCCGGGTAGCCGCTGCTGTTGGTGGGCTGGTCGTCCATGTGCAGCTGCAGCAAGGCAGTGCGGAAGTCAGTGAGGATGACCACCCCGGGTTGGTTCTGTGGCCCCCTCTCGAGGAGGACGTCGGCGGCCAGGTGCACCGAGGATGACCACCCCGGGTTGGTTCTGTGGCCCCCTCTCGAGGAGGACGTCGGCGGCCAGGTGCAGCGCTGCGAGCTACGCCCGTGTTGAAGACGTGGGGACTGGCAGGCGGCTGCTCCGGCTGGCTGCCTGCTCAGGCACAACGCACGCAGCCGCCCCCTCGCACGTGCTGTGCTTGACGGAGCCATCCGTCAAGAGATGAAGGTAGCTGCTCAGCTCGTCCTGCAGCAGGGTGGCCCCGTCGTGGCGGATGACCTGGGGTGGTGTGGTCCGCTCGTTGCGGACCCCGCGGAGGGTTGTGGTGACCTGCACGGCCTCCCCGGCGTGTGGTGGTGGCGGCTCCATCCTAGTAGGTTCGGCATCTCGATCCTTTCCTCGAAGATTGTGAGCAGCGCTTCCATGTGCGATTTGAGCCGGATTCGGAACATCTGCAGGACCGCAGCCCCGTCGCGTTCCGTCATCAGGTGCTGGATGTGCCGCAGCCCCGTCTGCAAGGCCCTCATCTCGATGGGCCAGGTGCACGCCTCCGTGTAAGTGCCCACCACCGGGGACGTGTAGGAGAAGCCAAGGCAGTGGCGGATGGCGCGGCGCTGGTCGATCTCCAACTCCTCCCAGCGTCGAGGTGCCAGGTAGGCGAGTGGAAGCACGTACGGCGCAGCTGAGGAGGCCATGCCTTGCAACACGCGCTGTGCCATTTCCGTAAAACGCAAGGAGCGTGACCAGCACGTGCGAGTGCGTCTTGAATTTAAACACGAATCGTTGCAATTGCGTGTACGGCTCACGGAGCTTCAGGTGACTCAAAGAGAAGAACCTTAATCAGAGGGCAATATAAAAACTCCAGGTCGAATCGTTATTACCGTCGAATTATTACCGTCAAATTTCTTTGCAGACCAACCACTGGCTCCTTTTGAAGAGGCTCATAACGATGGTCAAGAAACAGCACAGTCAAGAAACTTCACTTAAAACGCGTGTGGCAGCATCGCATGTGTCTGCTAGCGGTTGTGCTGAGTCGAAGAAAAACGATGACTGTAAATCTGACCTGTATGACAACTTATTTTATGAGCTCCGCTCTGTATTAAAAGACACCGACTACAGACAAAGATGTCGAACAACACCAACACATAAGTCCAAAGAGGGCAGGTTGGGTCCAGAGTAAAGCACCCTCGTTGTGGTCTAAGAAGGCGCTACTCAGGTCAGACACAGCCGACACTCGAAATCTAAGAAGGGCTGTAGGACAGCAACGATAGCTAAATATAAATTACCGGTAGCTTTCAAAACGCAAAAACCACTAAAAGAAATATTTCTCAGCATGGGCGATGCCCACATTCTGCCAGAGAGTTTGCATGTCCACGTGAAGCGTGTAAGGTAAAGTGAAAGCCTACTAACTATTCTGCTAGACCCTGTCCGCAGGAAGCATAGACTGGTACCGCAGCCACTGCCTAAAAGGGACCAAATATCGGCCTTGTTGCATTTTTGATTGAT
Source organism: Haemaphysalis longicornis (assembly GCF_048455015.1). Taxonomy (NCBI): domain Eukaryota; kingdom Metazoa; phylum Arthropoda; class Arachnida; order Ixodida; family Ixodidae; genus Haemaphysalis; species Haemaphysalis longicornis. The sequence goes on along the minus strand of NW_027526407.1, from coordinate 117,562,176 downwards.
TTGTGGTCCGGGATTTTATCTGAATGGCCTGTGTAAATATAGATGCTATCAATTTAATATGTAGTATGAGAGTTTTCTTAGAAATTGTGTTTTAAGGTAAGGTGTCTTTTATGTGCAATTATGTTGATTATACATTTTGTGACTTCGTTTCAAGCAGTGTGTTCGGTGTGGTGGACCGCTGGGCAGTGTAGAAATATTTTTCGGAGGAAAATGCTTCATTGAGGGGATAAGTGATGTGAAGGAATCACCACTAGAAGGAACGTCAAAAAAGATAGAGTTGCAAAAAACAATGAAATAAACAATACGTACGGGATGCACCAAGCTCACGGTTCAATCACCCGAGCTACAGCGCCAAACGCTCGAGAGAGTAGCACGAGCTGCGACAGCTGCCTGCCAATCTAGAAGCCCCACCGAGAGTGACAGGGGGCAGAAGGGAGCCCGAGAAGAAGAACACCTGCAGGCATAAATGCATACGTTTCCGAGACCAGGCGCCTTCCCTGTTAGCTTTGATACTTGCATGTACTTTTTTCCGGTCCAAAAAGCTGAGTTGTTCTATCCCAAACTGTAGTCACAACTTTCCATCAATTGTATTTTCGCTTTCTGCGTATAAATCGCTAGGCTTATAATTTTCCGCTGTTTTAAGCGGGCGCAATAGCCCTTCTGACGCCCGATTCCTGGCCAATCCCCAACGTCGGTATGTGCCAAGTCACCAGGAACAACAACCGAGAGAGTCGGATGGGTGAGCGTGACCAGGATGCATGGTGGTCAGGCCACCGGACCCGTGCTGTGCCCCAAGATGTCATCGGCAGGCGCATCCTGCATAAAATTTTCTCCGCAAAAGAGTTGCTCTGCCGGAAGTCGGTAGAAGACAGCGATGCCCCAAGATAGCTACGTCGCCACGAAGGTGCAATCAGCTCTGTGCGCGCTCTTCCACTACGGCTACGACATGACACCTTGACCTCTGCTGCAAACAACCACAAACTTCGTCCTCTCTCTTCTTCCCTGGATTGTGACTTTTAGATGCAAAGCATCTCTTTCTCAGTGCTATATCCGGCATCCGTCCATTGTCCGCACCTCTCCCTCTACACAATAAAAAAATTCTCTCGCACTTCCCCGAGGGGGAGAGTGTGTAAGTGCGAATGCACGATTGTTGATTGCGCGATTACGGTGGATATCCTGATCTTAATGAGTAGTCGAGAGATTACACACACGCACACAACTACAAAGAAAGATATTTCACTCGTGATTGCTGGTACCGTTGCCGGTCTGCCATCATCTTTATCGAGATGCAGGACCAGCGACCGCTCTCGACGACGGCGCGCGCTCGACTAATACCCTCCCGCGCCACGCGGCCGCTACACGAGCGCCCTCACGCGTCGGAATGCGGAGCGCCCGCTACGCGAGCGAGAGCTCTCCCGCCCGAAGTGGAGAGGAGGCGCCCAACACCCGCAGTCACTGAGCGGAGAGAGGAGGAGGAGAGTAGCGCGCGCCCATCTCCCCCCGTTGCTAGGGAAGACGAGGAGCGCGCGCACCCGCAGATGTTGCTATGCGGACGACGGCGGCGGACGATTCAGGCTCACTTAGGAAGTGCATTCGCACTTAAAAAGAAATAGCGGCGCCCGGTTTCAATCCCACGAGTCTCCGGCCGACACGGGAGGTACGCGGCGCTCTTCCCACTGTGTACGAACGCGCCTTATGCCCTTGACTCAATCAAACTACGTCAAGAAGCTACTGATACAACGGAGGCACGCAAAGGTGAACGTCAATGGAAACTACGAACTCAAAACTTTAGAGGATGATGTTAGCGTCTCTTGCTCGGGAGAATGTCCCACGTCCGTGCCACGTGTTTCCAAACGCTTCGCTGCACAGAGCACGCACGTGACACGTGTGATGTCACTGCGCGCGCTATTCTTTTAGGCTCCTGCTAAAACAAACCCACCGTTCTCTGACATCGATGCGCGAAGCGCGAGACAGTATTTTAGAGAGGCAATGAGTGAATACGTGGAAAATCAAAAATATGTGTCGAATCCGCCCGAATGTCTTGCAGACATGGAATCGTTGGTACACCTAAGGGACTTTTAAACACATGACGTCAACCAGTCAGGTTGACGGCTGTTTGTGAATGAATGTCTGTGTTGTGTATGTGCCAAAGCAGGCAATAAAAAAAAGGCTCTGTAGCCTTGACGTAGAGCACTGAGTGCTGGCGCTGACGGCTTGGGTTCGAGCCCCAGCAGGTCTATCTCGTGGGTTATTTTTTTTTTAATTGCGTATATTTTCCTAAATATAATTTTTTTAAATCTCAAATCTACGCTTTTGTTTTTGTTAATAATGGTGATTTGGTATGTTTTAGGTCGCTTTAAGCTTGGGCGCAGCCAATGACACGTTGAATTACCGTTTTCCATCACGAGAACAGACATGTCACCTGGGTGCTCTGTGCAGCGAAGCGTTTGGAAATACGCGTCCGTGCCCCGTCCGCAGCGCCTCTGATGATGATTGTGGCAGGATGCCCCTAGGGACTGGCCAACGAAATGCTCCATCACGAGATAGCTGTGCGTTCAACTACCGTCGTCATCTTCCCGTAAGTAAACCGCTGAAGACGAAGAAGGATAAGACAAAGCTGCGAAGAGGAGGGCGTGTACGTTGCTCTCGCCCCTTCCGCAGCGCTTCTGATGATCGTTTTAGCAGGATGCCCCTAGGGATCGGCCAACCAAAGAATCCATCACGAGATAGGTACGCGTTCAACCACCGGCGTCATCTTCCCGTAGGGGACCGCTGAAGAAGAAGGAGAAGAAGACAAAGCAGCGAAGGCGAGGGCATGTACGTTGCTCTCAGCCGTTGCACCAACGTCAACAACCTTTACCTCACCAACGCTGGCGGAGACTACCGATTCTACCGCAGAGACGACAACATCGGCAAAAGCATGATGGACGAGTTTCGGCGCCTCGAGCACAACCGCCTACTCACCGTAACAAAACAGTACTTGCGTGCCTTTGCCACCGGTGTGGATCCGGACGTAGAATTCCCTCTGGCGCTACAAAACACCAGATTACTCAACATAACGGCAACACGTCAGCTGCGCGATAATCGCGCATGCGCGTCTGCTCTCTCATCTCCTCCTCTGCACTCCATCTGCTGTATATAATAAACCCGGTCCGCGTACCGCTTCCTCAGTTGCTGCTTCGGTTGAGACGCGCTGCACCGTTCGATGAGCTGAATGGACGCCAACAATTCTGCTTTGCAGCACCACATATTTCCCTTCGTGGAGATGGTGTAATTTTTTTCTTGTTTGAACGAGTTTCGGTTTTCTATACCGCATTCTTGATAGTTTCTGTACTGTTGTCTAGCTCTCTATGTTTCCCTGTAGTTCAATACTTTCTCTATCCGTTGTGTGTGTATTTATTTTTTCTGATGGAGGCGAAAAGCAAAAACGCCCGTGTGTACGAGATTTCGGCGCACGTTAAAGATCCCCAGGTGGACAAAATTAATCCGGAGCCCTCCACTACGGCGCGCCTCATCGCCTGCGTTGCGTCGGCGCGTTAAACCCCCACAATCAATCAAAATCAATGTATTTATTTTGCTTTGGGGTATAATCTAGAAAGAGTCTCGTTCACGGATTTTCTCTCTTGTAATTATTATTCTTAAAACCCTGACACAGACTAACCACGTCGTCATAAGCGTTGAGGTTGTACCTTTGTTTGCTTTGTTTACAAATATGCATCATTTGTATTTACCCGTACAACAGTTACCGTCGTTCTGAGATATTTCTTTAAGTAGCCCGCTATACGTTGTGAAACAATATCTGCACAAACCGCGGCATCACCATAGCTGCTCCATTTGCATAAACACAATGTACAATGTGCCGGTTAACAGTGCATTACATTAGCGTTGACTGTTCGCAAAACCATCACCAAAGCATTGTACGTCAGTAAACAAGAAACGGATATGCACGGTGGAAATTAAATGGCAGTGTTAGGTAAAACGTGAAACCAAGCTGCGCTTGCATTCCGCATGTTGTCTCCTCCCCCAGATGTCAATCCGCATGCTCACATGTTGCACACCAATGCTTGGTTCTCTGTGTTATGTTTCGCCTTACAGTTTTGCAATCAAACCTCTGCGGGTGATTTTGCCGCCGAATCTGCGTAGGAATTGGTGAAATTGTCTTAAGCGTCCAACGGCAGCTGTTACCGGAATCTGGCAATTATGCTTTAGGGGGTAAGACAGCTTTCGGCGCGTATGCTGACGTCGCGACTGCATGTAATTCGTTGCATGGCGATTAATTTCTGTGAGCACCTGGAAACTCAACCACCCACATGTTCTTAGTGGGTATGCTCTCATGCATATAAAATGCCTTAGCCCGCAGCTATTTATATTCCATGGACGTGTCAAATCAGGTTAACCTCATGTGACATGTTTACGATGTTGTTTCGGTCGAAGTCCGCAGTGCCCACGTTACACACCTTTCTTTTCTAACTTACAGACATTCGATCTCGTTTAGGTTTTCTGTTCAGTACATTCAGTTCACAAACCTTACTCAGGTTGAGGAGGGGATTAAGAAAAGAAACTAGGAAGGAGTCTTAGTTACAGAGCACTAGAAGCTTGTGCACGCGTCACACCTAGTACCTCTATATAGTTCTTTCACCTAAGGCCCCTTAGTAGCTGTAGATCAGCTTGCGCGATCTGCGGAAGCTGATCTACAGGTACTCCGGCGTCTTAGCTGAAAGATCTATCTAGTTACTTATCGTCTCCTCCTTCCTTCGCCTAACGCAAATTAGGCACAACCACTGCATTTCTCTGACGTTGAAGGTGGCAATTCTCATAGAATCATTTAAACAGTTTTTGTGGAGAATGTTTAAGATATTTCACATGCAGTTCACTCTGATCTTCCAGCTACTCCTGTGGAAGACCGCCAAAAGCCTCGCTGGCCATTGTTACCGCCAATATTTCTAGTAGAGAGAGAGAAATAGAGAGAGGGAGAAATCTTTATTGGGTCCATGCCATTCAGGTGGCGCTTGTAGCCGGTGGCATCGTCCACTCACTGGTGACTTCCACAGCCCTATCAATTAACCTGGCCGGAAGCTCCAGATCGGAGCGGCAGAGCGCGGCCTACCCTTTCTCCTCAGAGGTGATTAGTGGGAACGTATTTTGTGGGCATGCCCAAATGATGTTTCTAGAAATGAGGTGTGTTCAATTCACTTTGGGAGATCGATACGTTGTGGAAGAGCTTGGATATTTGGTTGCTTTTAAAACAGTTCTAACCAAATAGGTCTCGCAACAGAGGTACTTCTGTGCACGGGAATGTTTCCTTGTGTGTAAGAGCATGGAGCCACGAAGAGGATTTGTGCTTTTTATTTTTCTTCTTCGCAAGTGATAAACTTACTTGGTGGATATAGGCGTAAACATGGTTGTTATGACGCGACCTAGGTCCATGCTTTCCGAAGACCATGTTTTGCTTTTTAAAAATCAAGGCTGGGCCTTGCTGCATAGGATACACGTTGGATGTTTATTTCATTGTACACGGGTTCAAAAGAGAGAGAGAACTTTTATTGGTGTCACTTATGGTGTTCTTGTAGGAGTCGTTCCAACCGCACACCCTCTTATGTATCTTGCGTTCATACGGGTTGGGAGCGGTTCTCCTTTCTATGCCCACCGTTATGGCACACTGACCAGGGGCGCAGCAATTTGTATAATAGGTTATGCATTGATATGGCAATTACAGCTCACTACCATCGTACCATGCTGACTGGCTTCATGAAACCGTGCTGAAGATCACTCAACCAAAGTGTCCTTAGAACACAGACCAACAACAATCCTCGCACCTTCTCAGTATATGTGGCAGGTATCCCTTATCATTCTTCTATGCGCGCTTTACAAATGTAACCCCCCGAGTTTTCATTCTGCTGAAAATGCTTCAGTTATAGCCGATTGCCCGCTCCTCCTCGCCATAGCCGTCGCTCATTTCAAAAAGTGCGTAATCCGCTAATAACGGCGCTCATATATGCAACTGATTAGTGGGACTACTGATAACTGCATTGCAACTGATAAGTGCACGCTCATACGTGGCCCTGTGGCAATGGCACTGGCGCCGTCATCAGCATTTGTATTTCTAACTCGCTATGCGGCGGACGTGTGTCTTCCGGCCGGATTAGGAACTTTGGGAATTGAAGGAACATAGCTTGCACAGAATAGCGAAAAGGCGAAAAAACAAAGGAAAAGTACCGCCACAGAATGCGCCACTACCACCGTTGCAACTTAAGTTCAATTTTGACGAGCAGCTGCCGAACTTTTGCGGCAACCTGGAATGCGAGGTTAGCCAATATCGATAGTATATAAAATCAATATAGCCGAACCGTAACATTGCAAAACGCGCCTAAGCTATTGCTGGTTTTGCGTTTACTTGTCCAAGGGCCACTAGAGTGACGTTTTGGCCAGCTTTGTACCCGTACACCCTGAAAGGCTGCTGGAATGACGTTTGGTCTGGCGTCTTTATAGTCTAAGCACGCAGCCATCAGCGGTTGCTTCCTTATGCGGGCATTTTCCGGACGGCGTGCATGGGCAGGCATAAATCACGTTCGGACGGGTGAAATACCGCTTCGGTGGGGGTAAACTACAACATATACATTTCACGGCTTAATACGACCTGCCGCTGTCCACTGCGGTGGACCAGAGTGGGATGGCGTGCTAGCCAGAGTCAGGTGCTTACGACGCGTTAGAAAAACGGACAGCGCTACGCTTGTCCACTAGAAAAAAAGATCGAGGCCTTCCAGAGGATCATCTACCGCCTCGGCCAGAATGTAAAGTGAACCACAAATAGCCGACAAACGTGTTTTATTTCGCACACTGTTTCTACGGTGCACAACGTTCCTAGTCGTTGTTCACAAAGTCCAAGATGGCTTAATTTTTTATGAAACAAAAGTCGCCTGCCCTCCCCACAGTTACTTCCGCTGATTCCCAGGGTAGCGATAACAGCATTTCTGCCATTATTCCTGTACAACAAACACGACAAACAACTCGCATCTAAAGCAAGAAATTTTCACACTATATAGCAATGCTGACACACTAAAGCCTAGGCGTCAACAATACTCACCGGACATAAAACTTGAGTCTAAACAATCAGATACGTGACTACACAACCTAAAAACGAAAGCGCTCTACCAATCCTATACCCGAGCCATTCCACTCTCGAAAGGCGCATGGCCCATGAAGTAGTACGCATCCAGACCGCTATTTTTAAAATTTTAATTTATGCTTCTCCATTTTTCAAATCGGCTGTTAGTTTTGTAGCGTATCCCAGCCTCTGCCCTACCATCGTATCGAGTGTGTATCCGCGGAAGAAGGTTCAACATAGGCTGGGCTAAACACACATAAAGGAGCGTCGGAATGAATCCCGAATAAATAGAAAATACTACCGCCTGCTCCTTGTTACAGGCCACAACAGTTTCGCCGGTAACGTAAACCCCGGCGCAACGTTTTTACCACGTGACTATACGGCGACTAAGTAGCTGAACGTCATGCATTCCCAGTCGTGGTTCTGGGAATGTTTGTTTGTTAGAGGACAAATTGACCTATATTTTGAATGAGCCTATGTAGTGGAATATTTATCTTGTGACTTTTTAAAGACATTGTTCCTCTTTAAGGCAACCGAAACCCGAAAATATGTGCTTGTCAATCTGTTTATCCACCTCTTCGTTTTTTTGTTTGTGCGTGAACTCAACCGGCCGGACAAGAGCTCAAACAATACCCAAACGTCAACCGCCCCTCCATCTACCAACGACGATGGTTGAACGCGGAGCTGTCTCATGATGTATTCTTTGGTTGTCGTCTCAGTTTGGACTCAGTTTTGTTTATGTCGAAGTTGAGCAATATAAAAGACGACGCCTCACTAACGGGATGGACCCACTTTTTGATTCTGGCATCTGAATCGCTTTTTTTTCCTCCCTTCAAACACGACCTTTCACCATCATCATCAGTGAAAGTTGGGTTTTTGTTCCGGGCGTTTTGGCGTTATAGACGGCGTCAGTGAGAACACTAAAGTTTAAAAATTTCCGCCTTCGCCAATAAGATTCCAAGACTGAGGAAACAAAATGGTCATGGTTTGGGCCTGTTGGTGATGAATATTTCGAACTGAAAGCGCAAATTAGACACGGAAAAAGAAAGGGGACAACAGCACGAGGGCTAACTGCCAACAAAATATATTTGGAAAAAACCACAATATACACATGCCATGCTTTCCACTTGCATACCACCACAAATGCGCAGAGACACTTATAATCACCTGAGATAACAGAGTTCTTTTTGAGAAAGGGATACAGATGATGTGCTCACGCATTGAGACTGCAACCTATCTATTTTTTCAGCTTTTATAATTTCTCTTGTTAATCTATCTTTATTCTTGCCGATTATGATGAATCCGTCGAAGAGCGGTTCGCAGTGCGGTTTGTGGTGACACGTGGAACAGTGCTGCTCTAACCATCCGCCTCTCCCGTTTTTGACATTGCCAGAGTGTTCGCGAAGCTTGTAATTAACACAGCGACCAGGCTGCCCAATGTTACGTTTGCCGCAAGAAAGCGGAAATTCATATATCGCGTTTTCTGTGCATGTTCTGCGCTTACATTTATGTTTTATACCGCAACGGCTAGAGCGTTGACCACAGGGGCTCCACCTTGTTCACAACGTCCCCAGTTGGTCTGGGGCAGAAAAAAAACATTCTTATATTGGCACGTCCGGCAATTTTCTTCAAGTTGTGGGAAATACTGGGGAGCTAAGGTATAACCGCATACAAACCGCACTTCGAACCGCTCTTCGACAAATGCATCATAATCGGCAAGAATAAAGATAGATTAACAAGAGAAATTATAGGAGCTGAAAAAATAGATAGGTTGCAGTCTCAATGCGTGAACACACCATCTGTATCCCTTTCTCAAAAAGAACTCTGTTATCTCAGGCGATTATCAGTGTCTCTGTGCAGGTGTGGTGGTATTCAAGTGGAAAGCGTGGCATGTATATATTGTGCTTTCTTCCAAATAGATTTTGTTGGTAGTTAGCACTCGTCCTGTTGTCCCCTTGCTTTGTCCGTGTATAATTTGCGCTTTCAGTTCCAAATTCTGAGGCAACAGCTGACCTTGCAGTATTCACTAGCTTGTGTTGGGCTTTCTTTAGGTCTGGCCCTTTCTTAATAAACTTATGGTTAAAAAGCGAAGTTCGCTTAATGCAAACTTAGTTAAAATAAAGTTTCAATCCACCTTCCTGAAGTCTACGATCCAAAATGCCAAAGCCCGAAGCCAACGTGCATTGCAACTAAGCCAAATTCCAAAGGCAATGCTCTGGTTAAGAACTCTGAAGGATGTTTCGTGCCCCGAATGCGAGGATAGCGGAATAGGATAGACGCCGGTTTCATAAAAGAAGTAACCCAGGTTTGATTCCGACTACGGGAAGTTTCTTTTTCTTGAGGCGCACCCTGCCAACACCTGCTTCTGGGCTCTTTGCCTCGTCGCCACTTTCTCTTTCACGTACTGGCATAGCATTTTTAGACCCCTCCAAGTCACTGAGCGTAGTTTTCGAATATTAATCCGAATGGATAGAGCTGAAGGTAAACATCTCCGCTCTTAAATTAATATTTATGTAATACCATTCTAAACAACTACCGCCATGAGCATTGACTACACACACACGTTGAATATATGCACCATGAAAGACACACAACACCTCTTTGAGGGAGGATGTGAGTGCCTAACCGGCAACATGTCTTTTGAAGAACCATTACACGTCAGTGAATAAAAACGGCTTTGCGCGAAAAAGACAACACATACAGGAAGGACGGGACGAGCGCAAACTCTCAACTAAACTTTATTGGGCGGATCACACAAATATAAGTACACTGTTATGTGGTACCTCATGCGCATTCCTACAATGATTTCAATCTGTACAGGCAGCTCTACCACAACGCTACAGACACGTGTCACGGTATACAGTCTCTGGTTAATGAAGAACCACCGATGTGTCACTCACGCATCCTTCTCGCTTCTTTCTTATGTGGTAGGCCTCTAAATATTTCGTGCCTTCGTGTCGCTGTTGCTGCGCAGAACCTTAACTTCTTTTAAAAGCGGTTCACACTCGCCACTCGTGCAAGCCCAACAGTGAGCGGGCAAGGGAGCATTACTTTTGTTTTTTTACAGAGTTTATGCTCACGCATACGATCATTGATACAGCGTCCGGTCTGCCCTACGTAGACTTTTACACTCTTGAATGGTATTTCAAATTCAAATTTCAAATTCAAATGTATTTACTTATGTATTTACTTTTCACGTTGCAAGGAGCGTGGTCAAAAAGCCAGCACTGTCACTGGCTTGACAAGGACCCTACCCCGTGCACACACGTCGACGGCAGTGCAGCACTGCCGTTCTCTAATTACAACGCAAATGTCATATGTTTGAAAAAATGAGAAAGAAATGAATAGAAACAAGGCGAACCTCCGTCGATCAACGAAGTGCAAAAAACGAAAAAAAAAACAGAGGAAAGAATGAGGGGAAAAAATGAACAGAACAATTTTTAAATATTGCAGTATACAATGCCCAGTTCATACAAAACAAATATGCACCTTATTTACATCCTAGAAAATTTAACAAGTTGCGCCATGGTACAACATAAAAACAAGCATCAATGAAAGTACAGTTACACATATGCACATTTAGCAGAAGAGCGCCAAATCAAACATTGCATTGCTTCCGTGATTTAAGCGTTAGCTTTTCTGGCTGTATTTTACATAGGTATAGTTGGTTTAAGTTGTAAGGTAGCTGATATTGCACTCGTTGCTTTCCGTAGTTTGTCCTGAAGATGGGATAAGCCAATGTGGGATACGCCGGAGCGTTCGAGTTATTGTGTATTTTCTTCATATAGCAGTATCCTCCAAGAACCTACTATCAGTCTTCATTTATTTTATGTAGTGTCTTACAAGTATGTATGAATATAGGCGTTTTATTGCAATCATATTTAGATCGCGGTATAGGTCTTTAGATGGCTAATCACGAGAGTGGTTTGTTACATTTCGTAATACCTTGTTTTGCAATGTTCGGAGTTTGTTTAAATGACTTTGTGCAGTCGTCCCCCAAACCAATAGAGCATAGGTTGGTTGACTGTAAGACAACAGGCTGCAAATAAGCAATTTTACATTTTGTGGAACAGAGCACCGGACCTTGCCTATAACCCCACATGACCTCGAAAGATTAGTTTTTACTTGATCAGTATGGGGGTCGCAAAATAGATGCTCATGTTTAAACGTAACACTCAGGGTTTGGACATTCGGAACACAGGTTATTTAGAGCCACCAAGGAATAAATTTACAGGGCCTCGCAATAATGTGTTTCTAGTTCTGAAAACAACTGATTTAATTTTTAATGCATTGATAGCTAGGGAGCTAGCCTTACTCCGTTCATGCAGTTTTTCCAAGGTAGTATTTGCTTCACGTGTTAATTCTTCAGTGGTATTAGCAGTGAGGAACATTTTGGTGTCATCTGCTAATATTACATAGTTTGCATCAGTGCTGATTTTCATAATGTCATTGACGTACAGATTAACTAAAAACGGTCCTAAAATGCTGCATGGCGGAACCCCTGTACTGTTATACCACACCCACTTTGCAGTCCACATAGGGGTTGGGGTGCTTATTGCCGCACTCTTCATGCTTCTTGTTTCCTTTTACAATGTGTGAGGACATGCCTCTAAGTTTCACAGGGGCCGAAAATACCATTATAATCCCGTACTTGGCGCCCTTTTTAACGTTATGGGGGGTTCTGTGGACATACTTCACGACGTGATGCTTTATGGCTCTCTACTGCTCCACTGTCATATTCGCTCTTTCACTGTCCTTCACCTTCTTCAGTAAGCTCTCCGCTAATGCGTTCATAATCAGGTCCGCGAAACCCGCGCCCTTCAGGCGAGATAGCTGTGCAGCGAAACTTTTATGCATAGAATGAGGACAGGATTTCATAAGTGATGATCGGATATCTACCATCAGAATTTTATATGCCTGCCACATAAGAAAGAAGGGAGAAGGATGCGTGAGTGACACATCAGTGTTTCTTCATAAACCAGAGATTGTATATCTTGACACGTGACTGTAGCGTTGTGATAGAGCTCTCTGTAAAGATTGCAATTATTGTAGGAATGCACATGAGTGACCAGATGATAGTGTACTTATATTTTGTGATCCGTCCAATAAAGTTTAGTTGAGAGTGTGCGCTCGTCCCGTACTTCCTGTGTGTGTTGTATTTTTCGCGCAAAGCAGCGTTTATTCAACAAGATGAATGAACTCGCTCAAAAACAAGTCCTTCTAAACTACATTATACGTTAAATTGTTTTTTTTTTCGTTTATCGAGTAAAAACTACACCAGTGCTACTTGTACATAGGGTAATAGCGAATCTTTAACGTACGTTGGGCATGTTTTTACCCTGTGATACTCCTGGTTGCTTATAAAAGCTTTTTTAATTATGGGTTGCCTGTTCCTGGTATTGTCTTTTCCGCATCTACTCACGGCATAGCTGTGTGGAAGCTGGCTGATCATCGGAAGTCCTTATGTTGCGGGGCCACAGAGTACGAACGAGACAGGATGGCAAACTTCGCTACCTGAGATATCCGGATAAGGTCGCAAGTGCTAGGTCTAGGTTCAGCTAGCAGCATCCGTCGCTGCAGAACTCTGGAAAGAACTGAACCTGTATCATTTCGTCAATCTCTCTAAGATGGCAGTAATCTGAGCTAGTTGGTACATCTCCTGGGGGATAGCAGCTGGAACTTTGACACATAACGGAGGACAAGAAAAAAGAGTGCAGGTCACTGACTAACAAGTGCTGATTTACAAAATGAGAACACAGATATATAATTAATCTCAGAGTTGCGGAAGAAAAAGGATTATCATATTGTGCTGCACAGGACATGTTTTTCACCATCTTATAGCTCCACGGGCGAAACGCTGATGGATGACACCCCTATGCATGGTCGATTGTAAAGGCTTCGGCCATCTTTCGCCCTAGTGGGTTTTCTTGTTTTTCATTACCGCAATGTCTTATACGCTAGTTCCACACTTGCAATCACAACAGTGGGCAGGCAGGTGATTGGAGGGGCTGTCGACTTGGAGAAATTCCGAGTGTTTTCTGTGTCGTTTAAACATCGGTAGTTGGGTCGATGTATGTCCCGTCTGTAAATCGCTCCGCTGTCGTCGCAGCAAGGAAGCTTGCTAGTCCACGTTGGTTATCAGTATCGACACTACCTTTTCGCTCGCCTGCGCTTGCCGGAATTGGCAACTCTGGCTACTGTATATATTCTTAGTCCTTGGGCAAGGCCTAGGAGTTTAAAACTAACGACATGCTGCCGGTGTTTGCCGGAGCTGCTGTCATCCCTTTCTCCTCCACGCCCCCCCACCCCCCCCGGACCACCCACCGTCTCTGCCTTTTCGCTCCATCTCTGTTTTATAATGCCGCACGCTACAGGGTTGCTCGACCAAGCGAAAGGTAAACACAGCCACACCCTCTTTGTTTACCGTAATTACTCTTAAACCTGGTTTTTCCATCCAAGGGTACCAGGTTGTGCCGTAAGAGTTTTCTGCGTACACAGTTCCCCTTTCACCTAGGCATATAAAGGTTCGTTTTGTTTGTCTACGAAAAGCGCTCCTGAATGCGGTCTTCTGCTAAATGCTACGCGAGCAGTGCGAGTGCGGCGAAGTTGATTTCAGAGCACCGCCATTATCTCAGAAATAAGCGAGAGTGGAGGCGGGATGATAGCTGTGTGGTGAGATGGAGAAAGGAAAACGTGTTATGGGGCAGTGGCGGGAGAACGCTATCGTCCTGTGACGAGACTCGCAGCGGACAAAGCAGTTAGGAAGGCGTTTTTTTAAGTTAACGTGGCACACAGCCGGTTTTTTAGAGCACGATTGCTTTATCCCCTTTATCCCAATTGAGAGGTCCCCATTTTAAACGTCGTAACCGAAACGGTTTTTGCTGATAGCGGCCAAGAACTTTCTAAATCAGAATTTACTTATCTACTATCTCGACGTGGCCCTTACAAATGATTGCTGGCCGGCATACGAGTGAGACGTGCGTCAACGTACTTTTAACTGCATCTGAGACAAAAAGAGGCATCGAAAACTTGTCTCCAGCTAAAATAACAATAATGTATAACTTCTCCAATTCCCTTATGCGGTTTAAGAATCGTGCGTTGAAACCGACGGAGTTGTTCGGGCCGTACGGAGGCGTTAGGTTTAGACAATCCATGGCGCTACCTTTCATATTCCACAAATTCAAGTTCGAAATCACAATTATTTTCGCCTATTTAGTTAAAAACCACTTGAAGGTACCACAGCATAGAAACACTGTCCTTGAAAAGAGCTAGAAGACAAAGGCCCGCAAAAAATAGTCGTCTTTTCCTTCAACCTCACTATCGGTTTGTGCTACCGGAAATAACATGCTGAGCATTTAACGTAATTCGTACTGCCGTTTTGTCAATTCTTTAGGAAAAGGCATGAAAAACTGACCCGAAATAATAGCGAACGCTGCTCTGGTCTGCAGAGAATGTTACGATTTATTTCCAAGGGTCATGCAGATTATTACGCTGTAGCAACACAGCGTCTTGTTTAATGGAACCTCAAGAGCGGCGAGATTTGACACATCATTTCGAGCTTCCCTGGCTCATCTGTGTAGTATCCACTCGGCCGTACCCGGAGCATTTCCACTAATCCGACAGTGTCCCGATCCTGCACCATGCAAAAAAGCTTTCGGTGTTCCTGTTACACTTCGGCGATGCCCAGCGCCGTGTAATTGTCGCCGCCTGCGAAAGACCTATTCCTAGTATTCACTGGCGAGGCGCGCATGCAGGGAATCGTGTCAGTGCGCCGTTACTCGTTACGTCGAGCTCCGCGGTATGCCGGTACTTGTCCCTGCTAAGCCCATGAATGGGTTGCACGTTAACAAACCTACCTCGACGAACGCAAAGTATTGCCTCGAGTCCAATGTGAGTGCGATTACCATCTCTGTAGACACCACCGTTGAGAATCGGGTTGACACAAAGAAGACGGCGCAGTCCGGCGTTTTTTTTTCTTCGGTGTGCGGGCGCAGTGGCCCAATTAGGCCGCGCCATGTCCGTGACGCATCGACAATGCCTGTGGCCGTTTCCAGTGTTGCCCAGCGAAGAAATTGACGGCTAAACGTTTCAACGAATACCACCTATATGACGTCAGTATATACACCCAGTCTGCTGACTAGCCTATACGGTGGGGGGCTGCCCTTCTATCAAAACTTCAAGCGAGGATTATCTAACTCCAGATGCTGATCCACGGAATCCCGATCCACAAACGCGATCTCAATACGAGTAAACACGAAAACTGCAAAGTTGTGCAAGCCACGCTTTTGAACAGGCTAACATATGACACCCTTTTTTGCCCTCAAGGCAAGCTAACACAGCAGTCTTGTTGCTGTCATCCGCAAGGTGTACAAAGGAGCTCTTGGGCTACCACACTGTGCATCTAATGGAAATCTTGTTCAGGTAGAACTACATTTATTATTTCGTAACTCACGAAAGTACAACGAACCTCCAAGCGCAATGCTTAGCCCTCACGCCACCAGGCATAAACTGCCCATCGATATGTGCCGACTCCCTACCAAACCGACGACAGCAGCCGACGTTGCAGCAGAATGGCACCCACTCCCCAATACATGCACCCTACCTACACCAAGATTTACCGAGACGCTCCAGTCCGCCACCTCCCGAAGCTCTAGGCAGATGAACAGCACGTGTGCTACACAGGCATTGTGCATCACCCAAACTGACCATGGTTCATCATATACAACCTAAACTATCAAGCAGGTGTGAAATAGCGGCGTTCTACATTAATGTTTTCCCCAGAACCGCTGAGGCATTTGCGTCATTCGCCGAGTCATCACGAAGAGGCGCGGTTTCGGGGAGAATGCAGTGCTACGTCTCGTGCACGCCTTCATTCTTTCCAGTATCACGTACGCAATCCCGTATGCTCTCCTCAACAAGCACAAAGGAGAAAGCGTGAATACAATATTCCGTGCAATGTTCTTCCCACAAACAGATCCACCTTGGTGCCCCTTCAACTCAGTTTCCACAATACGTCGTCTGAAGTATTTGAAGGACATCTCTTACGACAATACCGGCGGCTTTCTCGCACCAAGGCGAGCCTCCACGTCCTCTCAGGACTGGAAATAAATACACCAGGCTTTAACGGCCGACTTCTAGAGCCCCTCCCCGACCTACTGAAGAACTCATTAAAGTACTACTCTTGCCGCGTAACATGCCCCCTGAACACCACAGTGGACAGCGTAAGGCTCGCGCGGAGGCAATCTCACGACAGTACAGTCAAGATGCTAACACGGTCTTCATAGACGCGACAGCGTGTCCGTCCTATCCAGCTTTCGCCTTGGCATTAAGCCCCGTTCAAGGGAGGTGGGCTATCACTGCCTCTGTCAAAGCACTCTCACCAGCTGAAGCTGAAGAGGCGGCAATTGCACTTGCCATCTCCTCTACCCAGGCTACTACAGTAGTGACGGTCAACCAACCGGACTGCCGGCAGTTTTATGGAGGCCGGAACGGTTCCCGCGGCGGCCCGCGCAATGCTACTCCGCCACCTTCCGCGGCGACAGATCCAGATCATATGGACTCCAGCCCATCTGGGAGTGAAAGGGAACGAGATGGCGCAAGACCTCGAGGGTGAAAATGACACGCCGCACGAGGAGGGGAGAAAACGCCGCCTCGGAGAGATTTTCTCCCCTCCTGACATGCACGTAAATTACCGAACACCTACGTCAGCCAGACGCACCCTCCCCTTCAACCCCTCGACACCTATCTATCGAGCGGCCGGCACACCACTACCGTTCCATGGAAAACAAACACATTAGCCCACCCAAAAAGAGTCTGCCATTACCCCGAACAAATTACGCGGCCTAGCTGCTTCTTTGGTGGAGCAGACTGCACTCTTTTCCACATGGTTGGTGCATGCCCCTCTCATCCTCTCCCCAAACCATACTGGTTAACTCTCGTGGTCTCTGGATGCGCGCCCTGTCCAGCTAATGCCTGTGCGACCAGCTTCGGCTGGTGGAGCGAGCTGTAACTGCTGGCAAGGCTTATGGGGTCCTGAACTGAGGACTTCACTTCCTGAAGTGCCCACCGAAATTTTGAAAACAATAAAGATCCTTATCCTCCTGTTCCTCCTTTCCTAGAAAAACCATGGTCGGTTGATTGATCGTGGTGTTTAACGCGCCTATTCTACACCGGGCTCTTAGGCGGGTCGTAGTGAATGGTTTTGTTAAATGTTGACTACCTGGTAATTATTAACCGGTGCTGTAATGTCGAAACACCAGCCTTTTTGCTTTTTGCCTTCATCAGAAAAGCGGCCACCGCTGCCGGGGCGAACCACCGTCCTTGAGCTCAGGAGCGAAATCCCTCAGTCCCTTACCCAGCGCGCCGCATCCCAAAAAAAGCAAAAAACCATCTTTGACTGGTCGTATTTGACTGTTTAGCTAGGCTAGCATGCACACTACTTGTTCTGGTTAACAGGTGCAAACAAAAGGGTGTTAAAATTGAATGTTTTACCCAGAAAAATAAATGGACTCTTTTTAAACAACTCCTTATCAACAAAGATGTTCTAGACGTGTTTTGATTCCTGGTTCAGTGACTAGTTTTTTATATTAGCGTAACAATTCCTGCTGCTTTAATTTTCTCGCAAGTACTTTAGGTTGTAATCAGGACATTTTTGGTAAACCCACTGCCGTCTGCAAGGGTCGTCAGGCACCCTGGAGCAGTACGGAACCGCTATACAATTATATAACCCTAACCTTCTGCAGCGAACCTAAATATTTGATATCATTTACTTTTTTATACATTGACGGAAGTATTGCTTTGGAGCCCTTAAAAAAGAAAACACCGATGTTATGACCGTCGGCCTTTTTTTTCACAGTCAGTGCGCCACAATTTTGTGCAACTGACCCCAGGTTTCCCAGCAAGATGGATAACTGACGCTTTGTCACCAATAAGCAAGCCCACTCTTACATAATCATGTGTGAAGGACTGCAGCTGCAGTGGTAATCTACCTTATAGTGTAAAATAGCTGCTTAATTGTTTACTCAATCGCGATAAAAACACTGGAAATGGTTTCTTGTTATTTCCAGGACACTTGCACAACCTACAACCCCTGTAAACTTTGACTTAGACTATCCAAGATATAACACGAAGAGCAAGGGCTGACGCCGGGCTGTGTGTTACGGACACAAAACACCTTATTACAGAATAAAGGCTTACTCAGGCGCTTAAGTGCTGGACGTGCTAACAAAAACTAGAATTTCGCACAATGAACTTGATATCATACTTGCAAGCCCACGTTTCCTCGCGTAGTAGCAAATAAAAACGTTTTTTCAGCGAACGTACTCACGGCACTTAACAAAACAGGGCACTCTCTGCGCCTATCAAGTAGAAATTTTAAATAAATTCGATGCTTACATTCAAACGCAGTGATTGTTTTCCCTTTTTCTTCGCGGATTCTGTACACCCAGTTTTGTAGTGTGAAGAGTGCCCGTGAAATGTACGAAATTTGTTAACTGAGCTAATTATCTACAAACGTTTTATTACGTATGTTCAATGGCCACCACGGTGCTCATGAGCGTATGTTCAGCGTAAGGAAACTTTCTAAAGAGTTAGGAGCGCGAAGAGCAATTCATACACGTGCAATACTCGAAGCCTAATAAACTTCGGCGGGCGTAAAGCTTTCTGCAGCGCTCTCTGCAATTTACACTGATCTGTCCTGTGGCGCAACTGCGCTGTTTCAACTAGTTACGCTGTCACAAACCCTCCCTCCAAGGCCAGGCTCGAACCAAAACAAAATTGGAATGAGCTCGTTTTGTATTAGTTTTCCTTGCTCTAGAAGGCACTCTCGACACCTGTCTCTGTTACCCGGCCTCTTGATTACACTTCAACGACAAAACATTGATGTCTTGAGAATATGTTCTAACCCAAAACAAAATTTTACACCGTCTACTGATCTCGAGTAATTGTGAAAAATATTTCATTCCATTCTGCCAGCGAAGTTTAACCCCGATCGGAGATGTATAGCACTAAGGGTGGATTAAGGTTGTGGGGGTACAGGAATCCCTAAATTGAACCGATCCCTGTACCCCTGGCCCTGGCTGCTGGCCGCTCTCCACCACGTTACCACAGGCAAGACGAAGGTGGCGCAAAACGGTACCTGGACGCCTTCCCCGTTGTATCATAGCTTTTATAACGCTGTGCCCGGTGTGGCACGTGCCTTATAATTTTCTCTTGCTCCTAATACCCTTTGGTGTTTTCGCCAATGGACACATTAGATTTTCTAGCATCTATCTCTCTGCATATTCGCTTTGATGTGTTATGTTCGGCTGCGGAGAGAGGCAATTAGTTAAGCAGGAATACTAATCAATATATTAGTTTTGCCATTCTGTGGGGAACGCAACTACTGGTGATTTTAACGAAGTAAAACATTTTTCACGGTGAAGGTCATTCGTCTGTTTGCCATATTGAAAGCTGCAAGCATGCTTGTTCATGCCAAAACGCTACCAGTCTAGCCTTGCTTTTTTTAACAATCACTTGCTGTCCCAAACCGCCTGTTGAAAAAAGAGAAACAAGAGAAGGAGAGATAAGTACCACGAGGGTTCTACAACGTCAGCGTTCGTATTTCAACCATACAATGCAGCAGCTCCAGCCGAGATACGGAAAAAAATAGAAGTGCAATACAGGAATAAAGGCACATAGTTTAATAAGTGACATGAACCCCTGGTACCAGTGAATTAGTAAAAAAATTCGTTAGGGATCCTACGTGCACCTACGTGCTTTGAAGCCGAAAGCCAGGCGATATTTAAACAAACGTTTACTGCTACATCACATTGGCAATTCAATGCTCGGTTTCGTCTTTGTGTCATTGCACTAACTGCGTGTGCAAGCTGTATCGCACACGTCACATCTTCCCTAGAGTGACGGTTCTTCATGTGCGTGTGCACTTGTTCCAATGACACCCGATCACGTTCTGCAGTAGTCTACAACTTTTGTATTTCGATTCAAGTTTTATGAATTTAGTGAAACGGACACAGTGATCCTTTGAGGCTCCCAATCTTCCCCCACTACTACGAGAGTGAATGCGTTACTTATAAAGGAACTACAACGGCAAACTCTCTTATTTTACGGGAGCAACGTGCACATATACCTTAGTTGCTGGAGCACGCGCGTGCAGCTGTCCGGCCCCGTGCTCAAGACCATTGGAGCACACGAGTATTTTATTTGTTATTCTTAGCAGCAGCGCACTCCTTTTTGCCGGTCAACGAATACAGCAACAGCACTTACGCCCCTAATAATGGGGCACCCTTACTTTTTCCTAATGTGCGTTCTAAGATTCACCCCTTTGGCCGAAAGGCTCAAGTATACAGGAATGTAGAATTACACACTAGACTGGAAAAACTTTTACAATGTGTCTTTTATGTATGCTTCTACGGCACTCTATAGGGTTCTTCCACTTTCTAATACAGCTCCCAAGAGCGGTCATCAGAAGCGGTTATGTTTGTCTATGCCGCCAACGGCGGTGGCTGCATAGAGTGCCCGATGGACCAGAACTATCTATTCTTTCAGCAGTGACTAACCATCAGTACTTCTTATTGCTCAGCAATAGTGTTTTTGATCTTGCGGACAGCCGCCCTGATCTGGCAATCCATGTTGCGCGCGGTGAAACATATTTCCATGCACTGAAACTCGGCCGCGTTTAAAGTCACAGTGACCCACTAAAAAACTTGGAAAAACATCACCGTTCTTCCCAAATATCTTTCATTGAATCCTTTAGTTATACCATGAATGGTACTTCTGGTACCGTGACGTTTTTGTTCAGAACCGGCAACAACGAGGGGATATCGCACAACTTGTAGGAAAACCCAATATATCTAAATACCAACGAGGCCGCGCACGTGTACCTGTTGAAATGGTTATGGCCTCATCTTTTTCTTTGAACGAATCTCTCAGCTACCCTTGCACAGATATATAATTTGTCAGTCAACGTCTAAGTAAAGTCCCCTGATCTTTATAGTGATAATACCTACTTATTAGGGGAGCGTACTGAACCACAAAGCTAGAGGGAAGCGTGTTGGTATATTTTAACAAATGTTAAAAAGGCCTTTGGTGGGATTGAACATGTTCACAAGTACATTTATTTGAGAAACGCTTTATTCGTTCCACTTGTTCATACTCAGTTGAAATCCCGATATTTAATCAATCTTAGTCTGTAATGTTTTCCGGTGGATTATACCCCATAATTATTTGTGTTCCTCATTGCTTCTCCGGCTCAGCCCTGTTTCGTTGCTCAGTCAGCAGGCATATCGGCCATCGGCAAAGATGTTACTCCTGGTGCCCTTTCATGTGCGTATTGAGGCCACGCTTTTCGTTGAAGCTCTCCCCGCACACAGCGCACGCGTAGGGCTTCCCTTCCTTCAGGTGGATCCTCCGATGCTTGGACAGGTTGCGGGAAAGGCCGAACCGGCGTCCGCAATCTTGACACTCGTAGCGCTTCTCCCCTGAGTGAACGTTCATGTGGTCGGCGAGCGCGCCCTTAACGCGAAACGCCTTCTCGCACACTCGGCACACGAACGGTTTCTCGCCCGTGTGCCTGCGTTCGTGGGCGATGATCTGCGATCTGCAGAGAGAGATGAAAAACATCACTGCATTGAGAAAACGAATCGGAGACCGGAAAGATCAATTGCCTTACTGATGTTGATTGCAAGGAAGATTTTAGAGTACAAAAGGAACTTTCAGCCTCACTGTGAGCATCTGAAGTCATTTAGACGAACTGCCAGTTGAGCTTGTTGGTATACGTTCACGATTCAAAAAGCGCTACTTAAACACGAAGACGAATGAAGAGACACAGCACGAAGTGGTTCGTCCAGTGTCTCTTTTCTTCTTCGTGTTTAAGTAGCGCTTTTTCAAACGTAATGTCAAGCCATGTACCAAGAAACGTATTTAAGATTGTGTTCAATTAGAGTTTGGACACTTGCATTACAGGATGTTGGTTTGTGCATTTTATTTGAAGTTGGAAGAACACAACACCCCAGCATAAAGTTTAGATGGTTACAATAATTTATTTTATAATAATTTAATAATACGTAGAAAGAAAATATGTACCACGAGCCGCAAACCTACTGCCATGGTCACCGAGTGTTAACGGTAGTGCACAGAACTATTTCAAGCGTGCTTTATCACCCAGTATATTGCCACCCAGTTTGTGTACCCAACCAAACTGGGTACACAAACTGGGTACATTAGTTTATATGCAGTGTACACCTCCAGCCATATACTTACGCATTCCAGGCTGAAGAATTCCTGCTCTCATTGTGGTCTGACGGTTCAATGGAAACATGTGCAAATGTCCCACCTTTTTGTATACTACTGAAGCCGAATATTAACAAAATATAAAAAGAAAATTTACTCAGCAAGAACACCGAAGAGTGAATAAAATGAAAAAGCCAAACCAAACAGCTAGACAATGTCAGCAAAATGTATTACAGCTCTGGTTGTCAACCCAACCAAATTTCTTTCAACTACCAGCCACGCGATGATTTTACCGATTCAAAAAACCTGCAATAAACCAATGATGAACATATAAATACACAATATATTTTATTATTGAATGCAAGGAAACGCAAACAAATGGCGGAATTATCTTCACAGCTATACCCCTAAATTATCGGTCAAGGTGGGGCTGTAATCTGGCTTCGTGTGATGGGACATTAGAAAATTTTGATTTTTCCTTCTCCTTGACATTCAGTCATTGCTTCTTAGAAGTCATAAGGAAACTTCAGCAGTTTAGAGATTAAGGAAACACTTTCTTTTGTGTTTTCCGCGCACATCTATGCTAAACAAAGAGATGCCTCCTAACGCTTTAAACGACGAAATAAGGGGATCAATTTTTTTCTTTGTATTATGTCATATATACGACCCATACTTGTTGCATTTTCACAACTGGTTACCGTAACGGCAAATGGTTCCTAGAAAAAGGTTTCATGTTAGTTCATTTGACGTTTATTCGTTCGAAAAGGTGGTAAATTGAAAAAAATGTAGCATTTAGCGTTGAAACACCTAACGCCTAACCTTGAGAGTAAACAAAGCGGTTTGATAATCACAGCCCGGCAGGCGAAAAACGTAGCGATTGCATAGTCTATATGTACCACCAAGTGAACACGCACTAGCATTGATTAAAAATGTACCCTGTAATCACCGTGGAAAACATTCAGTTTCCAGGGGGATCCTGTCATGCAGTACTATTTGTAGTGGAGCCTCCTATTAACAAAGTCTTTGTTTATAGGCATTAAAGCTCAGGGCTTTTTAATGGAACATGTTTTCTGTGCATGCCATTGTGAAGGAAATGAGTTTCTTATACACACGGTTAACGAACATAAATTAAGAGTGTAGAAAGTTAATAGCGGTGGAAATAACGTTACACCATACAAGACTTATGTACCCACGCCCTCCTAAAACAGCCTAAGAAGTGTACGAATGATCTTAGCGTGCGATATAGAAGAATACGTAAATAAAAATAAATAAATACAAAAATCTATTTAGACCTTCTGCACCAATTACGAAAAACTAGACCAGTAGTTGTGGCCGTAAAGCCCAAGCGGATATTTTTACCATGAACATCTTCAGTGTTCATGCCAATTATACTTTTCTTCTGCGTGTGTTGATGCAAAAACGGAGAATAGGGTCAAAGGAACAGCTTTTCGCCACGGTTAGCTACAGAAAAAGAAGTGTGACAAAAAATCGTTATAAGACGGGTCGTCGCCCCGGTTTACGTTCGTCTACTTGTGGTGCAGTAAAACTCAGTAGAGATACCACAGTGGAGTTCACATGATACCGCAGCAAGGCTCAAATATAAGAGGGTCTTCTGATAGCTTATCTTCTCCCGGTAACTAAGGCCTTGTTTCTGCACTGCCAAAGGCAATGCTCACTGCTTAACGTATTGAACCCACGAATGCATGTGTCAAGTCCAAGAAATTCTTAAAATTTAGT
The DNA here is from genome assembly GCF_048455015.1 of Haemaphysalis longicornis. NCBI lineage: Eukaryota > Metazoa > Arthropoda > Arachnida > Ixodida > Ixodidae > Haemaphysalis > Haemaphysalis longicornis. The sequence continues at coordinate 117,538,106 of NW_027526407.1, read as the reverse complement.
AACCCTAACAAACCATCTATACCAAGCTCCGAATATATACTGGCTCTTTAGACCAAGATGGGCGAGTTTTAATAAATCTCTTCGGTGTAGCAGCGTGAACCGGTAAACATTACCATGAAGGCTAGCGATTTCCCCAGCACAGTTTGGTCTTTGCGACTGACTTACTTTCTACATAAAAATTTATAATCTAAGCATTTTATATGACTGCTTTGGAAAAGTGATCATTCGGACGTTCCCAAGGAAGTTGAAAATTCCATTTCCTGAAAAGCTACTAGCGTATAAAGGCCAGAATACGAGGAACGAACTTTCACGACGGAGTTTCCGTGGCGCAAATTCCGGCGCGGCAAGACGCCGTATGTTCGTCTGGCTGAACTACATGAAGCGGAGACACGGCGCCCACCGCAAAACCGCCGCTGTGTTGCCCTCAGTGTGGCTAACCGAACCTCCATGCCCGGAATCAACGGCGGCGTTCAGTAAACAGACCCAGTGAAGGAGCTTCCCGTTTCGGTTTTACGTAGATTGACGATTCCGCGTGATTCGGGGGCATTTCTTCTGTTTAAATATGCGTTTTAGGTCGCAAAATCATTAAACGCAGTTTAAAAAAAAACGAACGCTGCTGGAAGGTTGGAACTATCGACTCCCAGAACAAGGAACGGCCGTTCTACCTCCACTCTACCTAGACTAATGGCGCTATGGTGCAAAATAGAGCTAGTCAAGCCCGGTTCTCAATAGATATGAATGCCTGTTTCTAGTATTTTGCTGTATGTCAGAGGCCTCGCGTTACCATCGCCTCTGCCTTACACGCTGACCTTGCAGACGGGTCCCATGTTGCTGTTAATACAAGTTATGTAGGCGGAATTTGTTTATTTGTCCTAATAAAAGCTTTCGTACCTGCATATCTACGCTACACAAGCCACGTTAGGTGGGACGGGAGCGTAGTGCACTTGCGGCTTGAGCTATTAGAAAAGCGAGGACTTCAATTCTTGCAACACCATTTTCCCTTATCTCATCTAAAATGTACCATCCGTTTTTCTAGCTCGAGTACGCGCCGGTCAAGCGTATTTCTATCGAATTCTTCAAAAGCGGCCGTCTGCAGCGACCTGTACGCGCCATATGCCACGGAGGGGATATTGGAAGACCTGATTGGTTCCTCCGGTGTACCGCTCGCCGCTCCTCCTACGCCGACGAACTTTTCTGGCCCTGCTAAATCGGTGGGGGACGACGTTTTTCCGTCGCCGAGCATCGGGCGCGCGCCACCGTGTGTTGTTATTCGTCTTTTCGTCGCATATTCGCTTGATGTATTCTGGCCTTAAAGCATCTAAAACATTCCGCGCACATGGGACCTTCAAACTTAATGGTCGGGTGAAGTATGGTAATTGTCAATTTGTCGCAAGCTATATTTTTTTAGATTCGGAAGATTCCATTTGTTCTAAAAACGTGAAGAATAGAGTAAATTGAAAGAAAATACCATGAAGCATTTACGAAAAAAGCATTTAGCAACGAAATATGACGCATGCGAGGCTGCTACAAAACCAGTTGTTAATACGTACGCACTCTGGCAGAGCGACTCAATAATCTGATCTGCAGCATCTGCAGCATTTGACATCCGCCACCCACAACCAAAATAGTGCAAAATGATAGGATACTCAGGATAGAATACTCAGGCTACTCAAGCTTTGTACAAAGAAAGTAAAAGCAGTGCGAACCCTTCCCAAAAGTCCCTCAGGATATAAAGAGAGTTACTCCACCCGCTTATGCTAATCAAAGCGATGTGACAACTCCTCTATCATCTATGCCAAACTACGTTAACCTTTCCAAAACGCAGATGCTTTGCATTGTTTTTAGTGTGACCGCGCAGTGCGTGGCTCATAGTGTCAATTATATAGCCGAGGAATCAGCTTTAGATGTACCGTCGGTACCTATCAACCCATACTCAATTCACAGTGTTCCTCCCTAATTATTTCGTCCCTGGAAAAAAACATTTAATAAAGCCCTGGTTTGCAGGTTTCGCCGACACTTTCCCAATGTTGTTTGACTTATGCTACAGCACCGAACGCGTTCAGCAGGAATAGTGCCCTATACCAGGGCTTCAAGGGCCGCTGCTGCCTTTTGATACCTAGGGAACCACACCGATATCGTCTATGCGGGCCTCGCTTGCCAGCAGGGCTTTTTATTTATCCGCATTGGGTTTTTGATCTTCGGCACATGCGCTGTGCTTAGTTTACTCATGTGATGCGAAAAAATGTGTATAGTCGCGTGCCCCATGGGCACCTGTGCTGACCGTTGGAAACGTCACAGACCCAAACCTTTCTCTTTCAAACACATCGCCTAGTGTTCGAGCTAGCATTATGCCTGCTCAGGCTGCTACGGATCGGTAACGAAGTTAAATGTACATGCTCATGATAGCATGCTTTCAGAAGCCTCGTGGTCTTACTAGAGCTGAGAAGTGCTATATTGTTGAAAGTGCGCTTACGCGAGACTCCTCTGTAAGTGGTAACGACTACTCTTAATAATTTCGGAAAAACATATAATTGCGGTGAGGGTGTACTTTTACCCACTTGGAATCGCTGGAGTAGGAGCAGTGGGAGCAGCGGTGCTTCCCTTGTGGCCGCTCTGCGTGCATTCTCCGATTGTGCTGGTTGAGGTATTTCTGTGCCCCGAAGCACTGGCCGCAAGTAGGGCAAGGAAAGACCACAGGCTGGGCATCCAAGGCGTCGTCGGTGTCTGCAAAATCGCAAGAAATTGTCAGAGATTTAAAAAATCAGGCCATGCAGGACGTTTTCTTTCCGCCATGGTTTGTAACTCTTACCACGCCGGCGTACTTGCGTAGCAGGTATTACCATTTACAACATCACCAAAGAAGTAAGCATGTAACGGTGTTTCTAAAATTACCGCTGTCGCGATAAAAAGAGATCGACTCTTATTTATATCCCCGTGGACGTCAATGGAAAACGTATACGCGTGAGCGCGAATTGCCCAGTGCGCAATCTTTGTCCCCCTTCAGTTGATTTGTATGACACGACACAGAACTTACCTACGTCATCTATTGCTTATATTACTTTAGGCTGCACTGGAATTTAACAGCTTCACATTAGACCCGACTAGTAATGACGCAGAGGGCGCACGCAAAACGAATAGCCGACGGACCAGCAACGGTTGATGCAATAGACCCTATGCAAAATGCGCCCCGCCATCTCACGTCGACTCCGGTAACTAGGTCTGCCATTTTGGTACGGTCGTTTGAAACCGAAACCAATTAGCAAAACTTAAAAGGCGGGCATTGACCGCTCTTGGTGATGGACTACAATGCCGGAGCATTGCTTCGTGCCGCAGAGCACGCAATGCGGAAATACCGGTTCAAATGGAGAAAAGGTACGTGAAGTTCCACGCTTTTGAACGAACTTTGTGACGCGAACTGTGCCGGCGCGAGCAGACACGCTGGGCGCAGTGCGCTTGGAGCGAATATTTGTCGTTGGTTCGCTAAGCGCGGGGTTCCGTAGTCGCTGTCCGTATGAAAAATACAGCTGTGTTGGAGTTCTGTTGTCCAGCCTTTGTATTCTAAATGAAGCCTGAGCGTGCGCCGCCTATTCACTCGACTGACAGCGGCGCTCGACCGGGAAAAAGTACCACACGTTGCCAAAATTAGGCTGTTTCTTTACTCGTCCCTGTGGCTCTGCGCCCGCTTCATTTCATTGTTAAATGGTACCGCTTAGCCCCTACACGAGCTTTTATCTTACCTAGGGTTGTAAACAAACTTTTCTTGCCGCACTACGCCGTCACGGCGCGGTTGAAAATTTTCTCTGTGGCGGGCGCGCACATTATGGGAGTGTGTAAAGAAACCAACGTTTCTTTACGTTGCATTTAGCCGCGTGTCGTTGCAGAAGTGGCGAACACTGTTTTTTGTGATCTAACGGTGGAAAATTCGAGCTTCTGCACTTGGTTCCCGATTCGCCGGGCTGAAAGGTTTGTTGTTATGTCAAGTAAACTTGGTGCCCATTGTCATTCCAGCAACGATGTATTTACTGTCGAATATTTTGCGACTAACATACACTCACTCCTCTAGTTTGTCACATGCTGCTTGCATGCCTCCGACGTAATGATAGTGGCCATTGATGTAGGTAGCTGAGACAATTTTCAAGTTTTATTCAAAAAGAAAAAAGAAAACGGCAACAGTTGCATCAGGCCGCCCCGCATCAGCTTGAGTGCTTTTGCGTTTTTGTGGATATAACTGTGGATATACATGGAACAAAAAGAAGCATTCGCGCACCCCTGCATGTCGCGGACTAGTAAACACGACGTTGCCCAGCCTCTGTGTGCTTGCGAGACGACCACGGCGAAATGTGACATGAATGCTTGCTGGTAGCTCATCGGTGACCCTTCAGGTGCCATGCCAGTCCTTGTTTGTAACTGGGGGGGGGGGGGGGGGGGGGTGAGGCCAGCACAACTGGGGCAAAAAACTCATTCCCAAGGCTACCAAGTTTTCTCCCAAGCGCCTGCACGGCACTTTGTTGCTGCTCGCATTGCTCCTGTACTCGACGTGCATCGAACAGACGCATTGGCAAGGGAAGGGAGGGGCCATTTTATCGCGGGCTTCTCCAGTCAATGTTTTGGACACTCGCTGGCTTGATGCCCTGCTGTCTCGGACGTCCCCACTGTTGTGGCAGCTCAGTGCACGCAAGATCCGGTGGCGCCTCTTAAAACCTTCGGCTTGCAAGAGGGCGAATAGGTGCACAGCAGCCAGGATGTCACTCCATGCTCCCCTGCAACACGCCGGGCACTCGCACGATGCCTTCCCAATCGCCCCACTGTCCGTCTCAAAGGTGAGGCACACAACATAGGGCCGGCCACTTTTCTTCTGGGAGCGAAAGCAGCTGCTGAGCACATGGATAAGGCCCAACCTGAAAGAACAGAGAGAGTATCAGTAAATAACACTCAGGGAAGAACAGGAATAGTCCGCTACAGTGTATGGTAAAGGGACAGAGCAGAAAGCAGTGGCCGCAAGGAACAGGCTCAAAATGACCAGATTTTGTGTCTTGCTTAACACTGTTGCAAGGGCAATAATCTACACCTCAAACAGCAATGATGTCAAAATTGTTTGTCAAGTTCGAGCGTGCAAGTATCTCTGCATGCTTTGTGAATGCATTTTTCAAGAGAAGGAAGGTTAACATTTAAAAACCTCAGCGTGGGTAATGATGTATACCAGTACCCGCATAATCGTGTTCGTCATAACTTAAGCAAGCAATAATATGATTATCTGGAACTCACTTCCAGAACCTTTCGAGATAAACAGGTAAACATTCGGGCTATACCGATGACCCATCGAATTAAAAAAAATATTCTAGTTCAGTTAGTTCGAGCTAACGAGGTTTTACTGTATTATCTATTCGTGCACACCAAAAACATGCGCTTTAGAAATAAACACAACCACCCCATCGCCAAAGAAGGAGAAGAAAGACACACAAACTGATTTTTGCGCAGAGCATGCGCAATAAATAATGAACACACAAAAAAAGAAAACTCAAGGCGTATGTGCGCTATTGTAGTTGACTTCGCCGCAAAGCACGATTGCTTTGCGGCAAACGCGCGGGCGGACGACCGTCACGGAAAACGGCCGCAACCTTTCCGTAAACATCTTCGCCAAAAATCATCCCGTAAATTCCATGTACAGCATTTGAAAATACCTAATCCACCCACTAGCGGTACGGTCTGGCGATTGTCTCTTTCAGGGTTACTGCAACAGGGTCGCCGCTACGCATTTGCGTGGTAAACAACAATGAACAAAGTGCTCTACAAATGCTCATACCGGTTAACTCGCGTCAAGTAAAAACAAAGGAGGATTTACTTACTGCGAGTCGCACGTGTTTGTCCGCACCGATGAAGGCGAGCAATGCGCCTCGGTGGCTGGGCGGCATGCCCTGCTTCGCTGCCGCTCGGATGGGTCTTTACGCGGCACCCCGAGTGGTATAAGTCTTCAGACACACTCGCCAGCGCAGGCAAGTCCTTCGTCCACAATCCGCGGTCGAGAGCCGAAAAACACCGTCCAGTTTGAGCCATACCGCGTTACCGTCACCTACTCTTCCACAGTAAACAATACGGTACTTCCCGATCGGCGCCCGTACCAATATGGCCGACGGTCTCGTTTACATCAGTGTTGCTAGATCACCAAGCAATTTCGCATAGGATCTATTGGCTTTTTACTTTTCATTGCTTCCATTACGTCGTCTAAAGCTTTTCATCTTTACCGAAGCATTTGTTTTCGGCAAATTCAGAAATATCTACGCCAGAAATGCGGCTCTTCCAAAACACTCATGCATTTCAACAACGTAATAGTTTAACCAGCTTGTATCAGATCACGTGCAAAGAAGCTTGGCCCACCTAATCAATATGCGCATCATTTCAGAATGCTAATGAACTCTGGTGGCGGATTTCAAACCAAGTGTGAACACTGGCGCCACCGTGAATACACTGGTCGATTGTGAACACAGCAATCACTGAAGTTTGTGAAATATGACAACGAATGCTACAAATATATTTCTCAGAACACAAGAAGTGATCGTTCAGTCTAAAAATTGACACCTTGAAAAAGTAAGAGGCTGACATTCAGATCGACAAGCAATGAGAGCGACGGTACCGCTAGGAAGTAGTGGGACGGAGTTACCTAAATCAGCATCGCTAACTGACGAATGAGAAGTTTTGCGATTTGACAATAAACTGCAAGTCTAAAGTTATAGAAGACGCAAGGATAAATATATAGGTGCCGTTGTAACGGTTTCAGTTGCTGTCCTTGCAGCCTTTACAAAGGCGGTGGCCTATAAAATGGGGTGTTCGATGGTATAGGGATAAATTTGGGCCGCGGAGTTACTTGATTATGGAAATCACTCACTCGGAATAGAAAAACAAATTGTATATTTCGAAAGAAGTTTTCAATAAAAACATTTATGATGCTCAGACGGGACTGCGTTCGGTGGAATCATGCTACGTGTCTTTCTTACTTGCTACTTGCTTTAATTTCTGGCCCTCTGGAAATCCGGCGGTTCGACCTTCCTTTATGTTTCGTATTTTACCCCTATTTTTCATCAGACAGTGGCCTGAATTGGTACTAGGGGTACAACAAGATTGTTTTACATGGAGAGTTTATTCCACAACTCTCCATTATTGCTGCAGGTTTGGTCTTTCACCAAATTTTGCCGTCGCAGTCTCTACGGAGGATTCAATTACTTCAGCCTGGGAAGAAATAGCCAATATTGTGCCGTGGCGGTTTCATTTTCGGGCAAACGTGAACCACTTTGCTACTCTTCTCCTTTTTGCTATTTCCAGCTTACAAAGTTAAGCCAAACGCGTAATGTATGCTTATACATACTTCCGCTTCTTGTATCAGTAGTTATGATGACGCAACAAATGCTCTTTGAGTATCTTAATTGCCCGCAGCTTGCGAATTTATAAATAAATAGGGCACCTATTAGGAAGGCGACGAGGAAAAATATATATTTTCGTATCCATTTTAAAACACATCCACATACCACAATGAACCGGCTACCGAGTTACTTCTTATATTCACATATATTTAAAATAATATACGTAATAGATGTAAAACACATCCACAGATCACAATGAACGGACTACCGAGTTACTTCTTATATCCATATATATTTAAAATAATATACGTAATAAAGGAAACAAAAGGTACAGAATATTTTGGTTAGCTTAGACACTTTTTTTAAACGCAGCCCACAATCAGCCCACACAAATATTTATCTCTAAAATGTATATATATGAGCTATTCCAAATCTCCGCTGCATAATGTGCCTAGATGAAAGTATATTATTTCCGCATTGGTGGTTGGCACGCGTAAGCGAAATGTAAATTTTAGTAAAGCGCACTCTCCGGCGAAGAGTTCCAGACGGCTATATTAAGAATATGTCAGAGCTGTCGCCACGGCGCCAAGTTGACAGACTACGATTTGTCCTGTCAGTGCCATTTGGCTATAAAACAGAATGGCTCTATCAAGTTATTCCAATTTCGGAAAACCTTATTCATACAACAAAATATTAGCTCCTATGCTACTTCTTCGAAACTAAAGCAGGCGACGCGGTTTCTGTAAACGTACGCCACTAGAAAGAGAGAGAAATTCAAGAAGACATGATTAGTGCAGTCTGTGCTTCTCGTAGAAAACGGCACTATACATCTGCCATCCTGTGTCAGTCTTTCCTCACCATCTATACTACTAAACTCGTTACAGTGATAGCACACCACCTCCCCATTATCAACACGGTTCGCGTGAAGACCGGCAAAATTCTGAATTCCTCGGCCTGGGTAACACCTTTTTTTCTGCACAAATGAGTTGCTGCCATAATCAACTCTGGTCGATGTAGCCTCGTAGCAAGTCACCATGAAACCGAATCATTCGACTCCATTTCCGCGACCCCGACGTTAACCAACCAACCAACACAGTGGAATACCCAAAGGCCCACTACGCTCAAAAAAACCCATTACGCCATGTACAGAAACACGGTTGCGTAACAGCTGACATTTCAAGGCATTTAACCCACCTACACCAAAACAAGTTATCTTCCATAAAAGGGGAGAATGAGGAGAGTTAAGAACTCCGTCAAATTTTCGTACATCTAGGTAAAGTTTCATACAGAAACAGAAAATTGGGATTACCGAATTCAAGCGTGTGTTACGCACTCAAGTCTAGTTAATACAGATAATCCTTCTAAAAACAATGAATGAAATGATTTCAAAGAAAAAAACGTTGGTTACGGTTTTGGTGTTTTTTTGAAAGCGGGAAATATGGCACCATATGACTTTCGTATACTAAACATGTACGGAATTTAAAGGGATCATTATTTGGAATTTGTGGCGGCCGCGAAGAGCTAAAGGCGCCTTCGAAATTTTTAACGTAATACCGTACTCTTTTATCCTGTATTGCAGACACATATTCTAGTTTTTATTGGACGCTGCGGCAGCGAACGCAACAATTTCGTAATTTTGTTTCGGCATTTTCTGAACGTTTCTAGAGATATCTGTCTAAATGTTATATCTGAACCACACACAGGTGTTGAAGTGTATTATTTATTTTTTCGGGCGCAGTAAAATATTGAATTTGTAGGTGTAATTCCAATCGCTCACCCCTACTACTCCTCTGCACCCCCCCCCCCTGTTTTAATGCATCCCCTTCGATAACACACTGTACAGTCTGTGGGCGGATTCTTATCAATTGAATGCTTTTTAATTAAGGCAATGGAACCTGTGCGAAAACTAAATATTGCTGGCTCACTCTGGGATTTGTAAAAATGTTTTAATGGTGTTTCAGCATGTAAACAGTGCAAATAAGCATGGCGTTTTGTTTTCTTTGGTGCGTAAGCAGAAAACGACAGATTGAGTTTTTTCGGCCTTCTCCCGTATATTCGGGCACAATTTCGTTCAGAATTTAGTAATGAATCATTCATGCTTAACTGATATAATCGCAAAGAATAAATCTTTTTAAATTACGTCCGTAACCTTAATGTACCAATCCCACGAAGGTTTCTCATGCGTTTTGAGTATGGGTAAGGATCGCGGACCTCCAAGCTTGGTGACCGTAATTTTCCGGTGCGTTTAGATTAATAATGTGTAGTGCAGTGTTGAGAGTGTTTTATATTTTAAACAGCGCTACGTTCATTATATCAGAAGGCCTAACGCAATATTTATTGCGTCTAAGCTGCTTCGCAGATCGCGAGCCGTCAACCCCAATTTTTTGAGGCCGGCTTGTCTACTTTGTAAAAAAGCCTTTCATCTAATACAATCTTTATGCTGGACACTAGTTCTGGTCAAAACGTGATGGTCTCACAACGTCTTAAACAATTTTATACTCCCATGTCGCCCAGGAAAAGGACATGTTTTGGACATGGTCTTTGCTGACAGCAGCAAGCCGTGACGTTGACTCACAACGATGGCGGGAAACCACGCTTTCCGCTTAATTTAGTTGAGTAGCGAATGAGTTCCACCCACCCACCGGTAACCATATACCATACAGCCATATACCATATACCATATACCATACCGGTAACCATACAGGCCTTCACCTGGTGCGACACCCTTACCTTCCTGTTGTTCTTCCAGCTCCTGATTCGACTGCTCTGGTGAAGTCTCTGGATGCCCGGGACTTGGTTCCGCACTTTCACGCTCGTGGTCTTCTGTTGTCTCCTGCTGCATCGGCTCTGGAGGAGTCGTTTCTTCAAGACGTAACGCGAGACCTTCGCCATCATGGTCCTGGTTCGGAGGCAGTGCTGGATTGACTGGTCGTACACCTTGCGCCGGCGTTTTATCAGGGATCTGAAGGGTCACGGGTCCAGTGTTTGGTCCACGACTGGAAGAAGCCCACACTGGGTGCTTCAGGTCGTACTTGTAAGGGTATGGGAACGGCGGCGATGTGACCCCGCCATTGATCTCAACCAAGACGTGCTCCCCCAGTTCGAGCAAGGTGTCGAAGGTTTGCTTGCACTTGCTGCAGCGGTGTTTCTTTGGAGCCTGGGGGCCAGGGTCCTGGGAAGCTCCAGGCACGTCCTATAATCAAAATGGCAACACCAAACTTATTTTCCGCGAATCACTGAAAACTATACTACAACAAAATAACAAAATGTTGCGTCATTTACAAAAAAATTTAATAAGAATTGGCAAAAAAACCTTCAACAAACTTTATTATTTTTCTTTGTAAATTGACCACCCTGACAGGTTGTATAACAATAGGCTCCATCGCTGGGAAAATCAATTTGACAGCAGTTGACAGCACAAACCCCCCTCCTTCCGGCCCCCGCTTTCTTAGCATAGTGAGTCATTGCGGTGATGACGATGACGAAGCGCTAAGAATGGCCATTTCGTACGTAGAAGGAATTCCTAGCTAAACCGTGAAAACATGATATAGACCTTACTAAGTGCTGTTGCCAACATCACAAGCATTATTTTATTAGCCCTTTCTTTTAAAACCAAACACCACTAGTAGTCACCGAGCTAGCATCATGAGTTGCACAGATGACCCTGAAAACTTACGGCGATCGATAACTGAGTGCTATCTTGTCGCTGATAATTGGCGCTTATACTGACTTTCGAAACTCACGCGAAGTACTCGGACGACACCGATGTGCTTGCATGTCTGGAAAAGGAATAAGGTTGGTACATATCTCTCCACGTCCTCTACGGCCGGTGGAATATTGCTGCGTTCGCAAGCAGACAAAAATCACAAAGATCCCGCCTTCTACATAGAAGGGCTGCCATAACAACATTGTTACAAACCTACACCCAGAATATTAGTACAGAAAAAAAAACATAAAACGTCACTTTTACAGCTGCCAAATAACCCAACGCTAAACCTGAACGTCTAATCGGTTAGCCTGGATCGAACTTCCGCGATGCAAGGTCGTGAGTGGCGTAAAAGTCTCCATAGTGCCCTCGAGACTCTATTAACATCCGTGGCAGTGAAATGTACTGGACTTACCTTGGGCGGCGTTCCCGCGGTGGAGCTCGACGGTGTTTGTTCGGTGTCCATTAGAGACAAGTTGTAGGCAGGAGGTAGTTAGTACTAGCACAAAGGTTGAACCCGACACAGGTTGTTTACCGCTCCTTTCCGGTATATTCACTGCAAAGGTATAGAACGGCAAATATGCCTTTGTTTTGCATTTGCAAATTTGGCAATAAATGTAACAGAAATGTAAATGCGCAAACTCCTTCAACACGCTAATGTTTTCACTATTGAGCCAGTTTTGATACTGTCAAGTGGTTCTGAAAGTGTGAATATCACGGTCTATTTGAAAGACAGGCTCCAAGTTGTCCCAGTAAATCTAAAGGCAAGATACAAAATGTGTCACATCCAGCGCTACCCTCGAAAATACCCATTATGTACACCTTTTAATCGGTTCAATGATACAAAATGCACCCCTTTTGGTCAGTTCAATGGCAAGAATTGCGGTAGAGCTCGTAAGATTTTTCGTTTGTCGTACAACAATGATTTGTAAGACCACGAGAAACCGAAATAAAGCTTTCTATATAACGCTACGCGCTTCAATGAGCCAACATTTCTAGAAAAACGTTTTTTTTGTTTCACTCTTTGGTGTTGATATGCGTTGAACTGGAAAGCTTAAGTTTGTCACGCGTGAACAGGGAGTGCATAAAAGAATATTCTCACCGAATAAATACCAAATTAGCCACCCGTGGCTTTGACTGATTTCTGGAAAAGACTATTTTCGGGTTAGTGAGCCCAATGGCGTTAGCGACCATTATTTCAAACTGCGAAATACAACTCTCTTTGTGTACCTCCTACCAGAAAAGAATTAAGCTCGGAACACCGAATATTTTTTGTTTTTCAGAATCCCCATGCTGTTTTTTATGCCTCCTCTCAACTCCTCCTTCCACTTTGAAATCTCTCACATTGAAATATTTTCCCTCCTCCTCCCAAAACTGAGGAGACACGCAGTACTGTTTAGAGTGGTGCAACGATAGCAGTTTTTGACACCAGCACTCCTATATCGGTTGCATGCAAAGATCCATCAGCATCTGGCGGTCCATAACAACCGATGGTTTTGTACAACGAGAGACGCTCCAAACTGCTCTGCCACTATCGGTCAAGAACGCCTAATTTCGCCGAATGTAAAGTGCACCACACGCGACCACGAATCACAGGACAAAAAAGTGGGAAAGCTGTTCAGCAAAACAAGACAATAAGAAAACAGAAGAAAATGCGCTGACAGCGTCTTCAAAGAAGTCGGCGACTCGGACGCGTTTGGGCTTTCACCGTTTGGTGCGAATAAAGCAAACTAAATCTCCCTGTCCTACTTGCCGTACGGTATCTCCGGAAGCCAGTGCTAACCTGGAGGGTCTTTTGACGTTCGTTTTACTTGGTGTAAACACTGAAGTTTATGTTAACCTCCTTTATCGAGATCGGTAACACAAGGTATGCTTTGTACAGGGCGACCAACGACGTGTCCCGGATTGGAAGGTACAAACGCACCTCACCCTTGAGCAACATACAGCACGGGCTCCTTAAACCTTCAATCAGGATACCTTCATCGTTCTATCTTCGATATTTGGAAACTAAACCAGACCATGAAACGTATTCTTGTTAGAGATTTCATTGTGGTTTTTTTTTTTGTGCTTGAAACCTGAACTTGCTATGCTACCGCACCGGTCTACCAAAAATACTGTGAACTTCGTTCCGCTTGAAATATACTTCTGTTTATCCTCCATGTGCGCCTAATAACGACATTTCACTACATTTGCTTCCTAAGGCGGTCATATTAGTGTTCTGAATTTACTTGAAAACCGGGCGACTACATTCGCAGCAACACGGCATTTATCTACCGACACATTCACGTTTAAAACTCAATTTTCTACTATAACGCGTGTATGCTCCGAATTTAAGCGACACTACAATTTCGGCCGACACACTTTTCTGGTGCGCGAACTCTTATTCATTTATTGGGGGAACATGTTGCATTGAGTGTAATGCATTCATATAAAATATTTTCCGATTGTTGTATTCAAGCTTTTAAAAAAAAGGTTCACCTCAGTTGTAATTAAACAGTAGCAACCACCACGCCCAAGATCCGCCGTGCCAAAGACGAGAAGGATAAATGCGTGAACTCCTCACGCGGCGCAAGCGCACGCGTACGCCTAGGCAACGCCAGGCGCTCCTTCAGAGGCGCAGGTCCACGTGCGCTCAAGCTAAAGAAATACGTACGTGCGAAACCAAATGCTGTAACGGCTTGTTGTCTCCGCACCGGAAGCTACAACATTATGGCAGTGAGGAATCGTTAACAAATTGTCCCAACCATCCATGACTTCAATGGGGCGTTCAACGAAGAGGGAATCGACACCTTGTTTGGGTCTTCGCTGCGATTTTCTTTCGCTTGCCATATTAAGCGACGCTATGTGTCAGTACCATAAAACGTAACCTCGTCGTCACAGACACACACAAGAGAAACTGCACTAATTGTTTCTACAACAAGCGTATTTGACGACCATTAAATCACCCCCTCCATTTTTTCTGAAAATCATGATGTTGAGCGTCGAACCCGTCTAGCCGCTTTCACCTTTCAAGGGGCAGGGCGCCGTTGCAGAGCTGCAAAAAAGTTTGGGGTAGTTGGGCTCTGATCTAGTCAGCGTTCACAGGGCTGTCAAACTCCAATATACCGCCGTCGGTGCGTTTCTTCTGTTTCAAAACACAAGTTCCCACCACCGTTGCCAACGGGCTTCAAATGCCATTTCGCAATTTTAGTGCGCAAGCACGTTGGCGGCGGCTCTTGGAATTTGGCGGTGGCGACGGCCACGCAGAGAACGTCGTAATCGAGCAGGAAGGAAACAATAGAGAAAATATGGCGAAAGGGTGCCAGGCAGGGAAGTATGCTGAGCCTCCACGAAACACTCGTCGAAGCGTCTCGCGAGGAGGAGGCAAAACGTTAATTGAACAAAAAAGAAAACGAAAACCTGAGCGTCCTTGTCAGTCCAGGATGCCGCGAGCCACTTCTTCATGTTTTGTTTTAAATGCAGAGCATTTCTTAACTCACATGTAGCGTCCGCCGTGCATCCGCAACAGCTCAGCGCGCAGGCGCGCCCTCTCTCCCACTCCTCCTCTTCCGCATCACGCTACCCTCCTCGCTCTCAACAACAGGTCCGCACCCCTCCCCCTACACTATATAAAAAAATAATACTTACCGGCGCCTGGTTTCGATTCCACGACCCTGCGGGCGGAACGCAAGGTACATGGTGCTCTACCCACTGCGCCACAAAGCCGACACAGAATGGAAGGCTACGAACGCGCCTTATATCCTTGACTCATTCAAACTACGTCAAGAAGCTGCTGATACAACGCATTCACTACCTGTGGGCGGAACGCGAGGTACATGGTGCTCTTCCTACTGCGCCACAAAACCGACACAGAATGAAAGGCTACGAACGCGCCTTACATCCTTGACTCATTCAAACTACGTCAAGAAGCTGCTGATACAACGCATTCACTACCACCAACTCCCCAAACACTAAACGTTAACGCAATACACCCACCCGCTATGCGACGAATTTACTCGAGTCCCCTCGCGGGGAGATGGGCCCTTTTTTTTCCTTTTTTTTAGGGGGGAAGGAGGGTTGCACGCGCGCCGCTAATGCGCCATCTCTCTGCCTGCCTCCATTTCACTCTTTCGGGAGACGTTACTACTTGTCTATGGTACGCCATTATAACAACGTGACATTAGCGCGGGCGGGAGGTTGAAACACAAAGTGCAACAACATCGTAGCCGACGGTGGCGACTCCCTGCGAGATAAAAGCACAGTAGCGTGCACCGCCGTGCGTTCGCTGATCACGTGATCAATTCCGACCCGCAGCAGAGATTCGCCGTGACAGGGAAGACTGCATTTCGGCTTGCGCACAGATTTTGCATTAGCGAGTATAGTAATCATCAGATCTTTTTGAGAGCGAACTCACAACTAGAGATTCCAAAGCAAGTCTTCAAATGACGTTTAAACATTCGCTATGTCCACAAAGCTATTCTGCATTGCCGGAAGAACTCCATTAAAGTAACGCGCGGTTTCGTTACCTTCTGTGACGCACCTTTTTAAGCTACTTCGCCCTCCCAATCATGTTTGCACTGGCTAATAAAAACCGCGAGACCTTCTTTCTTTATCCCAACCCAGCGCAAACGGACGCGACCCACCTAACGAAACTTACCCAGCCTAACGTTGCCTCACCCAGACTAACCTAATGTACCGTTGTCGCCACAACAGAACCATTTATTTGGCTTTTGTTAAATTCAAATTCTATTCTAAGTCAAGAAAATAATTATCAGAACGCCCAGAACAACGAAAACCACCGTAGCGCCGAACTCGAACATTGGCCCTTTGTATGAAGTAACCAGGCCGTTATCCCGACACAATTATTCCTTTTTCTTTTATTTCCAGTTCCGGAGAGTAACAACAGAAGAAAAAAGTGTCGTTAAATATTTTCGAGGATCCCCCTAAAACAGGCTAACCGGCATGGCAGGTACAGTTGCCCCAACGCTAGTAGCATCTGCCCCCATTTTCTCTCCGTCGGTTTTACGCAAGTACCTATAGCGTCGGGTGGTACAGAACAGCCGAATGGTTATTACCCTGCGAAACGCCGCTAAGTGCGCTGCAGCGTTCTCGTTTCATAAAGGAAGACATTTCCTTCCACAAACGACAACACAAGCGACCGCGTACGCCAACAATAAAGGACAATGAAATGCAAGAGACTCAAAGACGCCAAACGCGTCGTCGCGTCTTCTATAGCAATCAGCGTCTAGAACGCGTTTGGTCACTCACCTCTTCGTACACCAAAGACAGCTTCAAAGCTCCAGTTGCAACTTGCCCAGTGGTACTTTCAGGAGCCAATGCTGTCTTTAATGACCGCTGGTCTTCGTAATTAACGAGCAGCGCTTACAAGTTCGTGCTAAGGTGATTAATAACCAGAGGCTAGGCGACGCGGGGTAGACACTGTGACGTCCAACGGCGTGGTCAGGCTTGGAAATTCGGAACGCGTTTCATCCCAAAGGCGCGTGCAGTGCTTGCTCTTCCTTTTCTTTCTCTGGGTGAATTCATCGTTCCATCTTCGATATTTCGAAACCGAAACTGAGCACAAATCCGCGTCCTGGTGAACGGACGCGGAAAGGGATGAAAATCTAAATGGCTATAATACCGTACTGCGCTTCTCCGATTACTGCGAGCTTGCTTCCGCATTGAACTAAGGTAAACCTAGGACTTCACTGCGCGTATATTATTACCAGGTTACGATATTAGTTCGTTTGGCAATGAGAGTCTAGTGAAAGTTGTGAATTTGTGGAAAGTTGTGGATGTGAAAAAAAAGTTTGTACTTTGCGTTGGCCATGACAGAAATGTGCATGCTAGCAAAACTGGCCCAGGAGACAGTAACGGCAACAACAACCTTGTAGTCGGAGTCCTATCGATGAATAAACACGAGCGAAAGTATTACGCGAAACAAATAGACGGAAATGTGCTGCTAAAGAACGAGTGGCTAAAATCAAGAAGCTGGTTATATGGCTCAGGAGGTGCCTCCCAAAGAGCAGATGGGGCCAGAGACACCGGTACGTAGCAAATACCGGTAGGAGGAGAGGCAGGAGGGATGCAACTTTTATGGTTTGGAAAAGTCTTGTGGGTAGAGCTCTCAGTACAGGGCGCCACTGGAGCAACCCACTGTCTTCGCCTTTTAGATGCAGAGCATCTGATTCACTCGCCTTGTCCCTCCGGCGTCGTCGTCGTCGGCGTTGTCCGCCCCTCCCCCATTCTCCTCTCCCATAGCGAACACTCTCTCGCGAGGGGCATTGGATTGGATTCGATTGGCTTGGATAGGATTGGCTTGGATTGAATTTGCATTGGATTAAAGTGGATTGTGTTGGATTGTGTTGCGTCATAGCCGCGGCAGACGCGCTGGGGCCGGCGCATGTGCTTCTTCTTCTTTTTCTTCTTAGGTGGTTCGGGTGAAAAAGGAAAAGGAAGTGCACTGGGGATATTATTGAGCCCAACTGGGGGCTCACCTTCATACAACCCAGTGCGGTGGGGAGGGAGAGGAGGGGGATATAAAGATTAGAGAGGAGAAAGGGGGTGATAGAGGGATAGGTAGGCGCATGTGCAGAACTTTCTCTTCCGCGGTTTCCTCTCCTTCAGGTGCGCAGCGCATATAACCGGTGTGCCGTTCCCCGGCGAAGCAACATCCACGCTTGGCTCAAACACCTAGAGTCCACGCCGCTTTACAAGTACGCCAACGTCGTCATCGACTGGGACCGGCTTACGCAGTCCCCTCAACGTTATGCGCGCTATAAAACGCGGTCACTTCGCCGCTCCGCCTATGCGTCGCATCTACACAGCGGTTCCCGCGAGGGGAGTGGGAGTTTTTCGACGAGCTGCACCTGTCTGCTGGAGCAAGAGCTTGCGAGTTCTTTGTCCCATTGCTCTCGAGAGGGAGGGAAGGGAGCTATGCCTCCCCCCCTTCCCACCGCCTAACTTGAAAAAGTGACGGGACTAGCTGAGAGGCTTACTGGCATAAAACACTAAGCCTATTCAGCACTAAGTTGTTCTCCCAGTAATACTTTTTTCTGTCGCGGGCTACGCACAAATATTAATAAACTCCGAAATTACCAATCCCCCCCGAAGTGGACAAATTTGTGCCCCCCCCCCCCCCCCCAAAAAAAAAGACATGAGGAAAACGTTTGGAACATTTGACGACTGTGCCTCTTGCCCCGCCCCCCTCCTCCCCCGAGCAAAAATTTTTTTACGTGTGGTTGTATTTGCCCCTGGTGTCATCAATCGCGTCGCTAGTTCTCGTATGTCATAAAATATGTTTACAGCGGAAACGATCAAAAGGACACGATAATCGAAAGGTCAGCCGCTTCTTTCGTAGTATTTCCGCTCTTGCCTCCCCTTTTCTCGTTTACAATTTCATATGCCCCACAAATTGCCCAACGCTGGATTTGATAAGTTGGTTGTCGAAATGATTCCAATACACCCAAAAGAATTTCAGCATACAGCGAAGCTTTCGTACGCTACCCAAATGCAACGTGGTCAAAGCTATAAAATGTGATACATTTTATATACCAGCGGGGGACGTTGGTGGCTCAGCATGCCTATCACATAAGCGGCATCGCCACAGACTGTACAAACCAATCAACACGAACATATCACAAGGCGGCTCACCAGGATACTCAACTGGCAAAAATCCGATAGAGAAAGGCGTAATATCCATGTCTTTTTTGAGCGTTCGCTGTAAAATGTCCCAGAAAATAACAGCATCTCTGCAGTCTACAAAGCAGTGATCAATTGTCTCTCGTCGAGTACCGAGCCGACAGTCTGTCGACCAAGCTATAAAAAGACCCCAGTCTTTCATCCAAGTTTTAACAGGGAGCGTGCCAGTGTGTAATTTAAAGAAAAATGTTTTAACACCTGGCGGAACACACATTTTACACACTCTATTGAGGACATCCTGGTACGGATCCGGCCACAGGCCAACTCTGCCGAGGTCTGGATATATAAGGTACATAATGTATATCCAGTTTACACTTTTATTTACCCCTATCATTTGAAGTACTTTAGGTTACTACGTTTGTTATAGCGCCCGTGCAGTAAGCGTCCCCCAAACTTCCACAACATCTCACATCTAGCAATTGCATTTCTTGGACGCAAAAGCGTTCGCAGATGTGCGGTCGGGCTGCTGACTGCTGTGCTTGTTCATCCAGCGCAAAAAAAGTGCTTCCTGCTCCCTTGTTTTGCGCTGTACAGTAAACGTTTCAGTTGATTTTATTTTCTTAGTACTAATATTGATTTCGTTGACTCTTCTCCCGCCTTCAAGTGGCCCTAAATTTTCCTACCAGCGTAAAGTCAGCGAAGTGTCGCGTGTGCCCTTGTGCAGCGCTTGTGTGAGGCAACCTTGACTCGACTTGGAGCTAGATACAGTGTACAAACTAACAAAGTAAAGAAAGGCACATTCTTTCATTCACAAACGTATGGTGGCTTAGTTTCAATTGAGCGAGCCATTTGCGACGACCCGTCGGCGGCCGGCGGTCTAAACGCTGCGCCGACGGACTCGATCGGAAGGTCGGTGAACCGTGCAGTAGCGCAGCCAATTGCCAGCTCGTGTCCTCGTGACGTCACACGAAAACACCACAAAAAATGGGTGAGGGTGCAGAGAGGAGGAGAGCATTTTCGAATTGCTTTTTCTACTAAATAAATTCGCGTAAACGCGCTCAGAGTGGCCTTAACATGGCCAATGGACCAAGTAATCCCGCAATGGCCAAGTAATCCCGCATGGCCAAGTAATCCCGCAATGTTTACGAATCACTTCGGTGTCCCTTTAAAACCGGCAAATCGTTGGCTGTCAGGTGATTCAGATAGTTTGCAGATCCCATCGCCACGGGTAGTTTAAAGCGGGTCATAATCTGCGGTGTTAACGCAGTGTTCATGCGAAACGTCGACATATCTGACGCGGGAGTTCCCCTCACACCGCGGCAGAGCTGGTAGTATTGCCGCCAGGCTTGCGTCGGCAGTCACCCCGCTCCTTTACCTATTATCGCTCAATAAAAGTATATTTCTCCCTCTCTCTCTCTCCTTCTCTCTTTCTATCTCTGAGAGTGTGGCCCTTGTTCACCTATTATAAACGGATGACGGGATAGGGTCATCCTATATATATTCGAAGTCAAAGCGCTCGGCGTGGCAAAGCATGTGGTTTGCCAATACCTTCCTAGCAGACTTCCTCAGATTCATCCCTTTCCCCTTCCATATCGAAAGACGGAAGCGTCGACACCTCGAGAGCGGAGAAGACGTTCGTCAGGTAATACGGAGACTTTTGGCAATTATGTGGGCTGGAAGCATCTCCCGTGCTGCCTTGCGGTGTATCCTGGTTACCCGGTATCCCGTTCTGGCCAGAGGCCCAACGAATGGTAATTCTGCCGCAGATCTGTCGAACATCACTTGCGAGTGCACGCATCCTTGCTACAGTTTGAATGCGCTGTTATTTTCGCCAATTCTCTCACAGATTCCTGGCAGTCTACACAGAGCAGAGAACCGGTTGGTGCTTCAGTGAGCGTTTGTGTCGGCATTCTGTGAGCTTCTTCCGCCACTAGCAGTGAGGAATGCAGTTCGGCTTCCATTGCAAATACGATACCACGGAGAGCTTTCACTTCTTTATTTCGCTCAGGTCACCATAGCATTGCACTGTAACAACAGGAGAGTGGACGACAATGGCGCGTTTCACGCCTTCATTTTCATTTCCTTTTATCGGCAGTGTACTGGAGTTGGCAACCACCTGGTTTACGGGCAACGAAACGTCCACCGCTGTAAAGAGTAAATACAACCACTTGTAATCTAGTAGAGTCGGCACTCGGGACCTCACAGCAGCAGCTCAGTGCGGTACGACTGCGTTGTAGCCGCACATTTGTTTCGTTACATAAAGACTGCCGCTAAAATGTATAACCGCATGATATTTACAATAGCAGCACGTTCAGTGACCTATTCGAAAAGCAACAGTAGGTTCAGCCGTAAATATGTTTCAAAGTAAGGCCGAAACAGACACGCTTGGAGGAGTAGAGGGTGCAGAAGAAGGAGGGGAGCAGGAGGAGGAGAGGGGAACAACACTTTATTCAAAAGTGAAATCAAGCTGGTTAGGGGACAGGCGGGGTTCTCAATCGAAGACTGCACTGTTGCGGCCTACGGTCTTCGCACCTTTAGAGAGCGAAACCCCGATTATTGTTCCTGACGCACATCGGAGAATTGAAGTGCATGCGGGAAGGTGGCGGATCTCAAAAACATGCAGGAAAGGGTGGGAACACGGCAACCAACTCAGCAACGAAAGTGTGAGCTTTCTGCTGCGCGTAAAAATGTTATACTTGGCGCGGAGGATGATGAACACCCAACCTAGCAAGTACGCTTGTTCATTTAGTGTGCTTAAAACGACTTTCAGGACCACTTTGAAGGCAAGGAAAACTTACCAGGCGAAGTTCTGTCGACAAGCAAAGTGAGACGTGAAAATTGCCTTGAAGACAACATGAATGACAAGCGTGATAGCGAAGAACGGATAATAATACGTCGTCTAAAAGGTTTCCAGGAAGCTGCTCGCTAGGAAAGCAGGCAAAATGGTTCAAGAAATGCTTCACGAGTCTCTAAAGTTCCCAGTTGCACCGGTACATTGCATGGGAGGGTGCGGTACTAGAATGCTATGCCCTAACTTCCACCGTTTTTACAGCTGTGGGTAGGGGTGATGGGAAGGGCCACTAGCTCTGCTCAGCGTCAAAGTATGCTGCCAGTCATAAGTCTTCTGTCGCAAGTTACGCACCAAGCGTACGTAGATTACAGGTGAATGCTGACTACTACAGTGGGGAGTTTTTTATTACGATTGACAAAATGAAAGGAATGAAACACTGCAAGATTGGTGTCTCAGCGGTACTCGGAGGGCAGCAGCCGTTCGTCCAAGAAAGCTTCCTCCCATACGAAAGTGGGAGATCCGAATACGCCGTACCACCATGAACCCTAACGTGTGACATGGCCTTGCAACGCAGCCAAGCACGACTGCGCCCACGTCAGCTTAGCTGAGACTCCACCTTTCTATACGTACTGGGCATTCTTCCTTTAAACTTTGCCGTTTGCTCCCACGCTTGGCCCCTTTTACTTCTTGCGGGTTTGTTTTGGATGTGTCAATTGACTACACATGTTGTGTTTCTGTTTCTGCGAGCGTAGAGCCTCGTTTACAGAATTTATTCTATTCGTCATTTTTGTTCGCAACCGGACAGCGTAAGCCTCGGGTAATATGAGATTTTTTTCTCTTTCTTCAGAAAGTTTCAAAATATTTCATTCTGATAGCGTATGGTAGTACCAGCAATTTTGTTGTAATGAGATGTGTGTGTGAGTCAATATCTATCCATGAATGTATTCTCTTAACAGCTTACGCAGTCACCTGTGATAAAAATTTTTGAATTATATTCAGTAGTACCAGATTAAACGTTGGTTGTGTTCACCGCCTGGCATAACGGGTGTATTTGTCTTGAGCACATATGTTTCTGCGCCAAAGATAATGCTGGCCGCGAGCCATTGCGAGATTAGTCAATGCAGGAGAGGTAAATGGACACTTAACAATAAAAGAGTTAAACTTGTTCCAAAAATTGATGTTATTGGAAAACACCTGGGGACCACTGAAATGTCCGGTGCAGCCATATAATGAGCTCTGCTTGCGACATGGTTGATGCATAACTGAAGGGAACAGTGCAGAACGGAGCAATTTAGGACGTATGTAGAGCCTCCCAAATTATTAATAATAAGCGGGAACGACGACCGATCGGCATGTCGGCGCCTTATCGCGGTGTTTACCGGCAAAAACGGCGAAGGTAGAACTATCTGTTGTGGGAACGTCGTCTGCTCCGCTGTTCTTCTCAGGAAAACACACCCCCTGCTTTTCTTATCTTGAAAGGCCGTTTCGCTACCAACAAAGGTAGCTAAGAAGCGTGGGGCACAGTTACTCAGATGCAGTGGCAGGGGGTGTACCACTCTCAAGGAAACGGCGTAGCAGACGACACTTATACAGCAGACAGCCCTATGCACGCATGTGTACTCTCGCCTAAGGCAGGCTTTCATTAAACATTGGAACTAACTACACAAAGGCGCTATTTACAGCGTTTTTCGCTTTATGTTTTAGCTGACAGCTCCTTGTGGCAACACCAGAGGTAAAAATAGGTATATGCACGTAAATAAAACGAAACTTTTCAACGAAATACAGAAGAAGATAAAGATATGTTGAGGCTTTTCGATGGGGTGGCTGTCACAAAAGGAACGACAGAGCCAGACGTCCGGCTGGCATGATGCAAAACCAACCCACTCTTCCAGCGTCACGCTCGCGGATCGAGCACGCGCTGGCTGCGCTTGGACCGAGCCGTGCCTCCTTCTGTTTCTAATCCAAGACGCTTCTTGTAGCCCAAATTGGTCATGAGCTAGGTAGTAGCTGTATCGGAGGCGGTCTTCCTTTTACCGATGACAGGCGAACGGAACACGATAGCGCAACTCCATCGCTTCCGTGTAACAGCCGAAGGAGGCGCCAAAACCATAGAATAAGAAATACTGGTAAGAGTGGGCACTCTAGAGCCCTGCGGCCGAATGACTGTACTGTAGTGTAGCGCCCCGAGCGGCCGGGTAGCCAAAATACTAACCACACTTTCGTTCTTTCGTACGTTCACTTTCGGTTTCGGTTTCGCCGACACCGATTTTGGCGGGTAGTTTCAAGGACTGGAAAGCGCTGCTCACAGCGACGGGCATCCGTATGGTATTCGGACGCTTTCATGCAATAATTAGTGTTTATTTGAATATATCATTCTCAGGCTTAGTGCCCGCATGCTTTTACAAAAAAAAAACCTTTTTCTGAAAATGTGAAATTGCAATTTACAGTACCATTCACACTTGGTTAAGAATTTTGTCGTGTGTTCACATGTTGCCAAGCCACATAAAAGAGACACATCATAAATGAAGAAATATTTATTGCATTGCACTAAACGGAACACGTAGTTCAAATTGTCATCATTCTTTGCAACACACATATAATAATAAACAGTGAATAATACACAACAGAGACAATACACAGTAGTGAGAGGAAAATACGTTTCCAGGAATGAAAAAAAAATGCACAAGTAAACTTATCACAACCACACAAAGGATTTTTTCTCCACGGTGATTCAAAGTGCAGAAAACCCAGAAGACTCAGCCATCCGCAGGTTTACTTGTATCTACGATACCCTCAGACTCTGTGCGCTGTTGCAGTCATACAAAAATATCAACCATAACATAATCTAGGCACTGTGATACTTGCAACTGTTTGCAACCACTATCTCCGCAGATAATATTTTTAGTCTGGCAATTTCTCCAGTTAGGATGTGAAAGAAGGGAAAAACTTAGGCTTTGATGGCCTCGCTTATCTGATGAACTCTAATGAGGTCTATTGCCTCGGGGCAACTTCAAATCAGTAGCAGTAATTGAACAGAAATAACATTTGTGTGGAGATGCACACCCAAAAGGTTAAGAGGGAAAAAATCAACTTCCTATTGGTTCCTTGCAAGGATGCATTTTCCCAAGAAGCCGGGTTACCTTCCAAAAGCGTCGCCTTCCCAGTAAAGGCAAAGGGCGTGGCGGGGATATTTTAGGTACGTGCATGTAGTCAACCGACAGGTTCCAGGCTCGATTAAGGCACACAAATTCATGCCTTCCGCTGTCAATACGAACAGTCTAATATACAAAACAGGGAAGCAGTATATGCTTCTCGTGTATGAGACAATGGTGGCACATTACAGAGTCCCATAAGCATTTCACAACGTAGGTCCCAACATGGTTCTCTTCATCTAGGCCAGTCCGACAACACGGAGCACGTACGGTGACAAACGACATTTAGCACGACCTCTCACCCTGGCAGTCTTCATAATGTAAAAGGGTTTTTGTGGATGTACTGTTTTAACAATATTACAACTAGCAGCAACAATAATTTGCGAGTTCAGTTTGGAGACTGTATACGCTGTTGTTAGTGGTTTTAATGAAATTAGGCATGTCAGTGATAAAAAACAGTTTGTTCTTTGAGTCAACGATAGTCTTTTCAGTGGTCACGCCTTATTGAATGCCGAGACTTGCGTAAGATTTTAGGTGCTAATCGCAAGGTTCAATAGATAGAATACAGTTGCGGTATCCATCAGAAGCATCAATCAGGCAGCAACAAGCATTGCAGGCAGTCATCAATACAACTGAATAACTCTGGGAGAACAGTTGGCACGGCCACGTTTGTTAGTCCTGTGAGGGCAGGATCCATGAAGTGCTTACACCATGTTTGGTATGACGAATGCAGCTGGCTGGTTGGCTCCGTCTTGAGGGTACCTGTATACCTGCACAGGTGATAGGTGATATAGTACACAAACTGCTTGCAATGACAGATGACCTGCGAATAGTCTGTAAATTTCACTGCAATTAGTACTCAAGTATTGCCTCCAGTGCATGCCACCTATTTAAAACACAAGTTCTCTTATTCTATTCAGCAATCATGCGGACAAGCTATTAGCAACACTAAAAATATGGGTCTTTGTAATTTCGCAACACTGGTTAGGCACATTCTTAATGCAATTCAGCTATTGTTTGGGTTAACAAAAATTATAACGCTGCTCACAAAGCCGCAATCCCTTTGTCTTTTTTTGTAAAATCAGGACGAAGAGCGAGAGCGAGCTGAACGTAATACAAAGCTTAAACAAACTTTTGCCCCACGGGCTCGCGAAAGAAACGCATCCCGAGAACGGGTACCTGGCGAAAGTAAATTTGGGCGCTGTGTGGGCACCATGGCATGCAGCAGTGAGCGTCGTACTGAGTACTACTGACCGCCAAAGTCCATGCCCTGAAAAATATGACAAGAACACACACAGCTCCGACTAAATAGGTGCAATCTGCGCAATACGTGTTTAATGAAACTAGCCAAAATATGACTACAGAAAAGAGAGCAAACGCTTGAAAAGACGGCAAGTGTGGAACAGTTCTATGCAATGCCTGCGAATGCGGAATTGGTATACGATGTAGAACGAAGACCAAATTTGAAGGTTTCAATGCACTGCGCACTCAAACCGCCTCGAGCAAAGCTGTTATCTGCCGACGGAAGACGCGTTTTAAACACGGAGCGTTTCTTAGTCGCACGATGTCCCTCGACCGTCGGCGGCGGCGTCCACACGCTCACTGCGCATGCGCGTCGCAGCGAGGCGCAGGTGCGCGTCTCTTCCCCGTACCCTCCTCGCTCTCAACAACAGGTTCAGCGTTGTTGTCCGTCCGCACCCCTCCCCTTACACTATAAAAAAATAATAGTTATCGGCGCCTGGTTTCGATCCCACGACCCTGTGGGCGGAACGCGAGGTACAGGGCCGTCCACGCTAGGTGCGAACACGGCGCAGCATGGCCTCGCTCCGAGGAGCGCCAGCGCAAAATCCGCGGCCGCGCATCGAAGCTAAGCGGCGCAGGCGCAATGGGGCTTGGAGGCGGGGCTTCGTGTCGTCTGCTAGCGCGGGAGAGCGCGGTGCCCGCTTTGCTGTGAAGCACGCCTAACTGTAGGCATGCTTGTAGCGTCTGAACTTGCCGCGACTGCGTTGCGGTATAGCGCACTTTCCTTACTGCGGCGCGTTGTGTAATTTCTGCGTACGAGAACTCACAGCTTCCGCTTTTCAGTTCCGCGGTGCCGGTTAAATGCAAGTATTGTTGAAGGTTGAAGGCATATCAGAACTGCTTTGGCTCGGGTTATAGGGGTTAGCGCCACAAAACGACTCTTGCTACGAAAACGCTGCAGAGAAGTGCTCCGAATAACCACCCAAGGAACTTTAGCGTGCGTTCTTGCATTGCGCCTCTTTCGAAACCGGCGCCTAATACTGGGATCGGACATGGGTCTCCCGGCTTAGTATAGCCAACCACCCCAACCACTGAGCCACCGCGGCGGGCCAGGTCAAGTCCTGGCGGGTTTTTCAGGATTTAACCGCACCCTCGAATTAAAGAGGGTAAGGGAGCAAAGCTGTATTTTCTGCGTGTGCTCTCTAAAGCAGATGGCCTTCTGCCCGAATATGCCGTCCGGCCGGCTTTTTTAACAACGCACATCTTACTGGCCGTAAGACCGCCGTTGTAGCAATAGCAAAAAAAGAGAAAATATTGAAGGCTCCTGGGCACGTGCTTGCGGCGACCTCCGAGCATCCCCGGCACGCGCAGTGGATTTAGCGCGAATAAAAAACTGGCAAAAACCTCGAGAAGCGAGAACATGCCGAGCACTCGTGAACGCATACCTTGCAGAAAACGCCGTGTCACCGGCTCGCGGAGTGGCTATAGCAAAAAAAAAATAACCACCAGCGCTGTCGTCAATCCCTACCGCGCATGTAAGAGAACTTCAGCGTTAATGCTAACGTCCAATGGTAAAATTAAAAAAAAGGACACCCTGCTTGGTAGAGGTCACCGCGACCGACACATTCTCTGGAAGCCATTGTGGATAAAGGGAGACATGGCTACGAGTGTGCCAATACTTCCCGAGAGGACTTGCAGATCCTGCAACCGCGTCTCGAGTCGATGACGAAGAGCTGGTTGAAGACTACAATGCAGAGGACGACTTTCAATCCACCACTCGCTTCGAGAAAGACGACGACCGGTTTGATGCATATGACGACGATTACTAGCACCGCAACTATGAAAATAAACAATGATAATTAAGCTTAGCTGCGTCCAGCAAAGCTCACCTACAACAGCTTCAAAAATTGAAGTCTTGCCCTTGAGTGCTAGCTTCCCGATTGTTTGTTTTTTTGATCGGAGTATTCACATGCTCGGTCTTGCTCCAAGGCGCTCCTGGATAGCTCGATGCGACTTCGAATATTATCAACAAGCTCATAGAAATCGACAAGAAATATCGTAAATGTGAAAAATATCAGAATATGCCGAGTCCACAATGCAAATGTTTGTTTAATGTAGAGTATTGCATGCATTGTTAAGCATATTGAAAATGTATTGAACATATTCGTGATTTTTCTGTTCGTGGCGTTTGGCTAGGCCATGTGTGTGGGGGGTCGTAAAGAGAAGAATGCAGAAGTTGTGGACCTAAAGAACGGAGAAGCTGTTCCACAATTGTGTAACATGGAACTGGTGACCACAGCTTCATTGCTCACCTAGGCCCATTGCGAAGAGGTACGGGTCTTACCAGAAAGGAGGATGCATACAGGTGGAAACAAAGAAAGGGCCGCTGTCTCTTAATAACAACCATGTAGGGAGCGCAACCAATGACGTATGCATTACAATTTAGCACACTAGAGTGGGACCAGTCCAGCACTTGACCGTAGAGTAGGCGATTGTGCTGGAGGCGTGACTTCCTGGCTGGGCGACTGCTTGAACCATCTCGACGATGCGCGGTATTCATATGTGTGAAAAACGCCAGTACACATCGGGAAGAAATTCGGCAGATCGCAACCCAGCCGCTGGGACGAAAATTCCACGGAGGCGAAATGCACAGACAATTATGTTCGGCGTAATGCCAGTGAGCATTAAGTAAATCCTAGTGGCCGAAATTATACGATTCCGTTCTGTACAGCGTCTCTCATTGAACCAACCCAAGCCAGTCCTGAAATTTTTGAACAATACTTGCTTTAACCGGCACCGCGGAACTGAAAAGCGGAAGCTTGAGTTCTCATACGCAGAAACTACACAACTTTCCGCAGTAAGGAAAGTGCGCTTTCCCGCAACGCTGTCGCTGCGCGCTTAGACGCTAAAAGCATGCCTACAGTTAGGCGTGCTTCACAGCAAAGCAGGCACGGTGCTCTCTCACGCTAGCAGACGACACGAAGCCCCGCCTCCAAGCCCCTGTGCGCCTGCGCCCCTTAGCTTCGATGCGCGGCCGCGGATTGTGGGCTGGCGCTGCGCCGTGTTCGCACCTAGCGTGGACGGCCCTGTACATGGTGCTCTTCCCACTGCGCCACAAAACCGACACAGAATCAAAGGCTACGAACGCGCCTTATATCCTTGACTCATTCAAACTACGTCAAGAAGCTGCTTCACGCAGCTTCACAGTACACTTAACAGTACACTTTAGCGACCACAAAGCCGTCGTTCTCAGCGTCCAATACAACGACAACAGCAACAAATAAATAAGTAACGACTTACAACAACCTACTCCTTGCCTTCACTTCTTGCGTCACACAAAAAAAGAACAATTGGGCCCATCTCTCCACGAGGAGGGACTCGAGTCGCAAAATCACGAAAGTAATAATTAATATATGAAAGAAATAATAATGATTAATAGTAATAAGCAATAATAGTTAACACATTCACTACCACCCCACCACCACCCCCCAAACACTAACGTTAACGCAATACACCCACCCCCTACGCGACGCATTTACTCGAGTCCCCCCTCGTGGGGAGATGGGCCCAATTTTTCACCGTACCTGACGCGCCAAAGCAAAGCGACGAGCGCGCGTTATCGGCGTCGGCGAGCGGGTTCGCTTTGTACGCGGGTAGCTTGGTATGCACCCATGTGTAAGACTTACGATGAGTGTACAGCTGCTGGTTATGCCCAGATAAGCCAAATTAATGCAGATACGGCTACGTCGCCGTAAACGTTAGCCCGGACGGCTTTTCAGTGCATCACGGCCATAATACATAATAGCAGTAACAGTTGGCCAAGCTAGCAATGGCTAGCTAGTATAATACAACGCAGCCTGCGGCTCACGAAATTCAGTGCAGCGACAGCGCACAACGCCTGCTTCGCCTACGGGCCGTCGGCCGGCCGGCCACTTCCGCAACTCACCGCCGTCGTTTGCGGCACGTAAAAGCTACGTGCGACGACGGGCGCGTACCGCTGGCATCCCTCAGCGCTAGATAAAACGGCACAGCGAGCCTAAAATACCATTACGTCCGGCTAAAAAATGGTGTCTTACTTCTTTCAGGGGCGTTTCCAAAGCGCTTATCCTAAAGACGCAGTACTATAGCTATGCCTGATTCCCTGAGGTTACGCAGTGCTCGCAGCGTTTGCAGTACAAGGAAACGTAAATATGATACGCCAAACCAGCACTTTAAAAAAGAAAGTCTCACCTTTCGTTCAGGATGCAAAACCGATGTCGCAAAGAAAGCGCTAGGTGTTTCTTTCTCAACAACCGAGGTTAGCAGGAGGCTGCAGAAACGCACGTTCAAACGCTGCCGAAAGAGCCAAATGGCGGCTTGCTCTTGCGGCTTGGTCAGGCTTGGCGCAATAAAGCGACAAAAATTTATATTCGCAGCCATTAAACTTATTGCACAAATAAAAATGTGTTGTCTAATGTGTAAAAAAATTTTAAAAGTATAATATTGTGTGTTACCTTAATTTTTAATATATAGCTTTTTACCACTTGCGCCGACTGCCGGATGGTGAGGGAGTCAGGCCACTCGGCCGCGATAAGCCCGTGTGTCCACTCTTCTAATTTTTTATTTCTCTATGCCAAAACTTCGAGAACGAAAGCGGGGAATAGTGGCGTCACTGCCAGCAGATGGAGCTAGAATGATGACTGGGCTGTCATCCGGTTAGAAGACTGAAGCAGCAGGGGGTGCTTTATTTTCTATTGGCGCAAAGACGATCCGTGAGTGCTTTGCATGCTTCAGCTCGCCTGCGCTGCTCATTGTGAGTAGAGAAAAGTTTTTGAAGGCCCAGTTTCGGCGGAAGGAACGTGTTGCTTTTGCCTAGCCATAAGTCTTCTGGGATTCGCTGGCATTGCTCAGTAGCGTATACACAATTATACGTAACAAGGCGGCTCAAAATCTCTGCCTCGATTTGACCGAGCATTGTCTGCAGTATTTATCGGTCACACTAGTTCGGTGAAAGGTTAGACGTAGCGCCTCATAGATGACCATGAATTGTGTGGCAAAAGGCACCACAGGACCGCTCGCTCGGCTATTGTGATTCAAGGCTGACCGACGGCTCGAGCGGTGGAACAGTGATCGAGCGATAAAACAGACACATGCATGGTATAACAGAAAATAGTTGGGTTGACATAATTCGGGCCTTAAGACCATGGAACGAAAGCAATGTACATTTCTCTTTCGACTTGACTAGAATGAAAGGAGCTCGCCAAGAACGATATCGGCATCGCGCGCTCTCGCTGCTATGAATGCCGTATCACAATCAGCCTGCACGTGGACAACTACACTTTTTTCAAAGGACTTTTGTAGCGTAAGCTACACTGCCCGAGGTTGAGCAGTTTCGCGTGGAGGATTGAAGGGCCGTGCTGCGCGAGTGCGAGGAGCATTGGATCAGTTTGGATTGGGTTGAAGTGGAATAAATTGGATCTTATTGGATTTTATTAGAAAAACAATCCATTTGAAGTACGGGTGTGTAGAAAATTAGGTCGGCACACTCGCCGGTCTGTGCATTCCAGAGGAATGACGTCATAGCCGCGGCAGACGCACTGCAGCCGGCGCGTGCCCAGCTGTGCGCCTCCGCTTCGCAGTAGCCAAGTCTGACGCTGCGCAGGAGCCGCTTGATAGCCGTTTCGCGTGGCTTCTGGAGAGCCGTGCTGCGCATGCGTAAGCAGCAGTGAATGGACTCGACTGGACTTTAGTGGACTGTATAGGATTAGATTGGATTGCTGAACCTTAGCCCACGCCATGTAATCCTAGCATCACCGAGCTAAGCCACTGCTATTTTTTGTTTTTCGGATAAATAACGTGTTATCCGGCACTAACTTGAGGTCAGTTATTAGTGGATGCGTTGGCGTAGGTAAGGTACGGGGCACTTTTGTCTGAAACTGCATTGTGGGCCTTTTCGTCATTCTATCTCTTCATTCAAAGACCTGGTTTCATTTTCATTTCTGTTGCGATGTGAACCACTTATTTGAAATGAGAATGCCACCAAAAATACCACAGCGAATAATTATGTCTCTTTTCGTTACAGCCAAAAGACGCGTGGAAACTGCCTCATTAGGCAAACGTGGTGTTTCTCCCTTGCCTCATTTTAAAAGCGGCGCTGTTGAAGGTGGAGCCTTAGCGCCCGTCTGCTGAAGGTTGTGCGTGCGTCACGCAAGAGTATGGTCACGATCCAAAACCCAACAGGTGAATCCCAAACGTGGTTCCTAGACCCACCGATAGAGTGCCACGCAGTTTTGTCGCAGGGGGCACGTTCCGTTCTCTCACGCTTAAAGAGAAAGAGGAGAGGGAGGCTCCCGCCACTGATGTTTAAACGTCGATTCATTCGCGCAAATCGTAGAATTTACATGGCGACAGCGCGCCATTTTCACGCTAGCGCCCGTTTAGGTCGAGCCGACACAAGGTAACCAAAGCTGCACTGTTTCAGGAGATGTCCTACTGCAGAGAACAGGGATTATGTTTTCATTTTCGTCAAAATGTGGGCGCATGCGCATATCCGGCGACGATGGGAATGGTGGATTTCCTGTTTTAGAGCGCGTACAGAGCCTGCATGTTGGTACGATCTGCAGAAAACCGTGTTGTTTGATCTTACTGAAGTGTTTAGGTGCGGTAGGTCTTTTGAATTTCTACTAGCGCCACAAAGCTACACACCTCGTACCAAGGCGTAACCGTGCGTTGTGAAGTGAGATATTTCGTGTGCAATTTTGGAGAGATTTCCTGATTTGGTAAAAAACTGGTACAGTGTGAATTTAAAGCAATGATTTCATAGTGAAATATTTCAAAATGAAGAAATACTAATAAAAAAAGACATCGTTATGATTTAAAAGAATTTCAAAGCGAAGGTATCTTGATCTCGCTGATGGCGGCGTCGTTACTGAAGCGCCCGGAAGAAAATTTCAATCTCCCGCCCTGAGGCCGCTTCTGCGAGTCTCGCGGAGAAGCATTCAGATGGCGCCACGCGGCCGCCTAGATGCAGAAATGCTTCCAACTCGTTCGCGCCTCTCCAAACACACAGAAACATCCCCCTCGCGAACGGCACGATCAAATGCAGAGCATTTCCGGGGGGGCACGACGTTAAGTAGTTTGCGTTACGTTAATGTTGTTGCACTTGTGGCAACTGCTGACAAGAAAGCGCTCGTCAGCAGTAATTTGAATGAGTCAACGATATAAGGCGCGTCCGTAGCGTCGCATTCTCTGTCGGCTTTGTGGCGCAGTCGGTAGCGTACCATGTACCTTGCGTTCCTCCCGCAGGGTCGAGTGATCGAAACCTCGCGCCGGATAGTATTTTTTTTTATATAGTAGGGAGGGGTGCGGTGCGGGCTACGGACGCCAACGCGGGTGACATCTAGAGTTAGTGAAATGCTTTGCATTTAAAAGCCACCTTTTAGGGGTGAAGCTCCTCTTGCTCGGGCCCTGTCCCGTCCCTTGTTGCTGCTGTATACGGCACGGCATATAATGATGATTGTGGAAGAATCCTTCTAGGGATTGGCCAACCAAAGATTGGCCGAAGAGGACAAAGCGTTCAACGCGTTCGTTGCTACCCAACAAGGAGAAGAGGAAGAAGAAGAGGTCGTTCGTCGCCTGCGAGCTCAAGACACGTACTGGGGGTACACGACACAAGACGCTCTACAGAAGGCGACGGTCAAGGTGGCTGAAATGTCACACACCGAATTCGCCAACTTACCCATGGAGATTCTCATCGTCCAAAACACCCCTACGTACCCATCACAAACATCGACGTCGTCGACTGGCTTGTCAACGGAGCGGTGGAAAGCTTAACGTGTCGAGTCTTTATATGATGTGCGGGCGAATATTTCACGGTTTTACCGACAAGCATTTTTGCTTCGCCCTTCTCATCATCATAGAGTTCGTGGAGATGGCGGAATTTTTTTCAATTGTAAGACACATGATGATAATTACGATGGTGAATACGAATGAAGAACAAAACGCTTCCTGAGGTAGGAGTGTACCTTGGGTCTCTATCGTTATGAAGCCGATGTTTAGTTGACTGTGCCACCATTGCAGTCTGGTGACTCGGATTTTTTTCGTTCGCTCAGCGGGCGCTGGCTTTGGAATTAAGCTGATTTGAAGTTTAGAATAGGTTGTAAACGACGATGGCCTAACGACAACGATGTTTGAGGGGCGCTCAGCTTCCTCGCGAGGGATTCGCTTGATGTCGTGTGAGTTTGGAGTTTAACTTGCACGGATCTGGCACCTTGACCACTTGCACCTTGGTTTTGACTCGAAAGCGGTTTGTCCTTTGATCGTAAGCGCCTTCACTTTTATTGCCGCGGCTTTGGCTTTGGCACTTTGCCATTTGATTTTCGCCACCAAGAGAGAGAGAGAGACAACCTTTAATAGAAAAGGAAAGCTTCGCGTTTCAGACATCTTCGTCGTTAGACGATGGATAGGCTTCTGATTCTTTTTATACAGAAACGATTGGCCATTCTAGAATATCCAAAAAGAAGACAACCCTACAACGATACTCCCTCTACGGGATGTTTCTGAACTGTTCTGCTAAATTTGAGCTCCTTTGTATGTTACCTATAAAAAATAAAGTCACGACTAAATGCAAGCTAACGGATGGATTAAAAACTAGCTCAAGCAATCAAACGCACAATGTGGAGCAAAAGTATACAAGTTCCACTTAAAGACAATTTATAGCGATCTGCAGCGCCTACGAAAGCGCATTGGAGAAATTGCAGCATGCCTTTTTCTCCAAGTTAATTGATGGCTCAAACCTGCTTCAGAGACAAACAAAATAATTTCCCTCAAACTAAATAAACGGGTGCTTGCCGCCGGAAGTGTTAAGGATATTACGCTGTGGAGAGGGTACTTTCACACCTGAAGATGATGGGCGTGGAATTTGAAAACGCTGAACACCTACGCTATAGCTCAACCGCTTACGTTCACCCTTCCCGTGAGCAGTGGGAGAAGGAGCTGTCCAGCTCCGCTCTCGATTCCCAGCTTAGACTGGTGGAAAGGGCCGTAGCGGCAGGGGTCTCCAATGGTGTCCTGGACTGAGGGCCCCAGAGCACATTACGATGCTCCCAATAAAGTTTATCGACCTCCTCCTTACGTTCACGGGTGTGGGTACAGTAACTAATCAGGAAAAAAATATTTCTAAGTAACGTAAAGTGCGAAAGTAAGGCGGAAAATTTTTCATAAGCTTAGGCGAACGAACTAACCCCTTTTGGAATTTTAACAACCTCCAGAAGGTTTATTATAAATTGCGCCTCTATTCCACCATTGTTGTCATTGGTTTCTGGTCCCTCCAAGTTTGACAGAAAGCAGACATTGTCAGTGGTGATTTCGTTATTTTTTGTTACTACATTTTCGGATTTGGTATTGTACTACTTGCCTTCATTGCTGTAATAATGGTTACCTTTCTAACACCTAGAAACGCCTCCAGTATGTAATAAAAATATGGGTAAAATATATAAGATCATCACGGTGCTAACACTTTCGGAATGTTCTGTCACCCAAGATTTCTCAAAGGAATGCATGAAAACTTTATTTTGAACAAAATGTTATCAAGGTTTATAAGAAACATTTATTGAAGCAAATTTATAAAGGTGGCCGAATTGCTTGAAGTAGTTGTGGTAGGAGGGTTTTTCTTGCAATCTTCACTGTAAGGTTTGAAAATGTGTGTTGCCTTGCAGGTCTTGTTGAAGACGGCCTGGCAACCTGATGTGGGGCCTTCTTTTATGAAGTTGTCTCGAATGAGCATCTCACAGGTTAGCAGATCTAAAAACAATAAAAGCAGTAAAACAATAAAAACAATAATAAGCAGGGCAGGGTGCTGGAAATTACCCGGCGTGATGTGTTGTACTAATCGCCTAAACTTAAGGTAAGTCATTCTGGTTTCGTCTCAAAACCCCTCTAATTACTGTGTTCCAGCCTCCTTTCAAATATTTTACGGTCATAGGCACACGGGGCATTAAAAACACCATATTGATGCCTAGGAAGGACGTCGGTACGTTCTTATTATCTCGCCTTTCTGGGCAATTTTTCGCCAATACGTCGGAAGACGAAGGTACTGCCTTTCCATTTTTTGCATAATTGGCCTGCACGTGCACACTTTCCAACTCAATATTCAAAACCGTAGCTTGCTTTTTTCACTTTCTCTTCTATTCTGGTGAGGACTTTTCGGGTCTTTTTTACGGGTGAGCATAGCGTTAGCAAAACCTGTCACTATCAGAGATAGGTTAAGACTACCCCACAAATTATGCCAATATCTCGCCAAGAAAACAAGGTGCTGATGCAGAAAATGAGATTTTTTCAGGTCGTGAAATATGGCCTGATCTGCAGAGAAGACAGACTCTTCGCGGCAGCAGAAAGGCCGATACACACAGTAGGCGAGGGGTTTGAACGAAAATGTATCAGTCCGGAAAGCCACCAGTATAATATGATTCAGCAAGAACAAGCCGGCACATCACTAATATACGCCTCGAGCTTCGCGATCGCTGCGCCGCCTGCCGCCGCTTCTCCGCGGCGATGACGGGATTTGCGCTGCGTGGATGATAGGGCCGCGTACAGTGTTTAGGTTCTGTTTCGCTTCTTTTCCCCTTTCCGCGCCCTGAAAAAAACTTATGGTGACGTCTATAGGCAAAGAGTACGTATAGGTCACTTAAAAAGCAGCTGTGTCTTCGTAGAGTACGCGATCGCCTGCAAGAGCTACCCGGAGACGCGATGGACGCGGTGCTGCGCGCTTCGTCGGCGCTCTTCCGGGCGTCGCCGACGGTAGCAACATATCAC
Source organism: Haemaphysalis longicornis (assembly GCF_048455015.1). Classification (NCBI taxonomy): domain Eukaryota; kingdom Metazoa; phylum Arthropoda; class Arachnida; order Ixodida; family Ixodidae; genus Haemaphysalis; species Haemaphysalis longicornis. The sequence continues at coordinate 117,501,449 of NW_027526407.1, read as the reverse complement.
CCCTGTCACCTCCAAAGCATCAGGCACAAATGAATTCTACTGTCACCTCGTTTAGACCTGATACTGGCACAATGAAAGGTTGGCTTTGCAGCGTCGACAACGAATGCGGCTTCGTTTCGAATATATACGTCGTAGAAACATATGTTTCGGGGATGTGATTACCCAATTCCGGACAATAACTTATGCCTTTTATAAGCATATAAACAATGCGAAAATGTTATGTATATTCCAAGCCTAGCTGTGCGTCGTTAAGTATGTGCCCACACACCAAGGCAAGTTAATGAAACCACGGAAAAATAAATGCTGTGCACGTGCGGAATTAAGACGCATAATTCTCTAACGGAAATAAAAAAAACAGTGCAGCTTCTGACATGCTAAAGACGTTTGTCGAAACTTAAGCCAGGTAGGGTTCACTAGACCAACTATACGCGAAATGCACTGCTATTTCGCGAGACATCGTTGGTGAGGGGGGGGGGGGCGGAGGGGGAGGAGGGGGACGCTGTGTACAAATGCGGAGCGGAATCAAGCAATGAACGTTTTAGTAATCACACACACACACAAATCTCGCGTTTACTTTCCTTTTGTTTTTCTACTTCAACGAACAGCTGATCATACGGCGGCCGCATTTTTCGAAGTATACGGGGTAGGCTGTTCAACAAGCGATGAAAGGTGTCGTAGGAAGAGAGTGGTATGTGATAAGACCCTCTGATTTCAGTTTCTGCTTTATTCTGCTGGCTACCTGTGCCATATGATGATTTTTCGAAGAAGCATTAGTCGCGGACGCGGATTATATTCTAAGCCCATCTACGCGCTGCTCGCAGAGGAGCAGATGTATGATTGCGGGCGCTCACCTCACGACAAGAAGACTTTGTCGTGTGCTGATGCCCGAGTATAATTATGCATTGTCCATCGTACTTTTGTTGAATATTCCAGAAATTAGCACAGACTGGCTTGTAAATGGTGGTGATCAATATCTGAGGTGCTTAAGGTGATAAATTGGCAAACGTAACTGGCGTGCTGTCAGGTATGAGTGCCCCGCTGATTATGTAAGCGCACAAGACCAATTTAAATCGTAGTATATAGCCGTAGCATGAACATCTGAGGAACCGGTGGTTACAGAGACACTGCTAGTAAATTCAGGTCAGTGTAACTACAGTCGGCCATCACACGCCGGTTCCGCGACGCTGGCCTGTGAAACACACCTGGCGCTTATACAGACCGAAAGTACCACACTAAGATCGCGTCAGAAACATTTACACTCTCGAAAACACACCTCATTTGCGAACAGAGTGACTGCTCCACATAAACATGGATTACAAACTCCCGCAAACGGTAAATCTCAGTCGTGTACGGGCCGCAAAAGCAGCGGCGGCACTGGGGAGCGGGACGCCGATACGCCGACTCCCGCGCCTGCTTTCGAAACGGGCCGCTAGGGGGATTTCAGTGGCGCCCCTACAGGCCGCGCTCGAGGCGTATAACTTTAGATATAAATATATATCGAACGCGGTAGTATTAGACTTTCCGGATTGAAGAAAAAAACGGTTCAATAAGCATATATGTGTTCTCTTACTAAGTTGTTCCAGCAGGCATAACTGCCGAACTGAAGTGCGGGGTCTCGGTATTTGCAGCCTTATTAAATTTTCGACTTGTCTTCATTCTGAAGAATTTTAAAGCGCAAATTACAAGTAGTGGGGGCATCGACAGGATTCTGGAGAATAAAAAAGAGGAGTGGTGGCTGGACACACCGGGAAGTATGTATGTAAGTACAAATTTTATTAGGCAAAGAGGCGGCCAGTGGGTAACAGAAAGAGCGCCTGTTTAGGAAGGGTGCACGGCTTCTCTAGGCCATAAGATTTCCGGCCTACGCCTGGTTCTCTTGGATACTCCTACAGGGGGAGTAACTTCTTGCCATGAGGGCGTTTTGAATCCGTCCTCCACTATTCATATAATAGCACTTGTCGGGCGTGCCGGGCGAACACTTTTCGAAGGCCGGAGAGTCACACAGAACGTGTCCAATGTTCTCCTTGACTGTGGAGTCCTTGCAGTACTGGCTGGAGTTACGGGGGATCAGGGAGAGCTGCAAAGCCGTCGCCTCTTTCTGGGTGACTATGTACCACCACTTAAACGTGGGCGCGCCACTAGTGCCGCACATACTCCATCAGGGTGGTTCCTTTCCAGCCTTGTGGGTTAGAACTTAAGCCGCTGGGCGTAAGCCTTTTGGAGGGTGGTTTTCAATTTTGGGGTCACGTTTGTACGTGTTTTCTTTTTTTGTCGTAGTCGACATCATTCAGTGGTTTACTTCGTGTAGTCGATAAGCGAATAGAGCGCGAATTTCGCGCACCCGCCTACGCGTGAGCAACCAATTTTCCAAGGCTACCCATGTGTCCCGGAGCCCAGTAGATGCATGTCCTACCTTTGTGTTTGTGGTGTTGTGCTGTGCACATTTTCGTAATACGTTGGCAGAATGAACCGTTAATGCTAGGTCCTTTGAGCTATTTGATGGCCGTTTGATGAGCAGTATGATAATTTTTTGTCGTGCCTTCCAGAGTGAGCACTCCACATAGGTACGTGCTACGAGTGTCGTCAACCACAACGTATGGGGGTGTAGTTGTGTGTTCCGAGAGTTGCAATATTTGTAGGTCTGTGACTCTTTATGCGAGCTAAAGGATGTGACCACTGAAAGGGTGGCCTCCCGTGCCGCCTCCATCCTTTAGGCGTCCTTGTAAACACTAGTTGCCAATACCTTGGTGTCATATTTGCTGCGTGTACAAGCTTCCTGTTCCTCAGTGTGGCGCTTTTTGTTGCGTCTCCAAGGTAGCGGTTTAGCTCGAGTAACAACCATTTCCTCTCGTGGTGTTGTGATAAGCTGTAATGTACCGTATTTCGTACTGACAGAGTAATCAGCAAGCCGCATGATGCGCCTGCCAGCATTGGTCATAGTTCGCTCCGAGACATTGCTGTCTCTTCCGGCAACGAGCGTGGCCTCCAAGGAAAGCAGTCAAGCATACGTATGTAGGTCCTCAACTTTCCAGTGACTTAGGAGGCCGGTAACAACCCGAAGGTAGTCTGAGTGCAAGGCTTCACGCTTAGGCATATGGGCCTACCCAGGCCCGTTTCAAGCTTTAGGTGTAAGTTCCGTGGTAAAGAGCAATCGCAGTGCTTCCGTGCAAGAAAAACAAATTTAGCTACTGATCCTCTACACCACGTGCAGATTTCATTCGAAGTGCGATTCCCGTGGAAGACAATTCCCGGTATTGGGGTCCAGTAATCTTGTGGTCGCTATATCGCGTTTCCATTGATGGGTGGTGTACCTGGTCTCGCTCAGCCTAGAAGCAGAGAATGACCAGGTACTTTATTTTTAGCTAAAGACACCTGCATGCCCGTTCCTTCGTTGAGTTCTGAGAAAGTGTCGAGGCACACTTGCGCAGCTGTCATGCTGGCTTAGGAGGTGGTACATTGCTGAGGAATGACTCAGATGGTCACACGTCCTCCACGTAGAAGTCGTGCCGAAGGGAATTATCTTCCTCGATATTCGGTCACTCTTAGCTATCCCGATGCTTTAAAGGATAGGCGATATGATGGCTTCCTTAGGTACTCCGAGACTGTCATCATGAAATATCTTTGGCAAGTTGACGCCTGTTGTTGAGACAGCGAAATAAAAGTAATGCTCGGATGAATTTTGGGATTTGGGTCCTTGTATTGGCCTCTGCCAGAGCCTTGAGCAATTAGCGGCCTCTCACCGTATCAAAGCATTTTTCCAGGCCTACAGCCATCAAGAAATATGCTAGAAATCGTTCCCTGTGTGTGCTTTCTGAAGTTCAATATTCCACAGGGAGTCCTGCTGCCGCGGGGAGGGTCGCGTGCCTTAACTGTAGCCACTAGTGTTTTGGCTTTGCATAGTAGGAAAGTGCAACGAGTGGCAGTGAGCAAGATAAATGGAGGCACTTCACTGCAAAAACCTCCTGCAGCCAAGTTTTAGAAGGCAGACGCAATGATAGGGGTGTCGACTAAGTCGTGGACGAACACGGCGCACTTTTCCTGAACATGATGTGCACCTTTTCCGAGGAATTTGTGTTGACTGTTGAGCTGGAACTTGCCGCTGTAGCCACGGATTCCAGGTCTTTCCCCGTGCGTTCCGTTTAGAAGCACGAGGGACGGGAACCGATTAGTCAGGAGAAGTTTGTCCAGATTCGATGTGCGTATTCGAAGAAAGCGGCAATTGCACTGCACACATCGCGGTTGGGGAGTCCGTTATCGGAAGTATTGGAGAAGGAGGCGGCACACCATCGGCATTGGCATCGTGCGAGCGGCTGTTACTAAATGAGAACTAGACCATGGTGCTGCATCGTCATGAAGTGGGCTTACATCGGGAGTAGCTGCTGAGTAGTAGTTGTTTGCGCCTTAGCAGCTGCTGTGTTTGCTGGAGCTGTAACTACTGGCGCTGTCGGTTCTATTAAAAGTTTCGTTCTTATCGTAGGTTAGCAGTCATCACCAACAGAACCATTAGGCGACGTTGCGTTTTTTGCTCTTCCGGCGATGAGCACCTACGGTTGGCATTCCAGACGAGTTACTTGGAGTCGTTCGAAGTCACCCCATCCTGTTATTTCTGCCTGATTCTTGTTTGCAACTCCCGCGTCCTCAGTCGTAGAGCTTGGAAGCATTCGTGCTGTTCGCCTTTGATCGACTAGATTTTCTTTTGACGGTACACCTCCGCTTCTTCACACTGGCGCTCTAGCTGCGCGAGCTTGGCGGCTACGTCAAGTGATGACATTGGGATCCGCAACTCACCGACTCCACCCTACCAAGCTGCAGCGTCATGGTCGGCTGTCACGACTTCTTGAAGCTGCTGATATATTAGATGTGACGCTGAGAGGAGCATCTCTTGCCGGTGGCCCTATCCTTCCTGCGTTGTCGTTGTCCGCGTCCGCACAGCTGCGTGTCTCCTCTGCTCACCCCTCTCCTCTCGCCGTGATAGCGCGCCCTCTCCTTCAACATCTGTGGAGCGCGCAGTGCGGCGCGCTCTCTCACTCCGCCGGTGGGCGGCGCTGCGCGCGGCGCAAGCGCGCTGTGTGCACTCCTTCGGGGGCGCTGCCCATATGAGCGGAGTGCCGCGCTCCGGCCGGTCTCTCATTCGAGGGTCGTCCGCGCTACGTTGCTCTCTCTCTCTCTTTCTCTCTCTCGCATTACCCGACGATTGTTCACGCAATTCGAGTAATGGACCCAACGGAAACGCACAATGGAACCCCCTTCAGCGTCGCATCACACCAGAGTTCCCGCGAGGGGCGGTGGGCGTAATTTTTTAATGTTTTTTTTTCCAGCAGGTTTTCTGTCCTCGTCTGGGTTGGTTGTCTGGGCGCGCTTCACCTTCTGCATTACTGCAGGAGTCACCGTATCGAAGGCCGCCGTGCACTCAAGATTTTATTAGTGCAGCTGGACTTTGTGTTAGCGAGAGCTGTCCTGTTGAATCCGCAAAAAATCTCTTCCACGTTTGTGTTCTTTATTTTCGATGACGAGCGGAAGCTGACGCGTAAAGTCTATCTTTTCCCTTGTTGTGAAGTGGTGCCAGAATGCAATTGGACTTCAGGTGGTTTATCCGTCAGTTGCCGCCACTGGGAACGGCGACCACGGCTGCGCGCCTGGCGATGTCCCATCTTTATGCTTAACTATCCTCGTAGAATCGTTTTTACACCAGGTAGGATCGACGTGTTGGTAGAATTTTGCATTGCACTTACAGGGCTACGGCTTTGCTGGCATATTTGGCCTCTTGGATGTGCGCTTATTTCCACATCCAGAGCAGACTGCTGTGCGGCACGCGGGATGTGCTTGCGTCAGGCATGCGGCCTCTTCCACAGACGAGGACACTGGGTTGATACTGTGCCCTACCCGTCGAGTCTGCAAAGTGGCTGGGCGGAATTGTTTCGGTATCTGCTGTTGTGTCGCGTGGTGGTGTAGCCCCAACCTAGCACACCACGATAATAATAATAATAGTAATCATTGTTTATTATCAAGGAGAACACACAGAAGCAAAATGGGCCCGCCAAAGCCTACAGGTGGGCTTGTGCGGCGTCGCCCGACAGCAACAGCCTCCTCTTCTGTAAAAAACACTCATTGATAGTCGTAACTAAATAGGAAAGTAAAAAAAGTCAAGCAAACAAAAAAAAAAGAAAAGAAAGAGACAGAGAAGAAAAAAAGAGAGAAAACGAGAGAAGACGAAAAATAAAGGGAGGTGGTAAGAAAAAAGGAAACCAAACAACAACCGACCAACAAGAGACGAATACAAACAGACAAACAAAGATACAATAAATGAACATGGGTTTCAGCTACATGGGTGGCATTTTCCTCATCACAAGAAAACAATTAGAGAACAAAGAAATAGCTACCAATCACCGCATACACATTCATACTTCAGCATATTTCTAATGCACATCATAGCAGTACGAAAGTGTTACCGCGTTGTTAAAGAGAACAATTCGTCAGGAAAGTCGTCGAAGATAGCAGGGACATAATAAGGCCACGTAGCCGTTCCGTAATGGGTACAAACACTTGGCGTCATATATCGAGGTATGTGCCGCAGAGGTATAGGTTTAACATTGGGAGTTCGGTAATCCATACACCAGAAATATTTTAGCACAACGATTTGCTTAAACAATGTATCGAATGACGGTAAACCACTTGCCTCAAATACACTGTCCGAATACGGCACGGGTGACTTATAAAGAACACTCCTGGATATGTTTTTTTAAATACTGTTAACTCTCTTCTTCTAGGTAGCGGAGCAGTTAAAAAAACAGCACATGCCGTAACGAAGAACACTATGACCCAAAGTTCGAGCTAGCATTTTTCGAACAGAGAAAGGCAGAAACACTTTTAGGTTGTACAGCATACAGGCAGTAGTTCTAAGCTTTTTTGATAGGTGAGCCATGCGTGTGTTCCACGAAAGATTCCCATGAAAATGTACAGCTAGGTATTTAACAGACTCGACACAGAAAATATGGGCACAGGAACAAGATGCACAATTCGATGAGTGAATCGAAATGAAGCAGTCGCTCGGCACTGTTTTCCGTCGATTTCAGAAACAAACTAGCTGACTTTTTACAGGGTTGATTGTTATTAAATTTGCTTCGAACCAATCCGCTACCCTTCTGGCATCGTTTCCAGTTTATTATTCTCGTTTTGAAAATACAGTGTGTAAAAATACATATACAGAAAGGGGTCCCAGAGTTATAAACTGTAATGGGACCCCTTTTTATTTATTGTATTGTATTTTATTTTATTTATTTATCGTCTTGAAGATTTGAGAGAGCGAGAGAATAACCAGAGTTGCCAGATACAAGCAGGGTGTCATCAGCGTATTGATAAATTTTCGAAGTTTTAACAACATTAGCTTAGTCATTAACATACAAATTAAAAAAAAGAGGTGACAAGATAGACCCTTGCTGGACACCTCTCTGAAGTCTGATACTACCACTCAGCACCAATTCAAGTGACATCACTTGAGAACGATCCCGAAGGTAATTTTGAAGCAGAGATAGAAATGGTCCGCGGAAGCCATTACGGTATAATTTAGTACAGAGTATACCATGGTTCACAGTAATAAACACTTTCTTAACATCAAGAAATAACCCAAATGAAACTTTATTCTGATTTATGCTGTTATGAAGGGTATCAGACAATTTTTCAAGTGTACACCTGTGTGCCCGCGCGGGAGATGAACCCGTATTGATGTTCAATCAGTAAGTCATGTTTTGTTACAAAGGAAGTCATGACACCCAATATGTATTTTTCAATAATTTGAGAAAAACCAGATACAACAAAAACAGAGCGGTAGTTTAAAGGGTCCTTTTTTTCGCTTGTATAGAGGGGAACCACGCGTGCGCACTTTGGACAGTCTGGCCAAGAGCATTGTTAAATTATGTTCCTCACTATAAACAAAATAACACCTTTTAAATACCCAATATTTCTGCAGAGATCACCTAAGTGTATGTTATCAAGCCCTAATGATTTCTTGCGGCTTAAACTACTGACTATGCAAAGGAGATCAGGCTTCGTCAAAAACGGGATAAATGCGGACGATGACACAGGATTTGGTAGTATATTGTTACTTGCCCACCGCACTGAATCGTTTTGTTTCAATGAAAACGATTCATTGAAGTTATTGGCCAGGTCGGAAGGAGCGGAACCAAAGTTGCATTCTATTGTGCCTTTTATAGGCAGGCGTTCGTTACCTCGCAATAGATTTACAAAGGACCTAGTTTTAGTCATATTGCGACTAGACGCTTTGAGATGTTCGCTAAAGAATTGCCTCTTTGACAAACGTATCTGCGCGGTTACTCTATTTCTCACCGTACGGAACTCGTTGCGCAGAGCTGTATTGTCAGGGACTCGGCGAAATTTTACCCAAAGCATATTTCTTTCTTTTGTCACTGCCAAAACACCAGGGGTAAGCCATTGATGCTCAGCCCTCCGTTTTTTATTACTACCGTTTTCTTACACGCCTCCATCATCTGGCCTGACGTACGAACGAAATTGTCATATGCAATGGCATTGATATTATCTAGAAAGAAAGAATTCCAGTCAAAGCTAGCAATTTGTTCGTCAAACGTTTTTTAGCTAAGATGTTGACAGTATGAGTATGATCCGTTTGTAAAGCGTTGGATTTGGTTTACTGACCCACAACGAATTAGTGATCTGCTAATTTCTGCATAATTACAGCCCCGGCCATACAAGAAAGGTCGGATGCTCCCACGTTGACATGATCAATACATGTAAGGGTGAGATTATCTTTTAGGAACTCCTCCCTTGTGGGTTCCCAGATAAGAGGCTCAATACCGAATTCGGAAAGGGCGTTCAAGTATTGTTCAACAGCTGACCACTCGCTTCGCAACAAGTCGAAATTGAAGTCCTCCAATATGCACAAGTTGCCTTAGCTGAAAGTTTTCCTGCGCACCTCCCGCAATTCTCCTGTAGAACGAAGCGCGCTTTCGGAGGGAGGACAATAACCAACTAGTAAACGGGTTACAAGATCATTTGGCTTCAGCCGAGCCAAATACCGCACAGAGAATGCACCTCTTGGCGCAGCGATTTCACTGGGACAGCGTGGGCCTCGGCCGTTGTTGAACGCGCCCGGCGGAGCCGCTCTTTGTCCTCCCCTAGTTGAGCAACTTGGTGCGACAAGAAAGAAATGCCTTCCAAGGCGTCCATGAGAAGGGCACGGAGGGAGACCAGATTGGCCGCAAGGTCAACGGGCTGGATGGCGGCTGCTGCGTCGGGAGGGTTGCACGAAAGATCAGGCGAAGATGCCGCTGCCGAAGACGTGCCGCGGTCATCATTTGAGTTAGGCGGTGACCATACAGTCTTGCACGAACTACAAGTGAAACACCGCGCGCCTGACTTGATTAGGTGCAGGTCGACGTCGGGCAAAGTCATGCATTTCGCATGAGCGTGTTCGTTGCATTCCCCGCAACGAAAGCACTTCTGTTTTGCTTAGAAAACGCAAGAGCACAAGGCGCACACATCTTTACTGGGCGCCATCTTGAAAAAAAAAAAAGGTTCCTGGCTATAAGACTGAATGTACGATTGAATAGTCAGCGTGAAATACAATACAAAATGTATTCTAAGGTTTTCACCGGGGTCTGTGTTTCTCCATGAGACGGGTAGTGCAGATAAATTGGGCTGAAATACATTTTGGTGGTCATCGCGGCAAGAAAGCGTACACAGCGGAACGTAGACTGTGCGCGACCAGAAAGAGAAAATAAAAAAAAAACACAAAAACGTGGGTAGTGGGGAGAGAGGACTGAGGGCAAGGTTTGAATTGGGCCGGCAAACTGGGGGAAAGGGTCCGTACACAAGGAAGGCGGTGCTCGAGTATACGAGGAACCGGTTTCCTTTTACTGAAATTACCGTTGAAAGGGGGCGCGTATGAGTGTGAGGACTCGGTCTTTCGTGGCGCATGCGTGTGCAATGACCTGCTTCAGACGCCGGTACGGCCACGTGCTGGTACTTTTAGAAAGTACTGCGGCCAGGCGCCGATGGCGAGCTCCCGGAAATGGGAAAATATAGAAGTATACAAGGATACAGAGGAATAAGAGCGGCTATGAGAACTTAACGGTACGGGAGGGGGGTCCACGTAACTAACGTAGGCTAAGGGGTAAATGGCAGGAAAAAGAGAGGAAACCGGGAGGAGAGGGAAAACGCAGCGGGGAAATGCGGAGATAAAAGATGTTCGAAAAGAGTTCCAACCCGCTACTGATTTCGTATAGGGTGACATGGCGGCTACAGTTTCTTGTGTACAAGCAATAGATCTCCACGAGGCGGAGGTCGAAGGGACACAAGCTCCCTTCTGCGATGCAAAGCTAACACAAGCTTAAAAATGTAACACTGCCGCACGTGGCTCCCGATGAGCATTCGTAAAAGATAATATGCGTTTGCATCCATAAAAAAAGAAACCAAAGAGAAAGAAAGAGGGAAAACAATAAAAGAAAAAAAAAGAACGCTTAATCAACAACATTCCATTCACATAACCCTGCTAAGTCAAAGATGAAAACCAATTTAGGCTTATATTAGATTGAATTACACCGAGGATAGCCGGCCAGTTACTCTCGATGTAGCCTCCAAATGAACCAATATTCCACACTCGGATAGCAATATAGTGGTCGTCCAGGCGGCCGACAATGCATCGCATGACAAACCAATTGTTGGTGAAACTTTCGTATTTTTTCTAAGGCTTATCTTGGATGCGAACAATATCGAGTTCTACAAAACACAATGCGTGCAAATTAATGGAACCTTGATATGAACAGAATTAGGACTCAACCATGCTAATATTTGATGGGCATATTATAGTGTGAATTGTTAATCAGCGCTCAGCCTTACCCGCTTTTTTTATCGAAGGCACCAAAGCGACATTTTTCTCTTTTCGTACTGGGGGGGGGCGGGGGGGTGATAAATGACTAAAAAAATTCATTGCCGCTTCCAACAAAGTCGACAAGAAAATTTCTTCCTCCTGTTCATATTCAGCATTTGCCAATAACTCTTTCGATGTTACAGTAAGAATACTGGACAACCAGGCTGCGAACTCAGTGTATAGGAAGCCAACTGACCGACATGAATACTTGCAATTCAAATAAAGCCACGTTAACTACTGTAAATACAGCATACCATGCAGCCGTTATTTGCGTTTTAGGAGGGTATGATCTGACGCTGTTGATTTCAGCTCCAAGTGCCAACAGCTAAGTAATGAGCGAACGCCACAGCAATACCCACGATCGCTCATCAATGGTGCTACCATTGAGAAGTCTGAAAAACATTACCACCCCATCCCTTGAAGAAAACGAAAGCTGTATCCGTGAATACTACCCCAAAACGTATTATAGCATTTTTCACTGCTTCTCTTCACATAAACAACATACCTAAAAAGGCACGAGAACTTTCTTCTTCAAAGTGACAGGCTGCGAACTGCCTTCGTTCAGCCTCCCCGTTTTGTGTACGGATGTGCGAGGAATATTATGGATATTTTAACGTCATCTAAAGTCAACTTCGCCAAGTTCACAAACAGCGCACCCTGCAACAATCCCAGGTGCGAACTTGAACCAATGATTGAGTATTACCACACTCGCCAGCACCACGCCTTCATCCTTTTTCTAATAAGAGGACACTGACTGTGCCCTACGCAAACATTTTCTACCTTCTTGAGACCACCATATGCAACGTTTAGTACGTTGTTCGAACTGAGAATCCATTGAGGAAAAGAAGTAACAACCATCGAGCGCAAATGAAGTCCCCATCAACCCGTCCTCTCTCTGTAAACATAAATATTCTCTGCAACCCCCCCCCCCCCACCCTCCCCCCTCCCGCCGTATTCAAAGCCATGGTGCTCCAGTCTAATTTCAAACACATTATCCCCGGGAAACACGTGAATCACCAATCATGTGCAAGTTAAACACTATTTAGCGGCCAAAATAAGATTACGTGACGATTGTCTTGCTTGCAAACAGATGTGCCGCAGATTACTGATGCCACGAGCAACTAACAGGCTTTGTTCCGTTCTAAAAGAAGTGCTTTTTTTGCGAGTCTGTGCGCACAGCTGCTGCACGCTGTAGGTCCGAATTCTGATCTCGCTAGACTGAGTAACTTTGTCTTGAAAGGAATTTGTATTTTTTCGAAACGACGAGGTCGAAATTTACCTAAAATTAACCATTTATTGCCTTTATATCTTCTTGGACTAACGAATTGCTGTGGCGTAATGTTCCTCCCCTTTCTTTCCTCATATGGTTTTCGTTTGCTTCTTTCTTGATAGATGCAAACGCATACGACCTTCCACTAATTGTTCAAGAGCACCAAGTGGCGCCTTTTATCTTTTTGTGTGTCTCTTAGCTTTGCATTGCCGATGTAGGCTTCTGCCGCTTCGGCGTCCGCCTCCTGGAGATGTGGCGCTTGTACGCACGACAATGTCTCCGCCATGTCACTTCACACGAAACCAATTGCCGTTTTGGACTCTCTTCGAACCTATATCGCCTCCGCATTTTCCCGCTGCGTTTTTTGTTCTCCTTCTGTTTGCCTATTTTTCTCTTGCCCTCTTGGCGTCCGTGGTTTACAGTGGACCCTGCACTCCTTCCGTCCTCTCCCCCACCCTTATTTGTCATAATCGCTCATTTTCATGTGGATCATGGTATATTAGATGCGACGCTGAGAGCGTATCTTCTCGGCGGCCCTGTCCTTCCTGCGTGTGTCCGTCGTCGTCGTCGGCGTCAGCACAGCTGCGTCTCTCCTCCACTCTCCCCCTTTTCTCTCCGATAGCGAACACTCTCTCGCGAGGGGCATAGGATTGGATTCAATTAAATTGGCTTGGCGTGGCTTGGCTTGGCTTGGCTTGGCTTGGATTAGATTGGATTGGACTTGGATTGGATTGCAATAAAGTGGATTGTGTTGGAATGTGTTGCGTCAAAGCCGCGGCAGACGCACTGGCGCCGGCGCGTGCCCAGGTGAAAGCGAACACTCTCTCTGAACATTTGCGGGCGCGTGGCGCAGCGCACTCTCGCACCGCCGGTTGGCGGCGCTGCGCGCGCTGGCGCATGTGCCGTACTCTCTCTCTCCGCTGTCTCCTCTCCTTCGGGCGCGCTGCGCATATAACCGGTGTGCCGCTCTCCGGCGGCCTTTCGGTCGATGGTTGTTCTCCGCTTGCGCTTGAACCCCCTCAGCGTCGCATCACACCAGGGTTCCCGCGCAGGGGAGGTGGGCGTAATTTTTTTTCCGCATTTCTTATATTCTGGTACCTCGCCATCCTCACGCGGCCGCAATTTTGTCCGAAAAATATCGGCACGGGACCGCAAGAAAGCAAAACGCGTATTTTGGTGGTCGCAGGTTCGGATCCCACCCGGTGGGCTTTTTTTCTCCACTTTCTTTCTTAAAATATATTTGACCTATCACAATTTCCCCTTTGGTTTCCTTGGCTTTCTTGACTACCCACCTGTCACGCGTCTCACGCGGCAGAGAAATGAGGCTCAAGTTGATTCATTCGATGCCAACACAATATATATTTATAAAACAAAACCACAAGCAAACGGCATTATAGAAAATTAACAAGCATATCTCAGTATACCAAAAAAAAAACACGCACAACTCACACTATCAAAAACCTACTCAAAAAGTCACTATTACACATTGACTGTCTATGGCAAAGTAAAACAAGTCCCACCCTGTAGCACGTCGAAGCCGCTGCTATTTCGATGACGTGTCCCGCTGGGTAGGCCTCCACGTTGCCGAGCGTCGAAGCGCGTTGCGATGGCCCGTGCTGGTCGTCAATGGTCCGGCTGACCGTGGTGCGATGCCACGGCTTCGCTGAGCAGCGCGGCTCACCAGGAGGCCAGCAGTGCGAAGCTGCTGGTTATTGGTGGTCCCGAGCTGCCCGCTGCCAGACGGTGCGATGCCGCTGGTGCGTCGTGGGGCAGGGAGCGAACTTGCCACCGTTCCTCTCAAGGCCTCGTTCCACTCTGTCCACTCCACTTCGTCGTCCTCCTCTTCACCTCGCATTCTACCGTGTGAGGCTCCCATTTCCTGGACAAGCTCCCTCCTCCTCCTCTTCGATTACCCTGCGTTTCTTCTTCATTGGTCACTTCATAATCCTGCTCGCCATCCCGTATACTGATACTTCTTTCTCTTCATCTTTTCTTCCAACATCATCTTCTGGGGCCAATCCCCCTTTGCGTATGGGCTCGTCTTACCACATGACACCAGCCTTGTTTTTATCTTCATTCAACGAGCCCCTCATTCCCCATTCTAATTTGCTATGTGCATAGCGAGGGTATCTGTTCTTGCAGTCTTGGTGCCATAGGTATCTTAAGAGGGCTGAATGGTGGGCAACCGCTCCCGACATGTCGTTGACGGTGTGGTCACGGCCCAGGGGTTTAAAAGACGGTCCACTTCTCAACGAACAGTTGCAGTGGCGCTGGCTACCATCCCCAAGCACAGGAATAAAATTACTTTGAGATAAATACCCCAGAAAGTGGAGGGGAAAATAGCCCCGCCGGTAGCGTAGTGGTCATCGCAGCATCGCGTATTCTGGAGGTCGTGGGTTCGGATACAACCCGGCAGGCATTTTTTCTCTACTTTCTTTCTGAAAATATATTGGACGTGCCACATTTTGCCCTTTGGTTTCTTTGGCTTTCTTGACTGCCTACCCCCTTATTGCTGTTCATATTTATAGATATATATATATATATATATATATATATATATATATATATATATATATATATATATATATGTATGTAGCGAATCAGAATAGGTAATGAGGGGCTCGTTGAAAATAACACAGAAATAAGGGTTGGCAGTCGAGAAAACCTCGGAAAGCAAAGGGGAGGATGTGGTAGATTATTGAAAGAGATTAAGAATTTGGAAAGAAAGAAAGAAAGTGAAGAAAAAATGCCCGCCAGGTGGGATCCGAACCCACGACCTCCAGAATACCGGTCTGGTGCGATAACCACTACGCTACCGGCGGGGCGATTTTCCCATTCACTTTCTGGGGTATTTATGTTAGGTATGTTTGTTTCCTGTGCTTGGGGGTGGTAGACAGCGCCATTCGGACTAATCAGGGTGAAGGGGACCTTCTTTTTAACCCCCGGGTCGTGACTCGAGTGTCTACGACATGTCCAGAGTGGTCGACCAGCTTTGAACCCTCTTAAGCTCCCTTTGGCAACAAGACTGCCAGAACAGAGGCCCTCGCTATGCATGTAGCGAATCAGAATAGGTAATGAGGGGCTCGTTGAAAATAACACAGAAATAAGGGTTGGCAGTCGAGAAAACCTCGGAAAGCAAAGGGGAGGATGTGGTAGATTATTGAAAGAGATTAAGAATTTGGAAAGAAAGAAAGAAAGTGAAGAAAAAATGCCCGCCAGGTGGGATCCGAACCCACGACCTCCAGAATACCGGTCTGGTGCGATAACCACTACGCTACCGGCGGGGCGATTTTCCCATTCACTTTCTGGGGTATTTATGTTAGGTATGTTTGTTTCCTGTGCTTGGGGGTGGTAGCCAGCGCCATTCGGACTAATCAGGGTGAAGGGGACCTTCTTTTTAACCCCCGGGTCGTGACTCGAGTGTCTACGACATGTCCAGAGTGGTCGACCAGCTTTGAACCCTCTTAAGCTCCCTTTGGCAACAAGACTGCCAGAACAGAGGCCCTCGCTATGCATGTAGCGAATCAGAATAGGTAATGAGGGGCTCGTTGAAAATAACACAGAAATAAGGGTTGGCAGTCGAGAAAACCTCGGAAAGCAAAGGGGAGGATGTGGTAGATTATTGAAAGAGATTAAGAATTTGGAAAGAAAGAAAGAAAGTGAAGAAAAAATGCCCGCCAGGTGGGATCCGAACCCACGACCTCCAGAATACCGGTCTGGTGCGATAACCACTACGCTACCGGCGGGGCGATTTTCCCATTCACTTTCTGGGGTATTTATGTTAGGTATGTTTGTTTCCTGTGCTTGGGGGTGGTAGCCAGCGCCATTCGGACTAATCAGGGTGAAGGGGACCTTCTTTTTAACCCCCGGGTCGTGACTCGAGTGTCTACGACATGTCCAGAGTGGTCGACCAGCTTTGAACCCTCTTAAGCTCCCTTTGGCAACAAGACTGCCAGAACAGAGGCCCTCGCTATGCATGTAGCGAATCAGAATAGGTAATGAGGGGCTCGTTGAAAATAACACAGAAATAAGGGTTGGCAGTCGAGAAAACCTCGGAAAGCAAAGGGGAGGATGTGGTAGATTATTGAAAGAGATTAAGAATTTGGAAAGAAAGAAAGAAAGTGAAGAAAAAATGCCCGCCAGGTGGGATCCGAACCCACGACCACTTTCTTTCTTTCTTTCCAAATTCTTAATCTCTTTCAATAATCTACCACATCCTCCCCTTTGCTTTCCGAGGTTTTCTCGACTGCCAACCCTTATTTCTGTGTTATATATATATGTATATATACATATTTATATATATATAGCGAATCAGAATAGGAAATGAGGGGCTCGTAGAAATAACACAGAAATAAGGGTTGGCAGTCAAGAAAACCTCGAAAAGCAAAGGGAGGTTGTTGTAGGTCATTGAAACAGATAAAGAATTTGGAAAGTGATATGTCGCCAGAGTACGACAACGATGATGTGCGCGCGAGAGAGGCACTGGGTCCTGTGGCACCAGCGCGCCTCACGCGTCGAACGCTGGCCAGTGCTGTCTCCAACGCCCGAACTACTGCCAATATTCCTACCTCTTGGGTTGTAATAAATCGTCGGCAGCCATCCACGGCTGTGCGGACGCAACAATTTGGCGACGAGGAAGACTGCGGACTTACCGGCACTTCACCGGGAGTTCACCGACGTCAAGAAACGGAACGACATGGCGACGTGCGACTTCGGTCGGCTACCCGAATTCAGCGGCAGCTCTGGCTCCTGGAGATCCTGGTATGGACGGCTTCAATTCTTCTTCGAAGCTAACGACATCAAGGGCGCTTCCAAGAAACGCGCTCACCTGCTAACGCTGTGCGGGGAACAGACTTACGACATCGTCTGCGCCCTCGTTCAACCCAAGCAGCCCAGCGAAGTGGACTATGATGACATCGTTGAGGTGCTCAAGTCTCACTTTGATCCGCAACCTTCTGAAGTCTTCTGCAGGGCACGCTTCCAACGACGGGACCAAAGGCATGACGAAACGGTCAGTGATAACGTGGCAGCGCTCAAAAAACTAGCAGCGGATTGTAATTTTGGCACCAGCACAGATATGGCTGCGAATCCGTCTATGCTACCACTGGACGTAATGTTGCGAGATCGTTTTGTCTGTGGTCTTCGGAATGAGCAGGTCCAACAACGGCTATTTGCAGAAAAGGACTTGACGTTCAAGAAAGCTTTTGACTTCGCATTGAGAGCTGAAAACGCCGTTGAAGACCAGAAAAACGTGAAGGCGGAATGGAGAGCGATCCACAAAGCCAGTACAAGTAAAAGTCCAAGTACAAGTCCAAGCACAAGTCTTTCCTGCAATACGGTAAGGACAGGCCGCTCCAGCAGCTACGCCAAGAAGAAGAACCAACGTTGTTGGCGTTGTGACGCACAACGTAGTCCGGACACTTGCAAGTTCCAGACAGCTTCCTGCAACTACTGCAAGAAACGCGGACACATCGAAAAAGCATGTATCAAAAAGCGGAAAGAAGCAAGAACTAAGGGGAACAACAGCATCGAATATCCATGTGAAGGAATTTCGACAACAGCATCAGCCCAGGACACGACTTCTCAAGAGTCGCCAAGCAAGGCGCTTTATGAGCTCAACACCTTAATAGACATATCCATCACCCAGAAGGTCATGATGCAGCTACGTGTACATGGCAAATCGTTCACCTTCGAAGTCGACTCAGGTGCAGCCTGCACTCTTATCAGTGAGACAACGTTCAGATCCACGTGGACGAATGACCCACCTCGGCTCCATACGAACAACATTCTCCTACGCACATGGTCAGGCCAGTATCTTCCAGTGCTCGGCTGTGTAACGGTAGAAGTAACGCACAAGGGCAAGACTTTTACATTACCGCTTGTGGTAATCAAGGGATCAGGATGTAACCTCCTCGGACGAAACTAGTTTCCTCATTTGGGAACACAGGTAACCGGAATCGACAAGCTGATTGAAGAAACGGTGCGACAGTGCTCTGAATGCCAATCAACGCAGAAGAGCCCAAAAAAAGCTCCGACTCCCTCGTGGGACCGTCCCCAGACACCATGGCACACCCTGCATGTTGACCTCGCGGGACGACTACTCGGGCGCACCTACTTGGTTGTTGTGGACGCGTACACCAAGTGGGTAGAAGTTCGTCACGTCACCCAGACAACATCCGCAGTTGTCATTGACGTACTCCGGAGCCTCTTCGCTACATTCGGCATTCCACGAAAAGTCGTCTCGGACAACGGAAAAGCGTTTATTTCAAGCGAGATAAAGCAGTTTAACGCATCGAATGGCATACAAGCTATGACGTCACCAGCGTATCACCCTGCAACAAACGGGCAAGCAGAACGATACGTGGCCGAGCTGAAGAGAGCGCTCTTAATGGATAAACACTGCTCCATACAGTGCAGACTTGCAAGGTTCCTGTATCGGCAGCACACGACGGTGCACACAGCCACAGGAATGACACCGGCGAGAGCGATGTTTGGCCGCGGACTTTTTTATGTCCCCTCGATCTGCTCAAGCCAGAGAAGGAAACGCAGACCTCTGATCACCAGCCGACGCTGAAACAATCACGTCGTTTCGAAGAAGGGGAAAGTGGGCTCATACGACAGTTCTTAAGAAAGCCAGATTGGATTGAATGCGAAATTCTGCGCCGCGTCGAACCACAATCCTGGGTGGTAACAAGCGTCCTTGGAAAGGTTCGCCGTCATCTGAACCACATCAGGAAAGCGAGCCAGAGCAGGACGCCCACGGACTGGAGCACAGCAGACGATTTCGCTGACACGGCACAAGAGATGCCATCGAGTTCTGCTGTTCCACTGTTACCGGACTCGCTGGATACTACAGATGTTTCCTCGGAACCATCGGCCTCAACGTCTCAAGCAGGGACCACCCGGCAACTGCGACCAGCCGAGGCTAGGCGGCCTCCAGACCGCTATGGAGACTTTGTTTACTGTTTTCTCTAAGGGGGAAGAATTGATATGTCGCCAGAAGACGACAACGATGATGTGCGCGCGAGAGAGGCACTGGGTCCTGTGGCACGAGCGCGCCTCACGCGTCGAACGCTGGCCAGTGCTGTCTCCAACGCCCGAACTACTGCCAGTGTTCCTACCTCTTGGGTTGTAATAAATCGTCGGCAGCCATCCACGGCTGTGCGGACGCAACAGAAAGAAAGAAAGCGGAGAAAAAATGCCCGCCAGGTGGGATCCGAACCCACGGCTTCTGAATACCGGTCTGGTGCGATAACCACTACACTACCGGCGGGGCGAGTTTTCCCCCCGATTTCTGGGGTATTTATATCAATGTAATTTTTAAGTGCGGATGCACTTTATAAGCGACCCTGAATTCCGTTGATCGCCGTCCGTCCACATAGCAACAGCTGCGGGTGCGCGCGCTCCTCGTCTTCCTTGGCAACGAGGGGAGATGGCACATACCCACGTGGGAGATTGGCCAGGAATCTCCTCGTCTTCCTTGGCAACGGGGGGAGATGGGCGCGCGCTGCCTGGCCGCTGACATGGCACATACCCACGTGGGGGATTGGCCAGGAATCGGGCGTGAGAAGGGCTAATGCACCCGCCTAACGGAGTACTGACACGAAATTTCAAAGCTGAGATCCGCTCTAGCAATCAAGTACAACGACAATACATATAGATGTCTGTGCATGGCACATACCCACGTGGGGGTTTGGCCAGGAATCGGGCGTGAGAAGGGCTAATGCACCCGCCTAAAGGAGTACTGACACGAAATTTCAAAGCTGAGATCCGCTCTAGCAATCAAGTACAACGACAACACAAATAGGTGTCTGTGAATAAATGCATCTTTCTTTCTTTGTACTTGGGTGTGTGTGTGTGATCTCTCTTTCGCGAACATTACTGAACCGCGCAAATTCAACTCTTGCATTCGCACTTTCACATTCTTCCCCTCGGGGAAATGCGGGGAAATTTTTTTCCTGTGCTTGGGAGTGGTAGCCAGCGGCACTCTGACTTCTCGGGGTGAAGGGGACCTTCTTTGTAATCCCCGCGCCGTAACTCGAGTGTCTACGACATGTCGAGAGTGGTCAACCAGCGTTAAACCCTCTTAAGCTCCCTATGGCTGCAAGACTGGCCGAACAGAGGCCCTCGCTATGCATGTAGCGAATCAGAATAGGAAAATGATGGGCTCGTAGAAATAACATAGAAATAATTGTTGGCAGCCAAGAAAACCTCGGAAAGCAAAGGGGAGGTTCTGGTAGGTAATTGAAACAGATAAAGAATTTGGAAAGAAAGAAATCGGAGAAAAAATGCACGCCAGGTGCGATCCGAGCCCACGACCTCCAGAATACCGGTCTGGTGCGATAACCACTACGCTATCGGCGGGGCGATTCCCCTCCCCCCGCTTTCTGGAGTATTTATGTCAATGTAATTTTTTCCTGTGCTTGGGGGTGGTAGCCAGAGGCACTCTGACTTCTCGGGGGGAAGGGGACCTTCTTATTTCTGTGTTATAACCCTTAATGTAGAAGATTGGCAACGATCACTGGAAGAATCAGGGCCATGACCAATCCCTTGCGGGAGATGTGCGCCCCTTTATCGTCGTCGGTAGCATAAGCCGAATATGGAAGCCGCACCGCCATCGCCTGGAGCGACGGGGTTCTCTCTCGCACTGCCTTCTCCAAGCGTGGACTGTGCTCGGACTGTGCCCTCCTTATCTTTCGCCTGCACAGCAACCTTTGCCAATGAACTCCATTTCAAGTGGTGGAGGAGCCGGGGTCACGATCCAGTCCTGGAACTCCGGAGCCGAAAGCTGCCCGAAAGGATGACCAGCGAAGCCAGCCAAACCGCTACGCCGTCGCCTCGGCCTGTGATGTGCTCTGGTGCTGTGCGTGAGCGCGACCCGCCAGAATTCAATGGCACTGACGAAAACGAAGCGGAAGATTTGGCTCGAAACCTTTGAGCGGGTGAGTGCGTACAACCGGTGGGACGATGTCTTCAAAATCAATAACGTGAGCTTCACCCTGACCGGCGTCGCTGAAATGTGGTTCAAGAATAAGCAGCGTCGCCCTAAAATATGTGCTGAGTTCAAGGACGAATTCCTTGCGGTTTTCGGCCGGTCAGCTGTGCGCAAGCTTCAAGCAGAACGGTACTTGCGCTTACGAGCCCAGTAGGTCGGTGAAAACTTCACGAGTTACATTGAAGACATCCTCGACCTGTGTCGGCGCGTCAACCCTTCTATGCCAGAAGCTTAAAAGATCAAGCACATCTTGAAAGGAATAGATGACGACGCCTTCCAAATGCTTTTGTCGAGGGACTTACGCACCGTCACCGAAGTCATTAACATGTGCCGAAGCTTCGATGAGTTACGGAGGCAACGGGCCCTCACTCGACGATCTCTTGCACAGGATGACTGTGTGTCAAGTTTGTCAGCGATGCACATAGATCCTTCGTTGCTTTCGCAAATCAAAGACTTCGTGCGGGAGGAAGTGGCCCGTCAGTTGTCCCTTCTACTTGCCACGCCAAAGCCTCTGCCGACGCTAGGACCTTCTCTCGAGCATGTGATCCGAGATCAAGTTGCCGAAGCACTTACGCCTTGTCCGGAATACGTGCCGATTGCCACGCCAGTCACATACGCCATTTCCGGGAGACCATTGCCGGAGTCAGCCCTGACGTACCAGCGGACGTTTCCAGTGCGACCTCGAGCTGTCTCAACTGTGCCTCCGCCTCCACGGTTTAATCCCCAGGCCGGTGGTCCGTGGCGTACTCCGGATAATCGTCCTATTTGCTTTGCTTGTGGAGTACCTGGGCACGTTGCACGCTACTGCTGCCGCCGTCCGCCGTCATTGTGGGACGCTACACATGCCGGTTTTCCGCCGTCGGCTCAAGCCCAGGCGCCACTTCGTTCCCCGACTGCACCTCGCTCTTCGGATCGCACCACACTTACTGACCGCCGTTCATCTTCCCCGCGCCGTAGCTCGCTTTCTCCGATGCGACGTATTTCTGTTCCCGAAGACACGGAAAACTAGTCGCCGCAGTTCTCGAGGCAAGAACTACGCTGACGTCGAAAAGTACAAGGCCTCAGCCTCCTCCGTCCCCTACCAATGTTATCGACGTAACCGTAAAAGGTTTTCCCACTGTCGCCCTACTAGACACGGGAGCTGCTGTTTCCGTCATCAAAGCTGATGTCTGCCGTTTATTACACAAAGTCACGACGCCTCTTCTAGGACTGTCGCTCCGAACCACAAGCGCGCACAATATTGAACCAATGGCCGTTTGCACGGCTAGAGTTGTTATTCAAGACGTACTGTACTTCATTGAATTCATTGTGCTACCGGCGTGTTCCCACGACGTCGTATTAGGGTAGGACTTCCTTTTGCGTCATAACGCAGTAATTGACTGTGCGCGCGCAGAAGTTGAGCTTTTCTTTCTGTGCCGCACTATTTCATGACGGCAAAAGTGCCCCCACAACCAAACTTGTCATGGCAACCGACACAGACGCCCCGGCCTATCCTTCTGTTTGTGTGCCTGTGCGCTGCGCATCCACGACTGACGCCACGGTGCTCTTTACGCCCTCTGACGTTTTTCTCCGCCGCAAATGTTTTCCCCGGCCATCTACCGTTCTTACTCTCAGCGCCGGAACGGGCAACATGTTTGGCACTAACGTCTCTTCGGCGCCGTACGCCCCTTCTGGAGGGTGAAACACTTGACAGCTTGTAATACATAGATCCTGGTCGTTTGATAGCCATTCCGGACCGCACTTCTCAGGCTCAGGTTGCCGGACTTGACCCATGTCCGCCTGGGGCGGAGTCTTTGACTGATGTTTTTCTTGCCTCTGTTGACGACGGTCTAGACCCTACCCATCAAGCCCAACTTTTGGCGCTGCTTCAACGATTTCAATCGTCATTCGAGTTGTCCAAAAGCACGCTTGGCCGCACATCTACAGTCGAGCACACCATCGACACTGGTACTCATGCCCCCCTCCGGCAGCGGCCTTATCGCGTTTGCCCAGCTGAGCGCCGTACCATCGAGCACCATGTGAACGACATGCTTCAGCGTGGAGTTGTTCGACCCTCAAGCAGCCCGTGGGAATCTCCTGTCGGGCTCGTCAAAAAAAATGGTTGGATCCATTCGCTTCTGCGTGGACTACCGTCGCCTCAACAATATCACGAGCAAAGACGTCTATCCGTTTCCACGCATTGATGACGCTCTGGACAGCTTGCAGGGGGCAGAGTTTTTCTCGTCTCTTGACTTGCGATCCGGATATTGGAAGGTACCTATGGCGGACGCTGATCGTTCGAAGACGGCATTTGTAACCCCTGATGGGTTATATGAATTCAATGTTATACCGTTCGGGCTGTGTAACGCCCCGGCAACATTCGAACGCATGATGGACAATATTCTGAGGGGACTCAAGTGGAAAATTTGCTTGTGCGAAGCCCACTTAGACGACATTGTCATTTTTTCTGCCGATTTTGCGATGCACCTTCAGCGCCTAGAACAGGTTTTAGCATGTCTTTCTCGAGCTGGACTCCAACTGAACCTAAAAACGTGCCTCTTCGCCGCGAGAAAGCTAACCATCTTGGGCCACATCGTCACCAAGGACGGCGTTCTACCCGACCCAGCGATGCTCCGTGCAGTGGCCGAGTTCCCGAAGCCCACTAATATAAAATCTCTTAGGAGCTTCATAGGCCTTTGTTCATACTTCCGACGTTTCATCCGCAACTTTGCCTCTATCATTGCGCCATTGACAAAACTTCTTGGTGGTGCCAGCGACTTACCTGACTGGTCCCCAGCTTGCGACCATGCGTTCGAGACTCTGCGTTGTCTACTGATCTCACCACCTGTACTTCGCCACTTCAATCCCACAGCTCCAACTCAAGTTCACACTGACACCAGTGGAGTTGGCCTTGGGGCCGTGCTTTGCCAACGAAGACCTGGTGTTGACGAATATTTCTTTGCCTATGCGAGCCGCACGTTGACAAGAGCTGAAGCAAATTATTCGGTAACCGAAAAGGAGTGCTTGGCCATCATCTGGGCGCTTGCTAAGTTTCGACCATATTTGTACGGCCACCCATTTGATGTGGTCACTGACCCCCACGCCCTTTGCTGGTTGGCGTCGTTAGCGGGTCCGGCAGGTCGTCTTGGGCGATGGGCGCTTCGCCTACAAGAATACGACATACGCGTCATATACAGGTCCGGTTAGAAGCATTCTGATGCAGACGTGCTGTCGTGTTCACCAGTTTCTTCTGAGCTTGCGAAGCAGTCAGGTGACCTGCTTGTCCTTTCGGTGAATGATATGGCAGCCGAGTAACGGAAGGATCCCTGGATCGCTTCCACAATCAGCTGCCTATCCGATCCTTCCAAGGCCGCTATGACTCGGGCTCTGCGTAGGCAAGCATCACACTTTGCGGTACGTGATGGGCTGCTTTATCGCCGCAACTAACACTCCGACGGCCGCAAATGGTTACTTGTCATCCCTCAACATTTGGGATCCGACGTGTGCGCCTCTTTCCATTCCGATCCCACGTGCGGTCATGCCGGCCTGCTCAAAACCTATCCACGTTTGCGCCTTCGTTACTTTTGGCGTGGGATGTACAGCTTTGGGTTCAAATACGTTCGGTACTGCCAAGACTGCCAACGACCAAAAGCGCCGGTGCCTCATCTGAGCGGTCCTTTGCAACCGCTGCCTTGCCCGGCCAAGCCATTTGACCGTGTTGGCATTGACTTGTACGGCCCATTACCTTGCCCTGCTGCCGGAAACCGCTCGGCTATAGTGGCCATTCACCAAAAACACGGTATGCAGAGACCCCTGCTCTGCCAACTGCCACGGCATGTGACGTTGCCTCGTTTCTCTTGCATCGATTTATACTTCGTCACGGTGCCCCTAAACAACTCCTCAGTGACCAGGGCCGTCTCTTCTTGTCTGATGTCATTTCAGCGCTTCTTAAAGATTGCCATGTCATTCATCGCATGACCACTGCTTAGCACCCGCAGACCAATGGTCTAACAGAGCGCTTTAACCGCGCCCTTGGAGATATGTTGTCTAAGTACGTGGCGACCAACCATAGAGATTGGGACCTGGTACTTCCCTACGTGACGTACGCGTATAACACCGCCATTCAAGCCACGACTGGGTTCTCTCCATTTTTATTTGTATACGGGCGTGAGCCATCGTGTATGTTGGACACCATTCTGCCGTATCGTTCCGATCCATCTGAGTGTGCTCCGGTCTCTGAGGCCGCCAAGCGTGCTGAAGAATGCGGGCAACTTGCTCGTTCCTTTACCACGGAAGAACAGGGCCGCCAAAAATCTCACGTTGATGGCAAGACCGTGCCGAGCTTTGTTCCTGGTTCTCATGTATGGCTCCGGTTACCCACTCGGACTCATGGTCTCTCCTCGAAATTCCTCTCAAACTATCAAGAGCCTTACCGCGTCATCAAACAGACTTCCCCAGTCAATTACGTTGTCGAGCCCTTAAAACCTTCCCAGGATCTCCGACGCCGTGGTCGCGAAACAGTGCATGTTGAGCGCCTAAAACCCTCTGACGATCCACTTGTTTTGTCAGCGCCTTGAGTCGCCAGGACGGCTTCTCTTTCCGCCAGGGGGTGATTGTAATGCAGAATAGTGGCAACGATCACTGGCAGAATCAGGACCATCACCAATCCGCTGCGGGAGATGTGCGCCACTTTATCGTCGTCGGTTGCAGAAGCCAAATATGGAAGCCGCACCGCTATCGCCTGCAGCGACGGGGTTCTCTCTCGCACTGCCTTCTCCAAGCGTTGACTGTGCTCGGACTGTGCTCGGCCTGTGCCCTCCTTATCTTTCGCCTGCACAGCAACCTTTTCCAATAAACTCCATGTTATATATATATATATATATATATATATATATATATATATATATATATATAGCAGAACAGAAAAATATGGGACGAGGGACTCAGTAAGGACACATATCAAGGTTGCAGTCGTCATTGGCAGTGCTATTCGGCTGTTTCCAAGATATTTGATAGTGCCGAATGACGTGTGTTCGTCATGTTTTTTTTTTAATACAGTGCTAAATAGGCGAAAATATAAGTCGAGAAAAAATCCGCCGTTTTTCCGGGAGCGGGAGTGGAACCCACATCTCCGCATAACGCGTGCGGTGCGTTAACCAATTACGCTACCCTCAGCGGCTCCCTTCTCGACTTTTACCAGGGGGGTTTATATTTACCAGTGCTCTGAGGCCGGTCAACTAGCGCCGCCCCTCGACTACCGCGGGAGACGTAGAACGTCTTTTTTCAGCGGCCGCCACGTAAGACGTGGTCGGATGTCGGGGTTAGCAATTGGCTATCCGAACTGCTGGAGCCAGAGTCCCCGTAATGCATGTAGCAGAACAGAAAGATATGGGACGAGGGACTCAGTAAGGACACATATCAAGGTTGAAGTCGTCATTGCCAGTGCTATTCGGCTGTTTCCGAGATATTTGATAGTGCCGAATGACGTGTGTTCGTCATGTCTTTTTTTTTTTTTAATACAGTGCTAAATAGGCGAAAATATAAGTCGAGAAAAAATCCGCCGTTTTTCCGGGAGCGGGAGTGGAACCCACATCTCCGCATAACGCGTGCGGTGCGTTAACCAATTACGCTACCCCGCAGCGGCTCCCTTCTCGACTTTTACCAGGGGTGTTTATATTTACCAGTGCTCTGAGGCCGGTCAACTAGCGCCGCCCCTCGACTACCTCGGGAGACGTAGAACGTCTTTTTTCAGCGGCCGCCACGTAAGACGTGGTCGGATGTCGGGGTTAACAATTGGCATATCCGAATTCTGGAGCCAGAGTCCTCGTAATGCATGTAGCAGAACAGAAAGATATGGGACGAGGGACTCAGTAAGGACACATATCAAGGTTGCAGTCGTCATTGCCAGTGCTATTCGGCTGTTTCCGAGATAATTGATAGTGCCGAATGACGTGTGTTCGTCATGTTTTTTTTTAATACAGTGCTAAATAGGCGAAAATATAAGTCGAGAAAAAATCCGCCGTTTTTCCGGGAGCGGGAGTCGAACCCACATCTCCGCATAACGCGTGCGGTGCGTTAACCAATTACGCTACCCCGCAGCGGCTCCCTTCTCGACTTTTACCAGGGGGGTTTATATTTACCAGTGCTCTGAGGCCGGTCAACTAGCGCCGCCCCTCGAGTACCGCGGGAGACGTAGAACGTCTTTTTTCAGCGGCCGCCACGTAAGACGTGGTCGGATGTCGGGGTTAGCAATTGGCATATCCGAACTGCTGGAGCCAGAGACCTCGTAATGCATGTAGCAGAACAGAAAGATATGGGACGAGGGACTCAGTAAGGACACATATCAAGGTTGCAGTCGTCATTGCCAGTGCTATTCGGCTGTTTCCGAGATAATTGATAGTGCCGAATGACGTGTGTTCGTCATGTTTTTTTTTTAATACAGTGCTAAATAGGCGAAAATATAAGTAGAGAAAAAATCCGCCGTTTTTCCGGGAGCGGGAGTCGAACCCACATCTCCGCATAACGCGTGCGGTGCGTTAACCAATTACGCTACCCCGCAGCGGCTCCCTTCTCGACTTTTACCAGGGGTGTTTATATTTACCAGTGCTCTGAGGCCGGTCAACTAGCGCCGCCCCTCGAGTACCGCGGGAGACGTAGAACGTCTTTTTTCAGCGGCCGCCACGTAAGACGTGGTCGGATGTCGGGGTTAGCAATTGGCATATCCGAACTGCTGGAGCCAGAGTCCTCGTAATGCATGTAGCAGAACAGAAAGATATGGGACGAGGGACTCAGTAAGACACATATCTACGTTGCAGTCGTCATTGCCAGTGCTATTCGGCTGTTTCCGAGATATTTGATAGTGCCGAATGACGTGTGTTCGTCATGTTTTTTTTTTAATACAGTGCTAAATAGGCGAAAATATAAGTCGAGAAAAAATCCGCCGTTTTTCCGGGAGCGGGAGTCGAACCCACATCTCCGCATAACGCGTGCGGTGCGTTAACCAATTACGCTACCCCGCAGCGGCTCCCTTCTCGACTTTTACCAGGGGGGTTTATATTTACCAGTGCTCTGAGGCCGGTCAACTAGCGCCGCCCCTCGACTACCGCGAGAGACGTAGAACGTCTTTTTTCAGCGGCCGCCACGTAAGACGTGGTCGGATGTCGGGGTTAGCAATTGGCTATCCGAACTGCTGGAGCCAGAGTCCTCGTAATGCATGTAGCAGAACAGAAAGATATGGGACGAGGGACTCAGTAAGGACACATATCAAGGTTGCAGTCGTCATTGCCAGTGCTATTCGGCTGTTTCCGAGATAATTGATAGTGCCGAATGACGTGTGTTCGTCATGTTTTTTTTTAATACAGTGCTAAATAGGCGAAAATATAAGTCGAGAAAAAATCCGCCGTTTTTCCGGGAGCGGGAGTCGAACCCACATCTCCGCATAACGCGTGCGGTGCGTTAACCAATTACGCTACCCCGCAGCGGCTGCCTTCTCGACTTTTACCAGGGGTGTTTATATTTACCAGTGCTCTGAGGCCGGTCAACTAGCGCCGCCCCTCGAGTACCGCGGGAGACGTAGAACGTCTTTTTTCAGCGGCCGCTACGTAAGACGTGGTCGGATGTCGGGGTTAGCAATTGGCATATCCGAACTGCTGGAGCCAGAGTCCTCGTAATGCATGTAGCAGAACAGAAAGATATGGGACGAGGGACTCAGTAAGGACACATATCAAGGTTGCAGTCGTCATTGCCAGTGCTATTCGGCTGTTTCCGAGATATTTGATAGTGCCGAATGACGTGTGTTCGTCATGTTTTTTTTTAATACAGTGCTAAATAGGCGAAAATATAAGTCGAGAAAAAATCCGCCGTTTTTCCGGGAGCGGGAGTCGAACCCACATCTCCGCATAACGCGTGCGGTGCGTTAACCAATTACGCTACCCCGCAGCGGCTGCCTTCTCGACTTTTACCAGGGGGGTTTATATTTACCAGTGCTCTGAGGCCGGTCAACTAGCGCCGCCCCTCGACTACCGCGGGAGACGTAGACCGTCGTTTATATATATATATATATATATATATATATATATATATATATATATATATATATATATATACATATATATTTATACATATATATTTATACATATATATATATACATATATACATATATTATACATATATATATATATATACATAAATATATTTATATATATAACACAATATCAGAGGGGTTGCATTTCCTGTAAGCCTTTTCACGGTAATGTTTGAAGGTATCGTTTACCTCGTTGGCACAAATTTAGAGATGCAGAGTAAGGGAGCGCTGATAACTTACGCTTTCCGACACGCCAATGCTTTAGCTCCACCACGGAAAATACACTGCAAGCGAAGGTTTTAGGTTCCGTGTAAAGAAGAGTCACAAGCTGAATAGGCTGACGAGCTGAAAAACAAAGCAGGGTGGTAGTTACGCACTTTTTCGAACTTTTAAGGGCAAAAACACGGGCACCTCATTCTGATTGCGTAATGTGTGACCAAAATTGGTAAAACCAAACTTCTTCGTTCTGCAAGTTGGGAATCCGTGCTCTCTTAACGGTGGTGATGTTTCGAATCGTTTTTTCTCAATTTATTAGTAATATAAACTTGACTAAAGGCAATGCGCACCTGAATTTATTCTAGAAATATTGGCATCCGTACACGGATGCCAACGGATGTCAGCAGTAGTTTTGAGCTACGCAATGGTATGATAGTGAATTTGAGGTCCCATTCCTTAAGGTTCAAAACTGGAGCAAAGGCTTAGGTATCCAGTAGCAGTTTAACATATCATCAGACTGACTTAGTAGACCTGTATTATAGTATTGTTGCGGATCGGACACCTCGTTGCGGGTGTGCCGCCAGGAAACGAAGCCGTGGGAACCCTGAACGAATGACCCTTTTAATGGCGATGACTTGGTTACAATGATAATGATAGTAATTCACGTTCCGCTCGAGCGCTGGGTCTTTTCTTCGTCGCCCGCTAGTCTCCAACATCCTGCGGGGCCTCAAGTGTGGCGGGATCCAGTTCTAGAAGACGTAGCTTTTGTACTGGCCTCTTGACAAGCTTGCCTCCTGGCAACCGCACTGAACAGGCTCGAACCAATCCGTCAGTGCCTGGGTACACTTCTTGAACCCAGGCTAGTGGCCAGAATAACTGTGGCCTCTTAGGAACGTCCACCAGCACAATGTCGCCGACCTTTAAATTTGTTGAGCGATGCGTGGGCGAGCGATGCGCTGATGGTAGCCGCAACAAATATTCATGTTTCCATCGCTTAGAAAAATCTTCCATCAAGTATAGTAGAAATTAACTAGCCGGCATAGAACGGGTATTGCTGGTACACACAAAAAATGAAACAGCTCAAGAAAAGTCGGCCTTTAATGTTTAGGCATTTCAGTATTGAGATTGCCTTGGGTTCAGAGTGTTGATAACGTTGCGTTTTTTTACCGCAAAAATGTTTTCGCTATGTGTATAGTTGGCCTGGGGGAGGTCAGTTTTTTTTATTACCGCGAACATGAATAACACGATGTTTTTGAACACAATCAATGTGCCTTATTGTCTCGTTTACTGCAATTTAAGGGTGTTGAACTCATACCTTCTGGTTGGTGCTCCTCATAGAAGAGATCTGGAAATATTCAGAAGCAGGGATCGCCTTAGACACAGGAAAAAACTGCGCCGGCACGGCACATGATTACTACGTACGGCCTCTATATTCACTATATTCATGTTATGGTATCCATGTCTTCCACTCCATAAAACGTAATCTCGTTGAAATGCTAAATATTTACCCAAACTACCTATGACATTGTAATAACAGACAACATAACAAATTGCACAAAAACGGTGTGGTGGTTTTTCTCTTGCGGTATGCCCGTATTTGAACCTCTCCAGAACATATAGGGACACTGAAGTGATTTGTAAACACTGCTGGATTACTAACGCAACTTGTAGTCCGGAGTCCATAGGCCATGTTTTGACCACTCTGAGCGCGTTTAATGGACTTTGTTCAGTAGAAAAATCAATTCAAAAATGCTGTCCTCCTCTGTGCATCCGCGCCCATTTTCTGTGGCGTTTCTGTGTGACGTCAGGAGCAACTGACTTGGCTTGACTGCGCTACTGCACGGCTCGCCGACCTTCCGACAGGGTCAGTCGGCCCAGCGTGTCCGCTGGCCGCTGATGGGTCATCGCAATTAGTTTGCTCAGTTTAAACTAAGCTACGACACAATTGTGAATGAAAGAATGTGCCTTTCTTTACTATGTTAGTTTGAACACTGTATCAAGCTCCAAGTCCAGGTCGCTCCACACAAGCGCTGTACAAGCGTACAAGCGCACACGCGACGCTTCGCTGACTGGTACGCTAGTAAGAAAATCTAAGGCCAATTGAAAGCGGGAAAAGCGGGAGAAGAGTCGGGGAAGGTTGTAAGATATATATATATATATATATATATATATATATATATATATATATATATATTGTTCTAAGAAATTAAAATCAATATAAAATTTCACCGTACAGCGTAAAACTAGGGAGCAGGATGCACATTTTTGCGCTTGGTGAACAAGCACAGCCGTCAGCATCGCGGCTACACAACTCCGAACGATTTTCCGTCTAAGAAATGCCATTGCTAGCGGTGAGGTATTGGGGAGATTTGGGGTAGCTTACTGCACGAGCGCTATACAACAAATAATCATCCAAGCTGCTTGAAATGCTACAGTTAAATAAAAGTGTAAACTGGCTATGCATTATATACCTTATCTTTCCAACGCTGCAGCGCTGGCCCATGGTCGAGCGGCCTGGAGCGCTAGGTATGCTGCTTTGCCAGTCGCAAGTTCGAATCCCCTGAGTTATGTTGTTTTTAAGTTTTAAGTGCGAATGCACTTCTTAAGCGAGCCTGAATCGTCTGCCGCCGTCGTCGGCATAGCAACAGCTGCGGGTGCGCGCGCTCCTCGTCTTCCTCCTCGTCTTTCCTAGCAACGGGGGAGATGGGTGCGCGCTACTCTCCTCCTCCTCTCTCCGCTCAGTGACTGCGGGTGTTGGGCGCCTCCTCTCCACTTCGGGCGGGAGAGCTCTCGCTCGCGTAGCGGGCGCTCCCCATTCCGACGCGTGAGGGCGCTCGTGTAGCCCTCGCCGTAACGGCGGGCGCTACTCTCCTCCTCCTCTCTCCGCTCAGTGACTGCGGGTGCTGGGCGCCTCCTCTCCACTCCAAGATCACGATATCCACCGTAATCGCGCAATCTACAACCGTGCATTCGCACTTACACACTCTCCCCCTCGGGGAAGTGCGAGGGAATTTTTTTTGTAAGTTTTTCTTTTTTCGCTCTCGGCCGATGTTTTCTATACTGACGTCACTATTTTTGTGCCATAATGTTCACTGCTCAATGAAAGAGTTCGCAAAACACGCGCAGACTGACACTGACGCGCGAGCGAGTTCTCGTTGTTGTGCTGTTGACATAAGCACAGACTGCTTGCAGGCAGTGGGCGCAGGCAAAAATCAGCAGACTCGCGGCCTCGAGCGAACACGCTTTTTACAATACAGGCCTGAGGGAGGCAAGCTCCAAATATGGAGGAAAAGCGCATTATTGAGATATCAAGAATACCCATCCAACAATAACGTCGGATGTCACCCATGTTGTTTTACAGAACTGACGCCGAAATTTATTTGAATGCTAATGTTAGACATTGTCTAATCACGGTGCACCTCCTCCCGACGTCACGGACTTTAGTTGGCCCGGCTGCCGCAGACCGCGCATGGTAGGTTTTTATCTTACAGGCGTTTTAAAATAATAACCGACTTATACACCGGATAAACGATGAAAAGTGTGCTAATTTTAGCCAGTCTACGCAGTGCAAGACAAAACGGGAGCTTGACCAATTAACTTCAGTGTTCCTTTAACACTCAAATCGAGAACAAAATTTTTCTTTACGTTATTTCTAAAAATCGCAGCTTCTATTTTTTGAAAGCGAAGCTGCATGGTTAACACCGGTAAGTGGTAAATTATATAGTTACTGTGCATGAATGGGTCATTGACGTCTTGATGCGTAACTTTGCATGCTACCAAATTGTTTACTGAAATGACCGCGGTCGTGCATACTTATACTCATAGAAATGTGTCTGGGAAGCATAAAAAGTACTTCTTGAGAATGCCTTTTTTGTGCATCCCCTCCCACTGAAAGGGCGTAAGGCACTGTGGGTACTAAATAAATAAATAAATAAATACATAGGTAAAATAAATATACACTTATTTTGGACATACCTCCCAAACCTTCGAAGTGCTCGTCGGCATCAGCTGTAAAACACAATAAAGATATTATTAAATATTCAAAACCTCAAGGTGGAAGTTCGCGGTGCAATGACTAAAATATAGTAAAACAAAAGCCAGCGTATTTGTTAACTTAGCAGAAACTATCTTACAAAGACGATAGTTTTCTGCCGCCGGCGCCACGTAAGTGCCTTTCGTCTATTCCCCGCTAACGTATCATGCTCTTTCCTCTTCCGCTTCTTTGCTCCCTCTTCAAACAGGAAGAAAATTTTCGAAAACCAATTCAGTTTTCGCGCTTCCACTGCTCATTTGCCATTAAATGAAGCCATATGTAACTCCAGAACTTGGAACGCAGTCAAGAAGTGCTCACATACTGCGTTTCTGTTTTTGGGTAAACAATGTATTTCAACGAGTATTTTTAATTTCGTATAAAAAAAACTCAAGCAGCCACTTATATTCAATAAAAAAAACACTGCTATTACCATTTATATATTGGCGTTTTTCCTATATTACGCAATTCTTTTTCTTTTTGGCAAACACTACAGACAAGTAGGAATTATGTTTCCACATTCAGAGGCTTGGAAGAGTTTTCCCCATGACCTCACCTTCCAGTATTTATTATATTTTGACCGGAAGGCTGACTCGAGGGACAGGCGGTTATTTTCTGTGTTGATTAGCCCCAAAAATACTATTGTTATTACAAGGCCGACAGTTTGGCAATAGGATAGAGCGCGCAGCGCAGGCTCTATCATTTTCAGGTGAAAGCTTTACCGCTCCATTTACAAACCAAGAAAACGATGGTTTCCATCAACCTGATATTCAAGTTCGGCCAGCCAGTGCCTTGTGCGCTTTCATGGAGGTCAAGTGTATCGTCGCTCATTTGTTTCACGGCGAAGGGCACAGAGAGGTGGGTAGGGAAAAGGTGAGGATGCGTGCATCAGAAAATGGTACAAGGATTCGTGTACTGCATCAAACGTTATGGCGCGTTGGCACCTAGACCTGCGAATGTGCCAGCATCTGTGCTTTGTTTTGAAGTGAAATTGTGTCCGCATTCACTCTGGGATGCGGGCACAAAAATTGAGATTTCGCTCGGAATTGTTTTTACCTGTTTTCAACATCGGTTAATATCTTTCAGACGTGTTTTCTTTCAATCAATCATTTTACGTAGTCCTAACACGCACGACAATAACGATATTGATAACGAAGACTCTCTCTTGTTTTCGTGGTCTTATGAGCCGTGAGCCGTGAGCCGTTCCCAAACGCCTCGGTAAGGTAGTCTCCCAATTTATTTTTTTTGTTTGAAGTAGCCGTGGGGCGCCTAACCACACGCTTGGCTTTTTGAATATCTATTGTTGCAGCGAAGCATCTACAGAACGTGCACGATAGACAGATTGACACCGGTCGCGAACTTTGACCGGCCGCTCACTCGACCAGGAAGGCGGTATATTGTGAGGCTCGGAGACATAAAATAACCGGCAAAGCAGTTGTTGGCGCTACAGCTGCGCCAGATAGTTCACACACAATAAACGTCGTATTACCTCAAACGAGAATTTGTTTCCTGCTGAGCTCAGCGGGATATTGGCCCCGACTTCGTGAGTGAATAAAATAACTTCTCTGAAGCTCAGGTATACTCGTGATGCCTTTTCCAATGAAGCTATCGTGGGGGGAAGGGTACGGACGCTGGCGGGAATGGCTTGCAAGGCTATGATTGTGACGCGATGACTCCAGTGTAAACTCGCTTCTTATGAATAGCCTAAACCGTTGAACCGCAGCTGTGTCAAGGTTAGGGGTACATCAGACCTATTTCAGAACAGGAGCAATCTGAAAAACTGTATGAACGCCGTAAACGCGTTCGCGCCAAGGGCAGCACAAAGAGCGCACGTTTGATTTTCTTGCTGCCATCGTATCTTCTAACAGTACGGAAATCTATTCGGAGCTTATTCAGCTTTCAGCTTTCGTATTAGGCTACGAGTGTGGACCATGTACTCTTTACTGAACACAAAGCTGGAGAAGTCATACTCTCAATGGGGCCGGGTGCCGCTTTTATTCTTGAGATAGCAGAAGCGTATCGCCACTCTTTCCCCTTGTACACAGAGTGCACGTCTTGTTCCTGCATGCAACCGCGGTGACATCCAACACCCGCATGATAAATTAGCGTCATCATCGCAATCGTCAGAATTTATTTCGCTTGTATTTCAACGCTTCTCCCTGTGTCTGTAAACAACGCCCATCCCGCGCTGTTCCGATTCGTTCTTTGCACCAAACTATCTGATCTCATAGTGACATCAAGTTATCAGTCTTGTGCTACCAATTTATGTCTTTTGCTCGGCACTTCTTTTTCTGATAATGATCTCGTGATCAGTTCTGTGATTAAATATCGTGGCCCATGGACTGTCAATCGAAAATTTCTCGGCATTTGTGAATTTGTACTTGTGAATGCAATCTAGATTCCACGGAAGGAGAACTGGTCGGTGAAACGCATGAAAACGATTCAAATCGGACACCTTTCACGGTCAGCGTTTGTAAAAGTGAAAAAAAAGACGTTTCGACCCCCTTCCTGGTGTCTTATTCGCGATGAGCTGAGCGGGCGAAAATTATCTGGTTATGTTGGCTTCAAGATGTGACGTAGGCAACGTGTGTACACATGTGGGAATTTGCGTCATTGCGAATATGTTTGTGGCCAGCGGTCTCGATTGTCATAGATTCAAGTTAAAGCAATAACGTCAAACTCTTTTTTTTCCCATTATTTGCCCATTGGCCCAGTCTGTTTCGGGGCTAGTTGCTTATGCGTGTTCGACCAGAGTATTAGATGATACTTTTTTCTTCTTTACGTCGTAGTTGGGCTGCTTGAGCATTTGGGAATATTGCCTGTCTGGTCAACATAGCTTCGATTGCAGTCTTCGCAGGGAATTCTATAGATATCTCAAGGGAATTTTACTTAGGTTTTCTTGACGTTCACCAGAGAGTGTCTTAACTTTTGTGTTTTGCGCGTGCGCTATCTGAACACTGTAGGGGCGTAGAACATGCGCCATGTGTTCGCTATGTTCTTATGATGGAGTGGGTTGGGCAACGCGCACTCATTTAGTTCAGTCCTGCGCCCAAACCCTTTCTACTTTATACCTTTGTATTCTATTTGTTTGTATTCCATTCCATTTTTCTTCTACTTTCTATTTGACCATTCTACGTTGCGTAGACGGTTGCTTTAGCGTAATCATCGAGAGCGAACTGACTGCGTTAAAAGCGCACCAGAACAGCATGAATGATGCAATAGAGTTTACGGAGGAAGTGAAGCAGCCCCGGGAGCCTCCATTCCTCGACGCCCTCGTCAAGCGTGAAGGGAAATCCTTGGCGTTCAGCGTGTACATAAGAAGAAATCACACGAGACGCCCTGTGCATTTTAACTCGGTGAACCCTGCCTCCCACGTAAGGTATGTAGTTGCCTCGCTTCTGAGCTGTACAAAGAGGGTTTGTAAGAAACCGGAAGGTATCGCTGCTGACATGCAGCATGTGGATCTCGAACTTTCTGCAAGTGACAACCATAACCAGTTTCGGCGCTCCGTACAACGATAGCTTCAAAATCCTGCTCCGCTCGGTAACACGCGTTCCTAGAATCGCGCTCCAATGTTGTATGTTCACGTACCTCCGCGAGCACTTGGCGCCTGTTCTACGTATGCACAGTGTTCAGGTAGCGCACGTGCCAACACAAAAGTCAAGGCACGCTGTGGTGAACGTCAAGGACAAGCTAACGAAAGAAAAAGTCCCAGCAGGAATCCATAGCATTCACTGCGCAGACTGCGATCGAAGCTATGTTGGAGAGACAGGCAATTTTCCGCAAAGTCCCAAGCAGCCCATGTATGACGTTTAAAAGATAAACGGGTGATCTAATGCTCTGACCGAACACGCAGAAGCAAGTCGCCACGGAATAGACTGGGTCAATGCAGAAATACTGAAACAAGAGAACTGAATGTCATGGCATATGTGTACACACGTTGTCTGGTCACATTTTGAATCCACCATAACCGGATAAGTTTCGCCCCCTCAGATCATTGCGAACAATTCTCGCGGACGGGGGCCGAAATGTCTTTTTTTTTATTTTTACAAACACTTAACATGGTCGCTGTAAGTTTTAATTGTAGTTTGTTTGTGCGTGTTGCGTGTTGCGTGTTGTGCGTGTCCACTTGTTGCATAAACACACTCTCATCTTTTCCGTTGTAAACGAGGCTTGTCTTACCTAGGTGAGTGTCGATTGTCCCAGAACGCGTAATTTATCTTACCAAATCTGCTGAAAGCAATTCCAACGCAAGATTTGAAGCTAGCCTCTTAATTACGAGTGCATGTTGTATTCTCAGTGGAAAAGGAAACTACGCATGTTTCCTATGAGGAGATAGGTACTGTAGTGGGAATAAAATAACAGAATTTCTTAATGTAAATGCTAAAAGTCCAAGATTCAGGCATGTCGGGGCTTGAAGCCATCGGAGTACCTCAAGTCTTGTCACCACTGCAGCGACCTAAGTGTATTGTGGCCGAACGCGGTAGCCTAGCCTGGCTTTTCCTTAGACGTGCGGGTTTTATCGGCATAAGTATATTGGATATTATTTCTTTGCACATCAAGCAACTCGCCACCTTCGTGAACGTATGTAGAGGAGTCTACCAGAGGAAGTCTCGCGATTTCTGTACTACCGAATTTTTAGGCCATCTGGTCATTTTTTATTCGTGTGAATATTGCTGCCAACCACAAATAAAAAAAGCAATTGAGTCATCCCCGTTTGTATTTTACAATTACTATGGAAAACAAAAAAATTGTAGTTATTCTTATGTAAACAGGGTGTTCATATAAATTGGCTGAAATTTTTTACTTGGTAATAAAACCTTTAGCCTAAATTTTTAGGCTTTTGTAGGTTGAGAGCCTTAACACAAAAATTATTACGCATATTTTAAATAGTCGTAATTTTATTGTGACCGGCACAATTCGGAATTCCAATCTCAACGGTGGCGACGGCGCACAAAAAAGAAAGGGCACGTTACTGGTTGCACACTGGCACGTATTCTTGTCTAGTGGTTGACAGAATTGCCTCTACCCGCCGCGGTGACTCAGACGCTAAGCCGTTGCGCTGCTGAGCACGAGGTCGCGGGTTCGATTCCCGGCCGCGGCAGCCGCTTTTTTGATGGAGGCCAAAAGCAAAAATGCCCGTGTGTACGAGATATCGGCGCACGTTAAAGGTCCCAAAGTGGTCAAAATTAATCCGGAGCCCTCCACTACAGCACGCCGTTGCGTAGGGGTGTTAAACTCAATCAATCAATCAATCAATCAATCAATCAATCAATCAATCAATCAATCAATCAATCAATCAATCAATCAATCAATCAATGAATGAATGAATGAATGAATGAATGAATGAATGAATGAATGAATGAATGAATGAATGAATCACTCAATCAATCAATCAAACAATGAATGAATGAATCAATCAATCAATCAATCAAAATTGCTTCTGAGTAAACACCAGTACTGAGTGAACACCCAGTACACTTATGCAGCGACGACGCACTAGCGATCAACGGGTTATATAGACTGCTTTAGTCACAGTGGTCACGTGCATGGATTCACTTCTCAGTAGTACGTAATTGATAAGGTAATCAGAACAGAAATTGCAGCCGTTGGTGATCCACTTGTCAAGGAATATGTACTCATCGTGTGCTACTGCTTTGCCATCAGTGCACCAAACGCGTAATTATTATGGAATGCCGTGCTTAAGTTCTCGACTCACACACCAAGAAGCCTATCTCTTTCCGTGTCTTATACAGGCAGCTGAATGTGCTGGCGGACATGCGCAGTGTACCAAATAAGGTAAACTAAATCCAAATGGCCTACATAAACTGCGAAATTCGAGATCAGAAACAACTTTGGAAAAAGGGTGTTGAATGGCAGGGTAAATTGTACCAAAATTTTCTTATGCATTTGGAGTAGAGCGCACTCATGGGCAGTTTATATACGTAGAAATTAGCTCTTCAAATTCTTGTCTTTATGACGCTTAAGAATAAATTCTTTTTCTGAGAAAACGTGATACTGTTTTAATAGATTCATAGGAGTCACTGCTACGAACACTTTCGGCATAATATATAATGTGCAGATTTTTTAGACCAACTCTTTTATTGTGATCACTCGGTATGTCATCACTATAGATGTAGGATTGCGCCAGCATAGACCTCGATAGTTATGCATACTTAGAGACATACTAGCAACAGCTACAAACGAGCCCCACAGTATAACATGAAAGGAACCGGTGGCAAGATTCTTACCTTGTTCAGTCTGATTAAACTCAGCATCTCTTCCTAGAAAAAAAAGGGCAAATCGAATTCAGAGCAGTAGAGGTGTCATAAGGACTTGCTAAAAAAATTAATGAATCAACCGCTGTCCGGGTCCAAAAGTAAGCATTCAAAAGCTAGTGATATCTAATAATGAGCGCAGTGCTCTATCCATAACAGTTCCGAACATTCGGCCTTTTACAAGAGAACGCATTTGTACGTCCTTTTTATGGTCGTTTACACATGCTGCAAAATATGTTAGAAAGAATTTGTTTGTACAGTTTTGAATTGTTTTTTCTTACCTGCTTCATCCTAGAGTTAAGCTTAACAAATAAACCTTGTGCCCCACCTAGATTTTAGCTTCACATAAATAGCACACGCTTTTTGGACATAAAAATGCAGAGGCACGGTGCACTCATACAATTGATAGAGCTCTTGTGGTACAACCTTTTGTTTGTAATGCAAAAAAAGTGCAAGAACAGTAATTAGGGTTCCCTTTTTCGTAAAAATACGTACTGGCGTACTTTCTACTGCTCTTTTCTGTTAACAAAAGTACTCCCTTTAATCATCGCTCACACACAAAGTTCTCTTTTGACGTAAGTTGTCGAGGTATTCACCCCCGCCAACGGGCTCCTTTCTCGGTTCTCGTCATATTTCGCCCCAATATCTTGGTTGTTGAAGGACGCGGTGCTGCCGATGTTTATTAGGGTAAAAAATGGCGCTCAAACAGTTCTCATCACGCTCATCATAACGCTATTTTCATGCTCAAGTTTAATAATACGATTTTTCAATAAACGCAGATGATCATTTCGGAGTTTGAACATTAGCTGATTTTTTCAGATTTAACTGCCACACTTTCTTGTTGACATTGGCCGTTTCTGACCCATGACTTTACATCCAATCTAACTGGATGGCAGATCGGAAGACGTATGACAAAATGAACCGCAAAAGCCCTGGCCCACCTTCGCGCTGCTGTGGCAACCTACAATTTCAGTTTCTTTCCGATTTTTATGACATGTTACGCATCATTTCAAAAAATCGTATCTGAAAAGCGGGTAACAGTAGTCACTTTAAAGGAACAAAGCTTCGGCACTGTTGCACTTTGATCTCTGCCAATTTTAAAGTAGAAGGACGTGTATCTTTTCACAACAATTCGCGGCTTACTGTGAAGTTCATTTGGCCACTGGTTTATAAGGCTGAGAAAATACCAGCCAGCATTGCCGCATGTACAATTGCGCAGAGTAAGGTTTTGTGTACTAGAGCGCAGAGACTGCGACCGCCAAAAAAAGCTGCGTTTGGCACCCTACTCTCATTGGTAGCATCTGCTAGTCGAATATTCACTTCGCTGTGTTGCATAGAGGTGATTTTTGTCACTCTTTCCACCAAGAACCTTTAACACGGATTAAGTTTGTTTATACAGAGCTCTAATACAGTTGTTCTTAAAAATGCATTGTTTCTATTGGTTTTCTTTGCCGCAATTTATTACAAGTAGTGCTAAAAGGTGACAAGTCAGCGAAATATGACCGTGCTGATGATTTCGGCCCTTCGAGATTGCTTAATGTAACGATAACCCAAAAGATCAACACAACACAAAAATACTGAACCTAAAGGCTGGTTGAAAGGCGTTCGCAGATATTAAATGAAATATGAAATGCTGATACCCTTGCTGGAACAGGTTGCAAATAACATTTTGCACGCAGATTGTCAAACGTTCTCCTGTTCATCATGTGCTGACACAGCACATACTTATCCTCTTAAACAAAATAGTTTGTCTCTTACCTACTATATGCCAAAGCAGCATTGATTTAGGCGGGGGTTTTTGACTCTGTGAAAATGTTTTGTTGCTCCATACAAATGTTCCAACGTAAGTCACAGCAACCCTGCAAAAGGTGGTTTTGTGAATATGTCACCACTGCACAAAGGCTCCTGTCGTACATCATTTTGCCGAGCACGCTCACATACGTGCCCAAAAGCACACAAATATAAAATCACCTATATATAGGTATTTTTATATTTGTATATTTGAAATTTTATATTTTATATTGTCACGTAGCCAAGGACGAAGCAGTTGTTTGGAAAAGAAACAAGTTTATTGGAGCGAACTTGTGCTCCCCTAACAACTGAAAAGAATACAGAGGCGGCGAAGCAGTGGTCAACAAAGTGACGTTACGTGCGTCGGAGAGCGTCGCAGAATCGAATGCCCCGGCGTCCGCACTGCAGGCTTTTTATCTTTTGGCGCGCGTGGTTCTCGAAACGTCGATTCGCATCGAGAACATAGTAGATCCAAGAAGATTATTCTGGGCTGTTCACGTTAGATCGGAATGCTCTCCCTATCACAACAGATAACACATGCGGCACAGAAAGAAAGAATGGAACACGCGCTTCCCTTGGCGCAGAGATAACACAGACCGGCGCAGCCGGCGGTAAAAGCAAAACACAAATAAACAAACCCAATGTATGGTTCGCGGCATTACCCCCCCTCTAAGAGTGCATCGACCCGATGCTAACATAAGCGACAGTCCGAGCAAATGAAAATAAAAGTTCGTCATCGTCCGTAGAAAGGTTTTAAGCGAACCACGTGGACGACTTCAGGCCGCGTGCGTTGTCGTGATGTGCCGGAGTCACCATCGGGGATCACTTCGTAGGAAAGTTGGCCAACACGTCGTAGAATCTGGTAGGGTCCGAAATACCGTCGCAGGAGCTTCTCACTGAGTCCGCGTCGTCGGATGGGAGTCCAAACCCACACACGATCCCCTGGTTGGTACTCGGCGTCTCGGCGTCGGAGGTTGTAGCGGCCCGCATCCACCAGCTGCTGGTTCGTTATACGAACTCGAGCGAGCTGGCGGGCCTCCTCCGCACGTTGAAGATATTTGTGGACGTCGGCGTTGAGGTCGTCGTCTTCTACGTGCGGAAGCATGGCGTCGAGCATCGTAGTCGGCCTTCTACCGTAGACAAGCTCGAACGGCGTCAGCTGCGTCGTCTCCTGGATAGCCGTGTTGTACGCAAACGTGACATACGGGAGCACTTCGTCCCAAGTCTTATGTTCAACGTCAACGTACATTGACAGCATATCTGCGATTGTCTTGTTCAGACGTTCTGTTAGTCCGTTCGTTTGGGGGTGGTACGCCGTCGTTCTTCGGTGATCCGTGTTGCTGTAGCGTAATACTCCTTGCATCAGCTCCGCAGTAAATGCCGTTCCACGGTCTGTGATTAGGACTTCCGGGGCTCCATGCCGCAGCACAACTTGGCTTACAAAGAACTTCGCCACTTCTTGTGCAGTCCCCCTCGGAAGAGCGGCGGTCTCTGCGTAGCGCGTCATGTAGTCTGTCGCTACGACAATCCACTTGTTCTGTGATCGTGACGTAGGGAATGGGCCTAAAAGGTCCATTCCAATCTGTTGAAATGGTCTCGATGGGACGGCGATCGGTTGCAGAAGTCCGGCGGGTCTTGTCGGCGGCGTTTTTCGTCGCTGGCAGTCACGGCAGCTCCGGACGTAGTGGGTGACGTCAGAGGTAAGGCCGGGCCAGTAGTACCTCGCCTTGATTTTTCCAATAGTCCGGGCTGTGCCCAGATGTCCGGAAGACGGGTCGTCGTGGCACGCTTCCAAAATTTCGTCACGAAGGTCCGCGGGGATGACGAGAAGGTAATTCGCTCTTGTTCCGGGGCTGAAATTCTTCTTCACAAGGACGGAGTTTCTCAGGCTGAATGCTGGTAAGCTGCGTTTGAAGGTCCTAGGAACGGCAACGTTGCATCCCTCGAGGTACTCGATTATGACGCGTAAGTCGGGGTCAGCACGCTGCTGGGCGGCTAGGTCGCTCTCCGTCACAATCCCGAAGAACGCGCTGTCTTCATCAGAGTCTTGTGGTGGTGGGTCGACGGGGGCGCGGGACAGGCAGTCGGCGTCGGAGTGTTTCCTGCCGGATTTATAAACGACTGTAACGTCGAACTCCTGCAGGCGCAAGCTCCACAGCCCAAGACGGCCAGAGGGGTCCTTCAAATTGGCGAGCCAACACAGCGCATGGTGGTCTGTTACAACCTTGAATGGCCTTCCATACACGTATGGGCGAAATTTTGAAATCGCCCATATAATAGCCAGGCACTCTTTCTCAGAGGCAGAATAGTTTTTCTCCTCCTTGGACAGACCACGGCTGGCATAGGCGATTACCCTTTCGCAGCCGCT
Source organism: Haemaphysalis longicornis (assembly GCF_048455015.1). NCBI lineage: Eukaryota > Metazoa > Arthropoda > Arachnida > Ixodida > Ixodidae > Haemaphysalis > Haemaphysalis longicornis. The sequence goes on along the minus strand of NW_027526407.1, from coordinate 117,457,535 downwards.
TTGCTTTTGGACAAGGACGGCACCCAAGCCTATATCACTGGCGTCGGTGTGCATTTCCGTTTCAGCATTTTCGTCGAAATGAGCGAGCACGGGCGGGCTTTGCAGGCGTTTTTGCAGCTCGCCGAATGCTTTTTCTTGGTCGTTTTCCCAGCTGAAAAGGGTGCTATCTTTCGTCAAGCGCGTGAGTGGCTCTGCAATTCGTGCGAAGTTTGCGACGAAGCGCCGGTAGTATGCGCACAGCCCGAGAAATCTTCGCACGCCCTTCTTGTCTTTCGGCCATGGGAAGTTCGCAATGGCTGATGTTTTTGCCGGGTCAGGTAGGACTCCCGCGGCGTTGACGACGTGGCCCAAGAACTTGAGTTCCCCGTATGCGAAACGGCACTTCTCAGGCTTCAGCGTCAACCCCGACGTACGAATGGCCTCGAGTACAGACTCCAACCTTGCAAGGTGTTCGTCGAAAGTCCGGGCGAATACCACTACGTCGTCGAGGAATACGAGGCAGGTGTGCCACTTAAGGCCAGCTAGCACAGTGTCCATGACTCTTTGAAACGTCGCTGGTGCTGTGCACAGCCCAAACGGCATCACCTTGAACTCGTATAGGCCGTCTGGGGTTATAAATGCAGTCTTCTCTCGGTCTCTCTCGTCCACTTCAATTTGCCAGTAGCCGGTCTTCAGGTCCATCGATGAGAAGTACTTCGCGTGGCAGAGGTGGTCGAGGGCGTCGTCGATTCGGGGGAGGGGGTACACGTCCTTTTTCGTGATTTTGTTGAGTCGCCGGTAGTCAACACAAAACCTTAATGTGCCGTCTTTTTTCTTTACGAGTACGACGGGTGCAGCCCAGGGGCTTTTCGATGGCTGTATAATGTCGTCGCTGAGCATGTCGTCGACTTGAGTCCGGATGGCTTCCCGTTCGTGTGAAGAGACGCGGTACGGTGACTGTCGGGTAGGTCGGGCTCCGTCTTCGATTATTATTCGGTGCTTCGCTAGAGGGGTCTGACGTAGTTTTGCGCTCGACGAAAAACATTCGCTATCGCGACGCAGCAAAGCCAATAATTTTTTCCGTTGTTCTTGCGGTAGCGCCGGATTCACGTCGAATGGCTGCGGGAGCTTGAAGGTTTCTACGGGTGTGCGTTCAAAGTCGGCGACCGCGATCACATCACTTGCTTCTTGCGTTTCTTCGAGGAACGCAATTGCAGCTCCCTTGTTTAAATGCTGGTACTCTTCGGTGAAATTAGTGACCAAAACGTGAGATTGGCGTTGCTTAAAGTGCGCAATGCCTCTTGCGACGGAGACACCGCGGTCGAGAAGCAACCTTCGATCACTCTCTACGATAGCGTCGATGTCAGAAGCAGGATCCTCACAGTAGACGGCGATCATCAAGCTTGCGCGGGGTGGCAGGGTGATGTGATCGTCGGCGATCCTGACAGCAGCACGGTGATCGGGGTTCGGCTGCGGCGTCATGGAGTGATTGGAGGAAAATGTTATCGACTTGGTCTGCAGGTCAATTATTGCGCCGTTGTCCGTCAAAAGGTCCATTCCGAGAATCACGTCGCGGGAGCAGTTAGGCAGAACGACGAACGCCGCAGGGTACGTTGTGCCGTCTATGGTGACGCGCGATGTGCACGTTCCACTTGGCGTCACGAGGTGGCCTCCTGCTGTGCGTATGTGCGGACCGTCCCATCTGGTCATAACTTTCTTCAGCTTAGACGCAAATGGTCCGCTCATTACGGAGTAGTCGGCTTCCGTGTCTACGAGGGCGACTACATCAAAACCGTCGATGGACACCTTGACGTCGGATGCCGCCTTCCTCGAGTTCCGGGTGCGTCGGGGCGTCGCATCTCGGCTTGTGCGTGTTGACGGTCGGGCACTGTGCGTCGTCGTTGTCCACGTCTTCTCAGCGGACGTCTCGGTCAGGTCGGGTAAGCGTCGCGGCGTATAGCTGTCGTCGTGTTCGGGAGTCTCGTCAGGGTTAGGTCGGGTCGTCGGGATGAAGGCATGTCGTGAATCACTGTCTTCGGCGAGTCCTTGCGTCGTTGGAGGGTTTTAATTTTTCCGCCGTTGTGCAACTTTACCTCCCGAAGTTGCTGCTTTTAGTTTCCCCCGCGTGGGCTGGGGGACCTTCCACGTGAGAAGTCAGCAGTGCTGCGGCGGTTCGGTGACTGATACGGGTAGGGCGACGGTGAACGGTTGAAGCGGGCTGGTCCTCGGTTGGTGTTGGAGAGGTATTCTTCGATCTCAGCAGGGCGCTGGCCGTATCGGGGGCGTGGGGCGTCGACGGAGAACCCTCGCAAACCGAGCCTCTTGTATGGGCAGCGACGGTAAATGTGGTCGGCCTCTCCGCAGTGGTAGCACAGAGGACGGTTATCGGGAGTTCGCCATACGTCCGTCTTCCTCGGCGTCTGGTTTCGGGCTACCGTGGGTCGGGCGGGTGACAGTGGGCGGCGGTACGGCGGGGCCTCTTGACGGCGTGTTGGAGCAGGGCGGGGTCGACGAACAGCCGCGGAGTATGTCATAGCTTGTTGCTCTTGGGGTACCTCGGATGGCGTAGAGGTTCCCAACGCTTGTTGCACTTCTTCTCTAATGACGTCGGTGAGAGAAGCGACTTGGGCCTGCGGCGGCGTTGGGAGAAGTTTCCGCAGCTCCTCTCTCACTATTGCGCGGATAGTTTCGCGTAGGCTGTCGGCCGGGATCCGCGTGCTGCCAAAGTCGTTCGCATTGGCCGCGCCAACAAAGTTGCGGTCATACTGCTTAGCACGCATTTCGAGGGCTTTCTCAATGGTGCTGGCTTCGGTCACGAATTCGGCGACGGTTTTGGGCGGATTTCGGACAAGTCCGGCAAACAGTTCCTCCTTCACTCCGCGCATTAAGAAGCGCAACTTCTTTTCTTCCGTCATTTCGGGATCCGCGCGGCGAAATAGCTGCTTCATCTCCTCAACGAAGATCAAGACGCCTTCATTGGGGTGTTGCGTGCGCGTTTCCAACAAAAGGGCGGCTCTTTCTTTCCGCACGACGGTAGTGAAGGTCTTAGTGAACTCGCTTACTGAGCCCAGTTTGTCAAGGAGCTCTCGTGGTTCTCGAACCAAGTGCGAGCCGAATCTTCCAAGTAAAAGAAAACGTGCCGGAACGTTTCTGCGTCGTCCCACCTGTTGAGCTTCCGGACGCGCTCCAGTTTCTCCAACCATTCTTCTGAGTCTTCTGCGGGGGCTCCTCGGAATGATGGCGGTTCCCGTGGCTGCTGCAGAACGACAGGAGGATTGGCTTGGTTGGGCATGGTGCTGGTTGCGTCGTTTTTCTTCTTCGTCTTCTCCGGCAGTAGACCGAACTCGGGTGGTAAATCTTGCACGCGGAGGCTGGCTCTTGTTGGACTGGCTTGGCGGCTTCCAGAGGTTGTAGTGGGCATGAAGGGTGCGTACCCAGCACCTCCACCAGATGTCACGTAGCCAAGGACGAAGCAGTTGTTTGGAAAAGAAACAAGTTTATTGGAGCGAACTTGTGCTCCCCTAACAACTGAAAAGAATACAGAGGCGGCGAAGCAGTGGTCAACAAAGTGACGTTACGTGCGTCGGAGAGCGTCGCAGAATCGAATGCCCCGGCGTCCGCACTGCAGGCTTTTTATCTTTTGGCGCGCGTGGTTCTCGAAACGTCGATTCGCATCGAGAACATAGTAGATCCAAGAAGATTATTCTGGGCTGTTCACGTTAGATCGGAATGCTCTCCCTATCACAACAGATAACACATGCGGCACAGAAAGAAAGAATGGAACACGCGCTTCCCTTGGCGCAGAGATAACACAGACCGGCGCAGCCGGCGGTAAAAGCAAAACACAAATAAACAAACCCAATGTATGGTTCGCGGCAATATTATAAAATACCTGTGTGTGCGCGTCCTCATTCCCTAAACGACAAGGGACGATTAGGTAACTGAAGGACCTATATCGCTCATCGCGAAAAAAACAGACAACGAACCGAGTAAAGAGGCAATAACAATAGCTTGTTCCCAGCTCATTGCTGCATTCGAGGTTGTTTCTCGCCAAGTTTATTATAGAGGAGAAAACAGCAGGAACTGTAAATTTTTAAGAGTAACTCAGAAATTTAGCAGCGCTGTCTTTTTCATGGGTCTAGCGGTTTAATATTTGGAAGATCAGTTGGGCAGGTTAAAGGCACGAGCAAAACTATTCTTTCGATAATGCCCTATAACAGATAAAAAGAAAACATTGTGCTTTTCTCAAATTTGTGATTGTCTTCCTTGTTTTTTCGGATGTCGAAACGCTTACACAGATATATGGAAACAGATTAATTCCTCATATTTCGGTCAGGGTTTCGCATTAAGACGCCTCTCTAGTGCAAGTCTTCAGTTTCGAATATACAGAATGCTATTTCAAATTATATCAAATGTGTTTCATATATATATATATATATATATCAAGTCATTTCTTGTGACAAATGTCACCTTACGAATGCACAAAGAGCTACTAAAGGTTTTTCATAAGAAGCCGTTAAAAGGCGAGAGGTATGTTTGAAATTACACCCCTAACACAGTTGAAAGTCTCAAAAGGTGGAATCAACGCACCGACGAAAAGTGGGTGTGGCCTATGGAATTGGCTGAGTACAATCTTATATGCAAAACAGATGATAGCAACGCGCTGTTATACTACAAAAATTTAACGAGTGCAACTCTTTTATGCTGTACGAGCACAATATTGCTAAATGGTTTAAAATGTACACCCATAATAGAAAAAAAACTCCAAAATACTTCGAAAAAATCTAATTTCTTTATGCCAGGTAAGACATCTAACAAATTTTTCTTGATATAAGGAACGCACACTATGTGTAAAGCCGTTTTGCAAGATACGCCTATCAAAGTGACCCATTGGGGTTAATCGAAATTTTCGGGTGCGTAATAGGTTTTCGGACACCTATCCACAACTATTGCTGACATATCGAATTGGTATTTCTTTACCAACACTATACACAAAAATGACCGAAATCTAATATTTTTGAATGACAGACCTCACGCAGAGGAATTCAATTTTCTCACATTCTTGTATATCGCGCCTGGTCTGTTTGGACAGCGCATGCAGTTTTTGTAGGAGCAATACTCCTGGAGGACCTCAAAATATTTGCTATGAATATGTAACTGCTAGCAATCTACGATAGCTACTGTTCTAAAATTGCCCGAGCCACTGTAGTTGCCGAAGCACACAACGTCTAACACTGTGTTTCGGTATTGCCCCTAGCAGCTAGCATTGGTTTCTTTCCTAGAGGAAAGTGACTTTTGCCTCTCAACAACCACTGTTTGGGAATTTACAAACATATAATAATAGTTGTAGGATGAACAGAATATAGTTTTATTGACACTACGGGGTATTTATGTAGCATTTGGTCGATGACTAATGCAATGACGATAGTTACATGCGTACGAAGAACTCTTGGGATCACGATGCCTCCAAAAGGCTGTTTTAGTGACCAATAAAAATTTTGCTATTGAACCGCAAATAAAGAACCTCACAAGGTGAGAAACCAGCAACCGTAACCTGGTATGCGTCAGCGTAAGGCCATCATGTGAATTTGGGGTGTTGCTACGTCATGAGATAGCGGAAGATTGACGTTTAATTAGTAGACATTTTAAAGAATACAGGTTCCCGACGCCTGCCAACAAATTTTTGGATTAAGCCTGCGCTCACCTGTGTAAATAAAAGTTAGGTGACCACGAATGCAAGCGTTACCACATCACAAGCAACATCACACTTTTGCACATAAACCTGCGGCGACGTCTAAGAACGTTCGGTTCAGAACATGACATTCGGCTTAACGTCGATGTGTCGCATTCCCGTGCTTGCCAACGTCTTCTGCTTGCAGTCAACCTTAGCGTAAGCAAGCTATAGAAAGAAAATAATGGAACTGCACCCAAGAAACTTCGCGAATGATCTTACACACAGCGGACGTAACGAAGAAGACTGCACGCAGGTCTCACTAATTTCAAGACGAACCGATAGAAAAAAATGAAAGTTTGTGAAGCTCCTAAAAAGAAAGCAAGTATGCCAATTCACGTGCACATTGCTAAGCGTGTAGATGCACTCCTTTTTTGTAACACCGATGAGCTCGTCAAAAATAGAGATTGGACTTCCACCAAAATTGTTGCAGCCTACTGCCTGAACATTATTCACGAAATATTAGGTAGCTAAGCCTACTTTTGCTACATAAAATACTTAGGGCGGTTTCAACGCCTGTGAAATCTGCCGAAACAGCGCAGCTGATTTCCGCGCGCTGGCGGAAACCTCCCGGATAAGCGAAGAAGGCTCGGAACATGCACGTACTCGAATCTGACACACGCAGCTCTGGACTTCATTACCGCATGTAAGCGGGGTGATAGTGCGCTGCGTTTCCCGTCGTACGAGGGCGGTTCGCACACTGGGTGGCTGTCACTTCCTGTTGAGATAACTTCTGGGCCCACGCTAAGTGTCCGACGGTTGCGCGCCGAAGGTGGGTGCGTACGGCCGAAGGAAGACTGTTCCTGTACAGCAAACATTGGTTGACAATGGCAGTGGTATTTGGTGGCTTCGGTACGCTGGCGGCCTCCTTCCGCAGTGGTAGTTCCGGCTCACAACGCCACTTGCGCGCTTTGTACGTACTCTAAGCTCCCACATGAAAGTCTGGTTGTTTATCGACGCATATACCGAGATGTAGACCTGCGCCGCGAACAGAGATTGCGCGTCGGTGACTGCCGAGGTAGTGGCACCATTTGGCGGCACAGCGGAGTACCTGTTTCAACGCATCCTTCACTGCCAGCTCTTCTGGGCATGGCAGTTCATGCTTGCACAAATTCACTGTTTTTAAATGAACGGTTGCTTATAGGTCAGCTCTTTTGGTGTGCTTTTACCTTTCCGTCCGGTCGCTTTACGCGCTCTATTCTTCATAATGTAAAACCGACAGACATAGGGTAATTGTGCGTTCGCACTTACAAAAAACACGAAACGCGGCTCGTGAAAGCACTCACATGATTACGCAAAATGGAGCACATTGTGCATTGGAAAATTACTTGGAGGTTTTTGTGACGCACTTTTCTCTGACAGGTGCCTCTTCGCACGTGCTAAAGTAGTGTGAGGATGCAGGCAAGCGGAATCAACTGTTTCAACCATACGTTTATGCAGCATAAACTTGTTTCTGTAGGTTTGGACAATGCAATTACGAAGTGTTATTCAGCTTAAGGTGTAGCTTTTCTCGGACCAACAATGAAATTCACCGGCCTCGTCTGCTCTATTCCGGTACTTCTGCTTTTTTGCTAAACCTGAAGCAGTACAGCATTCGTTTTAACTGCCGGCGGTTTTGCTTTCTTGACATGGCGGCAGGTTGTCCTTTATTTAACGTCTGGGAGATAATATTTCAATGACAGTTCTGTTCTCCATTATGGCTAAATCACTGGAATTATGTAAAAAAGAAGTGGATAATGCCAGTCACGCTTTCGTTTTTGAGACAAAGCACTTAATATGTTATTTGCTCTCCTAAGTTTGTCTTTGCTGCTCGCAAAATTCAACGTAACTAATATTCAAACTTCGGGCATGAATGAACCTTTTCCATTACCAATTTTCATGCTTGGTTGGGCGAACTTCCCTTCATCTAAATTTGTATGTTTCAAACTGAACGATTTATGAAGCGGGCCTAATGACACCTCAAACACTCTATTCCTACCCACTCCTTGAAGAGGGAGGGGTCCTAAAGAAAAGGCACAAGACGAACCTGTTCCGCCCTGACATTACGACCAGGAATAATTTAGGCTCGATTGGAAGTCTCCGCATTGCGCAGCAAAGTGTGCCTGAGCATGTTCTCAGACAAGGTTATTGGCGCAAAGTCCAAATCTTTTATATATCTTAGCTTCCGTACGTCAGAAAGGCTACGTACACAACGCCTTCCACATGACGAAAAAGTAGTCGGCGCGTTTTGTTGGCTAGAATAGCATACAGTCAGTTGATTTGGTTTTGGAGCAGATTACTCTCGCGCAAATATTTCTCCAAAAGAGGCCTACTTTTTATACGTTATTATTGAATCTCGTATGGTATTGCTTCTTTTTTGTATTACAAATGCTTCGGCGGAATAAGTATAAACTTCTCATGGGCGTCAGTCGTCCTTGTTAAACACAAAATGGCGATTTAAGGAAGCATCCCGCAACGGTCCTTGTTTGCTGTATTTTCCCATTCTTACTAATAGCTTCGGAACCACAATAGTGTGCATAAGTGAATCGGCGTGGCAAGGACTTCTTTGGTGTTGTGGTAAGCACCACCATGTATGTAGTTTCTCTAATTTAATATTTCTCTTCGGAAAGCGCACAATCAGTGTGACGGCACAAATGTTCCGTGGTATACACTTGGCATTCGCTAAATTATGCGAGGTCCTTGTAAAAACTAACTTGTGAAATACTTACTTATGACCACTGGATAGCTCTTCAAATCGAAAGTAGTATCGGTAGTCTGAAATATTTATCATCTGTTGTTGCATACATGTCTTTACTTCAGTCCAGGAAACAGAGAAAAACTGATAGGTCACCGTATTGTTATATGATAGCCAATACAGCCACAATTTCTGGCTTGTGTTTACCACCTGCGTGAGAAAGAAAAATACACCGAAGCGTCCATAGAAAAACCGAGTACTGCTAACAAATAGGGACTCGTACGCCCTCTAGAAGGAATCAAAATTATGCTAAAAGAAGTGGCTCCAATCCGCGCTGTGAAGGTGGTTAGAAAGTAAAGGTTTAAACAACACCCACAACAATCGCCAATGCGACGCCACATGAATTAACACACGTGGCTCTACAAAGAGCGAAACCAGAGATTCTACCAACCGTTACCTGGAATTCGCGGGGCCACGAACCGAACGCAGGACCGTCTGCCACGGATAGGCTAGAGCGTCGGACGCCGCCGCCGCTGTAAGCCGGTCGTGCGTCGGCAGAAAACGGAGAGGTCCGTCTTTCAAAGGGTGAGATAGCGGAACCTAGCCATCCTAATGTGCTAGCTCGGTGCTACACCACCCCGCGACCCAAGCGCAGACACCGAACAATTCGGCATGTAAATCTCCATTTATACCGATTTAAACTAGTTACTGAGTAAGTTCTAGACTTGCGAGAAAGCTTCGGAAACTTTTATAATCGCTATTGATCAGAGCCAGTTGCTCTTTGTTAAACATAACATAATACTTGTTAAACATAACCGAATCGGTTTTTACCAATTTAAAAAACGGAGTCTCATTCGTGGCAAGCAGTGCGCAAAAGTTAGCGTTTCTCTAGCGGCCACATGTCTGCATGTAGTCTCTGTGTTTTGTTTTCCCGGGCTGCAAAGCAATCCTTAGCGTATCCTTGACGTACGACCACCTAATTCCGTCTGGTCAAGGTTACCCAGGAGGTGCTGTTGTAAAAGATAATCAAGCCGTACGAAGGAATCGCGCAATGGTCGCGAAGCACGCAAGAACAGGTCCAAAACAACCGTCGCTTAAAAGCAGACGACAAAACCCTCCGCTCAACGCGCCCGCGAGTGCGAGCAGGCAGCACCGCGCGCAGAACGCCGGCTAACAGCGCCATATCGCCGTGACATCTAAACTGTGCTCCGGGAGTGAACACTGCCCTTAATCTCCCGATTGGCGTTTGGAGCTTCTTGTGTCGCATGCCACGAAAAAGTTTCTTGCTGGTGTAGGTAGAAAGCTTTGTTTTTATACAAAGAATTGTTGGCAGCTTCGGGGATTGCATAACTCTGAGTAAACATACTTGAGTTATTTACGAGTACATTTCTGAAAGAAAGGTCCTGAAAATTTTGTAATCACTCTGTTTCGAATATATAACTGACCATAAAAATATATTCTTTGGTATCACCTGAGGAGTTCTGTTGCAATTTCTTTTTCTTGACCTTTTTTTGTTGACAGCCTTTAGTATCGGTTCTTTTTGCAGTGTATTTTGGCATGATGTAGGGCGAAGCCCAATCCGCCTTTGGCTTCTACACGCGTGATATTTAATATAAATTTTATTTGGAGGAAATGAATATAAACTCATGATTTGCATTTTTACATGGGAATCAACAAGAGGTTTTGCAAATCATCAAACTCGTGTGGGGAATGACAAAAAATTGCACCTTATCAGATCGGTTTTTTACAGAAAACCAACATGTGCTAAATAAAAGAGGAAATATTTGCGTATACAGCATTCAAGTTAGCCCTTTATGGGGCGGAGCCGGTAAGAGGACCGGCACATCGTCGCCATTAGTACGTAACCATATACTTTAAATAGCTGCGCTTGGGCAACTTTACTTATAGCAAAGTCCTTCAAATGGCTCTGCTATTAGCTTTATATTTCTTCTTGTACGATGGCTTTCTTTCAGTCAGTCTTACGGAAACCAAGAACTAGTTATGGCGGATAGAATATCGGTTATCCAAGAATGGTCAAAAATTATTAGTGTAAAACGCTCCGCACTGACTAATAGTCAACATAAGTAGCTCTGCATTTTAAGTGTAGATGCGATATGCATGTAAAGGAAATAAAAGAAGAATGAGAACAAAACCAAAACGAAGGAAAAAGGAAGAAGTTTGTCATCGCGAAGAGCATATGTATGCAGTAAATATAGTGAAAGAGGGCCTAGAGCAAGATGCTGAAGGTTGACCTTCTTTTATACATGAAACAAAAAACCCATTAAAAACCAAGAACACCACTAAAATATACCATGAAAGAGGGGGGGTACAGCAGCAGTAGGTGAACACGCTTTTTGCGGATGTTTTGCATGGTCACTATTCAGCAGTACACCGGGATTGTAAAATAAATGCAACAGAAGTTGCCATGTAAGGAGGCGTAGCTAAGAAAGCATGAAAATACGGCAATAAAGACAATGAAGTTAAATAATTGCTTATGATTTAACAACGTATGGGTACGAGCTAGTTGGTACTCCATCTAAACACTAAACACTCCATCTAAAGGGAAAGACTAAATGCTCCGTCAACCACAAAAACCAGTACGTGCATTGCGCGGAAGGTGTTGTCTACAAGTTACCCCTCTCCTGTAAAACAGCGTACATTGGCCAAACGGGTCGATGCCTCAACAGGCGCCTGCGGGAGCACCACAACAAAGTGCAGAAAGGAAAGGAGGGCAATCTGGCAATTCATTGCCACGAATGCGGCGAGTGTGAACCATTGTTCGATGCATGCACGGTGCTATTTCGAGACTCTGATCAGCGCACGCGGGAGATTATCGAAGCAGCGGAAATGCAGAAGATTGGTGACTGCGTAAGCACGACGTCCATATCTTTGACCTCGAAGGAGCTGGCTTTCTTGGATGGACGCTGCTGATTATGCCTGCATGACGAGGTGGCTTCGCAACCTTTCGTGATCACATGAGCGTGATAATCTTTCCTATTTATATGTTTTCGTGTTGTTAATAAAATTCAGTTGTAAGTTAGCGCTCGTCCGTGTCCCCTTCGTCCTGTGTCTTGCCTACTGCGCTATACGGTGTTTAATTGCTTATGGTTTAGCAAATATTCATGGGAACGTTTTGGAAGCTTGATATTACGGACGATTCTTTTATACCTATTCAGAGAAAATTACAAGGTATTGATTGTCACAAAAGTTGTACTGAGGAAGAAATAATTGGACCTTATCATCGTTTGAGGTGCGTCGCAAGGCACAAATGATACGGTCGAATTCAAAATTTTCAGGAAAAGGCCGATAATATGCAAAATGAATTGAAGTGGTTCACACATTTGCACTTGTAAATATTGAGGCTAAATGTACCAGATTTGCAAGAGTAAGATACTCTGGAAATTGCTTAGAACGGGGAGCAAGTGGGATGGTTGCTGCATGTTTAAAAATGTAAGAAACAGCGGAAAGGACAGGACGTAGAGTAGAAGACAGACACACGGCGCTGACTAACAACCAAGTTTTATTGCTTGGAGGCGGCTTATATACACATCTGCAAAGGAAAGGACAAGAGAAACGGAAAAACAGATGGCATCAAATGCACATCAGTTCTTGCCAGGATAAGTTCTTGACATGAAGAACTGGGACTTTCGTATCGATGACCACGTGACAAGAACTTATGCGCATTACATGCCATCTGTTATTTATTTTTCCCTTTCCATTGCTTTGTAAATGGGTATATAAGCCGGATGCAAGCAATAAAACTTGTTTGTTTGTCAGCACCGCGCGTTTGTCTTCTAATATACGTCCTGTCCTTTGCGCTGTTTCTTACATTTCTGGAAATAACGATGAGCTCGTTAGTATGGCACCGGCTGAGTTATATGATACGAATGGTGGAATTCGCAGACGCTGCAGTAGAAGTAAACTGCTTGTTACACCAAGATGCTTTGCAGAAGGTAAGGTGGCTGTGAACCCAAACAAAGTGAGATTTGGGCTGATGTTCCAAAGAACTGGCGAGCCTTTACAAAGGCGCGGAAGCCAAAGCATCTTTGCGTTGCACATGGACAGTGTTTTAAATACCCTTGCATCTGTTATAAAATAACTCCCACGAGCGAGCATTGGTAAACCATTGGAATTCTGCAAGCGTTCGAAGTGATTACTGGGCTTCAGATGTCCAGCCTTTGGTTTGAGTTGAACTCCTTAAAAGTTGCATATATATCTTAGTTACGGGTATGTAAAAACACAATATTCTCTGGTACAAAAATATCACCAATGAATCCAGTCGAATATGTAAGCATACACTTTTGTAAGGGTAATTATCAAAAGGGGGGTTCTTTATTCGGCCGCCACAAACGCCTGGATTTCATACTGGTCAATGTCGTAGTAATACCACTATTCCTTGCGACACGCACTTTCACGAGTCAGAGAAAACCGTGCACAGGAATACAAGCCAGGCGAAGGAGGTTTAGGACATCTGTACTTTTTCCCCACTTATTTTTGCTACGAAAGGACCTCGTGTGTATCGAAACAGGAGCTCTTTAGGTAACGTCCTAAGCGTGAGTCCTGCACTAATTTGGCATTCCCAGTAAACATCGAAACCTAAAAGCATCTCTTTCTATACAAATTTCAATAACTCGTGTAGCAAACATTATTTTACCTTTCTTATATCTAGGGATGTGTCGAAATTGTCGTCGGTGCCAGCCAATGAGCTGCAAATACCATTGTAGTTCCAGCTGATGTTGAAGGCAACCAGCAAATATAACCAAGACTGGAATAAGTAATGCATAATTTCAGAACGGTATCTTCGTATGAAACCACTTCGAGAAGTACGTGCACATTTCTATTATTATATAGTACTCACAACAATCCGCACATTTATTCAGACCTACGCATTCACGTACTTTACATGAGCACAGATCTCATTAGTGGTTCTCGCATCACGCTGTCCTCAAACACAGTTGTTTACTAAAATGTGCCGCATTCCCGCCTGAGTTCCAGCTTGTCTAGGTAATTGCAATTTAGTTGGAAAAGTGGAGAAAAATAGGAAAACAAAAAAAAATTGTGACCTAAAAGGCAACAATGATAGAAGTAATGAACACAGAACGGTTCTGATATTTTTCTCAAATGATTTACGACCAGGAGTAAAAATATCTCTAAAATTTCCTGTAAGTCTGGAACCGTGCGTAACAGAAAACCACCCCAAGTCAACTTTTACGCATGGAACAAGCGTATATTGTGCAGTCAGAAAAACAATTTATGGGCGTGATACTTATTATTTTGCTACCTCCAATCTGGCGCGATTGTTGTTCGCGAAGCGTTGATAGGCAGCTGCGAAAATAATGCGCAATTGGTTAAGAAAATTGAGTTTTGAATAATTTACACAGTATCTACGGTGTTATATTGATAGAGTGTTGTGAAATTAAAACTTGGTGAGACTACAAATGTATAGAGGGATGACATAGAATTAAAACTGCTCTCACAACAAGGTGACGTAATTTTTATGCGATGATTTCATTAGAGAAAAAGAACAAATAAAGGTTTATGTGTTAACTATGTCAACCTACCTTATCTACAGTGTTATCTACCTCAAAGATGACCAAAAATATCGAGGTGTGAGCAAAGGTCCCAGAAAAATAACTGTGCTCCTACTATTCTTCTCAAGTCCTCAACTTTTTCTCTAAATATTTGACGATATAAAATTATAAGGTTTGATGCCCTTCATGAATATCCCAGAGCGTCCGAAAATTTGATCGGCGTCGTAGGGATGTTAAACAACAATATAAAAGCTAATAAAATACCGACACATTTTTTTTGCGCAATAACAGTCATCACTGACCGATTCAGCAAAAACAACTGTTACTTGCGTGATCCGTCCACGAGACCCACAAAGGACACACTAAAATAATCTGGAAACGACTTACTGTCACAGATATCCTATTTATGAATCCATGTTTTCGTAAAATTGTCCGCAATCTGGCGTGTGAGCTGAAATTTTGTGAGAAAGGGCTTAAATTTAGCGGCACATCATAAAAACCAATTAAATTTACTAGAATGTCCCAAGCCATACAGGGAATTGGCGAGTGGTCTGATATTTGTAGGGCCCAGAGGTCTATTGGAGTGGATCATCATCGTCGTCATCAACAAGCTATTTAGGTCCACTGCAGGACCAAGGCCTTCCAGAATGACCTCCACCCCCTTGTCCTGTGCTGCCCGTGTCCATTCTTTGCCTTCGAAGTTTCTTATCGCATCTGTCCATTGAGCTAATGGCATTCCGCTTATGTTATTCCCGTGTCACTGTGTCCATTCTGTTTTCCTTGTGGTCAATCTGTTCTTAGTTCTTCGTACCACATTCCCGACACGAATCCATTTTTTTCTTAACCTGGACTATGATATCATCTATCCGGGTTTGTTCCCTAATCCAGGTAGCTCGCTTTCTGTCTGGAAGCGTTACTCCTAACATCATTCGCTCCATGACACGTTTGGTGGAGTTAAGTTTGCTTTGTAATTGTTTAGTAAGCCGCCATGTTTCCGCTCTGAATCCAACCAGTGTATTATCTCGGCAGTTGCCAGAGCCTATTCCTAAATTTCCCACTAATTGTCTCGCACTCTCTTAGCACCTACGTTTCCCAAAATCTTCCCACTACAATTGTTAAGTGTGCGGTTCTCTTATTCATTGCTGACTCGACGTCTTCGTAGAAACTATCTAGGGCCTCAATTTCTTAGCTAGCTGTTGGTGCGTAGAATTGTATTGTCTTTAACATGTACAACTTGTTAAGCTTGATCACTAAGACTCCAAACCTTTAGCTAATACTGAAGGATTCGTCTACGTACCCTGCTACCGCCTAACTTGTACTTTTTGTTTTCGCGGCGTCCCCGATAGCAAAGAATATGCCCGCTTGTCAGTTCTATAAAGCATTTTCCTGTTCTTTTAAGCTCACATAGCCTAAAAATATCCCACTGAATGTCTGAGAGATCCTCTAATAGTAGAGCTAAACGTGCCTTGCTAGACAGGGATCCTGCGTTGAACGTTGCAAAGTTCAAGTGCCAGAGGTGGCTGGTCCCGTCACAGATATTCTTAGAACCATCTGCTGCATCACTGGCCTCACCGTCGGCGTGGTCAGTGGCTCTATAGCTGCTGGGGACTGAGGGCCGAAATTCGGGTTGGTCACTCATGAAGGGGTTGGGCCAACTACTACACGCGGGTTGCCAGCTCCTTTTCTGGTGAGGGAGCGCTGTTTATATCCCTAATAGCCTTCCTAGTGGCCTTGCACTATCTACTTTAGCCTCCAAGGTGTCCGGGAAGGTCTTTACTTCCGGACATGGCAGCACTCCAAACCGGGCAATGCCTCGTCTTTAAAAGAAACTTTTATAAAGGCTGCACACATTTCGCACCTGAAGTTTGTTCATTTTATGCTTTTTAAAATTTATATTTATTCCTTTACTATTAAGTAAATTTAGGAAATGTGTTTCGCAGAAACCTTAGATTTGGTGTTTAGCCCGGCTTTGCTAACAGTGTCTTCTGCCCCATTTTCTGCCAATTGTAAACTTATGCATTGAACCATCACACAAAACATTATTTCTTTTTGAATGATTTCTGTTATCTCGCGCAATGTGTACGATTGCGTTGCACAAAACATTTTCTTGGGTGCATTAGTTCTAGATTGTGAAATATTATATTCATGAAGCTATTTTATATCCCTGTAGTTATTCAGCTCTGAAACGTCGTGAAACGCTGAGGAATACTTTAGTATCCCCGTTCTTAACGGTGGGTTGTCAGAAATTCTGGAGAGCTTTCGCGCGTTAGGAAATATGCGGTGAACCCCAAACATTTAGTGAAGAATACTGTAAATTTCTGGACTGAAATATTAACTTAAGGACAATAAGGCTGCAATAAGTGTATTGGTGGAAGATTTATTAAACAGAGTCGCAGTCGTACAACGCAATGCTGTTTTAAGGAAGAGTAAGGTACCTACCGTTCTAGCTAAACATAATGTTCTTAGCTGTTTGGCGCGTGATGTCGCGTAGCTGAAAACACGGGTTGAGGACGCTAATAAAAGATCGCGTAAGAATGATTTGATTATATGTGGACTAACCGACTCTTTCAATGAAAGCTGTGCGCAATCACAGGTTAAAGCACTTTGCTTTATTGATAAGCAACTGGGTGAACCTATTTTGCCTGACCATATCGAACGGTGATATCGTCTCGGGCTTAGCAGGGAAGATAAAAATCGGCCGTTAATCATAAAATTTAGCATTTACAAAGACAGAAACCGTGTGCTTTCTTGTGGATACAAATAAAAAAAACACAAATTTCACGTTGCGCGAAAACCTTACCCTGCTGCAAGGTTAGCACAATCCAAGCCTTTGCAGTGCGCCCGTAGTTCTGGTTCGTCCTATAAACTACGATACAATAAGCCCATTGTAAAGAAAAATCCTTAATCTATAATAAATATTTTGGATCTCGGGGTTGAAGCAAACAGATAGCAGACGTGGAAACGCGTGCCTGCTCGGAACGATTCACGCCGCGCACCCTCAGTGTCACAGACGTCAGACCTCGTCATTCTGAACGTCAATTTCCCAAGCATTAAAAATAAAATCGAAGAATTTGCAATGCTTGTTGCCACAGCTAGTCCTCACATTATCATTGGCAAATAGTCTTTGCTTCATAGTTCCATCTGTGATTCAGGAGTTTTCCCGCCTGGCTTTGAAGTATACCGTAGTGATTGGGACACGAAGGGAGGGGACGTTTTTGTGCTCGTTGACTCCAGCCAGAAATCCAGTCCACTGACAATATCGCTCACACGCGCGGAATCGATATGGTGTAATATTCATCTAAATAATAATGGTCAGGCAATACCAATGGGTTCTTTCAATCGTCCTCCCGCATGCACCAGCCCGGATGTTTTTCGGCCCCCATCGGACATTATGTCTACTATAAAAAACCATTACATACTAGAAGGCGATTTCAATATGCCGCTAGTGCTATGGTTAAATCACAAATCTGTCTTAACACATTCGTCTGCACTTTCGTTAAGCTTTCACGAACTGGTTCAGGCCAACGACCTTATCGAGTTTGCAAACGAACCCACTAGAAAAAGGGGAGAGCAAGGTGCTGTTTTAGATCTACTGTTTGCAAACAGACACACACTTATTAAAGATGTTAGACTCATCCCAGACATCAGTGACCATGACTGCGTTTCTGCCTATTTGTTCCCGCTTAACTCCAAAAAAGTACACACCAATCCGAGGAAGGTATTTTTTATAACAGAGGTGATTACGCAGCTTTGTCGGAATTATTTGAAATGAGCTACTCAGTTAATTGTAATTCATTATGGGACGCAGCGAAAATAAATTGAAACACCGTGTAGAAAAGCGATGTCCCTAGTAAAATTATCTGCGGTAAAAAACGTGCTGATAAGCCATGGATGACTCGAGATAATTTGCTATGATAAATAAAAAAAACGTCGTCTCCTGAACGCGTAGAGGAAAAGTAAATAAGTAAACATTTTACATGCTCTTAGGAAGCTTGGAAGCGATATAAAGAATCGTAACAAATACACCAAGGAGAAGTACTTTTGTTCTCTAGAACCGAAGCCTAAAGAAAATCCCAAGGAATGGTGGCAAGTTGAGAAATCCCAGGGCAGGGAACCTACAAGTGTACTAGCCTCCAAGTTGATTGTGAAATACTCACCCACTACTCTGAAAAAGCTACTTGTTTAATCATTAATTCAAATCAGTATTTGCGCCTCCCTATTCAGGAAACCTCCCGCCTCTGTATGAAAAGATAGACCAACCTATGGGCCCCATAAATATCACCTATATTGTTGTTCTCAATATGTTTAAAAATGTTAAAGTTAATTCAGCTGGTGGACCGGATGGCATACCAAATTATGTTTCGCACGTTTCTTCTGAAATCATTGCCGACTTCCTGGCTACCTTGTTCACCATAACGCTGGCGACCGGTGAATTGCTTCATGACTCGATAACCGCTAAGGTGGTCCCCATTCACAAAAGCGGCTCCAAAAGCAACCCCGAAAATTTTAGGCCCATTTCTCTTGCAAGTGTTTGCGGAAAAGTTTTTGAGCACATAAATTATAGTGCAGTAATTAAGCATTTGGAACGCAATAATTACGGTACACATTGCCAACATGGTTTCCGGGCTGGCTTGCCCTGCACGACTCAACTGTTAGAATTTAGTGATGGAATTTTCACCTCCTTTGACCGAAGCGAACACACAGATTGCGTATTTTTAGATTTTAAGAACGCGTTCGATTCTGTCCCTCACGCCTTGCTTTTACACAAACTATCTTTTCTTGGCTTACACTGCAATGTAATCCAGTGGATAAGGGTTTATTAGGAAAATCGCATGCAACGTGTTCTTTTGCATGGGTGCCAATCTGATGCTGTGAGTGTCTTTTCCGGTGTTCCGCAGGGGTCTGTTCTGGGGCATCTGCTTTTTCATGTTTTATCAACGACATTGTAGGTGATCTTAACTGCAAAGTGCGTCTGCATGATGACGACTGAGTCATTTGTCACCGCATAACTACCTCGCAATATACATGTCATCATCAAAAACATCTAAATTCTAAAACGCGCTGGTGTAAAAAATAGAAAATTACGTTGAATGCAATAAAATGTCAGCGCAACATTTTATTGCGCAGTCGTAAACCTAATTTGTCGAAACATAACCTTGACAATGTGCCCCTTAAAGCAGTTACAGATTTCAAGTACCTCGGTAGTTGCTTCTCATCCAACCACTCCTGAAAAAGACAAGTTGAACATGTTTGTTCTTCTGCCTGCCGGACGCTAAACCTTCTTCGTTGCAATTTCAGGGCTGCCCCTCCTAAACTGAAAGAACTTCTATATTTCACCCACGTAAGGTACATCATGGAGTTCACCTGCGCCGCCTGGGACCCGCAACTTGCCTACTTATGCGAAATGTTAGAACGTGTACAAAACCATGCCGCCAGGTTTTGCACGGATGATTACAATTTATGATGAAGAATTACATTACTTAAAAACCACATTAACTGGGAACCCCTAAAAGAAGACAGGCAGCATGTCAAAATAATTTGCTTTATCGCATCTATACTGAAAAAAAACTGGCATTTATCCTGACATCGTTCTGTTTATCCCAGATTTTGTATTTAGACGGCGGGAAAACAGTTCGAAAATTCGTGAAATACCTTGCCGTACAAATCTTTTCAAAGATTCGTTCTTTTTTCACACCATTAGTTTGTGGAAAAAGTTGCCAAGTGCTACAGCTGATTGTACCACTGACGAACTTTTTAGTAAGTATCTGTTAAACCTATAGTAATGTTTTGATTTGGATATTTCTGACGATGTTCAGCGATGTGATTTAGCCTGCCTGCCGGCCATATGTATATGACCACATGTTCAATTTCCCACTTGCAGTAATGGAAACTTGGCGCTGCACGAAATTAACTAAATAAATAAATGAAGATAAAACTGTAGTTTGTAAAGTACAATGCGAACCAAAAGTGCAGTGTTGTTGATAATCGGTCCGTTAACACACATTACCGTCATACCGTTCGGTGTTTTGAGGCGAAAGCTCACAGCACCTCCTTCTCTCCTCTCAGCACTTCATTCTCACGGAGGTGGAGGAGTAGTTGCTTTCATGTGTTGGTGATCTTGCGCTCATGGAGATTTGTTCGTTCTCTGTTTTATGACACATGCTTGGCCAAGCTCATAGCTGAAATCTGAAGCACTGTTCCTCCTTGAAAAACTCAGTTGCTTGAACCAAGGTTTGTTTGCTTTTGCAAAGGAGTCATTAGTGCTTCCTAAACATTCAACGAGAATGTAAAGGCATGTTCGGAAGTTTCGCATGCCTGTGTCCCGGTCTGAATAGATAGCAATGACTGAAAAATTAACAATGGCTTTTAGAAAATTTTCATGCGTAGCCTTAGCTGGAAACAAGCCAGCTAAATATGCGCGGCGACGCTGCTACGCGGTTGTGTCCACGCAGACATGACGTACAACACAGAAACGCAAGGGCCTCCAGATGCCTGAATTGTTTATGTGCAGTATTATCTGCCCAAGTTGAGTGCACCTCCCTGGTGATGAAGGCAGTCGACCCAGCCTCCACCGCGCTCACGCTGCCAAATGCAGGTGCATTTGAAAGCGTTATATTTACGACAAGCTGCTAAAAACACAATTTTTGTTTAACGTTTCGGTGGCCACAAGGCTAAACGTCAAAGCCCGCACGTCAGGTTGAAGGTTAACGACTGACTGTGAACATTTTGTTTTTCCTAGATGGACCATAGCATTTGCGCCCTGCAAATAATTTGAATCCTTTTGCCGCGATTGTTCACTACGAGAGTAAATATTCCTTTCTATTTCTCTCCATTCCCTTTAAACGCGTGTCTAATTTTTAATGATGCTAGAACAATATTTGTGAGATAAAACAGCGGGTGAATAAGTGCGACATCTGCACACAGCGCGAACGGCAGTCTTCAAGGACATTTCGCATAGCTTCTGCGTCAGAGAAAGTGATCGCTGGTTTACCAAACGCACAATTGGGCTTGCTACTCTGTTGTTATCTCACAGCGCACCCCGCCTCACAGCATGTTGCTGTAAATTGCGTTTCAACCTCCACCACTAAAGTAAAGTTATTCGAATAAGCTACGCAACGGGAAGGAGAGAGAGAGTCGCTTTATACAGAAGAAAAAGGAGCAACAAGGAGGGCGCGGAAGTACCTGTGTTTGTTCATCACGCAGCGCGTGCTGTGCTTTTGTGCCCCTGCCGCAGCATGCCACACTCCCTCTCCCACATTCACCACACTTTCCTCCTACGTTTTCCTTCCGTTTTCGGTGTTTCCTTCGCTCACTCAGTTTTGAGGGCGAAAAAGCCGCCGAATCACTGTGGGGGACGCTTGTGTGGTACGCAATAAAAGCAAAACCAGGAAAAAGTGAATTTTTTGATGACCTAAGTAGCAGTCTGCCGGCTAACGAAGGTTCAAAAGGTGACTTTTGAGTCAACAATTGTTCCGCTTAGATGCATATAATACATGTTTTTTTATGACTGCTTTATAGCTGTTCCGACGTGTGATAGTAAAAGTAAAAACCATTTTATCTTCAATATTTCAATACTGATGACCACCCGGCATAAAAGCTGCTATGCGCAGCTTTACAAGGCCCTCCGGTTGGATAAAGCAACAGATCCACCAAATTATACAAATTAAATATTGTCACGTGTTCTTTAACACGGGTACCAAATGATAACGGTGAATAAAGAGCAGGGTTACAGCCAGCGCATTGTGCGCGACCAATAGGATGCAGGAATAAAAAACAAGGAAATAGAAGCGTTTTTGGAATGTTCATCATCGTAAGATTTGTTCTCCGGCTTCTGTAACCCGGCGCTCTAGCTACTTCGGAACAACCCGGAAGCTCCACTCATCTGGTCGCCTTTAGAGGTCTACCTACCTTTAACAACCATGCATTTCTAGTACACGATACTGATCGTGGTTACTGTGTAGGTCTCCCATACGTGCAGAACCAATTAGGCAAGTGCGGTACAGCCTCGCCCTGCCTACTCTCTAATCCGTCAGGCTCCTCGTCACCTGCCTGGTCTCTGTCAGGAGTACACCAGGCTTACCTACACCGCACGAAGGAACGAAATACCGGAACCACAAATAATGGCGTAAGCAGCTACTTCAAAGGTAACTTTTCAGCATACTCGCTATTCTGCCACCTCCCCGGCGAATGTTCGTGGGCGTGGATTAGTCGCTTGACCAGTATGAGCGCCACGCATAGTTCAATCAGCGAGACCCTCAGAAAGAAAACTTGTTAACATCTTCTTTGCGGATAAAAACCGTGCAAAGACAAGCTGCGAGAACCGCAAAGCATGATTATCTACCCCAACAGAATTCCGTCAGCAGCTCCTAAAACATTTTCCAACAAAGACCGCTGAGGCAATGCGTAGAGGATTGTAAAGGCACAAAATCGGTCTATATTTGGTGACGATATAGGCGTTTGTTCTGGACAGCAGACGCCGAGATGTCAGAATCCAAGAAGCTGCGCTATCTACGGCGTGAAAGAGCATCTCTTTGAAGCTTTCGTACGGAATTCACCGCGTAAGGTGCCTTTGTCTATCAAGGAAACGACGGTCACACAGCGAGGCCTGGAGGAACGGCGACGACAGTAAAACCATGTAAACGAAAGTTCACCCAGCGCCATTGCAACCATGAGCAATGACATCCCTTCAAGAGCTCATTCGGTTTTTTTGTGCTGTAAGAGCTGCAGCTGCATGGGATAGGCGTTGTCCAAACATGTAGTCGGTGTCGGATGTCGTTCGTTGAGAGGTGCAACAAGCGATTGCATTCCCGAACAGCAAACACAACAACTACAAACGACATGTATGATTGCCCTTCGCCACAAAATGCCCGGTGCACACCGGCACCGCCACGTCTCGAGCCTCACGTCGTTCCTATGGGATTAATACAGCGAATGCCGCCACATACGCTTCGCCTCGATCGGATAATCTATTTGTACAGGAAGCGCCCAAGACTACCTTGTTGCGCGGAAATGACCACCAGCTATGTGCTTCCCTTGTGAAGAAACCGGCCATATCTACCGCCGTTCGACATACCATATAACCGGGCTCGCAGGTTTTAAAATAGCGATGATGTTGAGCAAATCGTTTGTGGGTTGTGTCTGCAATTGAAAATACCAAGAACATTCCGAGCGCTATACACGCGCGCCTCGAGAGCACGATCGTCAAAGACAATGATACCAACTTAGAGAAATTGGCTAACGTTGACCAAAAAAAAACTACAGCGTTTGCGGTGTCGTTGCAACACTTGCTGGGAAACAGAAAGACCTAACAGCGCACGCCCCTTATTCGTTCGTCTTCGTGCAGTCGTGGGGAATGCACTCTGTACTTTGGAAGAGACGCGAGATGAAATTTGAAGCTGTTCTGTATGATAATTGACTCCGCATAGCCCGGCTGCGGATAGTTCGCAAGGCCGACGAAGAGGCCGCGCCTCAACAGGCTCGGCTTGCAAAGCATCCGCTTGAGCCGTTAGTTCGCGCTTGCGAGTGGCGTACAAAAAGGTCGACCAAAACGACAATCTCACTCTCGCCTTGTTTAACTATAGGGTCATTGAACTGCCATGACGCCGACGTTAGGCACGACACCACAACAATATGATGATGATGATGGTTAGTGTTTAATGGCGCAAGGCCAACGAGGGCAAAGAGCGCCAGAGAAGACGTTATTTAATGGAGAAGTGATTACCATACAAAGGTAGGTATAAAAAAGTAGAAAAAAAAGTGTAAACCGAACATAGTAAAATCAATTAAAGAAAATGGTGATGGCTGGTGTATAGGGCCAGATTTGATTATGCGTGATAGGAAATGAGGTTTAAAAACTTGACGTCTAACAAATACTCAAACACACGTTTCACAGAAAAAATGGCACCGTCATCTATAAAAAATGATGGATGTAGGGGAATATGTTGTCTGTAGAGTTCTCTGAAGTGTTTGTGTCGTGTTGGGTGAAGTGCCTTGCATGTGATTAGTATGTGCACTACGGATAGGGCCTCTCCGCACCTGCTGCACTGGGGTCTAGAAGATCCCGTCAGCAGATGCGAGTGCGTCGCATGGGTGTGCCCCATCCGCAGCCTTGCCAAGGCGACTTCTGTGTGTCTGTTGTGTGAGTCAGTTGTGTACCGTCCCAAGTGTGGCTTTATTACGTGTAGTTTGTTGTCTGTCTGTTCGTCCCAGTGTGTTTGCCATGTTCTGCGCAGGTGTTGTTTTATGTGAGGCTTGAGGTCTGTATATGGTACGCTTGTTATGTCGACAGTGTTCCTGAGTGCAGCAGCACCGACCCTCTCGTCCGCCAACTCGTTCCCAGCGATCCCAGCGTGTCCTGGGACCCAGCAGAGGAGCAGCCGATGCCTCTCCGCATACACCGATATTATAGTGTTGAATACAAGATTAATTATGTGGTTTTTGGGGGGTTTATGCGATGATAATGCGCGAACAACACTCAAAGAATCTGTGTAGATGATAGAATTGGGAATCTGATTTTCAAGGATATGTCGTACAATCAGTAAAATTCCGTACGCTTCTGCTGAAAAAATTGTTGTGTGCACGCTCATGGTTCTGGCTGCATTGAAATTTGGACCATGAGCAGCGCACGACAGCATAGTGGAGGTTTTAGAAGCGTCACTGTAGAATTCAGCACGTGGGTATTTGAACTGCAAAGAAAGAAAGTGCTGAAGTATTGCAGCTCGCGGTACCCGATTTTTGTCAAGCTTTATAAAAGAAAGGTCACAGGACACAGGGCGAACTTGCCAAGGCGGTAAAATGTTTAAAGAGGATGACCTGTACACGTCTAAAAACGAAGCACTCAGATCCGAGGCTCGCTCTCTCGCTCGAAGTGAAAAAGGCGGAGTAACGGACGGGCGATTTACAAACAGCACAGATGTGGATGTATCGTTAAGGACAGGATAAAAAGGGTGGTTATTCTGAGCTGAAATTTTAAAAGCATAAAGTAAGTCCATGTACGTTCGCTGGTTCTCAAGGCTCCACTTATTACATTCAACATATAGACTCTCGACAGGGCTAGTGCGAAAAGCACCCGACGCAAGCCGTAGCCCCAAGTGTAGTACTGGGTCAAGCATTCGCAATGCTGTTTTACTCGCCGACCCATATACCACACTGCCATAGTCCAAACGAGACCCAACCAAAGCAGTATAGAGCCGCAGTAGGAGTTCTTTGTCAGAACCATACGAATGGTGGGAGAGAACCTTCAGGATATTCATTGTTTTAAGACATTTTTGTTTTAGTTGTTTCATATGAGGGATAAAGGAAAGTTTTTCATCAAGAATTATACCAAGGAACTTGTGTTCTTTTTTGACCGGAATCGAGACACCATTCAGTTTGATGTCTGGATCTGGCCTGATCCCACGCCTTTTGGAAAACACAACACAAGAGCTCTTGACTGGGTTCAGCTTAAAACCGTTCTGATCTGCCCAGCCTGCTAGTTTGTTGACACCAAGCTGGACTTGGCGTTCGCAGATTGACATATTGCATGATTTAAAAGATATTTGCACATCATCTACATATATTGTACAGGAAATGGTTCGTGGCAACGCCTTTCGAAGTGAGTTCATCTTGACAATGAACAATGTGCAGCTCAAAACGCCGCCTTGAGGCACGCCGTTTTCCTGCAGGAAAACATTTGAAAGGGCAGTGCCAACTCTCACACGAAATGTTCGCTCCGCCAGGTAGCTATGAAGTGTATTAAACATATTTCCCGAGACACCGAAGGCTTTTATGTCGCAAAGTATCCCGTATCGCCAAGCGGTATCGTAGGCTTTCTCGAGATCAAAAAACACCGTAGCACAAAACTGCTTATGGACAAACGCATCCTTGATATACGACTCAAGGGCGACGAGTTGGTCGTTTGTGGATCGCCCCACCCTGAAGCCGGCCTGGCAGCTCTCGAGAAGACCATTGAACTCTAAGAAGTACACAAGTCTCCTGTTGATCATCTTCTCGAGAAGCTTGCCCAGGCAGCTTGTGAGGGCGATGGGTCGATAACTGGCGGGAGAAGAAGGGTCCTTACCCTCCTTCAGGAACGCCACTACAATAGCCTCCCTCCAAGATTTTGGGATGTGCCCCGAAAGCCATATGTTGTCGTATAGGTGTAGGAGTGTTTCAAGAGTGTCCGGGTGTAGGTGTTGTATCATGGTGTATGTAATCTTATCTGCGCCGGGAGCTGAAGGTTTACACGTGCTCAGTGCAGCCCTCAACTCATTGAGTATAAATTCAGAATTGTAACCAGATTTTGACCTGTTATTGCAATGTAGGGACTTCTTTTCACAGGTATTTTTATGTTTCAGGAAAGTGTTTGTGTAGTGTGCAGAGCTGGAAACGTGTTGGAAGTGTTGTGCAAGAGTGTTAGCTTGGTCTTCGAGTGTGTCCCCTGTTGTACTGACCAGGGGCAGGCTATGTGTATGTTGTCCTTTAAGTTTGCGTATTCTTGTCCATACCTTATGCGCATCTGTGTATGAGTTAATGGATGTAAGGAAGGTGCGCCAACTCTCTCGTTTTGCCTCACGGCGCACACGTTTTCCGAACGCCTTGGCCCGTTTGAACAAAATGAGGTTACCCGACGTGGGGTACCGACGAAGGATACCCCACGCCTTGTTCTGGGCCTCTCGCGCCCGCCTACAGTCCTCATTCCACCACGGCCTCCGCTGGTTGCGCGGGGCTCCAGAGGCGTGGGGAATGGACATTTCGGCGGCGTCGAGGATGTGCGCCGTGAGGAGTTGGGTAGCTTCTTCAACGTGTAAGTGTCCTATGGATGAGTGGTGTAGTTTGGATGTCTGTGTAAATGTATTCCAGTTAGCTCGTGCTTCATTAAACCTATTATGGGAAGATGGACTGTTTGGGCCTTTACCTATGTATGTGAGTGAGGTGGGGAAGTGGTCACTGCCATATGGGTCAGTTCCCACTCCCCACTCGACAAGAGGAAAGAGAACTGCGGAGCCAATAGCCAAGTCAAGACATGAGTATGTGTTGTGACCTATGTTATGGTATGTAGGCTGTTTATTGTTGAAAAGGCATGCTCCAGAAGATGTAAGGAATTTTTCTATCAGGCGACCTCGGGCATCCGTTCTGGAAGAGCCCCAAAGAGAGTTGTGAGCATTAAGGTCGCCTGTAAGGATGTATGGTTCGGGCAGCTGGTCAACCAGCGCCTCGAAGTCGGAGCTCGTAAGTGAAACATCAGGAGGAATGTATATGGAGCATACCGTTATCAACCTATTAAATATTATTAAGCGTATTGCTACAGCCTCAAGGATAGTGTTCAAGGTGACAGGGTGGCATGCTAAGGATTTCCGGACGATTATGGCCACACCGCCAGAAGAGTGTGTGCAGCCATCCCTGTCTTTCCTTTATACCCGGTAACTATTCAAGAAATTTGTGTGTTTAGAATTCAAATGTGTTTCCTGAACACACATTACACTTGGCTGATTGGTATGCAGAATCTCATACACGTCGTCAAGATTATTCAGAAGGCCTCTGCAGTTCCATTGAACAATATTTTCTCTTCCCATTATTTAGTGTGAGAGCTACTGGAGTGTGTATGTTTATGTGTCGTCTTTCGGGGCTGTGACTCTTGGATTGGGCTTTTTGGGCGGCCTATCTGAAGGCTTGGACGTCGGAGGCCGCTCCTTGCGCTGCGTTGCAGGCAAGAACGGCACGACGTTCATCTCGTCGTCCGATGTTCTGGGTGTGCCCGTCGAACCGGGCCCCCCGGACTTGGCCCCCTTTCGGGGGCCCTTCGTTTGAGCCGCCACCGCCGGTGGTGTCGGAGGCACCAGAAGTGGCACGGGCGGTGCGGTGGCGGTGGGAGCCGGTGCGGGGCTCGTGGTGTCCATGGCACACTCCAACGCACTGGACGATGGGGAGGCACGGACGGGAGCGGCACCGGTCCCGACGGAAGAGGTTGCCACCACAACCGCTGCTGCCTCAGCAAGCGGCGTAGTGGCGGGTTGGGCGGCCAGAGGCAACCCAGGGGGGGGCGGAGGCGGGACCAAGTCCGACTCGCGGTACTGGGTCCCCGCCGAAACCAGACGCCGCTCCGCCCCCCGGCGAGCCGCGTCGGCGTACCTCCCCAGGGGGAAAGAGGCGAACCTCTTCCGCGCCTCTGGGAAGATGATGTTTTCTGTCACTTTTAGATGGATTATTTTCTTTTCTACTTGGAATTTCTCACACTTCCTGGAGTAGGCCGCATGAGGGCCCCTGCAGTTTGCACATGTGAGGTTGTCAGAATTGCAATTTTCAATGGGGTGGTCCTGCGCTGCACATTTCGCACAGGTAGTTTTGCCGCGGCAAGAGGTTGTGCTGTGCCCGAACCGCTGGCACTTAAAGCAGCGGCGCGGGTTCGGTATGTACGGTCGAATAGGGCATCGGATGTAGCCTGCATTTATATATTGCGGAAGTGTCGAACGGTCGAACGTCAGGATAATGTGTTTGGTTGGGATTATCTTATCGTCCCTGCGCATCGTGATGCGCCGCACAGCTGTGACGCCCTGGTCCTTTCTGTTTCTGATAGGAGATCCGACTCTGAAATCACACCCTGGAAGCTGTTCAGGCTCCGGTGGGGCGTGATCTTGATGTCCAGATCATGGATGCGAGTTTGGGCAAGAAGTGTGCGGGATTGTTTTTCATTGTTGAGTTCGACAAGGATTTCTCCTGTCCTGAGCTTTTTGGCTTCATACTTTTCACCTAATGTGCTTTGCAGAAATTTCGAGACAAGGAATACCGACAGTGAAGCGACGGGTCTCGTTGGGTCAGCTGACTCGATTACAAGAAAACGAGAATAGTTATTCATGTTTGTTGAAAGGACAGTTGTTGACAGAGGTGGTTATGAAACTTCGGTGCGGCCCCTTTTCGGGGGCCGATCACGTCTGGGGGGGGTTTAGAAAATGCCATATATCATAGTATAGAAGCAGGGAGACGGGGGTACTTTCTTCCACAACCTTACCCTGATAGCTGAGGAGGTCCCGGAGCTCCCTGCCTGGTAAACAGACAGGGAGCCCATCCGCCGGAGCTTGACCTGGGCTCCGACGGCCACCGTTAGAGGTTTCTACCCTTCACCTTAAAAAACACATCACCACGGTTGTATCCAGCTTATGTTTGGGGGCTCGGGGTCCGCGGTATCGCAAGTACCGTCACCAAGATTGCTCAAGGTGCCCCGTGCGGGGACACCACAACAATACTAACACACAACTTTGTGTCTGTCAATGTTATCGCACAACAGATTTGTCATTGAAGTCTTGCGCGTCGGTGCAACCTTTCCTGATTTTTTGTACCCGAAGCTCAGTGCTTATGTTTTGCGCAAATACGCGCCTAAATTAAAACTCTTCTCCCCGCAAGTCAATATACCGCGCCCATTTTCCGTCGTTCACCGTTAGCGGCGAACAACTTGTCACCTTAATCTTGGAACCCAAGAGAATGGCTGCGGGGAAGATTCCCTCGCCCTTCGCGGGGAAACTAACGGAAACAACCTCGGGAAGAAAGGTTGCTTCCTCCAAATATTTGCAAGATCTTTGCTAACACGCGGTGTCACTCACCTTTTTCGAAAACGTCGCTTTCTGAATACACTAACTCGCCGCCACCAGTGTTGCGGAATGGGCACCTCCATTCCATTCCAATTCCATTCCGAGGAATTACAACTTGTTGTGATTCCATTCCTTTCAATTCCTCGGAATGAAAGAAGTTGGCCCATTTCCATTCCTGGAATGGACGGGAAGTTCAATTCCATTCCTTTAATTCCTCAACGTAAAAACTGCCTCGGTGCTCTATCGAGTTATTGAGGAACGCAACCTGAATCTGACGTTATCATGCGGGTTGAATACTGCAAAAGTATGCAAAATGTGTCACTTGTCACCGAAGTTTGGAGGCGGTAGCAGGTTAGTTACATATCTCGCGCAGAACAACTACCCCGTGCCAAAAATTACGATCCCTTCCTAACGAAAGTAGAAAGAAGAGCGAAAGCTAAAAATGCGTCCAACTTTCGTTGAAAGTTGGACGAATTATTGGACGCATTATTGGAAGCACTAAGTAAATGCAAGTACGAACGATCTAAATGTACAGCGTTACGTGGTTTATGAGATAAAGGTGTATTAATATAGTCTTTCTTCATGATAGCCGCGTGTGTTGTCTAATGTAGAACCATTGGTTTTTTTGCGATTTTCAATTAAGCGCTTGACGCTATGAAAGCCCAGTGTCAGGGAGAGACAAAGATATATATATATATATATATATATATATATATATATATATATATATATATATATCTATATATATATATATATATATATATATATATATAGATATATATATATATATATATATATATATATATAGAGAGAGAGAGAGAGAGAGAGACAGACCTAATTTCCGGTCCCCGGTTTCACGCAGACGCCGTGCGTGTAGAGGACTTATCCGAGTATTTCGGTCGAGCAACCGGTCTAAGGTGTAAAGGTGCAACCGGTCTAAGGTGTAAGCTGCAACCGGTGTAAGGAGATATATATTAGTTTTTTTTTTTTACAGAATGCGATTGGTCTCAGTAAAAAAGCTTTCGCTTTAAAAAGGGGCAGTGTCACACAGCCCCCATTTGAGTAGTAAGTAGCGGAATCCCACTACGTATTACAGTATTTGCATGTTAGCGTGTTTCAACGGTTTCTTCTGCGCGAAGCAAGATGAAGCAGCTATTACGTTGGTGTCTGCTTTTCCCGTTTTGCTGCACAGTCTGTGGCGTGCTAACTTGCTATCTGCTTTGCGTACCGTCGTACCAGCTGAATTAGTAAACTGTGGATGTCGCGCGGAGCTTGCTCACATGTACACGTATTCAAAATGCTTATTTGAGCAATTTCAGTGAACTAATAGCATTAAGCACTAATGCTACGGTACCAGCGCGAGAGACGGCAGGGCAGCGGCACGGAACACTGTCAAGTTTTTGCATTCACCGTAGGAAAGTTTCCGCCGTTTCCACAGTGACCTCCATTGCGCTTGTTTATTGCCCTGGCACTACCTCAGCCAAATCCGTTCAATACAAGACATTATTTATGACCCCCTCATTGGAAGTGACAGAACCATATCGTGACGGGAGACCTGTCAAAACAAAGAAGTATGGTCAGGCAGTTTGTTTCCATGAAAACGCAACCAATATGCACCAGGACCTGATCAAAATTTTGAAATGAGACCTTCCTACATGAATAGCGGCGATGCCCAACTTTCAAGCCGGTGACTAAGTCTTCAGTAATCAGGCAGTTTGTGCCCAGGAGCAAAGGCCACGTGCACAGAAACACAGCAACCAAACTACGAACCAGTTTGGCACAACTGGAGGAAAGCGCTGCACTTTCGAATTGAAACAACGCACGGTCTCGCACTGCTGAGAGCTGTCAAAGCACTCGCAAGCAAGGGCGCTGCTGGAGCCAGAACTGTTGGAAAGAAACGCCTTTCGGCAGCTGTGTGTTCTGCATTGTCTAATATAATACATAGTGTAATCGTATATCTCAGCTGCCCACTACCGTAGCCGCCGTAACAGAGCGTGGAGGAGGTAGCTCAGTAACATATCCGAAGCTCGCTTTTTACCCTTATGGCGGGTGCCGGGCACGCAAGTCCCTCACCCACAATTTCATTTTTGCTGGACCCCCCGGGGCCCTGCGGCAACCCACGGACTGACAGGTCGACAGGTGGCTGACGGTCGACAGGTGGGCGCCATATTCCCGCGAGATGCCTACCAGGTCGGCTTACAAGGATCAAGGCTATCTTTTACGTGTCGTGCACAGGGGGTGGGAGGAGAGCGTCAAGCAGATTTGTTGATTCATGTTACATGCGCGACGACTTTATATTGTTAGCTCCAAGATTTCGCTGCAATAGCTTGCGGTAAGAAACACTGCCGCTTCGGATGCGCATGGTTCGTATCCGCCCGCCCCCCCCCCCCCCCCCCCCCCGCCCCCCTGTTTCTCGATGCTATTCCCCGCCTGCTGGCCAGGCCACACCGCGCCTGCCACTGAGAGAGACGCCGCTCTGTCATCGGCGCCACAGAGAAAGCTACGTCTCAAAAATCCTGCATAAGCACGAAGAGCCGAACTAACGGCGCCACCGGCCAGACGGCAAGAAGAGCCGAACTAACGGCACCACCGGGCATACGCTGTTGCGCCACTTGAAGTTCACTGTCACAGGTGCTGCGGGAGGCTGCGCATATCCAGTACCTTTAGATGAAGGGTATAAGTTCTAGTTTTTGTCGCCGGTGCTCCTTTTGAGATATACTGACGCAGTCTTCGCCACAGGCTAATTTTTAAGTAGCCGGAAGGCGCCAGCAATGGTGACGCCGTCCTCTAAAAATGGCCATTCCATTCCCATTCCATTCCAGGCAAAAGGTGCTTAATTCCATTCCCATTCCACTCCTCCAAGCGTTGTCCTCATTCCATTCCCATTCCATTCCGCCATCTCGAAAAGGTGGAATGAATCCGGAGTCATTCCAATTCCGGAGTGGTCACTCCGCAACACTGGCCGCCACAACCAAACGCACGACGCCGTCACCCGGGCGCACGCAGCCGCTACCAGAGCACACGGCAAACAGGACCGACACGTGCAAAAATAGTACTGCGGACAATGTAGTTTCAATAGACGGGCGCCCTCGTCACAGTGGTGCGGACTACATTATAGTTAGACAAGCACTCGCTGATCGGCTCAACAAAGTAAAGACTTCATTATTCGGGCTTCAAATTAGGTCAGCCATACGTCAGTTGAGGAAACATTTCGGGAAGTACACTCCTGCGACTACTAGGGGCGACGCGGAGGTCATGGGAAGTTTCGTCGTCCCCACGGAGTGCAGCAGTGACCCCTTTGCAGAAGTGGACTTTTTAACAGAGCACAACCCAGTTATTTACGTGGGCAAACAATTCATTTTCTTTTCAATGAGCCGTGCCACCTTTAAACACGCAGTACGTCGCACCCTTCTTAGCGTTACCGACTAAGATTTAAACGTACCGCCGCGGTCCTGCTTGATGGTTTCCTGCTGGTGTAATGTGCGCGTAGCCATTTATAGAATCGCTGATAGGATGGCCGAGCACGTGGACTCTGTTGCTGGATCGTAGCATCCCAGTTTTTTAGGCATGCTGCACATCACCTACGGTGCTGTGGGATTGTTGCTGACAAAATTCCGCAACAAATGCCGCCTCGTCGGGAAAAGGTGCCACCATTGCTTCTTTTACGGCTATTAGAGACAATGAAGACTGCTTTGCATTAGAAAGTACGGAACCTGACAAAAGTGTTCACAGTACGATTACGAACGTCAACACCAGCCGGCCGTATACGCACCAAAGGGAATTACGGTATTTCGGGACCTTAGCAGACTCCTTCTGTTTCACATCTTGCCGGCAGCGAAGGTTCGAAATATTACGCACGACGCCATGAGACCCTTTCGCCAAAACCTGTACCGTGTATCTACTAAAAAGGTAACGCAATACGTAGACAAATGGAGCAGACGATGCGAGACGGGGTCATCCTTTCATATAGGGGCCCGTGGTCGCCACATGTTGTGTTGGGCGAGAAACAAGGACGATGCATTGCTATTTTGTGTTGACTGAGGAAAGCTAAACAAAGAGACTAAAAAGGACGTATGCCCGTTGGCGCGAATCGAAGACTTCCTCGACTGGCTTCCTGATGAGCGTTTCTTCTTGTGGATGGATTTCAAAACCGGGTACTTCAAAACCGAGAGAATGACGCTATTGTAACACCGGGTGGTCCCTATGGGTTTATTGTAATCCTTTTGGGGTCGTGTCCAGAAACGACAGTTCAAAGGATGGTTGGCATCGTTCTGTCCGGCCACAAGTGTCAGACATGCTTAACTTGGCTCCGCAATCGTGTTTTAGATGCGACGCATCTCTTGCTCTGGGGCATGTCTCTCTTGCGTCGCTGTCGGCGTCGGCGTCCACACGCCACCTGCGCATGTGCAACTCTCCCCCGTTCTTCTCTCCGACAGCTGTGTGCAACATTCTCTCTCCGTCGCATTAGCATAACAACAACAGCTGCGCGCGTGCTTCGCTCCGCTCGCGTCTGCTCCGGTGCGCAAGTGCGCGCATGCGTGACTCTCCTCCGGCGACTCCTCTCCTTTAGGCGCTATGAGTATAAAGTGGGTAGCGCGCTGCGGTGGTTTAGTGAGCGCTCGTTCTCGTTCGACTCCGCGTGACTTTACTTGACGACTCCGTGCTTGACTTGATTCTTCCGATGAAGACGTTATGGAAGCGACGGTCCCTTCAGCGAGTGGGCTGACACAATCCAATACCAGCGTCAGCGCAAACTCTCAAGGCAACGTTACGACCAATTGAACCCCCCGATGCGTCGCATCACATCAGGGTTGCCTCGCGGGAAGATGGGCGTAATTTTTGCCTACCTTCCTTGCACGTTTACGACAAAGAGCGTCTGTCCTTTACGCCATTCTATAAGCTGGCCCCAGCTTTAAAGCCGAAAATGGGATTTGTGATACTGGGAGCATACTTTCGGGGCCCATGTTGTTAGCTGCGCCGCAGTCATGCCTGAGCCCTTGAAGACAGAAGCGATGAACAAATTTCG